>NC_136067.1:843829114-844429114 GCF_964261635.1 Lissotriton helveticus | reverse complement strand
GTTGGGTAGGCTGCTCTCCGGGGCAATGGCTGCAGCTTGAGTGATGTGATTTCAAATGTGCAATAATCCTGGCTTAGATATAAGATATATATACTTGCCAGATACATATATTGCGGATTAAATGAACCCTCCTCCCCACCACCCCCCTTGCCCGGCCACCAAACTGACTGGTTTCTGTAATTATCATCTATCAGGTGAGCCATGTGATTGATTGCATTTTTTTTGTTGTCGAACAGGGAATCTGATTTCAAAATGTATTGACACGTCATTTGTGGTATGTTGTTCTGTGTATGTTTTATTTAGATGGAAATACAACGATCCAAAACTGAAATAAACACAGGTGAGAGTTAAGCTCACTCACCTCAATTAATGAGTAATTTTTTTGCATCTACCTCAGATCTTACAGGGAATATCCTGGCATTTAATAGACAGGGCGATAAATTGTAGACCTTGGAAGAAGGAGCTTCAAGAATAGGTGCAACAAACCATTTTAAGAGCTGGCTACTAACACTGGGAAAATGAGTAACACTTTGCACCCAATATCAAAGAACATTCTTCGCCCTCAAAAAATACACAGGAAAGATGCTTCAGGTGGTGGCACAAATATGGCATTTGAATGTATTGATAAATGATAGTTTTTTTAATGCGTTAACTAAAACTGTTAGTGTTGTAAGATTACCTGCGCCTAATAGAAACGTGATTAAACTTAACGCTTTGTACATGAAACACTTGGCAATCAATTTTGTAAGTCACCAAGCCGTTGTAATACAACCCCACAATCCGGTGTATGTAATATAATAATCGCTGGGTGGTCTTGATGTGTTTACTGGGAAGCATTTGCACTTCACCAGCCAGTGCCACGCCTCACTCACCATTAACTCAGATTAAGCATAAAGCGTTGATCTGTATTAAAGAGTTGTAGTTCTGCAACGACTCCTGCGCAACCAGGAATACAAGCATTTTCAATTCAATAGGTCTGGCATTTGCGAAAGTTTAAGCTATTGGCACTGTAAACGACAATGCCTTTTATTAATGTGTTTTTAAAGCAACATACATATAAAAGGCATTGTAATTTACAGTGCCAATAGCACAAACTTAAACTTTCACAAATGTGAGACCAGTTTAATGGTGGCTGCCCCTCTTTCTTTAGTCCGCTCGTCATCAGCCACGGTGCTCGTGTGCTGATGACAAGCTGAGCTCGTCATGGCCGTTAGAACGCTCACACGCGGGGATAATTCCCCCGCTGTGCTGAGCGTTCTAAGGAAACGGGTGTGGCCGTGACGAGCTCAGCACACGAGCACTGTGGCTCATGACGAGCTGAGCTCGTCATCAGCACCGGGGCGTGCCCCCCCCCTGCCCCACAGCACAGCGGGGGAATAACCCCCGCAACCAAAGGGTTAATCACTCATGACATCTTCAACATTTGCAGTGAAATTATTGATGTGAAAACTGTGCATGGTGGGGATGAGAGTTGCACAAGTTACTTACCTTCAGTAACGATATGTCTGTAAGAAACATTAGTTAGTGTTAGATTCCTTACCTTAGAATAACCCCTAGGCGTCATACTAGATGAGGAAAGTTTTTTCGTCATCAGTACCCCTACGCGTCGGTAGGCGTCGTCCTGCGGCTCCACGTCCATCGTCGTGATCGCCGGAATGACGTCGCTGGAGTACTTAGACGCCGCCCTCGAGCGCTGTTGTCAGTCCTGTACATAGCTTTCCTCGCCAGGAACGCAGAGCCATGCAAGACACCGACACTGGTGCCATGAAACTAGGGTTCTGACAGGGAAACACCTTAACCCTAGATATCGGTTTGCAGAACGGGGAGGATGGGCGAGGCGGTAAGGAATCCAACACGAACTAATGATTATTACAGATATATCGTTACCGAAGGTAAGTAACTTGGGCATCTGAAAGAAACACGTTAGTGTTAGATTCCTTACCTTAGAATAGATACCCCAGCAATACCAACCCTGGTGGTGGGTCTGCGAACCAAGATCACACCAAGAAGTCCTGGAGAACTGAACGGCCAAAGAAGCCGTCTCTCCGCACTTGGCGGTCCAGGCAGTAGTGCTTGGCAAACATGTGCAGCGAGGCCCACGTAGCTGCTTGACAAATGTCCCGCAAAGGGACTCCCTGTCCCAAGGCAGTAGTAGCTGCCGTGGCCCAAGTGGAATGAGCGCACAGCCCCACAGGAGGTTCCTTTTTAGCCAAGGAATAACAGATCTTAATGCACAAAACAACCCACCAAGAGATGGTTTGCTTGTGCACCGCCAGTCCTTTCTTAGCGCCCACATATCCAACAAAGAGTTGGTCGTCCACCCGGAACGGTCGTGTGCGGTCTAGGTAAAAAGAGAGGGCATATTTTGGGTCAAGACGGTGGAGCCTCTCTTCCTGTTTTGAGGGATGCGGGAAGAAGGTGGGTAAGGTAATGGTCTGCTCGATGTGAAAGGCAGTAACCACCTTGGGTAGAAAAGAAGGACGAGTCCTCAGAACAACTTTGTCCGGATGGACAGAGAGGAAAGGAGGCTTAGAGGGAAGAGCCTGGACCTCACTCACTCTTCTGGCAGAGGTGACGGCAACCAAGAAAGCAGTCTTTAAAGTTAGAAGACGAAGAGGACAGTGTGAAGTGGCTCAAAAAGGAGCACACATCAAATAAATGAGAACAAGATTCAAATCCCACTGAGGCATCACAGAAGGAACAGGAGGGAACATGTGAGTGATGACTTTCAAGAATCTATTTACAACAGGGGACTTGAAAAGAGAAAGCTGATCAGGAAACCTCAAGAAGGGTGAAATGGCCGAAAGATAGCCCTGGAGAGTGCCCAGAGCAGAGCCCTGCTGGGCCAGGGAAAGAAGAAAGAGGAGAACCTCTGAAAGAGGGGCATAGAGAGGATCCACAGCCTTTGCTGTGCACCATGCCACAAATTTGTTCCACCTGCAGGTGTATACCGATTTTGTGGAGGGACGCCTGGCTGCCAGAATGACATCACAGACTTCAGGAGGCAAGTCAAATGGCATCACCTGTCGCCGCTCAATCTCCACGCATGTAGGTGGAGGCTGGGCAGGTTCGGGAGGAGGACCGTCCCCTGTTGCTGCGACAGAAGGACCTCATGAAGAGGCAGTCGAATCGGGGGATCAATTGACATACTGAGTAGCTCGGGATACCAGAACCTTCGTGCCCAATCCAGAGCCACAAGGATGACTTGGGCCAGGTCGCGCTGAATCTTCTTCAGCACTATGGGCAGAAGTAGTATAGGCGGAAAGGGGGAGCGGAGCTTGCCAGCACCGATGGCGGACGCCTGATTTAGAAGCTCCGCGCCATCGCCGCAATATTCCTGCAGTAATCCTTCCAACAAGACCAACAAGGAGGCCGGGGGCCTCGGGAAATCTTCCGGAACCCTCTGGCGCTTGATGCTAGTTCCAGCGGCGACTCTACTCCGCCGGAAACTGCCATAAACGGTACTTCGGGAGCTGACGCCCTGGGCCTCTACTCCCCGGCCTGGATTACAACGGAGGCCGGCGTACGTGACACTGCGTGCAGCCGACAGGAGGCGGGTCTAGCCTGCGAGTCCGCGGAGTGTTGCGGGAGCCTGGGACCCCGAGGGGAGACGCCGGAGGGGACGGAGCTTGTCCTGCGGCTGAGGCGGCGGTCTACGCTGGAGGCCCCTGTCCCATATCGCTGTGCCACACGGCGTCCTACAGAGGTGGATGGGCCATGGTGACACTGCCTGCGCAGCTACGAGACAGCGGGGCATAGTGAGAGTTCGTGGGGGAGTGCTGAGGCCCAGGCTGAGGTTGAGCATGTACCGTGCCCCAGGCATCGCTTCTCATGAACTGGGAACCTACCTCGCGTGAGCACGTAACCTGGGCGGCGCAGACATTACGAGAAGCATTAAGCATTAAAGCTCGGCGGCCGGCCCCCTCCCACGCTGCTGCACCGCGCGGTGCTCTGCGGAGGCGGCTACGATCCTGGACATTGCCTGAGTGGCCCTGAGGACAGACACTACCTGCGCCCGCAGTTTGGTGCTGTTGCGAGGGACCCTGGGGGGTTGTGAGACTGCTGCTGCAGAAGGGGCTTGCAGGAGGACGACGCGGCGGAGCCGGGTGAGAGTGCCGGACTGTCGTCCCCCCCCCCCCCCCCCCCCCCACTACAGAAGGCCTGGGTTACACCAAGGCAGCGACCTAGAGACTGCGCACTCGTTTCACGGGTCAGCTGGCATGGGTGGGGCCCCAACGGTCCCCTGAAAGAGATAGATCCAGCTTCGGGGCCTGGTTGAACTTTGCAGCTTCGGACAGGCTGCTCCGCCTGGGGAACGAAGTGCTGTGTGGTTAGCCGTCCAGCAGATCGAGGACACGACCCTGCGTTGGCACTTTCGGGAGCAGTCCGGGTCCACATTGGCATCATGGGCAAAGGGGACAAAACCCAGACTAAATTACCCTTCGAGCAACGCCGCACAAAGGCCCCAGACACGCAGGACATGGAAACTGCGTCACAAAGCAAAAGTGCGGAAAGCTCGATCTATACAGACATTAAGGACCTGCTGGTCACGATGGAAAAGAGCCTCCAGGACAGTATGTCATCCCTGGGCACTAAAATTGATGCGCTCTCCTACCGCATGGACAGGATGTCGGAGAGAGTGGATAAACATGCGGAATACCTGGATATGGCGGAGAGGCGCATCACGCAGGTAGAAGAAACACAAACGGAACAGGACAAATTTCGAAAACAACATGAGAGACTCTTGCAGGTAATCCAGGATAAATCAGAGGATTTGGAGGCCCGCTCTCGAAGATCGAATATACGTATTACGGGTGTGCCGGAGACCACCCAGACCGGGAAGATGGAGTTATTTGTAAAGAAGCTATTGACCACGCTGTTGGGAGCAGATGTTTTTTTGACAATGTTCATTGTCGAGAGGGCGCACTGAACGCTGGGCCCGTGCCCGAAACCGGGTGCTCCCCCGAGACCGATCATAGCTAAACTATTGAACTACAGAGACAGGGACACAGCCCTCCGGATTGCTCGGAAAAAAAACCTCTGCAATATGAAGGTTCCGACATTTCACTGTATCCAGACTTCACTGCGAAGGTCCAGGAGGAACGTAGACACTATGCTCCATATAAGAAACAGATCCGTGAGCTCGGACTGGACTACGACATGCTATATCCGGCAAAATTGCGGATAAATCGGCAGGGTCACTCGCACATTTTCACGGACCCCAGGGATCTCCAGAAAGCATTGAAGGCCTGGACCAAGGAACGCAGAGGCAGCCCCCGGAGCCAGAACGACGAAGAGAGTGGTGGCAGCCAGCTGGAGAAACAAGACTAATGCACTGAAAGGCCCGGAGTATAGGCCCCGAGCTGGGACCTGGTGAGCCGTTGCGAACCTGGGTCTGGCCTGGGGGCCTAGCGGCAGCGTAGGCATCCTCTAACTGACTGGAAGCTTGAGAACCGTGACTCTATGAGGGGCGCTGCGAATGTCCGGAGACTTGGTCTACTGGTGAGAATGTTCCTTTTTCCCTCTTCCCTACACACTTCGCACAGTTAATGTTAAAGATTGTGAGCTTGCACCTTGCTAGCTGTGCAGGGAGACACGGGATGGTGGGCCTGGAGCTCTCCAAGCAGTAATAGCACAGAGCTGAGGGTATGATGTTTAAGTTTTCTGGAAATTTGTTGGCGCATGTTGGGATGCAATCCTAGGCGATGGCGCTGGGAGCGATGCTTGCACAGGCATTAACCGAGGGAAAGACTACTACACCTGGCAACCTCGGCCCCGGTGCTGTATGCACTGTTCGTTCCCACTGGGGACATCTAAAGTTTGGAGGGGTTAACACGGGGGGGCTTAGGGAGTGGTTCCGCAGGCTTGGAAGCAGGCAATGGTCATCCCGCTGCTCAAGAAGCCTGGTCTGGACCCTAAGGCCCCTGTTAACTACCGGCCTATCTCTCTGCTGCCGGCTCTCACGAAAATTGTTGAAAAGCACGTGCAGGCGGTGCTTTCCAATTTTCTAGAGTCGAATGAGATTCTGCACGCCACCCAGTCGGGCTTCCGTCCCAATCTCAGCACGGAGACTGCGCTCCTCGAGGTCTCCGAAACTATCAAGGGGATTTTGGATACCGGGGGCAAAGCCATGCTGGTGATGCTGGATTTGTCGGCGGCTTTCGACACCGTCCCCCATGACGGTCTTCTCACAAGACTCTATGAGATAGGACTACGGGGGACGGTGTTCAGCTGGTTTTCCTCCTTTCTAGCTGGCCGCCGGCAAACGGTCTGGGCCTCGCCAGATTCCGCCGTGATGCCACCTCTGGGAGTCGGGGTCCCTCAGGGCTCTACCTTGAGTCCGACCCTCTTTAATATCTTCATGACCCCTTTGGCGGCGTTGGCGGAGTCATTTGGGGCCCGGATCGTATCCTACGCAGATGACACCCAGCTCCTCTTCTCGTGTGAGAGAGGAGGAGACTTTGAGGGGGAGAGTATCCGGGATTGCCTTGGGGCTATGTTTCAATGGTTCCAACTGAACAGCCTCAAGTGCAATTCCGATAAGTCCGAGGTACTCTTCTTTGGGTGTGACACGGAGCCAGACTGGCAGGCTTGGTGGCCTACCAACATGTTCCCCCCAACGTGTTCATCCCAAATGGCTAAGAACTTGGGTGTTAAGATGGACAAGGGATTGACCATGAAGTCCCAGATCCTAAGGGTGTCGGGCATGTGCTTCGGCCTCCTCCGGATGCTTCGGAGGTTCCTTCCCCTATTATCGGAGGAGCACAGGAAGCTGACTGTGCAGGCCCTGATAGGCTCTAGGTTGGATTATTCCAACATTCTATACCTGGGCCTGCCAGGGTACCTGTTACAGCGGCTCCAAGTTGTGCAGAATGCTGCGGCGAAGGCGATCTATGGATTGAACAGACGCACCAGTGCTGCGGGCTTGCTCCAGACCTTGCACTGGCTCCCAATCCGCAAGCGGATCGCCTTTAAGGCTTTGACCCTGACATACAAGGCCCTCCACGCGACGGGAGCAAAGTACCTCCAAAGGAGACTTGCCTTCTACCGACCGGCTCGTTCTCTGAGGTCAGAATCTTTATTTCTGGCGACTGTTCCGCGAGTGAAGAGAGCGCGCTTGGGAGGTCGCTCCTTTGGACTACTGGTGCCACAATTGTGGAACTCTCTGCCTCTTAGTCTTCGGGGAGCCACTAGCCTACTAGCTTTTAGAAAGGACCTCAAAACCTGGTTGTTTACCCAGTAGGTCTTTTTTAGTTTGTTGTTTTCTTTCTGTCTATGACACTTTTTCTCTTAATGTGTTATGTTAGTTTACTGCAGCCTACTTCAAATAAAAGCGCCGGGACACTCTTTTTGAGTAGCCGTGCGCTCTATAAAAACCATTTTAACATAACATAACATAACATAACATTACTGACAGGCGGGGCCAAGTTGGGGTTTGTCTGCTGTGGGTGGGGGGATGGGGGATCTGTAGGGGGGGGGGAAGCTGCCGAGTTGGGGTTGGGCAGGTGCAGATTGAGAATAAGGCACTCAAGTACTCTGGAGCACGTATGGCTCTCTGTAGAAAGGCACACGCCCACGACGCACACTGCTACACGACATATCGCACTGCTCCGTTTCCCATCTATAATCCTAACTCATCTCACAATGCTCACGCAATGTCACCATGACAGCTGAATCGAGAACACAGGACCATGCACAGTTGGCCAAGGTCTGCGCACTCACGTGGAATGTTAGGGGGCTGAATGATTTTAGGAAGTTGCGAAAAGTTTTAAGTTATCTTAAAAGACATAGGGTGGACATAGCGCTACTGCAGGGAACACACTTGCCCTTATCAAGCGGGATGCTGCGCAGCAGAGGCCTGGAAGGGAACATAGCTGCGGCTGGGTTCACTACACATGCTAGGGGGGTTATCACGTGGGTAAACCCAGGTGCAAAAATCCAGATACAGACACTCAGCGCTGACCCGAAAGGCAGATACGTAATAGCAGCATGTAAGGGAATGGGGCTGGACTTGCTGGTTGTAAATGCCTATGGTCCCAATTATGACTCCCCTGAATTCTATGACACACTAGCTACTAAGATTGGCACGTACGCTAAGCCGCACATAATATGGGGGGGGGATTTCAACTGGACACTTAACCCAGACATTGACAGGTCTGCGGGCCCTCCTCGCAGGCCGTCGGCGGCAGCGCAGTTGCTGGCAGCTAAGCTACTTGTGTTGAATATGGAGGATGTGTGGAGAAGCAGGAATGAGACGGCAGGTGGATACACGCATTACTCGGCCTACCACGAGGTGCATACTAGAATAGATTACTGGTTCGCCACCTCGGGACTTAACCGTAGTATTAAGCAATGTAAAGTTCTGCCGCGCACGCTATCTGATCACTCCCCCATACTATTGATTGTGGAAGCCCCTGCGAGGAAAATTCCTCCGTTTACCTGGTGCTTCCCGCCTTATTCGCTTCTTGACCCGGCTTTCCGTGGAGAGCTTGCTGAGGCGATTGAAGTATTTTTTTTTAAAATGGTCGGTGGAGGACTTCCAGACTGTGTGGGAGGCGTTCAAAGTCTATATACGGGGCATTGCCATTGGCTTAACACTCCAGTGTCCTGAAGGCTATAAGACGTTGGCTAGCCGAGCTAGAAACACAGCTGCAAGCCCTGGAGGAACAGCAGCGATGCAGGCCAGGATTGGACTCGGAGGAAGGCATTCGGCGCCTCCTGCTGGAGTTTCACGATGAGGCTGACAGAGAGGTTAAACATCTGGGCAAATATGCCACAGCCCATACATACGGTGAGGGGGAAAGGCCTGGCTCCGTATTGGCTAACGTCCTTAAAGGCAGGAGAGGGCGGCCGTTGGTTACTGAACTGAGAGATGTGAATGGACACAGCGCCACGGATGAGGCAGATATAGCTGCCATCTTCCGTGACTACTACTCAGACCTGTACTCCTGGAGAGGCGGGGATCTATCGGCAGAAATACTAGACTACTTGGAGCACATAAAGCTCCCATTTCTCTCTGACAGGGAATTCCTCATGTGCCCTATACAACAGGACGAAATCAGGGACGCCTTGGCCTCAATGCGATCGGGCAGTGCGCCTGGTCTGGACGGCCTGACAGTCGAGTTTTACAAGGCGTTTACGGAACAGCTGCTGCAGCATATCACTAAATTGCTGAGTGACATCTGTATTCCGGGAAGTATGCCAGGCTCTATGAGAGAGGCTATGATCATTAATATCCTCAAACCGGGCAAGCTGCATGATGAGTGCGGATCATACCGTCCGCTGTCATTGTTAAATGTCGATACCAAACTTTATGCTAAAGTTCTAGCGACCAGATTGGCGTTACTGGCCCCTGAATTGGTTGCCCCAGAACAAGCTGGGTTCATACCCACCAGAAATCTGACCTACAATATACGAACGGTCCTGGGTACCATACAGCATGTTAAGCAGGATGTTTCGGCCGTTGCTGGATTTCTTGACATGGAGAAGGCGTTCGACTCAGTGGAATGGCCTTTTCTGGTACAGGTGATACGGTGTATGGGCTTGGAGAGCCCTTTCTGCAAATGGTGGGAGCTCTCTACGTGGGGCCCTTGGCTAGAGTGCGTGTTGGCAACGCAATCTCGACACCCCTCCATATAGGCATGGGGACCCGACAGGGATGCCCCCTGTCCCCCTTGCTATATGCCCTAGCGGCGGAACCTCTGGCTTGCGCATTGAGGGAATACCATGGCCACAGGGGCATAATCTTTCCGACCTACAAAATAGTAGTCTCGATGTATGCGGATGATACGCTACTGTACGCACACGACCCGGCTACTACACTTCCCCCGATGCTGAGAGAGATTGTGCGGTTTGGTGCGCTGTCTGGCCTCAAAGTCAACTGGGCAAAGTCCATGGTGTTGCCGCTTACTCCTGTGACTAGTCGGGTGGAGACGGATTACCCTCTGCAGTGGTCAGCAGACCCGATTAGGTATCTAGGGATACAAATTCACACAGACCCGGACCTGCTCATTAGTCAGAACTACGGTAGAGCGGTCAGTAAGCTAGAAGACGATATAGTGATCTGGAGTAAGCTGCCACTCACTCTAATGGGCCGAATAGCCATTATGAAAATGGTGGTCCTGCCGCGGTTCCTGTTCCTTTTCAACGCTCTCACCATAGTGCTATCTAAGGCATTCTTTCAACGGTTAACGAGTCTTATGGTCAGCTTGGCGTGGGCGGGTAAACAGCCGAGAGTCAAGTGGTCAACTCTGACTCTGCCCTATCGCATGGGCGACTTAGCAGCTCCTGACCTTGAACTATACTACAGAACGGCCCAGGCTACACACCTGGATTCATGGGGATCCGATGATCCCGCATGTCCGTATGGAGAGACTATTTGCGCTGCCACTGGCACTTCCAGCCACGATCTGCAGGCCACTAAGTCGTAAGATAGGGGTGTTAGACTCCATTAACACTACCAACCACGCATGGCACTCGCTACTGCAGAGACGGGGAGGTGCGTTGCTATACTCTCCGGAGATGCTGCTGGAATGGATGCTATGGCTACCACCCATGACGGAAAGGGGGGTCACTAGAGAGCTGGCGAAGCTGGGTCTCCGCCGAGCGGGTGACCTTTTTCAGGACGGTGTGGTTAAAACCTGGGATCAGGTGTGCGGAGATAGTGTTGAGATCCCACTGATGCAACGCTTCCACTTTCATAGGACGAGAAGTGCGTTTTCGGAACTGCTTGGCCCGGACATGGTGGAGCCCCCGGACGTCCCCGAACTGACATACATCATCAAGACTAGGGAGCCGCGGAAGCTCCTCACGAACCTACATCGAGTGGCTGCTTCACAAGGGGAGCATCAACTTGTGAAAGCTAGGTTAGAGTGGCAGAGAGACCTGGCGATGACGCTAGACGATGAGACATGGCGGTACTGTTGCGAAAGCACGAAGCGAATATCGCTTAATGGCAGGCATAGACTGATCCACCTTAAATTCCTGCAGAGAGTTGATTACACCCCGGAGAGACTCCACAGATACAGACTGAGGCCCACAGCACACTGCGAGCGGTGCCACGCTGTTGATGCGGACTTCCTGCACTTGGCGTGGAGCTGCCCGGGTGTCCAGACCTTTTGGGGTGATGTGTTTTCGGACATGAGCAGAATTCTGGAGGTAGACATCCCCCCGGAAGCGAGCTTGGCGCTGATTGGCAACTCCAGGCGACTCCCAGTAGCACTCCGCAGACTCATGGATATGGGGATGCTAATGGCAAGGAGAGTAGTAGCACACTGTTGGATGAGAGGTCCGCTCCCAACCAGAAGCAGATGGGCGAGGGACATGCTGTACTGTAGCACACAATCGGAACACTATAGCAAACTGCTATCCCCTAAAAGCCGTCCTAAAAATTTTTGGGCCCTGTATCAAACCTACCTTCTTGGAAGGAAGGGTGGGGAGTCTGCAGGCCTGGAGGAGACGGCAATAGGTCAGCAAGCCGATAATAACTTGATGCCTGAGCCTCGGCTGGAGTGAGTTGAAAGTCGTGAGAATGGTTTGGAGAATGTAATGCTGGGCAGAGTGGGATGGAGAGTGCTGAGGACGTGGAATAGACAGGCGAGGTTGCAACACAGACAAAATTTCACCTCTAAGTTAGTCGGAGTACTACAGTGGGGTCAGATACTCACTAGGGACATTCGTGGATGAGATGTAGACGTTGCGGAAGAGTACACTGAGACTAAGGGCAGCTATATTACAGAGCTTGACAACTCGGGAGCGTGCACTCCATAGCCGCACACACTGATCTTCACAAAGTTGGGGGGGGGAGCCTGTTGAGGGGTTGGGGTAGTTATTGGTGTTTAGCTAAGTCACAAACATACTTATCTTGAATACTAACTGCGGAATAATGGGGGGAGGGCGGGGTTGCACTCGCAGTTGCAATAAGCACTGAGATATGATGCTCGCGACTAGTGCTGTTGGCTGTGGCGACCGCGAACCGATTAGATGCTATGTCCGCGAACCGATTAGATGCTATGTCGAACGTGCCGCCGGACCCCCGGGTTGTCGGCTGATGGGCTGTGTAAAATAGTGATTATTATTCATCTGACAGATATACTACGCGGCAGGCCCATGTGGTTGTAGGCCTGAAGCTGTGTACTCGAAGTTCGTGGTGTTAACAATAAAAAAAATTTTAAAAAATAGTATAGGCGGAAAGGCGTAGACCAGACCGCAGCTCCACTCGCGACGAAAAGCGTGCAGCCTTGGAAATTCCAATGTGTAGAACTTAGGACATTGCGCGTTCTCTTCAGTGGTGAATAGATCCAACCAAGTCTCTCCCCACGGCTGAAAGAGACCTTGCGCCACGTCAGAGTTCAGACGCCACTTGTAATCCATCATGCACCAACAGCTGAGTTTGTCCGCCCTGGCGTTCAGGGAACCTGCCAGGTGTTGAACCACCAGGGTGATGCCCTGATGTTCCAGCCATGTCCAGAGGAGTAGAGCCTCCTGACATAGGGTCCACGACCCCCCCCCCCACCTTGCTTGTTGCAGTACCACATGGCCTTGGTGTTGTCTGTGAACACCTGCACTACACTTCCCAAGACAGAGAGAAGGAATGCTTTTAGTGCAAGCCGAATCACCTGAAGCTCCAACAGGTTGATGTGGAGCCGGGACTCCGCCGGAGACCAGAGACCTCTGATCTCCGCCTCTCCCATGTGGCCACCCCACCACCGGAGGGACGCATCCGTCACCACTGTGTGCTCCGGTTGGGGGAGGGAGCTGCCATGGACCCAATCACGATTCGTGAGCCACCACTGCAACTGTCTCGCAGCGCCCTCCGAGATCAAGACCTGGTCGGACTGGTTGCCCTAATGCTGTACCCACTGGAACTTCAGGTCCCACTGCAGAGCCCGCATCCGCCACCTGGCGTGATGCACCAGCAGGATGCAGGAGGCCATCAGTCCCAGAAGCTGTAGGGTCAACTCGGGATAAAGGCTGAAATATCGGAATCAGAGCCTGAATATCCAGAAATCGCTGTTTGGGAGAATAAACCCAAAACTGTGTTGAGTCGGAACCGCTCCGATGAAGGGGAGCTTCTGAGAGGGAATCAGGTGCGACTTCAGCACGTTGATGGCGAACCCCAGAAAATGCAGGAGGTCAGCCGTAGTCTGGAGATGGGAGACAACTGTCTGGGTAGAGCCCGCCTTTAACAACCATGTCGTCGAGATAGGGGAAGACTGGAACCCCTGATCTGCGCAGATGAGCTGCGACCACCGCCATCACTTTCGTGAACACCCGAGGAGCACTGGTGAGGCCGAAAGGGAGCACGGTAACCTGAAAGTGCTCGTGGCATACCGTGAACAGCAGGTAGCGCCGGTGGGCCGGTAGGACGGGAATATGGAAATAAGCATCCTGCAAGTCCAATGCTACCATCCAGTCTCCAGGGTCTAGGGCAGCCAGAACCTGAGCTAAAGTCAGCATCTTGAACTTCTCCTTCCGGAGAAGACGTTGATGCTCCTGAGGTCCAAGATAGGGCATAGGCCAAAGAGGCGACGGCCATCAAAGGGCATGTCCATGAGAGTGGCCTGGACATCCCTGAAAAGTGGGTGGACCTCAGCCAGGCGTGACGACGAATCGCCACCGTAGTTGAAATCGCTCTGCCCAGCAAGTCCGTAGTAAGTCCACATCGAATGGAGTTACCGGCTGCATCCCGCCCCTCACCAAGAGCTTGGGCGAGCCGTGTCTTGGCCTCCTCTGGACACTGGGGCAGCACGTCCGCCACCGTATCCCACAGAGAGTGGGTTTAACGGCCCAAAAGGCATGCGGTATTAATAGACCGCAACCCTAGACTGACAGAGGAAAACAGTTTCTTGCCAAACTGTTCCAGCCTTTTGGATTCCCGATCTGGGGGTGCGGTAGGGAATGCGGTTTGGGACGTGGAGGCCTGGATAACCAGGCTCTCGGGTGGTATGGGTGGACAGAAAGCAGGGGTCGCCCGGAGCCAGGCAGTGGCGCCGGGCCTCGTTCCAATCCACAGGGGGAACTGTGGTGGGCTTGGACCAAGTGCCCATCAGAACGTCGGTGAGGGCCTAATTAAACGGCAGCATAGGCTCCGAAGAGTTTACTGGCGGTTGAAGCACCTCAGTGAGGAGGTTAGTCCTCACGGCCGCTGCAGGGAGCTCAAGGCCCAGGGCCTTGGCCGCCCCTCCTCAGTAGCCACGGAGGGAGGAGAGAGAAAACCAGTGTCAGGAGAAGTGTCTAGACCACTGGCATCCCCCAGCTCATCTGCCCAGTCCTGACTTAACTGACATTGCTGTGCCAGAGGGTCCTCAGACAACTCCCAGTGCTCCCCTTCATCCGTGTCCTGATAAACAGGCAAAAATGACGGAGCCGGGCACAGGTGAAAAGCTCACCAGTCGGCGTTGGAGACGGCGCCGGCGCGCCGCTCTGACGCCGAGCCCGGGCTGAAATCGGGGACGGCGTCGTCCGAGGACGGCACCGGAGGCGGCACCGTGGGGGGCGGCGCCAGCGGAGGAGTCGTAAGGTCAACTGCGTCGATCGGGATCCAGGCCTGGATCGCACGGGGTCCTGTGACGCCAGGACCGAAGTCGCCGGCGGCGCTCAGGCCGAAGCCTCCAGCAACACAGGGCTAGGAGCCCCAGTCGGACCACGGGGCCCGAAGGGGCGCCGGCGGGTCTCGACGGCGGGAAGAGACTCCTTATGGCCACGAGGAAGTTTCTGATCTGCTCCGGAGTCAATGGAGTCCAGAGACCGGAGGGTGTGTGGCCGGATGCAACGTGCGGGCCCCGCCGGAGCTGCATGGGAGGTGCCACCCGAACTCTCGGCCGAGTTGCGTGACCGGCGAGGGGAAGTCGAAGAGCGACAATGCTTCTTTTTTCCATGCCTCGACTTACCAGAGTGCGAGGACTTGGATCCAGATGCTCGATGATGACTGTGGCTCCGCGACCGGTACCTCAACCTCCTCCTCGACCGGGACCTTGAGCGGCGTGGAGCCGACTTCCGGAGCTCGAGGAGCTTACAGGAACGCTCCCGCCTTGCCTTCGACGTCAAGGCCCGGCAGTCGGGGCACGACCTGTCATCGTGGTCGGTCCCCAAACAGTAGAGGCACCGGTGGTGGGGGTCGATAACCGACATCAGTCGGTGACAGGTGTCACACGGCTTGAAACCGGGCATCCCTACTGGCACCAGGAGTCGAGTCCAAAAAAGATAGACAAAAATGTCCAAAAAGTTGGTCAAAAAATGACTAAGGGTACGTGCTCTTCCCGGAACTGCGCTTGCTGGCGTGGAAAAAATAAGAACTGACGTCATCGCGCAAGGGGGCTTCTAAGTACTCCAGCGACGTCATTCTGGTGATCACGATGCCGACGACGGACGCGGAGCCGCAGGACGACGCCTACCGTTACTGCTGACGAAAACACTTTCCGGATCCAGTCGGACACCTGAGGGTTACTCTAAGGTAAGGAATCTAACACGAACGTGTTTCTTTCAGATACAGTTATTTACTTGAGATAACTATAATTGGTGAATTTCAGTTGTTTAGCATTTGTAAAATCTGAGCCTAACTAGAATGTCCCTGTGACCTCTGTTTTTTTTCCCAGTCAACGCATTGATTCATCGCTACCTTGCAGGGCCTGTCTATTTTTGGTAATCCCAAAGTTTTGCACTCACATAATTTGTGGGGACTCGTGCCTGAGATGGAGCACTCGCATGTTAGGTGGATGGGAACCCTTATAACGAGAACCAGAAAGTAATGCATAAATATATAGATAAATTTAAATAATGCCCATCACAAATGTGATATCTGACACTAATACAACAGAAACTAAAAGCATACATATGAAGCAAAGACAACAGCTCAATTTTGAAAAGGTGTTGGTAAATATTTATATTTATGATATAAATCCTTATATCGGAATTCTCAAAATAGTGACTAAGAAAAACCCAAACCTGCTTCAAAAAACTACTTTTATCTGTGGGTTTGAATACGACACTTTAGCGTGCAACACTTTCATACGACCGTCCACCATTAGACACTTTCTACAAACAGGCTGGAGACATTTTTTTATAAATGTAACTTACAGTTGTGGCTCCCTTCTTTACTCTGTTACTCTTGTTTGTAAGCTTTATCCACATCAAGAGTGACACAGAATTATGGACAATATTAAAGTAAACTGTATCAACCGGAAAACTCAAATTTTTCTTCAAAATATATCTAATCTTAGTGTGAATACTAACAACGAATCAAGGGCAGTCAAATCATTCCACTAAAATAATTTTACTAGCATGCTTTCTGACTCACAAATGTCATTTTACTCTGAAAGTTCTAGACAGAAAAAGAAACATACCATTGGATTGGGTATAGGTATATAGAACTGTGAAAATTGCACCCATACAATATTTTTTTTTTCACACAACACCTTGCCTTTTTCTGTAAGCTCACAAACAGTATGCATTTTAACGCGCTATCTCTTACTTTCCAAAGACTCCACCTATGATGTTCAGTTCAATCCTTTTAAGTAGGTTGCTGCTGTGGCTACTCTGGACGCAGACGACTCTGTAGCAGCCTCTTGCGTGACGTGGAATACCAACTGTGTAGTATTAAATTTGGGTGGCCGCGGCCTCTTTTTTTTAGCTCAATGTCCTACTAATGCAGAGTATTTTCGTATCTATCTACTAAAACGGCCTCATTTAAAAGCAATGCCGCCATTTCAAGGTTGATTCTCCACTTTGACCTTCCCATCAAATACCTAGGGCCATCAGGTTCCGTCGCCCGTGTGCCTGTTTCGTGTGCATTTAGAGGAGATGGGCTGTGTTTATGCTTTACAGGGCGGGATTAGGAAACCAAAGCAGGCAGGCAAAAATGATCAAGCCACTCTGTTCCCTTCCTCCTAGCACAGTCTCTCTCTTTCCATCCATCCTCTTGCTCTCCTTCCTCTCTGATCGCTTCTATCTAACTCCCCCTGCCTCTCTTTCTCTCTATTGAAGCCTCTCCACGGCTGATGCAGTTATTCTCTGGGGACGCAGGACAATTGAGGCTGGACGACGAAATGCTCTGGGCTCTCAAAACCGGCCCCAATGGGCCCAAACCCACTAGGGAAATAGCCAGTTGAATAAAAGGCCTGTGCAGACCGGATTCTTTCCGCTGTTGTCAGCAGCACAAATAAAATCCCCCATCGCACTAAAGGTAACTGCACCAAAATGAAAACGAGCTTCAGCCAAGTAGTACACAAATAATGCCACATGGTGGTGCCATGGCGCACGATGACGGATTATTAATCTTCGTTTCTTACATTCACTCAATTTCCCAATACGCACCATGCACATAATTACTCATTAGTTTTTAGATTTCCACAACAGATTTATGTCAACTTACATATTAAACAGTTGAGTATAAAATACAAATATTTTATAAATAGATATGTTTGACTGCATTAAAAGCAGTGGTTTTAAATACCATATTTCACAGACATACTATGGTCTTTTCCAGATATTACATAATTCCTGCGAAACACTGATTAAATCAAAGGTGAGGCCTCCTTTCAGGCGTACTTCTTTTCTTACAGCTAATCTCCAAGAGTGACATTGCAGTTACAAACGGTCGCCCAAAGATAATTATTTTAAGGTTTACTGTAAAATCAAATGGCTACTGCAAAGCTCAAGATGCACCATCACCCAGATCCCTCATCTCTAGCCGACTGGAGTACGGCAACGCTCCCCATGGTGGGATCGCAGCTTACCTCATTTGATGACTACAGACCATACGGAAGGCCGCAGACCTGTGCAGGATCTAGCTAGACAAACCCATATCACCCCCTACCTCGGGTAACTCCACTGGCTCCCTGCACAGAAAGGATGGCAGTTCACGCTCCTGATCCATGCTTACAAGGGCCTACACAACTGCAGACCCGCAAACCTGAACCACCGCCTGAATCTCCATCAGCCCACCAGACGCCTCCACTCCGAGTCCCTTTCCTTAACCCTCCCCCTGCATCAGACGTAGCAGATGCGGAGGTCGCGCCTTCTCCTACTAGCAGTAAAGACATGGAACGAGCTACCCTTCCATCTACGGACCTCCTCATCCCTTTCGGAGTCTTGAAAGTCCCTGAAGACCTGGCTATTCGGCTAATCAACTGGACCCGGCCAGTGCCTGTCTACCCTCACAGGTGACAAGAAGCGCTCTACACATCTACTGATTGATTGAGCATTGTCCTTTTTTCAATCAGTTGTTTCTTTGTGATAAAGGAACAAAACCTGAACATTCTACTTGCAATCAGTGACCCCTGTTGACAGATTCTTTTGGACCGCACTTTCAAAAATCTCTGTTCTGTAGACAGAATGAAAACAAGTTACTTACCTGTAACTACAGTTATCCAGTATTGGTATCTTTCATAGATTCACATGCCTGAATCATTCCCCGTCGTCGAGGCGGGAGTCCCACGGTAAATTATATATATATAGCAGTGCCTAAAAACCATTAGTAGTAGGCTAGAAAAGGATATAGGCCCAACTAGGCCCAAAACTTAGCAGCCTATCTACATCATTATGTAAAAAGAACTGAAAAAAGTAGCCTCAGCCAATCAGCTGTCCTCACCCTCTAGAACCTTCCCAGCTCAGGCAGTTCTCCTCAGATTTTCCCAGCACAAGTGAGAAGTAGTATCCATAATAAGAACTGCCCAGTCGGGGAGGAGGGTGGGTGCATGTGAATCTATGAAAGATACCAATACTGGATAACTGTAGTTACAGGTAAGTAACTTGTTTTCTTATCCAGTATTGGGGTATCTTTCATAGATTCACATGCCTGAATCAGAATAGCAAGCAGTAATAACCATAACTGTCGGTAGAGGAAGGTGGGAGACAATCCAAACCATATATCCCCACACAACCTGGAAGGTACTAGAGCAAGAACATATTTCAGTACATATGCATAATCATGACAATACCTTCATATACCATATATATAGAACATTAAAACAGTATGTTAGCACAAATGTGACAATAGAAAACAAGAAAAAACCATAAAAGGCTGACCTCAGTGAAGAAGATGCTGCAACACTGCTTCTCCCACTGACGTATCTTCATGTAACACCGGCTGCAGGCAATAGTGCTTGGTAAAAGTATGGACACTTTTCCATGTAGCAGCACGGCAGATGTTTTCCAGGGTCACCCCTGCAAATAAGGCTGTAGACGCTGACATCATCCTGGTTGAATGCGCCTTAACCGTTCTTGTCAGTGGCTTGTTCGCTTTCTCATGACAGAAGACAATGACAGAGGAAAGCCATCTGGCAATAGTTGCTTTCGTCACAGCCTGACCACGTGTAGCTTGGCCATAAGCTACAAACAGTTGGGTAGATTTGCGCAAATCTTTTGTCTTTTGTAAATAGAATTTGAGGCATCTTTGGACATCCAAGGAATGCAGCATCCTTTCAGCTGGAGTCTTGGGGTCTGGAAAGAAAGTTTTTAGTTTCACCGGTTGATTGATGTGAAACTGGGTCGGAACCTTGGGAATAAACTTAGGATGAGTTCTAAGTGTCACACAATCTTTTGAGAAATGTAGGAAAGGTTCCGATATAGTGAACGCTTGTATCTCACTTACTCTCCGGGCTGAAGTGAGGGCCAACAAAATAGCCACTTTCCAAGTCAAGAATTTAAGTTCTGATTTATGAATTGGTTCAAAAGGCCTTTTCAGCAATTGAGATAACACAATATTGAGATCCCACTCAGGAGGAGGAGGCCGCACTGGAGGGAAAACTCGAAATAATCCTTTAAGGAACTGTTTAATTAAAGAGGAAGAGCACAAAGATGGCTTGTTGTAACTCTTTCTGAATCTGGATATGGCAGCAAGGTGAACTTTGATAGAAGAAAAAGCGAGACCTGATCTGGCTAGAGACAGCAGATAAGGCAGAATCTGCTCTGGAGGAGCTTGTAGTGGATGGACATCACGCTCTCCGCACCATAAACAGAATCTCTTCCATTTGAAGCGATAGGTTCTGATTGTAGACTGTGCACGAGCCTGAGATAGAACAGCTCTACAGTCTGGAGAAATCTCCAGGTCCTTAAACTCTAGGAAGTCAGGAGCCAGGCGTGCAAGTGCAGCGACTGAGGATCTGGATGAAGTATTTGTCCTTCCTCCCTTGTCAGCATTGAAAGTGTCGGCTTGAGGCGCAGTGGAGGTTGATGGGAGAGTATCAGAAGCTCCTGGAACCAATACTGTCTTGGCCAGCGAGGAGCAATTAGGATTAGAGAGCAACGTTCCCTCTTCATTTTCTGTAGAACCTTTGGGATGAGAGGAATTGGAGGGAAGGCATACGCAAAGATTCCTGTCCACCTCATCAACAGGGCATTTCCTCTCGATCCTTGCTGTTGGAACCTGCTGGCAAAGTATATGCATTTGCTGTTCTGTTGCGTGGCAAACAGGTCCAGCGTTGGTGTGCCCCAGAGCTGGAAAATTGTTTCCACTTGGCTTTGTTCGAGTTCCCACTCGTGACATCCTGTGAACGATCTGCTGAGATCGTCGGCCAGAGAATTCTGAATTCCCTGAACATGTTCCGCTCTGAGGGAAATTTTGTGATGGAGTAACCATTCCCACATTTCTTGCGCTTGAAGAGACAGGGCTAGAGATTTCGTGCCCCCTTGCTTGTTTATGTAAAACATGCTGGTGGTGTTGTCCGTGCGCACCAGCACTGCAGAGCCCGCAATTCTTGGCAGGAAGGCTCGCAAGGAAAGAAAAATGGCCCTCAACTCGAGGCAGTTGATGTGTTTGTGCTTGTACTGATGGGACCACCGTCCCTGCACTTGAAGGTCTTGAAGATGGCCTCCCCAACCCTCCATGGAGGCATCTGTCGTCAGAGTAAATTCCGGTAGGGTCTGAAGAAAAGTGAGCCCCGGAGACAAATTTTTCTTTGCCGCCCACCATAGAAGAGCTTGTTTCATCTTGGGCGTGACCTTGATACGGTCCTCGAAAGATCCGTCTATCTGCCGCCACTGTCGATGCAATTCCTCTTGTAGAGGCCTCATTCTGAGTCGAGCCAGTGGGACTAGATGGAGTGCAGAGGAACACATCCCTAGCAGGGAAACAAACTGTCGGACCGAAAGAGACTTTTTTGACCGTATTTGACTTGCCAGCTTTGTGATTTTGTCCTGACGAATTTGGGTCAAGAAGGCCTTGCACTGAGAAGTGTCTAGTACTGCTCCTAGGAACGTCAGAATTCGTTTGGGTTGCAGTTGTGATTTTTTGACGTTGAGGGTCAGGCCCAGGTTCGAGAACATTGACAGAGCACTTGTGACCGATTGCTTTGTTGAAGTTTTTGTCTGACTCTTTATTAACCAATCGTCGAGGTACGGGAATACTTGGATTCCCTGTGACCTCAACGCAGCTGCAACCGGAACTAGAGTCTTGGTAAAGATTCTCGGTGCAGATTTCAGGCCGAAAGGGAGGACCTTGAATTGAAAATGGACACCAGCCACTGTGAATCTCAGATACTTGCGGTGGTTTGGATGAATGGGAATGTGGAAGTAAGCGTCTTCCATATCCAAGGAAGCCATGAAATCGCCTTCCATGAGGCAATTGAGGACATCTGCGAGCGTCACCATGCGGAAACTCTGCTTTTTCAGATATTTGTTTAAGTTTCGTAGATCCAAAATTGGACGCCACTCTCCTGAAACCTTTTCCACAAGGAAAAAACGAGAGTAAAACCCCTGATTTTTCTGGGATGTTGGAACTTTTTCTATCGCATTTTTGTGTAGCATCTTCATGGCTTCCATGTATAACAAATGAAGACGAAGAGGGGAGGGACCCCTGGGCGGAGACGTTGGAGGTTTCTGCAAGAACTCCAGAGTGTGTCCGTGTTTGACTATGTCCAGAACCCACTGATCTGAAGTTATCTTCCGCCACTGTTGATAAAAGGCGGAGATCTTGGCGCCCACGGGGAGGGAAGGAAGAGAGGATGGTGTCCGGCAAAACTCACTGGCGTTTATTTGAATCGCGTCCCTGGTAGTTAGAACGTCGTTTCCCTCCTTGACGAGAGAAACCCGCTGACGATGACTGTCGATAGGACTGTTGGTAGTACGGCTTATTTTGAGGCTGATACTGGCGGTTTTGCTGATTTTGATAATGTCCTCTGGAAGGAAAACCACGGCCTCTTGCTCCTCTGAAAAAACCTCGCTTATACTGTAGTGTACCAAGCGATTTGGCCGTATCAGTATCCGTCTTGATCGCAAGCAATGCGTCATCTATGTGTTTGCCAAACAATAACTCGCCATCATAGGCCATGTCAAGTATTTTGGTCTGGACTTCAGGTCTGAAAGAAGTCGCCTTGAGCCATCCGTGCCGTCTAAGAACTGCCGCTCCGGCCAATTGTCTAAAGGCTGTATTAGAGACATCGAGGGCGCAGTCGATAATCTCAGAAGCTGCCCGCTCGCCTTCCATGACAACCTTCCTGACCTCTTCAACACGGTCTTCGGGAACCAGGTTGATGAATTCCGACAGATCTGACCACATTTGTCTGTCATAACGTGCTAAAATTGCCAAAGAATTAGCAATCTTAACAGTAGCAGCGGCATTAATTGAGAACTTCTTCCCAATCGCATCCAACCTCCTGCCCTCTTTGTCTGGAGGTGTTGAAATTGGTGCTGCCGGATTCTTGGATCGTTGTTGAGCCGCTTGTAAAATCACTGAGTCAGGTCGTGGATGACCGATCAAACATGAAGGAGTATCCGGTGGTGCTCGGTACTTCTTGTCGACTCTTGGAAGAACCGCCGGGATGGACGCTGGCGTCTTCATTATATTAATCCCTTCTTTCCAAATGTATTCAATGATAGGGATAGATCTAGATACCCTTCTATACCCTTCTTTGAAATCATGAAGAAAACAGTCAGTCTGCTCAACCGAAACTGTAATTGCAAATCGAGCAGCTGCCCGATGCATGATGTTATGAAAACCTCCTATGTCTTCTGGCGGAGAATCTGAAGGTCGTGGCAAATTAGGAGAAGGCATAGGAATGATGTAATCATTCCATGGTTCCGTAGGCGTAGAATCCGGAAGCTCACCATCCTCACTTTCATCCTCATCTGGAGAGGAGACGTCAACATCATGACCACCAGCCCCGGGGTCAACATCCTGCCTTGGCGAGTGCGAAGGATGTGGCGGGGAATTTGTCGGCAAGACTACTGGCACAGGATTTGGAGCAGGCAGAGTTGGTGGAAACCTCTGACGATAATCAGCCAGCATGGCCTGCAAATCATGGATGAGAGAAGACGGAAGATGAGTCGTGTCTTCTGCGTGTTGTTGCTCCTGATGATAAGGAGTAGCTAAATTTTCCTGATAGTAATGAACGTCATCATCATCTTCATCCTCTTGATATTTGATGTGTAACTGAGAAGGATGATGGGCAACTCCAAAAGGCTCGTCATCATCCCCTTCATCATCAGAATCTGCCTCCACGTAGTTTTCCAGAATATGCGAAGGCAAGAGGGGAGACAAATGAGAGTAACTCTGTCTCTGAAATGATTTCATCTGGAAATGGGTATACTGTACCCTTACCGGAGATGTGGGCAACAAATGCGTAGACGGCGCATTCAAAGATGCTAGCGCTGCTGTCGACGGTAGAAGTGAAACAGAAGTGTGAGTTGCTGGCATTGTCGTCGACGGTATCGTCATCGGAGTTGGAATCGTCGACGAGGACTGTGTTGAAGGCGTCCTAGTAGACGGATCCGTCGACGGACTCTTCGTCGTCGATGGAGCTGAAACCTTCGTCGACGGGCTCGTCGTCGACGGACTCGTCGTCGACGGGGTCTTCGTTGACGGACTTGTCGTCGACGGGGTCTTCGTCGACGGACCTGTCGTCGACGGGGCCTTCGTCGACGAGGCCTTCGTCGACGAGGCCTTCGTAGACGGGATCTTCGTCGACGGGATCTTCGTCGACGGGGTCTTCGTCGACGGGATGGTGGAAACCTTCGTCGACGGGGTAGCCGTCGACGGAAGCGTCGACGGAAGCGATGACGAATGCTTCGTAGATGGTGATTTGGTCGTCGACGGAAGGCTCGTCGACGACGAGCTTTTCTTCAATGATTTTTTCTCTGAAGAAGAAACCATGACGGACATCACAGGAGAAGTAATTGCTGAGGTGGTAACAGTACTTGAAGACGTAGAGGACGTAGAATAGGTGGTGACAGTGAGAGAGGACACCAAAGAGACAGCTTTAGTGCGGACTGTACTCACAGTAGAAGCTGTTGACGCAGCACTCTTCGTGGACTCAGAGGGTTTATGAGAGAGTTTAGGTTTTTTCAGTCTCTCAGGAGAACACCTCTCTTTGGAACTGGCTCTCTTACTTGAGGTAGAGGCTCTGTCCTCATCATCTGTGGCAGACGACTTCAGCCACAAAAGAACTCTTGCCTCTCTATCCCTGATGGTCTTAGGAGGGAAGGTTCGACATATCCTGCAATCCTTCACAACATGTGAAGGATGCAAACAATAAATACAATCAGAGTGCTGGTCGTCCACATGTACCCTCTTCTTGAAGCAGGAACCACAAGCCTTGAATAGAGCCTTCTTTTCAGACATCTTGAGAGAATTTTGAAGAAATTTTGAAGAAAACTGAGTAGGCACTCAGGGAGACTCCCTTACACACGAAGTGCGGTGAAAATCTGAGGAGAACTGCCTGAGCTGGGAAGGTTCTAGAGGGTGAGGACAGCTGATTGGCTGAGGCTACTTTTTTCAGTTCTTTTTACATAATGATGTAGATAGGCTGCTAAGTTTTGGGCCTAGTTGGGCCTATATCCTTTTCTAGCCTACTACTAATGGTTTTTAGGCACTGCTATATATATATAATTTACCGTGGGACTCCCGCCTCGACGACGGGGAATGATTCAGGCATGTGAATCTATGAAAGATACCCCAATACTGGATAAGTGTACCATTTATACTTCGTTATTGGTTTTCAACAAGGAACACAGGTCATATAATATCCACATTTACTTGTTACAATATGTTCTGTAATTGTGTGATCAATATCAGAATGCAAACAAATGCAGACAAGACATAATAGTCAATACATCCAGAATTGCCAGCAACCAGTAGGGCACAGCAAGTGCCATGTTCCTCAGATTTTGTGACAAGGCTGTGTATGACATCTGATATCGCAGATACCACGCAGATAGTGTACAGCCAGGTAATGCATGGAGCACATACAGTGAACACTTAGCAGCCAACTAACCGATTTCAGCTCGAAATCCCCCCATAAACTGCAGATTCTGAATGCAAAGCCAATACTGTAATTTTCTTGCCTATTGACTGCTTTCATATTTGTATGGCTGGTGGGTTCCTTGAAGAAACTGTACACCAAACAAACTTCCGTGTCAGTTTCTGAAGGAACATGGAGTCACTAGGGCACACCCCTGGACTCCCACTTCATTTGGGAAGTTTAAACTTTCCTGGCCCATACACTCCTTATGGGAATAGAGCACAAACCCAGACTCCAGCCGCACTGATAAAAACGCATGGTTTAGGCAAAACCAAGCTTCGCATTAGGCATAAGTAGAGGTATCTTTCTGAAGCATATGCTGCATTTCAGTAATAACTGCTGCACTGCCCTGGGACCATCCATACCAAGACAGATTGTTCAAAATGCGGACAGTCATTGCAGGTTTGTCTGCCAGGTTTTCAAGAGATTTAGACTATTGTAAGAACACAGAGGCTGATTAGTCGTAAACCCTAAACAAAGGATGCCTACTAATCAAGCAGTACAGACTAAGCAAAAGAGCTTGTTTGAGCATCAAGTTGTAAATGTTGAGCGGGAGATCTAAAGGTTTCGTGTGCAGACAGATTTTATATTGGGAAGGACTCCAGTATAAATCCTCCAGGATGCACTTTCATGTTAGGAGTTCGTGAGAAGACTGTATAGGAGCTTGCACAATCGCTCTTTCGTAAAGGCTATGCCCTCTAAGGAACCAAGGTTTATATAGGAGTCTAGCTTTTTAGCAAGCGGTACTAAATTGACACTGTAGCTTGCGGTACAACACAAAGTCGACACACAGGACTCCATCACAAGCTTGTCTGTGAGAAGCACCTTAGAGACCAGAGCAGTGTGCTGCAATGAACTGCTAGCTATAAAATTCTCACATACGCAGCAAGTTTAAGTGCTCACTGCAATTCACAATAAGAGCCATTCTCCAAAGTTTCAGGTGAGCTGGCAGAAATACATTAGACCAAACTTATCCATTGGATGATTACAATAACCACATTGGCAGAATGGATACAAATGGTCAGGTACTTCAACCACATCATCCGAATCTCAAAATTTGCACATGGAATAAGACGTTGGCTGTCCATCCAAAACAATTGCCATTTACAATACCATATATTGTCTCTCATCAGACTATCACAGGAAGACTTCTACCCTTCATTGCACATTACTGATGGTTTTACTGCTGTAGATGCAGAAGCCTCTACTTCATTAGTTGTGGATGGCGCTGCAAGGCTACAGGAACAGCACTTTTCCGACTGCATTCCTGTCAGAGAAAAAGAGTAATCCAGATCACAGATGTAGTTTGCACTCGGCATGAAAATGTGCAGGAAAGTCGTTATTACTGTGTCCATTTCCTCCAGACCAAATTTGATTTCCAACTTGCTTCACTTTCTACCATACAAAAGTGAAGTTCTATGAAATTAACTGAAGTGGAGTTCCCAGATTAATAGTATGTGCATTTAAATGGCTTTAAATGGATACAGACCTTCCAAATTATTCCAGATTATTTGGAAAATCTTTGTAATAGATCTGAATAAAAGAAGCTCTGTAATCCAAAACAGTTTTTCTTCTGAAATAAAAAATGTGTCTTTACTGAGTCCTGTAAATAGGGACACATTGGTCATATGTGTGGCCCTGATTACCCCCTCCATCCTCTCTCAAAATGTGGAGAATGTTCCATCCACTGTGTTACAAGTGCCTTACAGTCAATGTGCTGCACATAATGGTGGATGGGGCATTTTGTTGGAGAACACTGCTGTGTGTGGCAGGGCTTTCTCCATAATACATACATGTTACATGAAAGTTGTGACTGATTGTTTGACAACATGGGCACAATATTACACTATTAGAGTATGTGTATTAAGATAGGGCCTAGAAAACTATTTTGAATGGTAACGCTGTGTGCACGATAACCCCGTATTTTTCAAAAGCCAGTTTGACAGTCGACATGTAAACGGGAAACATCATTTACCACGAAGGCATTACCACTACTCACGTTTACCACGTGACACTTACCACGCAGGGTGCCTTCCACGCAGGGTACCTTCCACGACGTCTTTACCACGGGTTAGGGGGGAGACGTGGTATTCCTTCAAGTCGATCTGCGTGGGCATGGGGGGGCAGAGGGAGGGGGGGGCTCGGAGGGGGGCTGGGGGGGGTCTCCCCCCCCAAAAATAACAAGCAGGTTACTTTAACAAAAAAACGAACATAAATTTAAAAGAAAGAGGAAAGAGCCTCCCCCAAAGACGTGCCGTGTACGTCAAAAAAGCAGTCCTTTTTTTATTTTGGTATACGTGTTTTGACGCTTGTTTCAAAGGAGGATGGAAGTAAGGGCTCGTGGAGAAAGACGTGAAGGTAAGACGTTGCAACGCGTAGTAAAATGCTACGTTGTAAATACCAGCGTGGTAAAGCCACTTGCGAGGTAAAATTCGCGTGGTAAAGCCATGCGTGGTAACTGAAATCGTGGTATAATCATATATTCCATGTAAACAAGACAGAGAAGCAATGTTTCACCTTTCTGAGCTGCATGCACTGCTTGCAGCCACAAGGGTTTCTCGCCTTCCACAGCATTAGCTTGGATGGAAGTGATATGGCGGCCTTGTGTGCGCTCCTGGAAGGAACCATTGTTTGCATACAGAAGTAGCAACAAATGGGCTAAGCAGAGGTGCTCCTTGCCCTCGCCACAGGAAATCACTGGAAGCAAAGTATAAAGAGAAGCCGGGAGAGGTTATAAACAAGGACCAGATACTAAGGGGACATGCTCTAAGACCGTATTCCACCTGCAGGCTCAGCAGCGAAGTAAGGTATGCAAGGAAAACAAACATGACTTGGCATACTGTAAATTAGTTAAGCGATACAGCCAAGTAATCATATGGCAGAATATTCTTTTGAAAAATAGACAAGGATTTTAGACTAATAGAATAGGTCATTGTGATGAGGTATGTTTAATACTTTCCTTGGGATGGCTATGAATGCTGAGATTGCAATAATAATTACCATAATTCAGAGACACACGTTTTATAGACGATTTGAACACAATATGCATAATCCTTTATTGTAAAATATCAATAGCTGTATGTGTCTACTGTTTTCAGGGTCAGGGTCCATGCAAAACATGGATATACATGGATACACATCTCCCTCTGCAGGGAACATTTCCATTGGCAAGGTTGAGATACACCGGTCAGTTGGCCTTTAATTCAAAGGGGGTGCAGGCATTATTTCCATGGGGCTTAGGAAATCACCTGGATGCGCGCTCACTGCCCCCAAATTGGGGGTATCACTACAACCGGTCACAAGCCCCAAGATCATTATTTTTTTTGGGAGTGTTCTGTAGGGAACTTACGAGAGTCTGCCTAACCACAGTTACCCTGGTTTTCAAATGTAGTCATGCTCACACTGTCTGAGAGATGGGTTACAAGGGGAAACAGCCATCACAACGCGGGCATAACAACGCACTACCATTTCAACAAAACGTTTACAACGCAAGATCCATTACAACGCATGCCATTACAACGTAAGTATGGGTAAGTATTTAATTCAAATAATATTAATTTATTTTTAATTTAATTTACATATATTCATTTTAATAATGTAATATATTTTACTATAATTTGAATAGATTTAATTTATTTTAATGAAACCCCTACACTATGCTAGTGTTGCGACCCCCCTGGAGTAAGAATAGTATTTAGTACTCCTACACTATCCAGAACTTACCCTACTGATGCACCCCCCCCCGGGAGTAAGAATAGTAATGAGTACCCTTACACTACTGATGCACCCCCTTGGAGTAAGAATAGTAATTAGTACCCCTACACTATCCAGCACTTACCTTACCGATGCACCCACCCTTGAGTAAGAATAGTAATTAGTACCCCTACACTATCCAGTACTTAGTACCCCTACACTATCCAGCACTTACTGGTTACAAGACATCCTCTGACAACCCCCAACCTACTAAAACAGTGCAAGTAGTTTGATTTAGCGCCTTAAGTGCACTAAAGGCACATGAAGCACAAGTTTTTCTGAATTTAAGCAGGCTGCCTCAGACAGACATTAGTAAGGGTTGACCTGGCACCTGCACTGTATCAGACAGGATTCTGAGTAAGAAAGACATGAAGAGATAGTCCAAGCTTAGCCTAGGCTTGCTTTCATAGGGGTCTCATGTAGGGAGAAAGCAGATGGTCATGGAAGAAGTGATCACAGATCACTGCACCCAACACTACTCACATAGGTCATATCTCTGGCCTACTTGCTATCGTCACTCTGTCAAAACAGG
The DNA here is from genome assembly GCF_964261635.1 of Lissotriton helveticus. Taxonomy (NCBI): domain Eukaryota; kingdom Metazoa; phylum Chordata; class Amphibia; order Caudata; family Salamandridae; genus Lissotriton; species Lissotriton helveticus. The sequence goes on along the minus strand of NC_136067.1, from coordinate 844,399,594 downwards.
CCAGATGTTCCATCTGTCGCATTACAAGTGCATTACAATCAATACACTGCTCACAACGATGAAGGGGAAAACGCCATATTTTGATGAAGTATCTAGTCTGACAAACCCTAAGGTCCTTAGCCTTTTTTTAAAATAGTTTTTTAATAACTTAAGAAAGTTTGTCCCAGGATTCTTGCCACAGTCTTGCAGTTAAGCTCGCACAGTCTGATGTATGGGCCAACATGACATCCTCAGACATCTTCCAACTTACTAACATACAGCGGGACGAGTTACATTTAGCAAGTGCATTAAAGGCACATAAAAGACGTCTTCTGGAGGCTAAACAGCTACCAGGATGAGGCGATGTTCAACTAGAACCCTCACAGTATTAGATAGGAGTTGAGAGAGAGCCATAAAAAGACCATCAAAGCTTAGTATAGGCTCATTTCCATGAGGATCTCATGTATGCAAAACACAAATGGTCAAGGTGGGAGTGACACATATCACTGCAATTGCCAGTACTCCCATATTCATGCTATGCACATACAGCTCTCAAACCATGGATAAAGGTCTGTCAGTAAACTCTGCACACTTGTGTCAAATACACATTGTTACAAATGCCAGACAACACAAAAGAAAGATCCCCAGTGCTTGGTGGGAGGGGCCAAGGATGAACCAAGCCACATACACGAGTGAGGCCCTTTCTTCCTATTTTCCAAACGCTCTCTATGGTATTTAATGTTGGGCATGTCAACAATACTTGGACTCGACTACCACCCGAGGAAACCTACTAACCCTAGACATTTTTGAAAACTAGATACCCAAGGAAAGCCAGGGTAGTGTGATTTGCGCTGATTCCACTGCATCTTCTTACTGAAAATGCTATGCTAATTTCAAACGTTGCCTAAAATTGCCAATTTTCCTCACATTTGTCTGAAAACATTCCAGAATGTGGGAATCCATAACATTTATATCACCTGCCATCCTCAAACTCCTCTCGATCACAACAAGTAGCCCCCTTATGTGGCTTGGTCTATTGCCCGCAATACAGGAATTATATGTGGCCTACACTTGGTTTGGTCCGTTCCAGTCTCTCTGGTAACAGGCCCAGTAACAAAAGCGGGGTGTGCTTTTAATAATATATATATATATATATATATATATATATATATATATATATATATATATATATATATATATATAAGGACAGGAAGCTCATTTATTGCTAGATGATGTGGCATAATGCATTTCGACAGAAGTCTTCTTCAGATGCCTTCGCAAACAGGAAAAAGGAAACACCTCGATTTAAACCTGCTTGGCTCCTCCTATGTCAATGGAGTACAGCTGGCCCCTATTAATACAATAAAGTCTCTGTTACGTGATCTGGTATAGGAGACTACCACTCCCAGAAGTCATCAGGTTGGAAATTGTCTTCTGTGGGGCTTTTAGGCATATTTTGGTGTTCGTGCCATTTTCGAGGTAAGTTGTTTCGCCTAGATATTGTCCTTATGAAAAACGATCTTCCTTGGGTCCCCTGACGCTTGCCTACAATACTTTTCCCAGCAGGGTCACGGAACTAACAGCTCAGTGTCTGTGTTTCAGAATGTGGGCATCCATGAAACTTATATCACCTGGCATTCTCAAACTCCTCTCGATCACAACAAGTAGCCCACTTATGTGGCTTGGTCTATTGCCCGCAATACAGGAATTATATGTGGCCTACACATGGTTTGGTCCGTTCCAGTCTCTCTGGTAACAGGCCCAGCAACAAAAGCGGGGTGTGCTTTTAATATTATATATATATATATATATATATATATATATATATATATATATATATATATATATATATATATATATATAAATAATTATAAAAAAAAGAGTATGGGGGTGAAAGTCTGAACATGGGGTTGCAAGAACTTTGTGAACCCCGCAATGTGAGGAAAATGTGTGATTTTAGCCACAGTTTGTGGATTTTAGGGCATTCTAAATAAGAAAACCTGAGTGGTATCGACCTAATTCATACCACTCTGGACTTCCAAAGGTGGCTAGTCTAAAACATTTATGGGTTTAGAACGTTTCCCTGGATGGCGGCCAAGCCCAGGTCACAATACCGCTGTGCTTCCCACATCACCAAACCTTCAATTTGAGGACAAAAATGTAAGTTCTTCATGTGGAGTTTTGCGACCTTTCTTGTAACGGCAAAAGGCCCACCACACTGTGGATACTGTTTTTTTATTCAGATATGTGAGAGAATACACAGTAGTAGAACATTTGCTACTATCAATTAAATGTCTCTGCATTTGGAGCTTCCAAATATAAGCCAGTGTCCAAGAAAGAACACATTTTGCAAAATGCCTTGTGAATCGCAGGCTTGTCTTCTTAACAAAAATGCGGGGATGTACAAATCATCACTGTTTCTAAGCCAAGTATTTTATGCACATTTAGAAAATGCATAGGTTCCCTTTATACCTATTTTTATGGTCTGGCTTGACAGTGCAGCTGTTGCCAGACAATTATGTGAGAACCATCAGTGGAGGCACGTTGGCCCCACACACATGTTGGGAACCAGGAGTAGGTGTTTTGATTAGGCACAAGTTGTTTGCTTCCACAAAAAAGGGCTTGCCCTCCAGACAGCTGTGATCATTTTGCTCCTTTATCCAGCCACGTGAGCTTGAACTTTCAGTGGCACACACATTCTACTATAATGTTATTAAAGTGTCTTAGATAACTAGATAATTCATGGTGTTTTTTTAGTGGCAGCAGCACAGATGGGAGGAGGGCAGTCATTAACGTACATGGATTTTTAGGTCTGGCTTGACAGTACATTTATATGCCAGACCTACTTGCATAGCTAAAGCTTGGTCATTTTTAGATTTTACCCTTTGAACTGAAGTACAATTGGTACACCTAGAAAAATCATAGGCTGCATGTAGCTCAGTTGTTGGCTTTGGGTATCACATTATTTTGGACAACCAACAAATGCTGTATTTCCCTGTGAACAGAAGGGACTCCTGGATGTAACGTAATATTACTTTTTTATATCTACTACAGGAGCATAATAAATTGCAGATGAAAAGTTGCCAGCTATTTCTTTATTTCACTATTTCTGTGCGTTATTTTGATTCCAACAATTCGCTTTTTTGCTGTATAAAGGGATCCGCTAGGTGGGATGAAGGTATCGAACACTGTCAACGCTTATGATACATTTCTAAAGTTGTACCAGTGGATGTTATATGTGGACTAATGTACGAACTGACTAGTAAACGATGTACTGCAACATGTATAAGATGACTCCATCATGTGATTCTGTGTCATTAATAAAAACAAGTATAAAGAAAACAAAAAACAATTAGCTTCTTTGGATGGACTAAGACAAATGCAAAACTCCACCTCCCCCCCCCCCCCCCCCCCCCCATAAACTCTACTTATTCCTAAAGGCTGGGAAGGTGGTGCTCCTTTTGTTGATGCAATTTTTATTTTGAGTGTCAAAAAAATAATTTTCTTGCACCACACTCCTCTAGCATTTTTCCAAAAACACCTAACATTTTTGCTATAGGTGAGTCTTTTTTTGGAGTTGCTCCCAGGAGAATCCACAAATGTGAGTATCTTTTGAATCCCCAAAATGTAGGGAGAAAAGGGATGCAAATTTGGCCTGGATGCCTATAGTGGAAATTAAGTTATACAGGCTTAAGTTCAAAATGTCTCAAACTGAGCGCAAAGAGGATACCTCAGCTGCTGAGGGGTTAGTGATTTTAGTAATACTTTGACTGCATGTAGTGCACATTTTTTTTTATAACTGTCTTTTAAAACCACACACTTCACAGCTCACCTGGTAACTCCCTTGCAATACCACTGTCACGCTCGATGACAGACTTCACGAAATGACTCAAGACCTGGCTTTAAGACTAAGCCCAGCAACCTAACGCATGGATACCCTCATGGGTGATCAAATGCGCTTTACAAGTACAGATTTATTGATACCACTCAAAAATAATAAATCTGTGTTATCATCAAGCTTCAATTGATTCCATCAACTAAAGCCATACCAGCTTCCAAGCACCTTTTACATTTGCAGATTAACCAGTTGTGCACATTTACATTTCTTTCAGTAAAGCAGGCGAGAAGGCGTATTAAGCTTTCTGCCCTTCCTTCAGTTTTACAACACAGGAGACTCCATGCCTTACATTTCAGCTGAAGCATTTAAACTGTTGGAATTAACCATCCCAATATCGTTGGGTAACTGTTTTTCTCAAATTGAAAAAGTATATGCCCATCGTGCCCCTCCGATCCTGCAAACCTCGACGACTTTTGGAATAAATGTAAGGCTACAGAGTAGATCTGCGCTGAAGTTAGGGTGACCAGGACAGGTCAGACATAAAAGTAGGACTAAAGCCTTTCGTGTTACTCTTTAAGGAAAGAGGCATGCCACACATTCAAAAGCAATTAAGACGTTTAGTCAAGTATTAATAACGCCAACAGTACATCGCATCGCCCAGCTATAAACGAAAAGACTTCTTTCAACTATCCTCTGAGAATTCCTAGCCCCAAACAATCCACGCAAACACAACACAACACATCTTTCCCCTTAAAAAAAAGTGAAACCCTGCCTGTGATGTCACTGGGTAGCCTCCGTTCCTAACTAATGCTCGATCATCTAGTGACCTTGCGCTGCTCTGTACAATCACCTGGACATCCACGGGGTTTCCTGGTTGCTAAGCAATGCTACACACGCCTGTCGATCCATTTGGTTGCCATAGCATCCTGTCAGTAAAAATGGCAAAGCTAGCACTTATCATTAAATCAACTGTTGTGTCCATTTCTTGTAGGGTTTAATTAAACGGATGGAGATGATTCGTTGCGGGCACGGTACTAAAAACACACAAAGATCTGTTGGGGGAATTTTTGACTTTAGCACCACGAATAAAGAGCTTGCTGAGTCATGGATGCGTAGAGTATTAGATACAATACAAAGTCTTAAATCAACTGCACTGTACATTTGTAGCATATAAAATGAATATCAAACCAAGGTTGAAATATTGCACACAAATACATATTAACGACTAGAACGATCTGACTCGAGGCTAGGGAACAGGGTTCAAGTCTCGGCAGGGACGCTCAACATCCTGTGATTCATTTGCAAATCACTTAATCTCCTGGTGCCTAACAAAAACGAACGTGTCCCTTTGTAACGCAACTGGTGCTCTTGTAAAGCGCTCTCAAACATTCACGTCGAGTTCGCACTATATAAAACTACCAAACAACACAAGCACATGCGGACAAATGCATATTAAAAATAAACAGCGAATAGAGGACATTTGAATACATAATCTATATCGCGCTCGGATTGAAGGGAAACATTTTTCTTTTAAAGACGCTGCTCACTCCTCTTAATGAACAGCACAAATTGATATGTTTGCGCAACCGAAAATTCCAAAATAATGTGCAGAGGGCAACTACAAACCAACTTAAGCAGTCAAGAGGAATGATATTGAAGTACCAGGAGCCAACATTCTATTGCAAATAATGTAGGGAAAAACATATGAACCAGGTTCTAGTAAAAAAAATATCTAGGTATGCTGAAAATGATGTACAACTGTTCAAGGAGACTCAGAAAATGTTAACGCCATAAGCCAAACATATAAGCGGAGATTTTAATACCAGAGGCCACAGCTATTACTAAACATAGGGTAAAAAAAACCCATCCAAAACGAAAATAGGGACTATTACTTCATTAGACGGGTGTAGCATATCATACATGTTAAATTGCACTGTAGTATTTAATCAGAAAGAATGCAGAGCAGTATTATAGGCTTGTTGACTGACAATAATGGTCGTTGGAAAAGTAAGATATCTAAACAGTGTTTTTACACCGGAACAAGACATAATTATGCCAAACAATATTGCGAAGGTTATCTCAGAATGATAAAACAAGCATTAGGAATGCAATAGGTCTCGCATTTGAGAGACTTTGAGCTATTGGCACTGTCAATGTAAATTGCTTAAATTCTCGCAAATGCGAGACCTATTGAATTGCAAATATTGTTTCCAAGCACCCCATGCAGCCCTTCCACTTAAGAGGCCGCTCCCCTTTCTTTAGACGAGCTGCGTCTCTACTAAGTGCAAGCAGGGCATGAGACGATTGGAAACAACCCACCCCAAAAATATTTGTAAAGCAATAGGTGTCGCATTTGCGAGAGTTTAAGCTATTGTCATTTACAATGTCAATACCTCAAACTCTCCTAAATTCGAGACCTCTGGCATTCCAAACAAGCGGCCGCCATTGCCCCAGCTGCTTGGAAAGTGAAGTCGCGCATGGCGCGCTGAATGTTACTGCAAAACATGTCGTGCCTGCAGTAAAACAAAACTAACTAAAGAAATAGTGCTTACAAACTAAATAACACAGACGGTGTAACGGAAGTAAAAGGGCCAGTCGTCATGGGAGGTTACATATGAAGACAGGGCGGTACTAAGGAGGGACTAACAAGCAGATAACCAAATCAGAAGCCAGCATTTACAAAGGACAAAGACACAAGTCAATGAAAATTATGGGCGTTGAGTGGGCGGAGTTTCAAGTGCATACTCTAATACAGCGTGCCACGCAGAGCAGCACATGCGCTGCCCAGGCTCGACCTAAAAATGCTACACTGACAATACCAGTCTAGAACTGCTGTCTGGTTTAAAAGCAGTGGTAGCATCTGCAGTCTATTGTCTGTCTGAGTGAGTCAATAACCACCAAAACGGTGGTTTCTGTACTAATGCCTGGGCGAAAGCCTGATTGTGAAGGGTCCAGAATTTCATTATGTTCCAAGTAGGAGCTGAGTTGTTGGTTTATAATACTTTCCAGCAGTTTCCCAATAGAGGTAAAAGAGAGATGGGCCGATAGTTGCTGAGGATTGAAGGGTCTGCTGTTGGTTTCTTTAGTATAGGGCGGACAGATGCTGCTTTCCAGGGGAGTGGGAGAGTACCTGTAGATATAGAGCAGTTAAAGATGTCGCAAATTGCTGGGGCGCAGCTCTTGGCTAGGAGAGCCATAATTTTTGGTGGGCATAAGTCATTGGGTGACCCTGATTTTCCCATGGACAAGCCTTTTTGGACCTCTTCGATGGTGGTTAAATCAAAACTCTCCAGGAAGCTGTTCCTTGCCATCCCCTTCTCCTCCAGTTTGGCCAGGGTTTCAGAAGCTGAGGGGGCTATCTGAGGAAAGTTATCATAGATATTAGATATCTTGTCCTGAAAGTAGGTCGCTATGGAATTGCATAGTTCCGGAGATTCAGTTGGGGATTGACTGCAGGCTTTGGGGAATGTACAATCTTTGACTAAACTAAACAGAGTTTTTGAGGAATTGCTGGATTGTTCGATTTGTTTAATAATGAAACTGCGTTTCGCTACTTTTAGGTTCAGATTGTATCTGACCAGGGACTGTCTGTATAGTAGTCTATTTTGGTGGACCTTACTGGCCCGCCAGGATCTTTCCAGTCGTCTGCAGTTGGCTTTTTGCATCTTAAGGTCTTCTGTGTACCAGGGGGTCAAAGGTCGCCAGTGAGAAGAGCACCGTTTTTCAGAGATAGTCTCATCAAAAGAGGACTCTAAAGCAGCATTGAAGGCCTCCAACTACTTGGGGCTTCCAACAGATTGTTAACTGGTTCTCGGGAATAGACCTCGTCAAATGCTTCCGGGGTGAGATTACACCATGGCCTATGAAGTTCTGTTTTTTTCTTAACAAGTTTTTCCACCTTCCTTAAAAAAGGATTCTATTCTGGTGGATAGAGAAGGTGATCATAGAATGATCTGTCCATGTAAGGAGGTCAGGGGGGTCGCAACTCAATTGGTCACAATTGGTGAACACAAGATCTAACAGGTGACCTGCTTGGTGTGTCGGCCCTTCCACTCTGAGTGAGTCATATAGCTTCTAACGCGGAGTTTGCTGATCTCAGGATTAGAGGTATTTTCTCCATGGAAATTAATTCCCCCACTAGGAGAAACTTACTAGTTGCTAGGGCGTGCAGAGCTATTTGTTCGACCAACAGGGTCATAATAAACAGACAAAGACCTATGGCATCTGACATACCATTTCCTAATGAAGTCATCAAGTCTTTCAGCCTGTATTATTGGCTTTTCACCATAAGCTGCTGAGGCCTACACTACTGTGCCTATGCTGGCAGCAATCAGGCATACAGTACTAAAATTACAAATGAACACAAAATTACTGCTGGTTAAAAATATGTAACCCCTATCAAAAAAGGCCTACAAGGATTACTGCATTGCAAATCTTCAACTTTAAATATTTGTCAAAGGAAATTACCATCAAATCCCTTGCAAAATATAGTAATCTAAGATTTCCATGTAGCCAAATAACTCTCTAGAACATTTAATGTAGTGAAATTACAATGTACCCTTCAAAACGTATTGCTTTGGCATATGCCTTTCAAAATACACGTCAGGCCAACTACCCATGTGATAACTTTACACAAGAAACCTATGCCATTGGATAAAACTATTCATAGTGAACCAGTGAGGCCTCCTCTAGCTTTTATCACAAGATTCTATGTCAGGACTGGAAGCGAGGATTATGCCTTTTTTCTTCACTTTATTCTTATAGCCACAATCACTTTAAAGATAAACTTTGTTTCCCATGAGCACTTGGGAAAATGTAGTGAGAAAAACAACATCCAACCAGAGAACAGACTTATAATGTCCAATCAGAATGCCCATAACCCCAACATAGTCCATCCTCCCTGGCCCTTCCCCCTCTTTCTTCGCTGCTGCGCAGCAGAGATAAGCACCCTATGTTTCAGTATTCTACCGTTATTTGGGTTAACTGTAGCTTATTTGCGCTAGTTGAATTTAAAAGGGTTTATTTTGCTGGCGCATTGCCGCCGCGGCTGTTGGGCTGCTCGCTTTGTATTTCCATTTTGCTTTGCATTTTTTACTCGCAATGTTAGACCGTGGGAGCGTTTTCCGCTCCTACTCGGCCTGTCCTGGTGCTGCTCGTGGCGTCAACCTCGCACCGCTAGAGGGCGCTGGAGGCGGCGCAAGGCTGTGGTGCGCATGTTTGAATTCCCTTCAGCGGAATTAATTTGCGCGCAAAAAATTAGTGCACCAGCGTGAAGTGTCCCGGTGCTGAGAACCCCCCTGAATTGGGAGGCACTCGCACAAAGTAGTAGGCTGACACCCAGACCCTTAATTATTAAGGTTTTGTAAAAGGCCTGGTGGTCTGTCACACAGACTTCCCCTTGATTATTCCCTGACAAAAAGGAGTATGAGGATAAATCCCAAGGGATGGAGGACCTTCTGGCCGTCCACCCTTGGGATGATGACTTTGAGGCTGTGGCCTCAATTTATCGAACAGTGGCGGAGGCCATGACCCAGTTAGAGACGAGGCTCTCCCGACAGATTGCTCAGGCCTTTGAAAAATGTAACACTCCTCCCACAGTTTTCCTGCTCACCCCCCCCCCCCCTCGAGGCCTCAGGGGTTTCACAGTTGCGGAACCCCCCCCTCCCCATCCAAGCGTGCCCACAATTTGAGGGTGGATTTGAATGGCTTTGACAGGCTTAAACAGACTTTCCTAGACAGCCAACCTGTCTTGTCTGTAGGGCAGCCAACTTTCTCTCCCCCATTGATGTGGACCCTCCCAATGCCGGTCGGGATGCGGATGACGATTCTGGCCCGTCCAGACCGTGGCTCCCCTCCAAGGCCACCAAGAGCACGTCAGACATGCTTGATCCTGACAACATCATTCACCCCCTGTCCTCCGAATGTGCACCGGCTGACAAAGTCGCCAATTATGTGGCGGGTGCATTTGCAGGCCGCTGGAGAAAGAGGTCCACCCCGGAGATTGACTCACGCATGGCTACGGTTTTGCAGAAGTTCATAAAGGAATTGATAGGCCTAGGCGGGCATGTCAGGACAAGCTCCTGGATACCATGGGCCCTTTCATGAAGATTATGGACATGGCTGAAGAGGCCAAATTGACAGGCTCCTTAATTTCCTGTGAGACACTTTCGGGGTGGGCACAAAGGGCCATTATTTTCTTGGGCACGGAAAATTGTGCCCTGTCCATGGAGTACCACCGCTCCCTTCTCATTAAGGTGGACCCCAGGTTGGGGGACCTAGCGGATTCAGAGGCAGGGGCCATTACACAGGGGGGCCTCTTTGGAGATCCATTTGTCAAGGAACTAGAGAATTTTTCAAAACCTTTACCTCACTTGACAAAGCCCAAACTTCCATTCAAAAAGTTTTCCCTTGTGTTTCCCATGGGGCCAGTTGAGGGAGGGCCGCTCGACGGGCCGTCTGTCCCACCAGAACCCTCAAAGAGCGCAAGTCTCCAGGAAAGGCCAATACCAAGACCAGTTCAGGTTTAGGTATTTCTACCTCGTGAGAGGACGTTATGGCAGAGGAATCTGAGGAGCAGCAACCTCCTCAAGCCCGGTTATGTTATGTTAAAAATGATTTGTAGAGCGCACTTTCACCGATTGGTTTCTTGGCGCTTGGTTGACTGCCCTCCCTTCTCCCTTACTACAGAGTATCTTGGGGAACCCTCCCAAAGGACCAGACCCCGCCCCATACAATTTTCTCAGCTGGAGGCCGCCCTGGTATACGAGGAAGTCCCATCACTCCTCAACAAGGGCGCTATTTCCCTTTCCTCCCCACATCCCAGGGGGTTCATTAGCAATATTTTTCTGGTCGTCAAGACCGACAGTGGCCAAAGGCCAGTGATAAACCTCAACAAGTTCAACATGTGGCTGGTTTACCACCACTTCCTCAGGGATGTCCTACGGCCCTTGGATTGGATGGTTCAGCTAAACCTCAAGGATGCCTACCTGGTTATCCCGATTTTCTGGCCTCACCACCAGTGTCTCCAGTTCATATGGTGGCAACAGACGTACAAGTTTTCTGCTCTTCCATTCGGCCTATCCTCAGCCCCTTGGTGCTTCACCAAGGTCCTCAAGCTGGTGGTGGAGGTCCTGAGGGCTCAGGGTATACGAATGGTTGTGTACTTGGACGATATGTTTTTAATGGGTGCCTGCCCACGCTGTTGTCTCACCTCCGAATGGCTCCACCTTGCTCTTAATGCCCTCTCAGAGTTTGACCTTTCTGGGGTTCAAAATAGACTACACCGCATCCATTTTAAGTCTTCCATCCAAGAAAGTGTTGAAGTTTTGGCACAAGCTGAGGTGTACCCTCACCAGACATCAGGTTTCTCTCAGACAGCTGGCTCGCGTAGTGGGCCCCCTCTCTGCATCAATTTAGGCCATCTTCTTGGGACCGCTCCACTATCGGGCTCTGCAGCGCCTCAGGCGGCCTACCTACCCTGAGGGTGTCCCTACTCCCATAAGGTGTTTCTGTCCGACGAGGCTCTAGAAGAAATCCAGTGGTGGTTAGACCAAATGGAGGCCTGGAACTGCCGAGCAATATCCGGATTGGCACCAGATCTGGTCACAGAATCCGATGCCAGCAGGACAGACTTTAGGGGCCAGATGTGGCGCTTTTTCTACAGGAGGTTTGTGGTCTCCAGAAGAACGGAAGTTGCATATCAACTGCTTGGAACTTCTAGCAGGTTCCTTTGCGGTCCGCTGTTGGACGAGATATTCTATCAACTTCAGGGATTCCAGTCTTTGGAAGCTCGTCCCGGAGATTTTTGCAGTGTTGAATGACCGTTGGGGTCCATTCTCGGTGGACCTTTTGCCTCGAGACTGGACCACGAGCTGCCCTGCTTCTTCAGCTGGAGGCTGGACGCACTAGTGGTGGCCACAGTTGCCTTACTCTAGGACTGGAACCAGGAGAAGGGGTACGCTTTTCCGCCCTTAGCAATGATCACAAGGATGTCAACGCAGGTCCAGAGGAAATAGGAGGAGGTGGTTATGGTCAATCCTCTTTGGATATCGCAAGTTTGGTTGCCAGTTCTTCTGGAATTTTCCTGGGATTCTCCTATCCTACTCCCCTACTTTCCAACACTCCTCTTGAGACCCGACAAGTTTCCCCATCCACTGGCTCAAGGAAACTCGTCGTGGCTCATGGCGTGGAAGATTACAGGGGACGATGGGAGGTTCCAGGCCTTTCGGAAACGGCTGAAACCTTCATGTCCAAGGCTTGGGCAGACAGTACTGTCAAAAGTTACAGATCCGCTTCAGGCAGCTGGTCCTGTTAGTGTATGCAACTGTGTCTTAATCCCCAGGATACAGATGTAGTGCACGTTCTGAATTTCCTAGCACATCTAGCTTCTAGTGGCATGGCATACAGATCGGTAAACACCTTTCGGTCAGCCATTTCAGCCGACCATGTACCGATTAAAGAGGTGGTGGTGGGAGTGCACCCACTGGTCTGCATATTGTTACGTGTTATCAGGCTCTCTCTACCATCGGAGCCACGCTACTCTGCTCTTTGGGATGCAAACCAAGTTCTCCACTTGCTCTTCTCCTGGCAATCGAAACGTTTTCTCTCTAGGAAGGAATTGTCGGCTAAACTGTCTATGCTACTCTGCCTCATCTCTTGCTGCTGTGTCTCAAACGTGAGGGCATTAGACATCAGGAGCAGGATGTTCTTCTCTAAAGTGGTGACGCTCACTCTCCACAGAAGAACGAAATGCCACATAAGAGTTATCACTTACCCAGAATTCCTGTACTCCCCTAAGCTATGAGTCGTTAGATGCCTGAAGGCTTATGAGTAAATGACTGAGTAGTTTCGTCCTGTGGGGGAGCGGCAGCTCCTCATTGCAATGCGTAAACCTTTTAAGGCAGTTTCTTCGCCCACCATAGCTAGGTGAGTCAGATGGGTGATGCAGGAGGCTGGTATTAGCCTTCGGGATTTTGGGGCCCATTCGGCACGAGGTGCAATGGCCTCTAAGGCATTTGGCTTGGGTGTCCGTTTGGAGGATATTTTCAACGCGGCAGATTGGTCTTCAGACTCTACCTTTAAGAGGTTTTACTTCAAGCCATTGCTGGATATGGTTCACCTCGTGGTGAGCAAGCTTTAAACTAGCATAATCCTCGCCTCCAGTCCTGACATAGAATGAAAATTTTTCTAGCTATCTTAACAGAAAGTTTCAACTCTATTTAGGACTTGGAGCAGAGGATTATCCCGTCCTAGGGATTCCACAGGAAGATCACCCTCCCCGTATAAGAATAAGTAATCCTGCTTGGGGTTAAGGTGTTTTGCTTGACACATTTGTTCTGTTGCACATTAACTGCTTTTCACTGTATTTTGGTTTGCAGGCTTTAGTAGTTTGTGCTCAGTGACAATGTACTCTATCTTTGTGGGATCTAATGCAAATAAACAGGATTCATGAAGGTGATCCAAAGATGCAACAAAAGAGGGTGAAGGGCTAGTGAGGAAGTACTATGTGAGGGCTATGGGCCTCCTGATTGGACATTTTAAGTCTGTTCTCCGGTTGGCTGTTGTTTTTCTCACTGCATTTTCCCAAGTGTTCTTGAGAAACGTAGTTTATTTATCTTTAAAGTGATGGCTGCTATAAGAATAAAGTGAAGAAAGAAGACATAATCCTCACCTCCGAGTTCTTAATAGAATTTAAACTTTCCGTTAGGATAGCTAGGACATTTTTCATTGTCATTCAAAACAAGTGAGTTGCCTTGTAGTAAAGTTTATGATTAATAGAGAAGACATTAAGCATAGGGTGATACAATTACAAATGTATACATTACAGATGACAAAACAAAATATATCTCCTACAAAGACAGCAAACAAGGATTAACACTGCACATCTTGTACCCCTCAGAGTTTGTCAGCGAAGATAAACACCACTCTTCCATCTCTTACCTACTACAGTAATCTGTGAGATTCCAGTGAAGACGAAAATAACTACATGCCCGTAGCCTTTATCACACCGTAATAACCATCAACCGATACAAGCCGTTTTAACAAATGCTTTTTACAATAAATAAGACCCGTCTACTTTTTTGGTCATACCTTCTCTCAAAAACCAGATCAAACCAATGTCAGACATCATTTTGTCAATGATCCAATAAGGCCTTTAGTCTCTGTTAATAGCTTCTTAATGTAACGCAGGCCTACTGTATTACGAGTAAGGTTTCACACAAGGCAACCCATCATGCATTAAATTACAAATGTGTACAAAATTAGAGGCGGGGGAAAAAAATGCAACCCATCTAAAAGGGCCAAGCAAGTATTACCAAAATGGAAATCTTCTACCCCCAGGGTTTGTCAAAGTGAGTAGAAAAAAACCCTTGCCTACTACAGTAATATGTGAGATTCCATGTAACAAAACCTCTTCAAACTGCGTACTAACAATCCATCCCTAAAAACGTCAGTGCAGAGGACAAGACATTCACGTCTTCTGCTTTACCTACTCAATGAAAACTAAATGAATGTCTGATCCTTCCAATGAAGCCAGAAAATCTTTTTTCATGCTCACAGCAGAAGGATTTTCAGTTTAAAAAAAAACCTGGAGCTGAAACAGAAGACCTTTCCGCCCTTGTAGTCCAAGATTTGACTTGACAAGAGCGTGACAGTGAAGGAGATATCTTACCCCCTCCCCTCATATCAGGGATCGCTGCAGGATGACGGTCTCCAAGCAAGGATCGACACACTAGCCCCCAGGGAGGCTTGAAGGGAAAGTGGGACACTATTCCTGGCCAAGTGCTACTCACACACATAAAACAGAAAATATCAGTCATTTTGCTTCCCTGGGGAAGGCACTGGGGTTTCTTTACCCCCAATCTGCCTCCTGAGAGGAGCCGAAAGTCCACTAGATGCCAGGGTGTATTAAAACAAAAATGGGTGGAGGACAGCCGACCCTGGCAATGGGCCATACCACCAACCCTAACATTCCCAACACAGTCTTTCTGCCCCATTCCCCCTTGGGGCAGATAGGGGGTTTTGCCTATAATCTACATTCCTGGAAGGTAGTGAGCGAGGTGGCAAGCTACTGAGACACCAGGGATGTTACTTACTTAAAAAAAAAAACTCACCCCAAAAAGCCTATACAGTCTTTTGGCAGACCTCCTGACTTGAAAATTGGGGGTTTATCCAGATCACAGCCTCCTACTCCAATGCCCCAAAAGTCTTTCAGTCATTTAAATCGATGCTGGCTGGGGAAAGGCAGAAAGCTACTGGAGGCCAGGAATAGACCGGGTCAAACTATCCCACCTCTAAAATGGCAACAAATTACCCTCAAAATCTGCTTACTGAAGGGGTTGGGTAGTAGCATAGATTTATTTTTGAACTGGGGAAAAAATGGGGTGTGAGGCCAATCCTGCCACCGGGCAATACCTCAATAGTCCTTCTGTCATCCGTGGGGCTGACAACATTCCCATCTCTATGGGTGGCAAGAGGAAATTTGGATTCTTCTGGCTAACGTTTTGACATGGGTGGACAGAGAGAGGAGGGAGGTCAAACTCCCTTCTCTGCCTTCCCTGGGTAGCAGAAAAATGGTCTGGTGTAAGGGGTGGGTAAACTGCGTACCCTATGCTGTTTCTCAATTTTTTTCCTGATAGTCTGAGGAGTTTTCTGTTCCCCTCCACCTCCTGAGACGTGCAGGGGGTAAATATCCCAATATGCCCACTAGGGTGAAAAGGTGAGAAAAAAGGGGTAGATGCAAGGCAATCTTGGCATCAGGCTCCATTCCCTCCATAAGACCGTATTTTGGAACTGGGGGAGGCAGAATTTCTCTCTGACAGCCCATTTGCACAAACTATGCCCCCAAAAACCTTATTTTCCTCTCCCTTATCAATGTGAATGGTAACACTAATCGGGCTCTGGGTCAGCCAATAACCAGGGAACCCTACCAATCCTGGGCATCTCTAAAGTATAAAGATCCAAGACTGTGTGGCTTGTGTGGGTCCCAGGACATCATCTTATCCAGTAAGTATGGGTCAAAAAATACCTTTTCCTAAATTTGTGCCCAAAAACACTGGCACTTCCAGGCAGTGGCCAAAGTATTACCACCATGCATTCTCACACTCCTCCCGAATGAAACTCTGTCTCCAAAGATTGAGTAGCTCTAACGCATATCATAAGAACGGATGAAAACTGTACCCATGTGAATACCTCAGTGATACCATATTTAATTCATAAAGTAAAAGATTTGACCATACAAGTGGGGGTACAGTTTTCATCATGAGAAGCTGGAAGATGCTGGGTGGCAGGAATTTTGTGTATCCAGCAGATGCTGGAACTTTCCCTCACAAATATGTGAAGAAAAGCAGTGATTTTAGCCACAGTTTGAGAGGCATTCTGTGTTATAAAATTAACTGGAATTCATGCAAGTCACATCAACCTGCACTCCCGTGGGCGTCTAGTTTCCAGACATGTATAAGGTTGGTAGGTGTTCATGGGTGTTGGCCGAGCCCGGGCCAAAATACTAAAGCTACAAATATGGCCAGAATGAGCGAATTTAAAAGGAAAAATCTTGATGGTTACTTGTTGCATTTTGGCAGCCTTCCTATCGCAAGCAATAGACCCACTGACACTAGTGCGGTACCATTTTTATTGGGAGAAGGATAGCATAACATTTGACATTATTAATTGCATTTCTCTTCATTTTTTGGGTTACAAATGCTAACAAAGAGGCAAGACAGGACACATTTTGCAGAGAGGCCTCCGAAACATGATATTATGGGTAACCTCAAATTCAGTGTAGTGTAAATAACCACTATTCCTACACTCATTATCTTTGGCACATTTCAATAATTCATAGCCATTTCTGATTTAGCAGATATTAACATATGAATTGATGCATGGTTGGTACATAATGAAAAATAAGCTGCAGCTCAGCTGTGGCCTATGGGTATCAACCAACAAAAGCTCTATATATATCTGCGACCTGAAGAGTGAGTGATATAATTGTATATTACTTTTCTAATCCTGCCATCGGGCAAAACATTTCACAGATCAAAACGTTACCAATTTCTTTTTCCCCTGCTTATTTTAATTTGTTTTTAATTTTCACTAGTTTCCCTTTCTGAATTATGGATTGCGTCTACTTTTCAGGAATGTATAGCTTTCAGGGTCCTTCCATGAGTTTTACACGTTTCCACCACAAAGTAGGTAGATAACACAAAAATAGGAGAAAATCACTTTAATTGCAAAACTGTTCCAAAAAATTATGGATTTTTTTATTTTCAACTGCCTAGTCCTGAAAGCTGGGATGGAGATGACATTAGCACAGCAAACCTTTTGTTGATGCCATTTTCATCAAATAAAAAAAATCTATGTTCTCAGTTGCCTCTGGTGAAATCCACAAACCCAGATTACCTTTAGCTTCCTTCCCCAACATGGGAGGTAAAAAAAGACACACATTTAGCATGGATAGTTTTTGTGGACAAACCGTTATGAAGGCTTAAGCACGAACTGTCCCAAACATTAAAAAAATGACTTAACACTGGGATTTGCAAGCTTCAGTGCTTAGTGGGTTAAATACCAAATGGGCTTGAACATATTATTTTAACAATAAATAGGCTGGGCCTACCAAACCTTTGCCATAACTAATGGATCAGACCGTTTAGCTTGGAACACTGAATAATTGGCACCATAACAAATTCAATCCTGCAGTATTTAGCATAAGCGTTCCCACAAAGCAGAGTTTACAAGCTCTCTATAAGCGGGGGCACAACAATTCTGCTCTATTAAATGCAGTTCTCAAGGGAACCATACATAACGAACAGTTTCTTACCTCTCGGTGTAGTTTTGCAGCTTGAAGATCTTTCTGGATTCACTATGCTGTGCATTATTCATTCCGCGGCCTAGTGGTTGGGTCCGGAATCATAGTCTTTTTTTTCGTAGCTCAGGTGGGTGTCGACGTCCCACCTTCTGGTGTACTTCCTGTGACATCGGCACACTTCCTGCGGAAGCTCCCACCTTTGGGCACCATCTTCGGATTCTTTTTTTCTTGTTTTTGTGTTCTGTTCGTGAATCCTTGGCAATATTATCAAGTTCTTCCTTAGAGTACATGATTTTTCACCATGTCTCTTGAAGTGTCTGTTTGTATCTTATCACTTGTATCTCCACCTTCTTCTCCTGCCTCATCTTTCTGACAGAGGTGGGTGGGTTCGCTAGTGAATCCAGAAAGATCTTTAAGCTGCAAAACTACACCGACAGGTAAGAAACTATTCGTTTAGCAGCGTGAATCTTTCTGGATTCACTATGCTGTGCATAGACTTTGTAGCGGTTTGTTACATTTGTGGCGGCTGGGTGGAAGATGAGCGTTGGTTGTTGAATATATGTTGAAGCACTTTCTGTCCTACTTGTGCTTCCTTGTTCATCTGTATACCAACGCAGTAGTGCTTAGTGAACATGTGCACTGAAGCCCATGTTGCCGCCAGGCATATGCCTTGAATGGGTGTGTTAGCCAGGAAGGCTATTGTTGCTCCCTTCTTCCTGGTAGAGTGGGCTTGTTCCCCCTCTGTTAGTTCTTGGCCTGCCTGCTTGTGGCAGAATTGTATCGTTTGAGCGATCCAATGTGCAATGGTGCCCTTTGTTACTGGTCTACCCAGGCAACTGCTTGCGAAAGACACAAAGAATTGTTTTGTTTTACTGTGCTCTTTAGTTCTTTCCATGTAATGCATTACTGCCCTTCTAGCGTCCAGAGTGTGCAGTGCCCTCTCTGCGCTGGTGGATGGTTTCTGAAAGAAGCTTGGTATTTGTATTGTCTGGTTCATGTGAAACCGTGACACCACCTTTGGCATAAAGTGTGGGTCAGTTCTCATTACCACCCTATCATTGTGCATTTGAATGTAGGGTTCTTGCAGTGTTAGCGCTTGCAGTTCGCTTACACTGCGTAGCGAGATGATTGCCACTAGAAAAGCTGTCTTCATTGTGAGCATTTGTAGTGATGCCTTATGAATGGGTTCAAAATGTGCCTTCATAAGCTCTGTTAGGACTAAATTAAGGTTCCATGCCGGTGGTGGCATCCTTTTTGGTGGTGCTAATGTTTTAGCCACTTCCTGGAATCTTTTTACTACTTGTGATGTAAAGAAGATCGTCCCTGTCTCTCCTCTTGTGTAGGCCACTATCGCTGCTAGGTGTACCCTCAGCGAGGTGGAACTTAGGTTTGATTTGAGTAGGTGCGTTAAATATTTTAGCACAGTTGATTCCCATGTCATCTTCTTGTGCATTTTCTCCTTTATACACTATTGTGTGAATCTTTTCTATTTCGCCACATAGCACCTCCGTGCGGTAGGCCTTCTTGCCTCTTGTAGCACCCGGAGTATGCTCTCCGGCAGTTTCAGATGTGCAAACTCTATGTCTTCAGGAGCCATGCCGCTAGGCAGAGGCTCTGGCTCTGGGTGTAGTACCTCTCTGTTTTGCATGGAGATTAAGTCCTTTCTTTTCCCGAATTTGTGAGGCGGTCCCTGCGCCATCTCCACTATTTGTGAGAACCATGACTGCCTGGCCCACTGTGATGCCACCAGAATCAGCGTCATGTTGCTGGTTCTGCATTTGCTGAGTACCCTGTGCATCAGTGGTATCGGGGGAAAAGCGTAGGCAAATGTGTTTGACCAGTTTATCCATAGGGCATTCCCTTATGATTGTTCCCCTGGTTGTCTGGATGCGAAGTATCGGCATTTTGCATTCTGGTGTGTTGCAAATAAGTCTATTGTCGGAGTCCCCACTTTCTTGAATAGCCTTTGTGTTTCTTGTGCATTGAGCTCCTACTTGTGGGATGCCGATGTCTGTCTGCTGAGCCAGTCTACCTCCACGTTGTCCTTCCCTGGTAGGTGTATGGCTAGTAGGTCTATTTTGAGTGGGATGGTCCATCTCCATATGTCCTGCGCTAGGTTGGATAGTGCGACTGATTGTGTTCTTCCCTGTTTGTTGATGTAGAACATCGTTGTGGTGTTGTCGGTTTGTATCAACACTCTTTGCCCGTACAGTTGTTTCTGGAAGGCTTTTAGGGCGAGGAACACGGTCTTCAGTTCCAGGTAGTTGATGTGCCTGATCGCATCTGTTGGAGTCCACAGGCCCCGCACCTTGAGTTTGTTCATGTGTGCTCCCCATCCCTTCTGGGATGCGTCTATGGTGATGGTCACTGTTGGGTCTCGTGGTGTCAAAGGCTTCCCCTCTGTTATGTTCTCCTTGTTCCACCACGCTATCTCCTCTTGCACTGCGTGTGTTACAACCACTAGATCTTCCCAACTCCCTGTAGCTTGTGACCATTGTGGTTGGAAGCCATTCCTGGAATGGTCTCATGTGTAGCCGTATATTGGGGATTAGGTGCATGCAGGACGCCATCATCCCCATGATCTTGCTCGCTGTCCTCACTGTCAGAGCTCACCCCTTCTGGTACTGACGTGTCTCCTTCAGCAGGGCAAGTGTCATCTTGTCGCTTAGGAACACTTTGCTCTGTATGGTGTTGATCTGTGCACCTAGGAACATCTTCACTTGCTCTGGTTCCATTGAGGATTTCTCCCAGTGTATTGAGAACCCCAGTTCTGTTAGCGTTTTTGTGACCCGTTGTGCATGTTCCTTGCATGGTTTGTATAAACTTGCCTTTATGAGCCAGTCGTCGAGGTAGGGGTATACATGGATCCCCACCCTCCTTAGGTACGCTGCCACAGCAGTGAGGCACTTGGTGAAGACCCTTTGTGTGGATTTTAGTCCGAAGGCCAGGGCGGTGAACTGGTAGTGTACTTTGTTGATGGCAAATCTCCGTAGATGTTTGTGCTGTCTATTCATGGGAATGTCAATCAATCAGCATTTATATAGCGCACTACTCACCCGGAGGGTCTCAAGGCGCAAGGGGGGGGGGTCCGCTACTGCTCGAACAGCCAGGTCTTGAGTTGCTTCCTGAAGGCGAGGTGGTCCTGGGTCAGGCGGAGGTGGGTCGGGAGGGAGTTCCAAGTCTTGGCAGCGAGGTAGGAGAAGGACCGTCCCCCTGTGGTGGCTCTTCGGATGCGGGGAACGGCGGCGAGGGCATGCCCGGTCGATCGAAGCTGGCGATTGGGGGCGTAGAAGTTGAGGCGGCTGTTGAGGTATCCTGGGCCTTGGTTGTGTAGGGCTTTGTGTGCGTGGGTGAGGAGACGGAAGGTGATTCTTTTGTTGACCGGTAGCCAGTGCAGGTCTCTCAGGTGTCCGGAGATGTGGCTGCACCGGGGGATGTCCAGTATGAGTCGTGCTGAGGCGTTCTGGATCCGCTGGAGTCTCTTCTGGAGTTTGGCGGTGGTTCCGGCGTAGAGGGAGTTGCCGTAGTCCAGACGGCTGGTGACGAGGGCCTGGGTGACCGTCTTCCTGGTCTCGGTGGGGATCCACCGGAAGATCTTACGTAGCATGCGTAGGGTGTTGAAGCATGACGAGGAGACGGCGTTGACTTGTCTGGTCATGGAGAGGGAGGAGTCCAGGATGAAGCCCAGGTTGCGTGCGTGGTCTGTTGGTTTGGGTGCGCTGCCTAGGGCGGGGGGCCACCAGGAGTCGTCCCAGGCGGAGGTTGAGGATCCCAGGATGAGGACTTCCGTCTTGTCAGAGTTCAGTTTCAGGCGGCTGTTCTCCATCCATTCGGCTACCTCTTTCATCCCTTCGTGAAGGTTGGCTCTGGCGGTGGCGGGGTCGTTGGTGAGGGAGAGGATCAGCTGGGTGTCGTCGGCGTAGGAGATTATGCTGAGGTTGTGCTGGCGTGCGATGTTTGCGAGGGGGGTCATGTAGACGTTGAAGAGGGTAGGACTGAGCGAGGAGCCCTGAGGGACGCCGCAGATGACTTTGGTGGCTTCTGATCTGAACAGAGGGAGACGGACTCTCTGTGTCCTTCCGGCGAGGAAGGAGATGATCCATTCCAGTGCCTTCTCCTGGATTCCGACGTTGCTGAGGCGTTGCACTAGTGTACGGTGGCAGACAGTGTCGAAGGCCGCGGAGAGGTCTAGGAGGATGAGGGCTGCTGTTTCTCCGTTGTCAAGGAGGGCTCGGATGTCATCGGTGACTGCGATCAGGGCGGTCTCGGTGCTGTGGTTGGCCCGGAAGCCAGACTGCGTAGGCAGGCGTCCTTTAGGTCTATGGTGGACATAAAGTCTCCGTCCTTTATCTGAGGAATGACTTCTTGAAGAGAGGTCATCTTGAGTTTTTGTGTTCTTATGTATTGGTTTAGGAACCGTAGGTCCAGGATGGGCCTTATGTTTCGTCCACCTTTGGTACGAGGAAGTAGTTCGAGTACACTCCCTTATTTCTTTCTTTGAATGGTACTGTTTCTATGGCTTCTTTGTGGAGGAGTTCTTTTGCTAAGTGCGTTTTTCTTTTAGGTTTCCCGTTTGGTGATATCTTTTCCAGTTCTATGCAGTATCCGAACTGTATGATGTTCAGTATCTATTTGTCTGTTGTTATTTTCTTCCATTCCTGGAAGAAGTGTTTTAGTGTGCCTCCTACTGGTGTTACATGTTCGTTGATCTTTTGTCCGTGTGACCCTCTTTTGCTGACCTTGTTGTGCCCCTCCCCCCTAGAGGTGTCGTGTGGGTGGGCACGGTTGGTGGTGCGGAGTCACTTTGAGGTGGGTTGCTGGCCCCCCCTTCTTGTTTGCCCTCGTCCATTCGACCTCCCGCGAAAGGACGGGCCCCGAGGCTGGTATTGCCAGGTTTGTTTTTGCTGGCCCTGTTGCGATTGGTTTCCGCCCTGGTAGCCATGCTGGGATGTCTGATGTGACATTCCCGGCTGGTTTCCCCCTCTTCCGTTTGACCTCCGTGTCGGTGTGTCTCTCCTCATTCCTCTGAATTGCAAGGCCCCCATGGACCGTGCAGTTTTATTTTCCTTTTTGAGTTGGGCGAGTTTCTCATCCACAGGTGCTCCGAACAGGGTTTCACCATTGAAGGGGGTGTTCAGGATGTTATTCTGTACTTACGGCTTGAAGCCTCATATTCTCAGCCAGGCATGTCTTCTCTCTGTGACCCCGATCATCATGAGCCTGCTGGACGTGTCTGCCGCATCCAAGGCTGATTTTAGGCACGAGTTGGCTATGTTCTTGCCTTCCTCCACCAGGTGTGTTGCCCTCTGTTGGTATTGCTCAGGGAGGTGTTTGAGCAGTTGTCCGACCTCGTCCCAATCCTGGTAATATTATGCCTGTTCAGTAGGGCATTCGAGTTGGCAATGCGCCAGTGCACTCCTGCATTCCTCTCTATCTTCCTTCCAGTGAGGTCAATCCTCTTACTCTCCTTGTCAGGTGGTGGGCCTGAGTTTGTGGGAACGTTGGCCCTTTTCCTGGCTGTTGCTGCTATGATGGAGTCAGCTGTGACGGATCCCCGGATGTAGGGAGGATCCTTAGAGGAGTGTTTGTATTTTTTCTCTGTCCTGGGTGTGACAGACCTGCAGCTTGCAGGTTCTTTGAATGCCTCTCTACCCTGGTCCAGGACACTTGGTAGCATGGGGGGGAATTGACTCCTGGTTTGAGTGGGGAGCAGGGTTTCTAGGAGGAAGCAGGCTTTTGGTTTTTCTTCCTCCAGTTTTACTCCATAAGCTGTTGCCGCGTTCCTGATGACCATGTTGTAGATCCCAATGTCATCTGGCGGCGAAGGCCTCGAAGGGTACGTCTCCACGACCTCTTCCGGGCTTTCAAAGTTGAGGTACTGCGCCACTGAGGATGCAGAGTCCAAACTCGTACGCTGGTCTTCTTCGCCTTCCTCGAAATAGTATAGGCCCTCTTCCTCTTTGTGTTCCTGGGGCTCTGGAGTTTTCTGCGGCTCTTCGGCGTCAAACTCCACCTCGTCCTTGACTTCGACGATAGTCGTCGCCGGCTTCGACGGGATGGTGTACCTCTTCATCCGCTCGTCGAATTCTCTTTTCCTATGTAGGATGTTATCCATTTCAGCCTCGAGCCTTCTTTTTCCTTTCCATCTCGGCGGCCTGTTCGGCGTCGAGTGTTTCGGACGATCTCTTCGACGTCGAAGGAGCCTTCGGGTCCTTTTTCTTTGGCGTTGAGTGCTCCTTTTTGGGTGCGTGCTTCGACGACCTAGGCTTTCCGTGTGTTTTCGCCGCCTGGGAGTCATTTTCTAAGGATCCGCTGGGCTGTTTGTCCCTGGACGCAGCTGCAGCCGTCAACATTTTCGGCACCAGTGCTCCCTTCATGGACTGAGACTCTGTTTTTCGAAAGTCTGATTCAGGCTTTAAGAATCTGTCGGGGCTTTAGGGGTCGACGTCTCTCTTACCTCTTACGTAGTCTTCTTATCGGTCTCTACGACGTGAAGTCATCTGGTCTCTCGTCAATGTTGTCCTCTTCGTCAAGCGACAGAGTTTGGCCTTTTCCTTGCATACTGTGGTTGGTTGTCCTCTTCCTCTCTCTCTAATCCTGAGAGTCTTCGGCGTGAAAACGGAGCAGGCGTTGCAATCCTTGCTTTCGTGATCGACCGGCAGGCAGAGGTTGCAGACCGGGTGCTGGTCCTTCTGCGCGTACTTGTGGTGGCAATTGTGGCAGAGTTTGAATGGGGTCCTGTCCATTCCTGCGCTCAGGAGGCCCCCTGTGTGCGCATTCTCCGTTGGACGTCGAAGTATTCGAAGTTCTCCTCCTTCTTCGTCGCCCCGGCGGTCTTGTTCCTGGATGTATTCTCCAAACTTTTTCGTCAGATTTCAGCTTTTTCCTTCTTGTCTCCAAAAACTCTGGAACCTCTCAGTGACGATCCAGACCCAACAGCGGAAAAAAGAATCTAAAGATGGCGCCCAAAGGTGGGAGCTTCCACAGGAAGCGTGCCGACGTCACAGGAAGTACACCAGAAGGTGGGACGTCGACGCCCACCTAGGCTACGAAAAAAAAGCAAAGAAAAAAAAGACTATGATTCCGGACCCAACCACTAGACCGCAGAATGAATAATGCACAGCATAGTGAATCCAGAAAGATTTACGCTGCAAAACATTTTTCTGACAGAGGAATACCATCCCAAGCATGTAGATGGGTAGTGGCAACATACCATGTTTTGTGACTTAGCAATTTTGCCCAGACCTTTATCTGTCACTAGAGTGGAGGCCTGCTCATGTAAAGTTCTCTTTCTATGCGTTCACATATATGTGACCTATGCGGTGAATAGAGTGCATGCATATAACTAAGCCAGAGTAATCAAGGCCAGTGGGTGGGTTTCTTTGTGGAAACAGTTTTTGTTGTTCAGGGTGACAAGAGTCATTTAGCTTAGGCCATTCGTTTGACTCTTTCCTGATCATTGTCAGTGTGGCTATTGATGAGCTGAGTGGAGAAAGCTCATACCTCTTTGTACTTTTATTGTTGGTAGCCCAGGCTGAAGGCCCTGCTGTGGGGAGCATCAAAATGCACAATGGCTATGTCTGGAGAAGATGCATTGAAAAAAAGAAGCTACCCAAACTGGTTTTGAAAGTGCAGATAGAGAATCCACATTCCCAGTCTGCTTAACCTGTATAAAAGTGGGAACCACTTACCAATCTGCCCATTTGTTTTAGCTCCAGGTTCTCTCAACCAAAGAAGCAACTTCTATGCAGAGTACTCAGAGGACTGGTGTGCATCTCAGCTGGAGTCTGTCTGACAGTCAGCTTCACAGATGTCAGGGGACATTATCTAGCCTCTGACTTCACTGAAAGAGGCTTAATGTCTCGCCTGAAGCGCCTTCAAGCCAACCTGCTACTGAGAGGAGGAGGGAGCCTACCAATCCTACAGATGTGTGACAGATCTAAAGAGCCGAAGCAGCTTGATCCCTGGGGCTGTGTGGGCCCATCCGCTGAAGGAAGACTGAGAAGAGTGACCTGTGTGCTAAGAGGTATGTGGGCTGCAGACACTGTATGGATAGTTTTTGGAGGAATCGCAGACAGCTGTTGTCTCTGATGCCCTCAATAAGCTTGTGTAGAACATCAACAAGACGTTTTGCACCCTGGATGGAGTGCGCTGCCATTTAAAGGTTTGTGCTGTGGCAGACTGTGCCATTGCTGTTCAGTGACCGCCGCCAGAGTCCTATGCTGCTGCACCCTGGACCCTGAAGGTGGCTGCCATCGCACTGCTGTGACCTATGACCTTGGTGGTCCGCCAACTGCTCCTCACCAGTGGGTCAGAAGAGGGTCCTCTGCTCCCCAAGTTGACCTCTGACAGTGAAGACATTGGCGCCTGCTGCCAATATGTCATGGTCCTCGCCAGGTCACAGGTCAAACCCCAGCTCATTCACCTTTGACTGGACTGCAGGGATCCAACGGACCGCCACTAGTGAAAGATAGTGACCATTCGTTCGTTAGTATTGTGAAGGTAATTTCACTATTAAACAAGCACGAATATCTATTATCTGAAGACACGATTAGTACCACAAGTGCAGACTAAAATGGCTTACCTACAATCCATGTGAGACCAACAATAAAACTATTTTTAATGTACAAACCATCTTAGAGCCTTGAAAAAGCATCAGGCCTGCGTGCCATTAAGGAGCAAAACTTGAGTCTGCTGGCCTATGTTCTCTGCTGCGCCTGGCAATTAAAGAAAAGCTTTAATTTCTTTTCAACTGCATTAAAATAAATATAAGTGACGATTAGTATGCAATCTCTTGTAGTGTAGTTCCTATTATCCCAATAGGCTCTGCGCATTGGAATAATACCTTCAATAGTATAGGCCTAGACCAGACGTTAACTAGGTCTACTACTGTCGATATTAGACTTAAAGTTTTGGGTTTGCCAGCTAGCTCAGAGTTCACTAGAAACTTTCTCGAATAGGCAAGGAGGAGTTGAACCTCCCTGGATAGACAAGAAGGGATTTAGTTTCTGACAACCATAGAACATGACAACTTTGCTCTCCCCTAATCAAGAGTGTATCTCTAGAGTCGTGTGAAAACAAAAGACGACTTATTTTACTCAGTCAGTACGTGCATTCTTAGTCTCACCAGATTGTAGAGAAAAGGAAGAGACGGGCGTGTTCAATAAAATATGTTATTTATTGATCAGTCTCTTTTCTCATACAAGAGAAATGGATCGATATTATTGCAATACTTATGGTTAAGTAAAGTGCATACAATAAAAGCAGAAGTATAAAATAATACTGTAAAAACATTGATATGGTTTCTAAGCCATATGAAGGTTTAAAATGAATAAAATGAATACATACACATTTACATTTGACTAATCGTACTCAACTGGTGTTTCTAACTACGCCTACCCCGTGTACCTGACCTAAGCCTAATACGTGGGCGGGAGTAGAAAGTTACAGTTTAAGTTAAGTTTGTTTTGCCAAGTGACTGACTAGAGAATTCTCTGCAAGGGGTTATTCAGTTCTGTACCTGGAATCTAGGATGAATGAGGGATGGTATCTCTCGTCTCTGGTTTCGATATTCCAGGCTGCCTGCGAGGGCTACCCGGAAGCGCCGGAGCTGGATTTCTCGGCAAGAGAAAGGCAGCGTCTCGTTCTCAGCGCGTCAGGAAGGCGGGGCTGCGCCAGCGGGGTCTGCTCTGCTCTGGGCTTCGGCAAGTCTGGCTGCTCCGATCTCGTCACCACCGCGTGTGTTTGCATAGGGCAATATCGGTAATATTTATACCTTTAAGGTGCCGAGATTGACGTAAGGATGGACATAGATACGTCAATAAGGATGTCATACGACCTGGTCGTTAGCACATTCTTTTGCTGAAGTTCTCGGTGAAATCAAAACAATGGCCGCAGGGTTTTTCCCAGGTCTGTCATAGGTTTGATTTGTTTTGAGAACTCCGTATGCCTTATCAGGGGCTGGAGGAATATCGCTTGTCTAATTAGATGGCAAGCGTTATGACCTAATCAGATAACACGTTCCTGTGCCGTAGTGTGGCTTTATCAGATAACGGTTCCTGCATCATGGGGGTTTTCTGCCTCATGGGATGGCTGCTAGTTAACTTGTTAACCAGAATAGGGTCAGGAATAGGGGGATCGATACAGAACCTATAGGAATACATCACACTCTGATCAATATTTTACTCAAGGAATATCAAACCATATGTTTATTATTAGTATTACTTAAATATATTTCATAGTAGTGGGAATAGGGGCATTGCCCTCGTAGGGTAAGCAATCAATTCTGCCCACTAGCCAATACTAGTCAGCGTAACTAAATAACTATTACCCCCCCCCCCCCGCCGAATACCCAAGCCTCCAGAAGCAGGAGTGAGGCAAGATGTGCGTTGTTGGCCCCTGCTACAGTAATCCAACTCAAAGAGGCATGCACTGTGGCGAGACTGCAAAACCTAAGACTTGCTAAAGGGCGAGATATGCTAAGATTGGAAATACGTGCAATCTGCTTTTAAGGCCTGCATACTTACCTGAAAGATACTCAACCCTGGGTGAGTAGGGTGGGTAGGAGACCTATCTATACTTGCCAAAAGAATGGGAGACCTGAGGAAGGGGCACCGTGGGGCAGAATAGAATGGGAAGTAGCACAAGGGTCAGTACAAGAATTGTGCTTATTTTATATGCTGGAGGTATAATGTTTTAAGCATGCAGATTGTAGTAATTTTCTTTGATCAAAGTAAAGAAATAGGTCTGACTGTTAAGTTATAGCGCTGTTGATTGTGGAGTGCTGAGTTCTGCAGACCCCTACACCACCTTCCTGAAAAGTCTGTGACTTCTTGACATCACTACCACGAACAGGCACGTGCTAAAGGTGTTGGCATGTTAGGACGGTCGTGAGACATGAAAGGCAAAATACTCCAGCCCTTGTGGCTGAGGCCCAATAGCCCCTGCTTCACAATAGGGTCTGGCAATAGGCATGAAGCATTGAGATTCTAAGGAAGCCAGTTTCATATTTTAATATCAGAGCACCAAGTTCAACTTACAAATCTAAATACCTGCAACGTACTATAGAGGGTTATGGGCTTAAAGGGCAGGGAGGTCATTGTGAATTACATTAAAGAACAGTTCTACAAAATGGAAGAAAGGGAATAAAGTGTGTTGTGTTTTGTCGGGGGAGGGGGTGTGCTGGTTGGGGAGGGGTCAATAGAACCTCTGAGCAGCTACACATGTATGGTATGTCCTCAAACTAATGCCTTCTTGCTCCATTAAAAATCAAGATTTCAAGAAATCTATGAGCAATTGCACAAGCCTTAACAACAGCTAGTAAAGCTTTGATAAAAGCTTGATTAGTTCACTGAGACACTTTTTAATGATCTTAGAATAGCTCTTAATTTCTCAGCAAATGACAGACTCAACTTAGCAACTGGATTAGCCTTAAAGAGGCTGCAGTACGAAAATATGGAGAATGTGATTAATGCCTACATAAAAGCATTGCACTCTCAATAGGAGTAGATGAATGTTAAATTACAAGTGCTTTGCTTTATCTGGACAACACCACCCGGGTAGGTTTCTTTGGATCTCCACAGTTGCAGACAGCTCCCATCAGTTATCCATTCGGCTTTCAAGTTTACCGTACACTCATTCAAAGTATAATCGAGTATTATGCATTTTCCTTACATCACATACCACATTTTGCTGTAGGAAAAATTAGTCCAAAGGTTGAAACATGTACATGAACCTAACACCGGAGAGCTATACAGATGTTTCTACATTCGCAGACTATTATTCTTCACCAATTTTAGCCAAATTGCCTCTATGTTTTTCATGCTCTGCACGAACATTCACACCCTACTGCATAACCATAGAATCTCATAACTCGCCTAAAAGCTGAATTTCAGCTTTATGGTCGCACCACTTAAACCACAGATTCCACCTCAGGCATTTGATAAATCAGAGTTGTCCCAGTGCAAATGTCATTTATTCTAATATCCGAAATTCCTTTGCTCACACATTGAACTTCCTAGCTATGGATTCCAAATTCTATTCTTACAGTTATGCGGCTTTATTCAAATAAACTGCCACCTCAAGTCTTGGAATATGATTCTCTATAATTTCAGTTTAAGCTCAGTCATTAAATATCGCTCACCTGCCGAAGAGGTAATATACTTTTTTCCTGCCCCTTCCAGTCCTTTCATCTGAATTTATGTAGCTCTTGAGGACACAAGTGTGAACCCCGCACAATGGTGTCAACTCAGCCTTAGAGACACTCAAATGATTTGAATGTGTGGTTGCAACGGTATAAGGATGTAAGACATGTGGGAAGGGAGCTTTCTATGCCAACTAATATGTCCCGGCTGATATTCCTTGTGGTGGAAAAGATTACAGTGACTAATGCGGACGAAAGATCTGCTCCAAACATGGCACTGCAACTGGCAGACAAAACTATTTCAGTAGGTATTTAATGCACATCTGTGTGCTCACAGTCACTTTGTGGTTGCCAAAAGAAACAGTCTGCAAAAGATGCTATACTTTAGTGTATGAGATCAAGGGATGACAAAGGTGCTACCCAGGAGGCCTGTGTGCAATATAGTAAAGCACAACTCTAAGGAAATATGGAATCTCACATCATTCTAAAGTCTATTCATGAATGCAACCGTTGCTGCTAAAGGAGACAGAGGGGCATATTACCAACAACTAGCGATAATTATCGCTAGGTTGGCTTAGCGGCAATAATTTTATCGCCGTGTTGCGGCGATTTTTATCGCTTAGGAGCCTTGCTATTATCAAGGTTTATCTCCTAAGCGATAAAAATCGGCCGAAATGCATGAATATCGCTGTAAAGTCAGCGATATTCATGCATTATCGAGCTAATGCTCTTAGCCATGTTATCCACCTCCCATTGGGTAACATGGCTAAGAACTGCTCAGGGCAGGTGTTAGCTTTTGGAGATATTCGCGCTTAGCGCGAATATCTCCAAAAGTTGGTAATAGGAGATAGCGATGTTAGCGACTGTTTCCAGTCGCTAACATCTTGGCACGCCCACTTTGCATGTCATTAGTGATAAATATCTCTGACATGCAAAGCGGGGCCCAAGATGGTCGCTATCTCCTACTAGCTGTCGCTAACTGGTGTTAGCAACAGCTAGGTAATAGGGAGATAATTTTATCTCCGCTTTCTTGGCTTTTAAAGCCAAAAAAGCGGAGATAAATCCCTTGATAATATGCCCCAGAGTTCTAAACAATGCACATACTTCTACGCAAACATACATTTCAGCTTAGGAGTGGCACAGGTGCTACTGAAGCAGAACATTATATATCATAGCAATTTGATAGTGTTAATCCATATGTGCTACCTGTGCAAATACCGATCAAAAATAGATTAGGGTACCTGTAAAGCCTTGCAGGAAAATGGGGTTACATGATGAGCATTTGTATAGTACATTAAACTATGTCTATAGCCTTGAAACACTGCTGAAGTATTAGATGTATGGGACATATAGATCAAAATTAAAGTAATCAAACAGCTGGAAATTCGTGATGCATATTACATTTGTTTTTTATGTAAATTTCCCTCATATTGTGCATATTTAAATAAACTTGACAAAAACTTCTGAAGTTTGTATTGTATCGATCCCCGAGGAACAGATGAAAATAACCAAAGGACTACATTAATTACACCCAGCAGGTCACTCGCAGTAATATTTATTACTGGACATGATAAGAGGCTTTATTTCACAGTCTAGCGTTTGTGGTTGGCGTGTTTTGACCCACTATCATTTTACAGGTCTCATTCACAACAGAGTTGGACCTTCTAATTAATTCTGAATGTCTTGCAGGTTAGAATATTTTCGTTGGACCTCAATGCTCACAAAAGATCAGGTTATAATGAAATTGTGTCACCTTTAGTTGATCAGATGGTATATAGGCTGGGCGAATCCTCGCCAGTACTAGTCTTGTTCTTCCAGTATCATCTGTAATTTAAGGGGTAGTGTGTAGTAGAATGTCTACGACATAAATCAGTTTGGAAAGGAAGCAATATACAAAACTAAGATGAGCAGGCACGTGACAAAGTGCAACCAAAAGACACGCCTGTATGAGGTAACTTTCTGAAAAGAGTGTTTATGCAGTCCTTATTTCAACCAATAAGGTTATGGTGAATGCCTTATGAGGCACTTATTTCACAGTCTTGTTGGGTCCATCTCGTCAAACACAGAACTATAATCGTTGTTAAAACGAATTTGATTCTTTTCAAGTCCATTTGTGGCAAGCATTGTCAGTGCTAAGATGTTATCAATTTTATTATTATCAGCACAAAAGCAGGCTGGGCTCAAGAAAGCATAGAATTTGATTCCAAGTGTTCTTGTAATTGGCAAAATGTGGTACTTAACAAATACCCTGCTCTCCAATTCTAGAAGTATGAAAAATCAGTAGATACTAAAAACATTCCTGTCCCCAAATTTTAGGTCTTCCTGAGACATCGCATGTGCTGTGGCTTGTGAGAAATGTTAGCTTAAAAGGCTTCGCGCCAATCTACTACTTACTACTGGTTGGTTCCATTCGCACTCTTATTTTCTGGCTCCTGTTTGGTTAGAACATGCAAGCTTCACTTCCTCCTTTCCCTGAAGCATGGCTGTAGTATTGCTTTCTAGTGGGACGAACTGTCCTTCAATTGCTTGCACTTTCTTTCAGGTATTTTGTACTTCAATTACAGCACTCCATAAGAGTGAATGTGTTTGCTAGCCGTCTCTAACCCCTCTCTGCGTCCTCACTGGCCAGTCTTTGTTGCCGATTTCGGTTGTTGTGGTTTGCCTCATTTTTCAGTTGTTTCTTGCACCCGCCCACGTTGTTGCTTGCACAGTCCGCCCTTCCACTCCTGTCTTTGCTTGCACTTCTTCATCCTTTCTTGAGTCATTGTGGCTTTCCCCATCCCTCTCCCTCCAATAGTTGTTCCGCAACCAGAAAAAAAATAATTATGCGTTCTAGTGTCCATCCAGCCCCCATTTCTTGCCACTTAGTAATACCTTTGTGCGGATGTGAATATAGGGGGCATTTTGGGTTTGAATACATTGCCTTATTACTCCATTATCAAGGCTTAGGGACTAATAAAGGCAATTTTATCTCACCATTTTTTTGACTTCACACCCCAATGCCCGCTCTGCTGTAATCAGGCGTTGTAGCACACCCAAGAGGCATCCGACCGCTCGGGTGGGGACCCTATGATGAAGCATGTTAGGTTGGTGAGTGAGGCTCCTTTTAAAAGAATACCTTTTTTCGCTTTCATTTGAATAGATTAGCTATTTCCTTGTTTGGAATAACTCCTTCTTTGGTGTTACTATTGTTCACTAAGGGGGACTGGGAGTAGTTGCCCTTAACCCTTTCTCTCTTGTTGTTGGTCAGCATCGAAAACTGCCTTGACTTCTAGAACGGTGGTGGTGGTGGTGGTGGTGGTGGTGGTGGTGGTGGGGGGGGGGGGGGGGGGGTGTTGGTGTATGGAGTTGTACAGCCAGTAATATATATTATTTAAAAGCCAGTTGTTAACTAGGTTAATCGAGTCACGGTCAATATTATTTTTAAAGTAAAACAAACTTTCTTTTGTAGCTGCCGGAAGGATAAGGACACTTTCCAAATTGGAATTTAAAATGGAGTACAAACAAAGTGCCCCAATAAGGACGAATAGGCAGAGAAAAACAAACATGGCAAAGATTGCATAAGAAGCCCAATTTGATAGGGGCAACAGCTAGCGTTAACTCAGAATAAATCTTTTCAATAAAGTGGTAAACCAAGAGAGTTAAATATTTAGCTGATAAAGGAAGATGATATCCTTCTTCAATTGAATTTGTAATCCTCTCAAACTCACTCAAAAAATCAGAGCAGCAACCACCCAGCTCAGATCAGGTAGTGATTTTCACCTTGCCAGCTGTTGAGTCTCTAAAGCTCATCAGCAAATTTTAAGATTTCCTTTTTCAGCAGTTGCTTTTGTGAGAAGGGCACCAGAGATGTTTATGGCCATGGGGCGCCCTATAAACAAGGGTTGCTCCCTTTTTTTAGACAAACACTTCAGCCGTTTCTGCCCCCCTGAGCAGGTACCATTTTTATTGGGAGGCATAGGGAATGGAGGGTGCATGGAAGTTTGTGGCTCCCCGCAAAGTCCAGAACTTTCCATCACAGAAATGTGAGGAAAATGTGTGTGGTTTGCAAGAGATTCTGGGTAACAGTCCCTGATGAGTGCCACACAAGTTACCCCATTCTCGATGCCCTTTACAGGTTTAAGTTTCCCTAGGTGCCGGCAGAGCTAGGGCCCAAAGTCCACAGCAAAGCACATTGCAAAAAAAGAGCCCGTTTTCACTGGACAAATGTGATGTGTCCATGTTCAATCAATCAATCAATCATCGCATTTATATAGCGCACTACTCACCCAGAGGGTCTCAAGGCGCTGGGGGAGGGGGGGTCCGCTACTGCTCGAACAGCCAGGTCTTGAGTTGCTTTCTGAAGGCGAGGTGGTCCTGGGTCAGGCGGAGGTGGGTGGGGAGGGAGTTCCATGTCTTGGCGGCGAGGTAGGAGAAGGACCGTCCCCCTGTGGTGGTTCTTCGGATGCGGGGGACGGCGGCGAGGGCGTGGCCGGTCGATCGAAGCTGGCATTTGGGAGCGTAGAAGTTGAGGCGGCTGTTGAGGTATCCTGGGCCTTGGTTGTGTAGGGCTTTGTGTGCGTGGGTGAGGAGACGGAAGGTGATTCTCTTGTTGACCGGGAGCCAGTGCAGGTCTCTCAGGTGTCCGGAGATGTGGCTGCGACGGGGGATGTCCAGGATGAGTCGTGCTGAGGCGTTCTGGATCCGCTGGAGTCTCTTCTGGAGTTTGGCGGTGGATCCGGCGTAGAGGGAGTTGCCGTAGTCCAGACGGCTGGTGACGAGGGCCTGGGTGACCGTCTTCCTGGCCTCGGTGGGGATCCACCGGAAGATTTTACATAGCATGCGCAGGATGTTGAAGCACGACGAGGAGACGGCGTTGACTTGTCTGGTCATGGAGAGGGAGGAGTCCAGGATGAAGCCCAGGTTGCGTGCGTGGTCTGTTAGTTTGGGTGCGCTGCCTAGGGCGGGGGGCCACCAGGAGTCGTCCCAAGCGGCGGGTGAGGATCCCAGGATGAGGACTTCCGTCTTGTCCGAGTTCAGTTTCAGGCGGCTGTTCTTCATCCATTCGGCTACCTCTTTCATCCCTTCGTGAAGGTTGGCTCTGGCGGTGGCGGGGTCGTTGGTGAGGGAGAGGATCAGCTGGGTGTCGTCGGCGTAGGAGATGATGTTGAGGCTGTGCTGGCGTGCGATATCTGCGAGGGGGCTCATGTAGACGTTGAAGAGGGTTGGACTGAGCGAGGAGCCTTGAGGAACGCCGCAGATGACTTCGGTGGCTTCAGATCTGAACGGAGGGAGGTGGACTCTCTGTGTCCTTCCGGCGAGGAAGGAGATGATCCACTCCAGTGCCTTCTCCTGGACTCCGACGTTGCTGAGGCGTTGTACTAGGGTACGGTGGCAGACCGTGTCGAAGGCCGCGGAGAGGTCGAGGAGGATGAGGGCCGCTGTTTCTCTGTTGTCGAGCAGCGCTCGGATGTCATCGGTGGCTGCGATCAGGGCGGTCTCGGTGCTGTGGTTGGCCCGGAAGCCAGACTGCGAGGGGTCGAGGGATCCGTTCGTCTCGAGGAAGGCGGCCAGCTGCTTGTTGACAGTCTTCTCGATTACTTTTGCAGGAAACGGGAGCAGCGAGATGGGGCGGTAGTTCTTGAGGTCGGTGGGGTCGGCTGAAGGCTTCTTTAGTAGGGCGCTGAGTTCGGCGTGCTTCCAGCTCTCCGGGAAGGTAGCGGTGTCGAAGGAGGTGTTGATGATGTCCCGCAGGTGGGGTGCGATGACAGCGTTGGCCTTGTTGAAGACGTGGTGAGGGCAGGGGTCGGTCGGAGATCCGGAGTGGATGGAGTTCATTGTGCGGACGGTGTCTTCGGTGCTGATCGGAGTCCAGGCGCGGAGGGTGGTGGTGGGGGGCGGTGGTTCGGTTGTGGCGTGCGCCGGTTGAGTGCTGAAGCTGTTGTGTATGTCCGCAATCTTGTTGTGGAAGTAGGAGGCGAGGGAGTTGCAGAGGTCTTGCGAAGGGGTGATGTCGTTGTTTACGGCGTTGGGGTTGGAGAGCTCTTTGACGATGTTGAAGAGTTCCTTGCTGTTGTGTGCGTTGTTGTCCAGTCGTTCCTTGAATGCAGTTTTCTTGGTGGCGTGGATGAGTTGGTGGTGTTTTCGGGTGGCGAGCTTGAGGGCAGTCATGTTGTCCGGTGTTGGGTCTCTGCGCCAAGTTCTCTCGAGGGCTCGGCAGATCTTCTTGGAGCTCTTGAGTTCGTCGTTGAACCATGGGGCTTTCTTGCTACCGGGTCTGCTAGGCCGGGTCCTCAGGGGGGCGAGCTCGTCTGCGCAGTCGCTGATCCACTTCGTGAGGTTGGTGGCCGCCTGGCTAGGGTTCGTTGTGCTGGTGGGAATGTTCATGCTCAGGGAGGTCGCGAGCTGGTCGGCTGTGATCTTGTTCCAGCTCCTGCGTGCAACCTGTTGCTGGTGGTGGTGGATCGTGGTCCTTCCGAAGCTGAAGTGGACGCAGCTGTGGTCCGTCCAGTGGAGTCCGGTGGCGTGACTGAAGGCGATGTCCTTGCTGGATGAGAAGACTGGGTCGAGTGTGTGTCCGGCGTAGTGGGTGGGGGTGGTGACCAGCTGCTTGAGTCCCAGGTTGGCGAGGTTGTCCAGCAGGGTCGTGGTGTTGCGGTCGTTGTTGTTCTCCAGGTGGAAGTTGAGGTCCCCTAGGAGGATGTAGTCAGCGGAGCAGAGGGCGTGCGGGCTGATGAAGTCGGCGATGTCTTCGCTGAATTGTGTGCGTTGTCCCGGGGGTCTGTAGATGAGGGTGCCTCTGAGGGTGGTCTTGGGGTTGGTGTGGATCTGAAAGTGCAGGTGCTCGGCGGTTGCGAGGGTGTCGTCGGTGTTGGTCGTGATGCGGATGGTGTTCCTGTGGACGATGGCGATGCCTCCTCCGGTGTGGTTGATGCGGTCCCTTCGGATGATCTTGTAGCCGTCTGGGATGGCGATGGCGATGTCGGGCGCTGAGGAGGCGTTCATCCAGGTTTCCGTGAAGAAGGCGACGTCTGGGGCTGTGGTGTCGAGTAGGTTCCAGATCTCGATGGCGTGCCTGTGGACGGAGCGGGTGTTGAGCAGGATGCATTTCAGGTGGCTGCTGCTGTTGCTCGTCTTAGTCTTGGTTGGTGCTGGAGTAGTGCAGGTCCGGATGCAGGTGAACTTGCAGGCGTAGCAGCAGAAGGGTCCGTGGGTGCGTCTCGGGGTGGCTCGGTAGCAGCCCGGGACTCGGCCGGCGTTGAGGGCGTTGAGGGTGGCGGCGTCGTACGTCCGGCGGGCGGGCTGGGGTCTGCGGGGGCCAGGGGTCCTGGCACTGGCCGCGGTCCAGGCGCAGACGGGCTTACCTTTGGCGCACCTTCGGCGCTTAGTCGGCGCGCCCGCTGCGCGTCATCGCTGCGCATCCGCACGTTCGCCATTTAAGGCGAAGTGCGAGGGAGGGAGGAGCAGCTGGGAGGCGGGAGCGGGGAGGGTACAGAAAGGAAAGGGGGCGTGGCCGCACGCAGGCGGCGGGAATCGGGGAGCGGGTCACAGGGCCAGAGAGGGAAGCGGCACTTGATCAAAACAAGGGGAACAGGCAAAAATTATACAACAATATGGGGAGCAGTACAATGGGGAGTAAAATACTCTATAAAACACACAAGACAATCACGAAGCAGCGGCGGGGTCGTCAGGGCGGGCTCAGCGAGGCTGAGACAGAAGCGGGGGGAGACCGCACGAGCAGCAGCTGGTGGCCGTGCGGCGCGGGGTGTCCTAAGGATAGGTCACTCACCTGCGCCGCACGGTCCCCATTTAAGGCCAAGTGCGAGGGAGGGAGGAGCAGCTGGGAGAGCTGTTGCGTGTTGGGCTGCTTCATGTCGCAGGCATGAGGCCTACCCACACAAGTGAGGTACCATTTTTAATCAGAAAACATGTGGGAACACACAATAGTTGAACACTTGTTATTAACATTGGATTTTTCTGCGTTTGTGCCTCATAAATGTAAGCAGGTTTGTAAGAAAGTAGACATTCTGAAAAGTGCCCTCCGAATTCCAATTCTAGTATGGGTACCCACAAATACAGAGATAAGAAATAACCACTGCTCCTAAACTTCTTATCTGTTACCCATTTCATAAATACATAGGTTTTCGTCATACCCATTTTTCACTGTACATACTTCATCATATGTAGTGGTCTATATTCGGTACACAATGAAAAACAATTGTAAGGTGCAGCTCAGCTGCAGTTGTTGGCTCTAGGTACCTCGGATTTCAGGACACCGTACAAATCCTATGTGTATCCCAGTAACCAGAAGGGTCCAGTGGCTAAAATGATATATCGCTTTTGTGAATCAGCCATTGTGACAAAAAGTTACAGACGAAAACATGGTCACAAATGGCTATTTTCCCCTACTTATTTTCAATATTTCTTTATTTGAACAGTTAGCTTCTTTGGGAAAACCTTGAAGGATTTACACATATGACCTGTAACTGAATTCAGCATTTTGTCTACTTTTAAGAAATCTATAGCTTTGTGTCAACCATGCGTTTCACAAAAGTTTCCGCAACAAATTGGAAGTAGGTTGAAAGCATAAAAACATAGGAAAATTGGCTTCCTCTTTGAAAAATGCCTAAACTGTGGCAAGAAAAATAGGTCTTTTGATTCAGCTCTGGAGGTTCCTAAAAGCTGGTATGATGGTGACTTTAGCCCAGCAAACCCTTTGTTGATGCCACTTTTAGGGGGGAAAAAACCTCAATTTTTGCTAAAGACTTTTTATTTCTCCCCTAAAAATCTAAATGTAGCTATACTGTGCCCATTTTCTCGGCCCCCTCCAGGAGTCCACAAATTCAGAGTACCTTTAGAATCCCCATGATGTTGTGAAAAAAGGACACAAATTTGGCGTGGTTACCTTATGGGCGAAAAATTATTGAGTCATAAATAAGCACGAGCTACCCAAACAGGAAAAAAAAATATCTCAGCAGCTAACTGGTTAAATCACCTTGGCCTGAGGTCTGTACATACACCTCTGGTTTAGGAGCTACCAACAAAGATCATAATTTAACTCGCAGGCATAAACAAAGCCTACATCAGTTGCAATAAGATTAAAGAGTACAGGTCTGGAAAAAGTCCACTTCAGATCTTGCCTCTACCAGCCTACCACTGTAAAGTATTTGAATGCGTTTTGCAATTATCAGTTTATATATTTTAAAGATATGAAAACATTGCTTACCTTATAT
This sequence comes from Lissotriton helveticus, assembly GCF_964261635.1. Lineage (NCBI taxonomy): Eukaryota > Metazoa > Chordata > Amphibia > Caudata > Salamandridae > Lissotriton > Lissotriton helveticus. Next base: position 844,360,622 of record NC_136067.1, on the reverse strand, counting down.
AAAAAAAAATGTAAGCATGCTAAACACTATCCAAAATCCAAAGCGCCCTTTTACCCTGTATTTGAAAGGCTTGCAAATGATTGTAGATGGATACCCATTAACTGAATGGCTAATTATATAAAACGAATAAACGATGTAGCAAACAAAACTCTTAATTTCCTACAAAATAATAAATTGAGGAAATGAGTGAATGCCTGGACGCTTTTGATTCTTGAACCATTTCAAGAAAAGAACAGTGCTGTCTCGCTCTGTGTGGGGGTGAATAACGAGAGATGAATGTCGTTAATGTCTCAAGTGCTAAATCAATCACGTGAACCATATCTTGTGCAAAAAACACACGTAATTGAAAAATTCCACCTGCCAGTATTTTTTCTTTTTATCTGACATAACAAATGCATCGACGTTCATATTAAAGTTGTGCTACAACTATCTCTAATGATACGCATCATGAACCTGTGATTTCACATATTATTAGGTAATGCATGTTTAAATGCACGGGGTGGTTTCAGGGTAACAAACTCTGCGCTCTCACCAGACAGAAACGATGAACAACGGGCAGTTATACAAAATCCATTCTTGCCTCTTACTTCGTTTAGAAATAAGATATTACTATATTTTTGTGCCCAAAGAGACACGTTTGAAATTCTTGTTAAGTAATTAATTATGAGTCCTGCTTAATCGAACAGTCATCATTTAATACTAGGAACGCGTTTCGTTAGAACATAGACCTTGATTGAATAGGGTGATGAAGAATTACAATTTTGAGGGAGAAGTGCAACTTTGTCTCTTAGCAAGATGACAAATTAGCAAACCTTATCTAACTCTTCAAACACACATTTCTGCAGTAGTTTTAGTGGATGAACTTTATAAATAAAACGTTTTTCGAAAGAGAATTCACCCATTAAAAGATTTTCCGCGAATTTTCAGCACATTTGTTTTTTAAACGATGTGGCAACTTTGCAAAGTTCTTAAATTTAGCAATTTTCAAGAAATTTTTTTATTTTCAAGTTGGCAGCAGCGAAGTTGGTCAAACAACCCTAACTTCAGTAATTAACTATCGAGGGGGTTGCATGGTGTAAAATGTAGCACTAAGTAAAAAAACAAGTAAATGGGTAGATTGCTTAAATTGATCTTGACACTGGTAATTATTATGGGTGACAATCCAATCCATAGTTTTTTTAGACCACCATTAAAAGAGAAAGCACTGTATGGGGCGCTTTCACCCAAAAATAAAAAAAATAAACAAAGGTTCTGTAGCACGGCCGCTAGAATTAAAGCAGACCACGCCGGAAAATTAAATAAATAAAGAAGCGTGTTCGCCATAGTTATGGTGGACCGAGCTGCAAATTAAATACATATATATAAGTGTGGCCGCTAAAGTTAAAGTGGACTGCGGTGCAATTTAAATAAATATATGCGGCCGCTATAGTTAAATCGGACCCGCAGTTATTACTATTAAAAATATAACAGCAGGCGGCGTGCTGCCTCTTAGGAAAGCACGTCCTGGGTGGAATAGTGGCAGATCATTAAAGAAAATAGTGCTCACAGACTAGAGAAAGCAGACCGTGTAACACAAGTAAAAAATCCAGTCCTTATGGGAGGTTACAAATGCAGACAAGGCGGTACTAAGGAGGGACTACTAAGCCTATGCATCAATCAAAAGCAACGATTTTGAAAGGACGGTAACAGAAGCCATTTGAAAAGATGGGCAGGAAATGGGCAGAGATTCTATTCCACACCTCAATAGAGACTGACTCAGAGTAGTCCAAGAGCTGCCCATGCTCGACCTAAAAAAAGATTTATCAAGATAACATGACGGGCGATGAGATTTACGGCATGGGTTATGTGCGTTTGTAACCGTGTAACCATAAATTTCAATGGTGTTGAACATTTGAGCCAGAACCAAAACCAAGTTTTGAACTATTTTAAAAAAAATCTTCATCTTTAGAATATGCTTAGGCAACAAACCGGGTCTGGCGAATTCTCCAGCAAAGCTCCCATGTGCCGGCAGGGGATTTTGTGTGGCTCGACAGTGACTCCACGCCTCCCCAGAAGTGATGGAGCAGTGCCTCGTACAAGCCTCACCACAGTACACATCAGTTTCATGTATCGTTCTCCTTTCGCACCTTCAAACACAATGCGTAGAACAAATCTAAGAGGCTGCTCATTCTCTAACTTAGGACCTTCTTGGATGAAAAGAGACCAAAGAAAAGTACAGGGGAGGTGGGATGACACAGAGGAATCTGTGGTTAGATAGAGTTTCTCCAATAAAGAGGATGATCGAAGGGAAGTAACTTGGCTCTTCTGATGGCTACATCTAACCTCAGATTCCTCACCTTAAGAGGAGTACCTTCCAAAGTGGTGGGTCTGGGCTCAGTCAAAAAAAAGGCCTGTAAAACCGAGCAGGTGAAGTGAACTTCTTAATGGACCAGCATGTTGAGACAGCAGTGCATCGTGAACGTATGCACCAAAGTCCATGTAGCAGGCTGGCATATTTCTACAACTAGTACTCCCACCCCTTTTTCACCAATGCGGTCATGGTAGCCTGGACCCCGGTGGAGTGAGCCCACAGGGCTTCAGGGGTTGTTTTTAGTTCAGTGCGTTGCAGATGTTGATACAAAGGACAATTTACCTGAACAGGGTACTCTTTTGCTCACCATTCCCTCATTTGCCCTACAGAAACCTGTAAATACCAGATTGTCCACACAATGGCTTTTTTTGCGGTTGATGTTAAACCGCACAGCCCTCAAACTAAATGATGGAGTTTTCCTCCTTTTTTCGAGGAGTGAGGCAGAGCATAGAAAGGCTAGGAGAGTAATTTATTGGCCTACAAGGAAGGGCGGGTCACCTTCGGTAGAAAGGCTGCCTTGGTCCTCAGTATCAATTTATCCAGAAAGACGGCGCCGTATGGCGGCTGCACTGAAAGTGCCCTTTGTTAACTCACTCAACGTGCTGATGTGATTGCAATGAGGAAGTGTGTCTATGTCAAGAGTCACAAACAACAGCTGTACAATGACTTGAAGGGCCTGAAAATGAAGCATGTTAAGACCAAATTCAGGTTCCAATGTAGCACAACAAACAGCTTGAAACATTTCAAGAAATGCATGAACTTCCACCTCGAGAACAACAACGATGCCAACTCAGCCAACCTGATCGCCAACCTCGGCCTCAGACAACTTGTCACCGCACCCACCCACGCCGCCGGCCACACGCTTGACCCAATCTTCTCCACAGACTCCCACGTCTCCTTTGACCACACCACCGAACTCCGCTGGAACGCCCATCGCTGCATCCATTTCACCTTCAGGATATCAACCACACACCACCGCACCCAACAGCTGCCTCGCCGCTGCTGGAGTAAAGTCACCAAAGACCAGCTGATCACCTCCCTCGCCAAGAACCCACTCACCAACCCAGATGCCGCAGTTTGCAACCTCAGACAGTGGATTGACGACTGCGCCAACACCCTCGCCCCGCTCAAGAAACCCTCCAACAGTCACGCCAACAAGAGAGCCACCTGGTTCACCAATGAGCTCCAGGCCTCCAAACGCGCATGCCGGAAACTGGAGAAGACATGGCTCCACGAATGCACACTGGACAACCACGTAGCCCACAAGGACGCCACCCGCAGACATCACCACCTCATCAGATTAACCAAGAGATCCTCCTTCAAAGACCGCTTGGATAACAATGCACACGACAGCAAAGAGCTCTTCAGCATCGTAAAGAAACTTTCCAACCCAAGCGCCAACGACATCCCGCCTCACAAGAACTGTGCGACTCACTAGCCATCTTCTTCCACCGCAAGATCGCCGACATCCACGACAGCCTCAACACCACGACCGCCCAGACTAAGCCAGACTCCACCCCCCCATGAACAGCACCAACGCCAACCGCCTGACCTCCTGGTCTAACGTCAACGAGACACGCAAGGTCATGAACTCCATCCACTCAGGATCTCCGTCCGACCCATGACCACACCACGTATTCAACAAAGCACACACTGCCATCGCACCCAAACTACGGAAGGTCATCAACATCTCCTTTAAACAGCGACCTTCCCGGAAAGCTGGAAGCATGCCGAAATCAACGCCCTCCTCAAGAAGCCCAAATGGGACCCCAAGGACCTCAACAACTTCCGGCCCATCTCCCTGCTCCCGTTAAAGGTCATTGAGAAAATAGTCAACATGCAACTAGCCTGTCACCTGGAAGACCACAACATCTTGGACCCGTCCCAATCCGGATTCATACGGAACCACAGCACCGAAACAGCCCTCATTGCCGCCACAGACGACATCAGGCGCCAACTAGACAATGGCGAAACATCAGCCCTCATCCTCCTGGACCTGGTAACAGGCCTCGACACGGTCTGCCATCGCACTCTAAAGACACGCCTCCTAGAAGCCGGAATCCAAGAGAAGGCTCTTGAATGGACCACGTCCTTCCTCTCCGGAAGAACCCAGAGCGTCCGCCTCCCACCCTTCTGTTCCGAAGCCACCAACATCATCTGCGGCGTCCCCCAGGTATCATCCCTCAGCCCGTCGCTGTTCAACGTCTACATGGCCCCCCTCACACAAGTGGCCCGCCATCACGACCTTAACATCATGTCCTACGCCGACACACAGCTCATCCTCTCCCTCACCAAGGAACCACACACCTCCAAATCCAACCTCCACGAGGGAATGAAGGCCGTCGCCGACTGGATGAGGAGCAGCCGCTTTAAGCTGAACTCGGACAAGACGGAGGTCCTCATCCTCGGACCCACCCCCTAAGCCTGGGACGACTCGTGGTGGCCGACCACACTGGGAACAGCACCAACACCCACCGACCATGCACGCAATCTTGGATTCATCCTCGACTCCTCCCTCTCTATGTCGAAACAGGTCAATGCCATCTCCTCCTCCTGCTACAACACCCTCCGCATGCTCCGCAGGATCTACAAGTGGATCCCCACCAATACAAGAAGAACAGTGACACAGGCCCTCGTCAGCAGCAGACAGGACTACGGCAACGCACTCTAAGCAGGAATCCCAGCCAAACACCTACGACGACTACAACGCATCCAAAACGCCTCTGCCCGACTGATCGTCAACGCCCCCGCCGCAGCCACATCACACCCCACCTGAGACCTACACTGGCTCCCCATCGACAAGAGGATCACCTTCAAGCCCCTCACCCACGCACACAAAGCACTCCACAACGCCGGACCAGCCTACCTGAACAGCAGACTCAGCTTCCACACCCCCACCCGCCACCTCTGCTCCGCCAGCCTCTCCCTCGCAGCTGTGCCCTGCATCCAACGAACGACCTCCGGCGGCAGATCCTTCTCCTACCTCGCCGCCAAGTCCTGGAAAAACCTCCCTACCCACATACTGCAGACCAAAGACCTTCTCGCCATCAGAAGGCTCCTCAAGACCTGACTCTTCGAGCAGTAGCAGCATCCCCCAGCGCCTTGGGACCCTCATGGGTAAGTAGCGCGCTTTACAAGTATGCTAATTGATGATAACCAGCGACTTAAATAACAGTTCGCCAGGCAAACAGAAAAGTTGAACAGGTCGACAGATAACCTTTCAACATGCTCACCACCAGACCTTGCTGGGCCAATGAAAGAACAAACAAAAGAATATCTGAAAGTCTGCCTTGCAAGGGCTCATTTTAAGAACTTGTAATATTATTTGGAATAGGCAACAACCCACTTGAAGGAATAATGATAACCCTTGTCAGGGAAATCCCTCAAAGTCACAAAATTAACCCGAGCTCAAACCCCTGGTACCTTTGGCACAGGGCAGGCAAGCTCAACTTAGAACATGTGTAAAGTATTTATGCAGTAACACAACAGTAAAAGTCAAAACCCCAAACAGTAAAAACCCCAATCCTAATTAGAAAAATAGAGCAAAATAGAGTAAAATAACACCAAAGTGACAAACAGGGGAACCAGAGGTAAGACTGGAACATAATTCAAGTGAAAATGGTGGCAAAAACGGCAAAGTGTCAATGGTAGTCAATGGTTGTGATAGACAGGGCTTAGGCACAATCTGAGGCCGAATGCAAGGGAGCCCAGGTCAGATACACCAAACTAGGGTTGAACCGGTGGGAGGTTTCACCTTGGGACTTAGGGGGTGCCTTATATGTTGGAGGCATGTATACTCACTCCATTGCAACGGAGTAGACATATCGCTAACACAAAAATCTGCCCGCTCATTTAAATTCAGTTTTGCCAACGCGAAAAGTACTCTGTCTTTGCCGTGGTCGTACTTCTAAGACGGTCACATGTCAGCCAGCCCAAATTTGGTGGGCTGACATGGGGTCATTTTTTTACTGTTTCTACCGCCAGCTAACACCTGTTGGTAAGGAACAGCAACATTGTAATATTGCTCCCCCGTCATGGGAGAAGACTCATGACAAGAGGAGTATTATGCTTTTTCTTCACAAAAAGAAAATCCAGTATCAGGATTTCTTTTTTTGTAAAGAAAAACAAATAGACTGTGCTACCGGGCAGTGTCCAGCAGAAGCAGCCTTGTAGCACAGAGTACAATACATTGACAGGAGCCGCCATGGTTCCTGCTAATGCTCTTATACAGGACCACCTGCTTGGAGGTCATTTATAAATTAGGCAGGCAGTCCCTCCGTCATGGGGACGGAGTAACTTTCTCCCTCTCTATGGTGGAAGAGCCAGTTGTCTACTGTGATGTAAATTACCCCTTTATCTTTTATCTGGCAGCCAAAGTTCCTCAGCAGGGTAAAGCAGCAGCATGTAACTGAGGAACTCTTCACAAAGTCTAATAGGTGTTGGTTAAGGTACCACCGAAGCAGTTGGTCCTGGCGGAAAAGAGCTCTGAGCGTGAAAAATTCAAACCCCATCCCCAGGGAAGACCTCTCGTCGGTCAGAAACGTTTGTGCAGGTGAAATCACACCTTGGTCGGAAAGGCTGCGGAGAATTATCCCAGTCCTCTAGAAGTCCATAACATTTCTAATTCTAGGTTTTCAGGGATGGTAGGAGATGTCCAATCAAACACTGCCAAGTGTCCTAAGACCTCAGGAACAGCACTTTGGGTCAAGAGTCACTCCAGCAGAGGCCACCAGCAGGGACCAGGTCAGGTCCATTTGGTACTGCTCAGCTATGCAATTCAGGAACTAGGTTTCTTGTAACTTTTTATAGCCCTGTAGCCAAACGGGAGGTCAGCAAACTAAACCTTGGAGTAAACTTTGTCAGCCTGGGTATGGTATAGAAGGGAGCAAGCCAGTCGTAAAGAGTGCTTCTCAGGTCAAAAACTGCAGGTCCAGTCCTCTTCTGTACTTCCACGGGTCCACAAAGCATTCAGAACAGAGAACCAACTTTGTGTGACACAGACTAGTGAGGTAAAAGTTTCCAAGGGCTACCCTAACCACTTTTGAAGCAGTTCCTTTATGTCTTATTGCAAACAATCCCCCAGTACCCTCACTCCTAAAATTCAAGATGGGGAAATCCTTCTCTCCTTGTCCAACGCCTGTGTTCGGTGCCAACCCAGAGGTGTGGTCACTTTAAATCAATTTTTAGGACAGCTTTTCCCCTGGTAAAAGGTAAAAGAAAATAAGATCGAAAATCAGATCGGTACATGTTGAGCAATAATTAGTACATGCCACAGGACACAAATAAAGATTAAACAATGAGTCTCGTAAAACTTGCAAACTCTTAGCTTGCCAGGCCTGGAGTGAGTGAGTGCAGGACTGTAGAGACAAGCCAAACACTAGATGTATGGGTTTTGGGCATGGGAAAGTTGCCCCAGATCATTACAAATTCTAGCAGAAACTGTTTAGTGAAGTGCAAGTGGCAGAGCAAATGGAAGCATTTCTAGAAAGTATATTTATCCCCATTTTAACTACTCTGGCTGTTTACCTATATGTGGAGTTTAGAAGGATGCCCTCCGGGCAAAGATTTTAAGAAATGTGGTTCCTACTAACCAATCACTGCCCTAAAATATGATAACAAGACTTATATAAAAATATTAGCCAATTAAATGAAAACACAATTTATATCCTGAGGATGAAACTGGAGGGAAAGGTTTGGTTGCTTTTTAAATTGCAAAGATATTTTTGTATCTGTAGGTGTCCGTAAATAAAATGGAGGGTACTCTCCCAGTTCACCAGATCAATGGCAGGCACATATGCAAGAGCCTGGGAGAGACCAACAGTGAATGGGAAATCAAGGGAGAAGAACTTTAGTGGGTGGGGCACACATGTACTGCCTGCTTTTCCTCCCCTTCTCTTTGGTCTTTTTTTGCTGATTTCCTTGCCATGAAATTCCAGAATGACAAATGTACAGATTTGCATTTATGGAGGAAACCAGATTAAGCTGAACACTAACTACATGGCTTGGATTGTGGCCCTAATGCCCTTAATATTCAAAGTATTTGAGAACGTATGGTAAATATATGACTGTCTATGGGTATAAAATTGAACATAGCAAGACTGAGCCCTTAATGTTTGCAGTAAGCCAGGAGTGGCTTTTCTGAGAATTAAAACATGTCATAAGTAACTCTCCCCAAAAATACATAGGTTCCTGGACCACTATCTATATTTCTAAATTAAACTATCTAATTTATTCTCAGCTATCAGACTAAATCAAAAGACAACTTAAAATATGGGATCAAATGCTGTTCGCATCAGTTGATATGGTCAATTTCGTTTCAAATATGTTACCTAATACCTGCCCTTTGGTAAAACGGTTCTTAAACAATCTATCTCTAGGCTAATGTGGGCTGGCAAAAAAGTGACTGGGAAGCCAATGTGCTGCACATTATTGAACGGCATAGACCTTGACTGATTTTGAAAGATACTTAGGGCCAGATGCATCAAAGGGTTTTGCCCATTTTGTGTCTATGGGAAAATGTGTTCATGCATATATGGCCCTAAATAGCCATCTCCATCGGGTTTATGAAGCAATTAACTGATCTTATGCTGTCAAGTGAGAAGCATAACTGTCATATACGAGGTGACTGGCTCTAATGGCATAAAAATTTCATTGTTTAAGTTAGGGCATCCAATTTTTTTAAAGACTTTATTAACCCGTTTACCGCGGCGATTATTCCGCTGCAGTGCAGCTTTTCACGGAGTGGGCGGGGCAGCGTCGGCAATTCGCAGCACCAGCGAGGTAGTGGTCACGACAGCCAACGGCCGACGGGAGCACGGAAGGGGTTAATTCCAGTATTTATACCAAACATACTCATTTGTGGATAGAGGTCTGCAGATCTTAACTGGCCTGAGTTTACACTACAGCAGTTAAACCATATACTTAGACATGAGGTGCCGGGGAGGAAGTAAAAGGGGTGTGACATCGGCCACGTTTATTATTGGGAATTGAGAGGCTAAGATATCTTCTTAGGAACAGAAGGGCAGAGTAATTTTCTGAGATAAAGAACAAATTAAGGGTCCACATTGGAAGGATTTTTGTAAACTCTTGCAACTTCACAACCAGACATCACATAACCAGAGGCGTTGTGGAGTATAATGGGTTGTGTAAGGCTTAATGATGCAAATAACAACCAAGGCTGCATAAAGATGGACTATCTAGGATACAGCTAAATAAAAATCCAGGAGTAAAAGGCAGGAGGCTGGGATACATTTAATGATAGAGGAAATGACAGAAATATGCCACATAATCAAAACTATTGAGTGGTTGTGGCTAGTGATTCCTTTTCAATCTTTAGTCTGCAATATAACTGAAAATCCATTCCCTGTGCCCTGGTGAAAACCATAACTGCTCTTGCTGTAAAATCAATCTGGGCTTGTGGGAGCAAATGTTGGAAGCAAGCCTCTTGTTGGGAACATTCTTTGTATTCAGTGCTATTTCAGGAACTTGCTCCATACCATCCGTTTAAACTGTGCTAACTGTTTGGCCTTCACAGTATAAATCTAGCTTCTTTAGACTAGTGTCTTTTTTGCGACCTTGGCTGCTCAATGACTTACAGCAATTGAGAGACTGATCTCTCCCACTATATTGCCGAAAGAAGGCAAGAGGTGAAATCTATTAAAGTGTGGGATAAAATGTTTCTATACTTAAATGGGTTTAATTGACAAAGTGGGTAGGGTGTGGGGAAGCACAACTGCACTTGGTTGTCAGTTGGGTAAACACTGGGTTATCTGTCTCTTATATGCTAAACACTAACAAAGCACTATGGTAGGTTATTTTTGCACAATGTGCAGCAGAGACCAGCCTAATGCATGTTAGGCATCACCTCTGGGTACACAGAGATAGGCTAATGCACGCAGATGTCATCACGTATACGATGCATGTTTAGGATTGAACAAAATCCCCTTTATTACTATTTAAATTGTATAACAAATTTTTCAAAATGTGAGCTATAGGTAACGGAGCTGGACGTGCTTTGACAAAGCTTCCGCCTAGTTCTGTGAGCCGACTCTGCATTTGGGACTCTGGCAATTAGGGCTTTGAAAACTCTTCAACGCTGTCTGAGCTGGGGGCGAGATGCCCGCTAGTGATACTGCTAGAAATCGGCACTGTGGAAGCAGTTATCAGCGCAAAGCAGGAGGAGCAAGCTGACGGGCAAGATGCCAGCCACTGCTGGTATGGTGCTGGGGCATTATACAACCTGCTAGACCCTGTTTCAGCGCTGGACTCAATGAAGAGCTAATTCGCTGGAGACTCCCTGCTATAATCTGCACATACATGCTGGCCTAGGCCTATAATGTGATGAGACTCCCTGACCTGGGGAGGACATACATTACTGCACACATGGGCGAATGAAACTGGGCATATTGCCTGGCACAGGAGCAGAGCCATGTGCAATGTATACAGAGTAGAAAAACCTGTTGCGGATTACCAAGACTCTGTTGTAACCCCAACGTTGTATGATCATACGTAGTTTACGACGACCCCTTTGCTTTGATGATGGAGATGTGGTGGAATGTTTAAGAAGGGTCCAGAGAGGATTTGGCTGGCACTTAAGTGATGCTATGATGAGAGCCTTCGCGAGCGAGCCACATGTGCTTTTCAATCCAGTGGGAACTACAGCTAGAGGTCTAGAGCCATCTGCTCTGACTTTGGAGTGAGCAATCATATGGTGGTGTTTTTTGGACTGCTATGGATTCTACAGACAATGTTGCATACCCACAGGCATCATCAATCATGTCAACTCATATAACGAGTGTGCCTCTCAGCTAGTTGGGGAGTAGTGGAGGATTGATTTTAATGATGATTAGGCTCCTGACACAGTGCACCGGAGACATTGGGAGGGAGAATCCTCGAATGCTCACTAAGTGTGTGCCGATACCACGATGGAGCAGAACAAACTGGACCATAAGCGGACTACTATTAGGGAGATAAAAAGAGCTGTAAAATGAAATTGACGCTGTGGATCTCACGCTGTTGAGGACTGACCAACAGAAAATTGCAAAGTCAGTAACACTGAATGTGAATTGGAGTGCCTTCAGCCCTAGGGGAAACAACTTAAGCAACAGATGTTGGAAGTGCAACAGAAACAGCGGGTTTTGGAGGGCCAGGCTGAAGATGCGGAGGTGACTCTGTATCCCAATAATAAGAGTATTTTATGGGTTCCCAATAGGACTGAGTTCCTACATGATCATCTTCTTGGAGTGCTGGCAACAGGACTAAGTGGCCATAAGAGGGCATGTCCTGCACCTAGAGGTTGGGATGGCCCATCAAATACCCATGGTGCTGCCTGTCCCTAGTGCCCCACCGTGTACAATTGTGGCCCCCCCATCTCAAGTACAGGGTGGCTCCATGCTAAGACGGAGGAGTGTCACCCCACTGATTTTTAGCAGTGAAATAAAGAGAAAATAAAATGATAATAACTTGTGTTATTTTGATTTTATTTTCTCCCACTTCTGCATCTTTGTGTGAGTGGGCAGGGCACGGGAGGAGTGGTACCACCCTCCTAAGTGCACAATAACTGTTTGGCCGGCCCTCTCAGGCCACCCAAAACAGTCTTGGGCACTTTGCATGTTCTCCATGCAGGCTGCATTGCAGACAAGAACACGCTGGAAGGGAAAAGGCTTACGGCCGCCTGGGAATTGGTGCATTTCTGAAGTAAATTGCCTTTGTCAGAGGTGGGCAGATTAGCAATGTCCAAAATTATTTTTGGGTCCAAATTCCTCCATATTTCGCCAGCAGCCTAACAGTGGTGCCTGAACTTTCAAGGATATGCACAGGCTACAATTAGATTTGATGTTTTAGACGGGGATGGTGGGGGAGAAGGCTAATAGAGTAGCGCTGTTCTAGATTTAACTGCCAGTGCTGGAGGGAGGCCTTGTTGTGCCAGATTCTGAATTGTACTATACTACGGTCCAGTTACAGTGGGTTGCAGGATGGCCAAGTGATGCCAGTGTGCCGGAGTTAGAGAAAATCCGAGTAAGACAAAACAGTACATCAGTGAATCATGATGCTCTGCTGGCCAGGGACAGGAAGTGTGGTCGATCAAGGTTATTTGTAGTAGCCATTTACTGTTGGAAAAGATGTCTAGTCCATACAGCAGCAACTTCAGGGTACTCTCCAGATCTATTGGGCAGAGAAGACCTCTGGCAAAAAGGGACGCATCACGCTGTGGGATACCATGATAGCTAAGCTGAAGTCCATGGAAGGGACTAGGCCAAATGAGATGCTTGAAGAGGAATTGAGAAGTGGAGAACAATGTTCTGTTACAATGCTTGCTGCAAAGTAGGGTTGTACCCCGCATTCTGAAAAAGGTGGACCTTGTATGGTCTCCTGGCTATTCATAGATTCTCACATTCATAAATGCTGCAGAACTGCTGTGTGAGGTGCCCCCCTCTCATCCAAAAAAGACACAAAATCCAACACAGGTGGTCTCATTCAAGATCTTCTCCTAATAATACTAAGTGTAAGAGTAACGGTTGAAAAGCACTCCCCAAATGAAAATACTCAGTCAACCCACGTTTCCCAACCTGCAGCAAATAAATTGCAACGTTTCAGTAGTTCCTCACCCAGTACTTGAGTCACTTCATGTATTTCACTCACCTTTTCATTCTTGCCTGTAGATCCAGTGGTTTATAGCAATTTAAGGTAATCCACCCAACCATAATTCATGATCCTACTACGGTAAACATGCACCATGGATCTACCATATTTACTGTATTGAACAAGTAGTGGTTTCAAAGTATTTATGTCATATCATACATACTTCTCCTCCCTAATTCAGTTACCACAAATTATGTGCTGAAAGAACAATAGTTACTTACCTGTAACCTGTGGTTCGCCAATATTGGTGTCTTTCATAGATTCACATGCCAGAATCATTCCCCGTCGGAGTGGGAGTCCCACGGTACATAAAACAGCAATAATATGCAATAATATCCTTAGAAAACTTGGTAATAACCAACCAGGAAGTAAAGTAGCCCAAGCTACAATAGAAAAAACTTCCACACTCATGACTATCCTAGTCATTTTGTATAGTCCAAACTGCAGCCAATCAGGCGACAGCACCCAGCAGAAAGTCCTCTTCAGAGGCTCAGGCTCTCAGATTTTTTCGCACAGGAGTGAAGGTAAAAACCAACCTAGCCTATGAGTCTCTGAGGGGAGGTGGGCGGGTTGCATGTGAATCCACGAAAGACACCAATACTGGAGAACCACAGATTATAGGTAAGTAACTATTGTTCTTCTCCAGTATTGGGGTGTCTTTCATAGATTCACATGCCTGAATCAGAGTAGATAGCAGTATTTAATAATGCTTGGAAGACGCTATTTGTAACATAAGTTTGTGTATATGAAAAACACAATCATATAATAAAATGCCTCATTCCTAAAAGCATGAGAATTTGCAGTTATAAAGAATGTACATCATAATAGGCATGAAGTAAGCGTCTGGAAAGCAGTAAAGAGGAGGAGGGAAAACAGAGGCTCACCTTATCTAAAAAGATTACGCAGAACTGCTTGACCCACTGAAGCATCAGTGTCGCTGGCTGCAGCCAAACAATAGTGCTTGGTGAAAGTATGCCTGCTGGACCAGGTTGCTGCTCTGCAGATTTGCTGAAGAGGAACACCAGCGAAAAGAGCAGTCGAGGAAGACACAGCTCTTGTAGAATGAGCCCTTGGAGTTACCTGTAAAGGTCTTTCTCCTTGTATATGGCAAAAGTCAATAGCAGCAGAGATCCATCTAGCTATGGTTTGTTTAGACACTGCATGTCCTTGTCGTATCTTTCCATAAGCGATGAACAATTGATCGGATTTGCGTATTGCAAAGGTCCTTTGTAAATAGAACTTTAAACATCTCCTGATGTCAAGTGTATGCAATGCTCTTTCCGCAGGGGATTGCGGATTAGGAAAAAATCTCCTTAAGATGACTGGCTCGTTCAGGTGAAAGTCCGAAGGCACCTTAGGCATAAATTTTGGGTTCGTGCGGAGCACTACTGCATTAGACTTGAACTGTAAGAAAGGTGGATGGACGGTGAAAGATGGGACATCACTGACTCTTCTAGATGAAGTCAAAGCCAACAAATGAGCCACTTTTCAAGTTAGGAATTTTAAATCCACTCTGTGAATTGGGTCAAAAGGATGGCGCATAAGCTGCGCTAACACTATATTGAGATGCCAAGATGGAGGTGGATGACGCACCGGAGGAAACATTCTGAAAAGTCCTTTAAAGAACTGCTGTATTGTTCTTGAAGAGTAAAGAGAGGTGGACCCATCTTGACGGTACCTTGAAATGGCTGCTAAGAAAACCCTTTAGTGTTGCGTGAGATAAACCTGACCTTGCCAGGTGTAAGAAAAAAGGCAATATCTGATCCGGCGTTGCTTGAAAAGGATGAATCCCAGCTGATTGACACCAGATACAGAACCTTTTCCATTTAAGTCTGTACGTTTTTATCGTAGCAGGTGCTCTTGCATTGGCTAGTACCTCCTTACAATCCGCAGAGATATTCAGATGGGCGAATTCAAGGTACTCATGCGCCAAGCCGCTAATTTTAGAGAAGCCGGGCCCGGATGGTAAATCTGACCATTCTGAATGGAGAGGAGAATCGGTACTGGTCGAAACTGTATTGGATCGGACTCTGAGAGGAGAAGGAGCTCGGTGAACCAGTACTGGCGAGGCCAACTGGGGCGATGAGAATCAGGCGAAACGGCTCTTTCTTCATCTTCCGGAGGACTCTGGGAACCAACGGAATCAGAGGAAAGGCGTAGGCATATATTTGAGACCAGTTGATCGAAAACGCATTCCCCTGAGAGTCTTTGTGGGGATGCCAGCTTGCAAAGAACAGGCATTTGCTGTTCTTCTTGGTCGCAAAGAGGTCTAGATCGGGACGACCCCACTGCTGGAAAATCCGATCCACCGTTGGTTGATGAAGTTCCCATTCGTGAGTGGACACCGTTGATCTGCTGAGGGTGTCCGCAAGATTGTTTGCAATTCCCGGTACATGAACAGCCAAAAGATTGATTCTGTGTCGTATCCCCCATGCCCATATCTCCTGGGCTTCTTGAGATAGACGAACCGACCGAGTTCCTCCCTGTTTGTTCAAATAATGCATGCTTGTAGTATTGTCTGTGCAAACCAATACCGTGGCCCCTTGAATGATTGCGCGAAAAGACTTGAGGGCTAGGAAGATGGCTCTTAGCTCCAATAGATTGATGTGCCAGACCTTCTGTTGAGGGCTCCATTTCCCACTGACCGTCAGCCCTTAAAGATGTGCTTCCCAACCTTCTGTAAATTTCTCGCCTGAATCCACCAGAGAAGAGCCTCTCGGATGCGAGGGGTGCCTCGAATGAGATCTTAGAATGAGCCGGAGTCCTGCAGCCATTGTAGGTTGAGTTCTTCCTGAAGACGCCTCATCCTGAGGCGGCAATTCGGCATCAAAGGAATGCAAGAAGAAACCATTCCCAGAAAAGATTTGAACTGTCGGACTGAAACTGACCTTTTTGATAGTAAAATTCAGTCCATGTCTTGTATCTTCCTTTGCCTCTCGTCCGATACGAAAGCTCGGACCAGTTGTGTGTCCAAGGTTGCTCCCAAGAAAGCTTGTCTCTGGGACTGTTCCAGTTGTGACTTGCTGAGATTGATGGAGACCCAGTGACTGGAAGAGAGACAGACACCGTTGGACATGGTTGTCTGTGTTTGCGTAAGAACGCGCCTTGATAAGGCAATCGTCCAAGTAGGGAAATATTTGTATTCCCTCCAGCCGGGGGTGTGCTGCTACTGGGGCTAGGACCTTCGTAAACACTCTGGGTGCTGAACATAGTCCAAAGGGAAGGACCTTGAATTGAAAATCCCTGCCAGCCACTCTGAAACGCAGGAACTTCCTGTGACGTGGTAAAATGGGAATGTGGAAACGCGCATCTTGAAGGTCCAAGGTGGCCATGTACTCTCCAGCCGAAAGAAGATGAAGTATTTCCTGGAGCGATAGCATCTGAAACGATAGTTTTACTTGTTGAGGGCACGAAGGTCTAGAATTGGACGCCATTCCCCGGATTTCTTTCTTAATAGAAAGAATCTGGAATAGAATCCTGTTCCTCTCTGAGCGTGAGGGACCTTTTCGATTGCTCCTTTTTTTAACATCAAATTGATCTGGGAAAACAACTCCTTGAGATGAGCTGGAGGTGGGCCCCTTAGGGGAACGTTTGGAGGAATGTCAGACCACATTTGCCGGTCGCACCTGCCCAGGATGGCTAAAGAATTGGCAGCCCGGACTGTAGTTGCTGCCATTGTAGACACCAGTTTTCCAATAGCATCCAGACGCCTGCCGTCTCTATCCGGTGGGGCTGCGATCGGGGAGTAAGGATTTCTGGACCGCTTCTGTACAGCCTGTACGATCACCGAATCTAACTTCGGGTGTCCTATAAGGCAAGCTAGGGACTTTTCAGGTGCCTTATATTTTTCATCTATTCTCGGCAATACTGGAAGGATAGATGCAGGAGTGGACATCACTTTAAGTCCCTCTTTCCAGAAGAACTCAATAATTGGTATTGACTTAGTCTGCTTCCTTGGCTGGTCCTTGAAATCATAGAGGAAGCATTCCTCTGGTGTAGTTTCCATCGGAATAAGGAAACGTTTTGTAGCTCTTTCCATCAGCAGGTGGAAACCTCCAATATCCACTGGAGGTGAATCTGCAGTAACCGAAGGAGGTGTTTGGACCTGATAATCGTCCCACTCCGACAACAAAGAACTGTCATCAACTTCACCCTCTTCGTCAGATGATTGGTGTTCTTCTGGATTAGGAGAAGCTACAGGCGAGGGAGGCCTTGGAGACCTGAAATCAGACGTGGACGCTTGCACCACAGGCGTAGGAGGCACAGAGTCCGCCGTCTCAGATGGTGGAAAACGCCTGTAATAATCATTAAGCATGTGCTGTTGGTTCGTGAGTAATGCCACCGGCATCTGAGCTGTGGGGACATTCGTAATGGGTGAGGACACCTGCTCAGGCGAAGGCTGATCATTTTGATCTTCTTCTTCTTGGTACTTGATCAACAATTCCGAAGGGCTTGTTGCTGCCCCAAACCTTTCATCCAAGTCGGAATCTTCCTCACTATCCTCAGAGTCCAGCAACCTGTCAGGGACCTGTAAGGGTACTGTTTGAAGTTATAGGCATAATGGAGATAAAGGTTCTCGTCCAGAACCGCGTCTCTGAAGCAAGGAAGGCTTCGGCGTTGATGTAAAAACCGTAGATGGTGACCAAACCTGTACGGCGGTACATGTAGACAATTGCGGCTTCGACAAAGGAATCGTCGACGGGCTCGTCGACGGAGGCATGGATCCTGACGATGATAAGGTGGTCGTCGACGATAAAGTCGTCTTCGTCCACGAGGAAGGTTTCGTCGACGACGGAGTCTTCGTCGACACTGGTGTCTTTGCCGACGCTGGAGTCTTCATCGACGTTGGAACCTTCGCCGACGACGATGGAGCAACCGTCGACGGGGGCGTCGACGATGAAGCTGTCGTCGACGGTATCTTTTTAAGCTTGGCCGTCGACGGGGCACTGACGATGGCAGTCGATTCTCTCGTCGACGAGATAGGCTTGACTGAGACATAGACCATCGTCGACGGAGAAGACACTGTCGACATGATCATCTCAGGTTTAGGAGAAGAGAAAGTTACCGTAGACGTAGATGTAGCGTCGACTGAGATCTTCGTCTACGAAGGGGTGGTCGATGGCGCCGTCGACGACGGGGCCTTCTTCTGAGGTAAAGTCTTCTCAGAAGTTGGTTTCTGAGGTAAATTCTTGTTCGCTCTTCTCAGGGGCATGGATGGAAAAAGTTTGCTCTTAGCAGGGGGAGTAGCCTTAGAGGTGGAAGGCCTCTCAAACCCCTTAGAAGATTGTTGCTTCTTCACAATCTTGGCTCCAGGAGAAGATAACACCTCTTCAGCAGCTCTCTTTCTAGAAGCTGTAGTAGACCCAGAGGCAATACTGCCTACCTCAGAAACAGGATTATCTTGATCATTGAGCTTTTTTAGCCACAATAGCAAGCTGCCCTCCCTGTCCCTGAGGGTCTTCTGAGGAAAGGTCCTACATATCTTGCAGTCCTTCACCTGATGGTCTGGGTACAGGCAGTAAATGCACTTCTTGTGGAGATCTTCAGAGAAAAGCCGGAGCTTACCACAAGACTCACAAGGCCTGAATAAAGATTTCTTTGAGGAAGACATCCTGAAATCAAGGAATCTTGAAGGAAAAAGAGAAGCACTGAGCATAGCTCAGGGAGACTCCCTTCACACGACGTGCGGTAGAAAATCTGAGAGACTGAGCTTCTGGAGAGGACTTTCTGGTGGGTGTTGTCGCCTGATTGGCTGCAGTTTGGACTATACAAAATGACTAGGATAGTCATGAGTGTGGAAGTTTTTTCTATTGTAGCTTGGGCTACTTTACTTCCTGGTTGGTTATTACCAAGTTTTCTAAGGATATTATTCCATATTATTGCTTTTTTATGTACCGTGGGACTCCCACTCCGACAACAGGGAATGATTCAGGCATGTGAATCTATGAAAGACACCCCAATACTGGAGAATTAAACATTCTAATCTCTCATCTTCGTGGCACCGCACACCTCTTTAGGGTCAAATCTCCCTGTATAGAGTCCCTTAAGTAATGTAATCCTGGGGCGTAACTTGCAGCATGCTAAGATATCCGCCTCCGACTCCTGTGACCCACTGGAGCTGCCCTGTGTATTGGCGGACGTGGGCCTAGGTCCAGGGAGACAGAAGGCACGCTTGGAGGAGCGCGGCAATCTCTGACCCGCACTGTGGCCCTAAGCGATGGCAGGCCTTGACAAATAGACTCGCCCACTTGGTATGGCGAGTCAAGATTTTATCAGGGCAGACTATATTTAGGGCCTACTGCCCCTTCTGGGGAGCTGACAAACAACAGGTGTTCCATTCACTGACAAAGTGAAGGAGCATTAAAGATGCCTTTAAATCTTGTTTTTATCTTGTCACATGTATTCTGTGTTTCAGAGGCAGAGGTTGGAAGTCAGTTTACATTTACAATTACTTGTCTTTTCTCTGACTGCAGAGTACAAGGATTTTGTAAAGTGAACTGTCTGACAAAGGTGCTGCACAAAAAGTGTGAAATCGAACTCCGTAGAATGTCATGTTTTATTCTAACAAATTTGAATAGCTAAAAAGTGAATTGTAGAAACATTCAGAATTAATTTCAGTAGTTATGAAAGCCCTAGTGGGACTGTGCAAATGATAAATCAGTTTGCTGCGACCCAATATCCACAGATTATTGTTTATACACTATATAGTTTTACAGGTAAAACTGCATGTTAATGGCAACATTTCTGGGTATTCCATTAGAAAATGATCTGTTCGTAAATGCCAGAGCACTACCACATCATGCTTTAGTAATATATTCATTAAAAATGAGTTCGTAAAGATGAACTGAGAAACTTTCCTGCCCCTGGATTTTTCGGATGCTTGGAGCATACGTTTAGTCTATTAAATCACACCAAATAGGTTTTCTGTACAGTAGAAATACTGAACTCACATTTTGGAAGCAGCTCACGTAAGTGACGATGAAGTAAAAGGTGGATCTGCAAAAGAATATATTTGCTTAGAATGACATAATGAGACCGGTTTATGGGTCAAGTACATTACAGTTAGGTCGAATAGATTATTCAAGGTACTAGACCTGAAGGCCTAGTAACATTTTTATGACTTTGAGGCCTGGATGAGACCACTCCGAGTCACAACCTGGGATGCAAGATGGCCCCGGATGCTCTTTCTCACTGCGACCTGCCTTGCTGGCACTGTGAGTGGTGTGAACCTGGCCCCGGGGTAGAGAAGCGCTTAAGGAAGGTGACTTTTGCACACTCGACTGCTTTCCCTCACTGCGAGGTGCCTGGAACCGGCACTGCCCTGTACCGCTGTCACTGTGGGCGCTGTGAGCCTGGCCCTAGGGGAGTGAGGCGTCTGTGGGAGGCGACACCAGCCTGGTTGTGAGAGGCGCGATCTCCATGGAGGGCCTCACTACAGAGGAGACGCTGCTGATCTGGGGCCTGAAATCTATGCAGTGACCTTGTGCGATGTCTTCACGGCCCAGTCATACCCGGGACTGTGGGGGGAGCCTACACGATGAGAAATGGAGCTGTTGGCGGCGCCTCAGTGATATGAACAGAAAATGCGCTTTCTGGAGACCTATGCAATGTACAGCAAGGAACATTGGCAACACAAATGTGGGACCTCCTTGCAAGAGTGGAGGGTGAGCTTAGATTTCCCCAACTTCTTGCTGCCTGGGAAACAAAGTGTGAGAGGGCATCTCAGATGACTGACTGGTGGGCTGCAAATGCAGGGCCCACGCTAGAACCAGAAGAATTAACATAATCTGAGGCTGTTTAGGGGGACCGCCTTCTGATCAGAGGTGGTGACTGGGTCTGTAAGCCCACAGGGCCGCAGCCTCCTCTCTGAGCCCTTGTTCGAACCTTACTGCAGATCACTGTGAGCCAACACCGACCCTGGCCCTATGGGCGTCATGGGCCACACCAAATCAACTAGGGACACGCTTACAGGAGAACACCACTAGGCCCCATGCGAGTTGCAGTGCACGGAGGTGCATCACCCCTACCTTTCCACCTGGATAAGTTGGACCCAATACTGCATGCTGTTAATGACTCAAGTAAAGTACAAGACAGGAAGCTAGACAAGGCATCCCTGGACCGTGGGATACTCTGAAACAACCATCGCAAGTTGTCGGATAGGCAATGAAACATGTATGCCCTTGATGAGGTGGGGCCTACTGTCCGGGGCTGCAGGACAAAGTAGTTAAAATGCTCCACCAAGTAGACCTGCTGGACCGGCGGAGACTGGCAAAGAGGGAGCCATTGGAACAATGTTAGAATCGCTGGGATACCTTAAAGGGTAGAGGTGACGGACATGGTGGCCTACCTGACCAAAGAGGTTTTTCCCCAGGGTCTCCCACCATCCTTCGCCCTAGAGAGGGCCCACCTCCGAGGGCCCATCGCTGCGAGGCCGCCCCCTCCTGGGGAACCATCACGCCCTGTGGTCACCCACCTGCTGAATTTCAGGACCCGGGCCCTGGTCTTACAAAAAGCCCAGGAAGCCCAACATTTCCACATCGGTAATGCCTCAGTGGCCATTTTTCCAGATTACACAAAGCCCGTTCAGCAGCAGAGGGCCACCTTCTTTGATGTGAAAAAAAAGAACTAAGAGAAGCGGGTGTACGCTGTATGCTCTTGTACCCGAATGCCTCAAAGTTATAGTTGATGGAAAATTTCTACTTTCCTGGATGGCCCACCTGCTCCGTGGGACTGGTTGCAGGTCTATAATGGTAGTCTTGATGGAAGACAGAGCCCCTAACCACTGAAGCTGAAACACCGCCACCACGGATGGTGAGATGGTGCCAGTAGTGCATACCCAGAGCTACAAATGGAGATGGAGAGAGTGGCAGCTCTTGATGCGGCGTCCTCTGAGGATGTAGCTGGAGAGCTCTCCTGAGCCACATCAATCCACCTGTCCCTCCAAGAGCCTGGACTCGGATCCTCTTCCTGAGAAACTGGATTCTGGAACTTCTATAACTCCGAGGTTGGCTGAAGGCCTTTAACTTTGGACTTTTTACAGCCCCCATATTTCCTCTTATTTCTCAGTCAGATGGGGGTTAAGGCTCTTGTTGTGGGACACTCTGCTTGAAAGTTGACATTGTCTGGCTGGCTTTAGGCCTGCATGTGCATCTTAGCTTCTTTTACTGGGGTGGCCCAGCTCCACCAACTTCATCCTCTATAATTTTGTTACAGGGGAATTGGAGGTGGAAAGGCCTTTACAGTGGTAGCTGCGGCAGCCACTCCTCAAAAGAAAACCCTCATACGACACAATGGTATTGGGGGTTCAGCTTCTACAGCTATGCTTTATTCTTTGATTCAGGCAGAGAGCCGTTGCTCCTATGGCCTGGGGGTGTTAGGTTGTTGATCTGATCATCTACTGAGTCCTTGAGTTTTTCTGCCTGGCTATGTGCTCTCTGAGATGGTGGAAAGGGGGGGGGGAGTTGAGCAGGAGGGTAATTGGAAGGGATGTACCTACGTAATGGGCTACTCTGCTTGTTCTGGAGGGGTAATAATCTCGGTTAAGACCAGTAGTCCCCATAGAAATCAAAAAGACTCATATTGATGACGAGGGCTGGCATGTGTTTATAGAGAGGAGACAATGGCCTTTGCATACGAATGGGCTGCATCTATATCCCGAATGTGGGCCAGCTGCAATTCTGGTCTGCACTATTCTCGCACTAGATCCAGACACCCCATTGTTACTGGAAGAAGAATACAACTGTGCGGGGGAAGGTGAACTTGGCTGTTTTGTTCCTCCAATAACTGAATCACCCGTGGTGAGAGTTGCAAAGGGCTATAGAGACTGGATGGGGCTCTAGATCCTCTGGGATCCATTGCACAAACTAAATTAGGGAAGATGGGGAACTCTCCTATTCCCCAGTTTATGACTTACACGTTCAGTAGGACAAAATACTGGGCTCAGTGGGGCTTGTCGCCCGTGATACATGCAATAAATACCTAAGCCACACACTAAGGACCATATCTCCATTTTACCTGAGCTCCGCAGAAGAGGGCGCGCATCACTCATCCCCCACCTCCCAGTTATCTATTTGAGCCCACCTTTAGGGCCCCCACAGAGACCGGAGTGCAGACTACTTCGCCACAAATGCTTATACTGGTTTCCATACAAACAATGAATGGGACACCTTCAAAGCTGTGATATGGGGGCAGTGCCTGAGTCAAATAATCCGGACGGATTTGACTGCTTTGGAGGGCGAAATCAGCGGTTTGGAAACTGAAGCCACATACCGCCTTGAGACCATGCTGTCCCTACAGGAGAAGCAGGAGAATCACGCTGTGACATTGGGGGAAGCTTCATTCCTTGCACTGGTGGGAACACATAGCAGCCTCGCATTTACAAGGTGGGTGTGCGGGCACATTGCTGGCGTGGCGGACCCAAAGGGAAGAAAGAGGAAACCGGATGACACAAGTTGCCGGCCAACAAGAGAACAAGGCTTTATTAGGAGTTATACAGAGCAAGATACCCTGTGGCAAATGAAACGATGCATGCCTGCCTAGACAGGGTGCAGCTGCGATAGCTGTCGGAAGGCAAGTGATGGGCTAGGCGTCCCATGTCATAGCTGGCTATCAGTGAGGCCATCAAACGCCTGGTGTGAGATAATACATCCCAGTCGAAATGTACCATACCTATGCTGCAATGTATGCCAATGTGCTGGAGTGCGGACACCTCCCTGGTACGACAAGCGAGGCACTGATTATTTCCATCCCAGAGGCACTTAGCGATACAGTTGATGCTTAAATTATAAAATTCTCAGTACAATTCTGACGAACAGGTTACAACCACACCTTTCTGCAGTGGTGCATGAGCAGCAAAATGCTTTAATTCCCAAACGTAACTTGTCCACAACATCAGATGCACATATCACGTACTGCATGAGACTGATCGGGCTTGAAGCCCTGGTCCTCTCCACAGACATAAGGCCTTTGATACCCTAAGGTGGGATAATCTGTGGACGGTCCTAAAACGGATATTCTTGGTGGGATGGGGGTGTGGGCTGGAACAAATGGGTTGCACTTGTCTATGCCAGCATGCAGGTGCACGCAGGTGAACACAGATATGTGCATCTCTGACCCTTTTGAGATATGTCGGGGCATGAGGCAGGGATGCCCTCCTCCCCGTCGCGCTTCAAGCTAGCTATCTAACATTTTGCTTGCTTTCTACGACTTGAAGGATGGGATGGGGTATCCTTTGCACGATGGGAACATATCTGCTCATTGTATGCAAATGATATATTGATCTTCCTGAGCAATCCCCGAATGGGTATTTAGTGGAGCGTAACGCTGCTAAACGACTATGAATAGGTTTCTGGCCTCAGTACAAATTGGCAGAAATCCTGCGTCTTCCAGGTTTCCCCAGAACGCACATGCCCTCAGGAGCCTGTGAGAACTCTTGGTTTGCAAAGGGAGCCTAGAGTTCTCAAGTACTTGGGGATTAGAGTATACCACACTCACAACGATATCTGACAGGGAAATCTTGGTCATAAAGAGTGGCCTCAAGTGACGCGTTGTCAACTGGAGGTTACTGTAGCTTTGTATCATGGCATGAATAGCGCAGACTAAAATTATGATCTTGCCCAGAATCCTTCACTATTTTGTGACCCTCCAAAAATGTGTACCGGGAATGCGGCTTTGCTCTCTAAATGTCTTGCTTAGAGCTGAGCTGGGAGGGGCAGAAAACTAGGGTGTCACTGTGTATACTTCAGAGACATGCAACCGCAGGCAGCCTGGGCGTTTCAGGCTATGAACAGTATTCTATTTCTGCATAGCTGCAGTGGATCGCCTGATGGCGCTAAATTGAGCAGAGGTGGGTGAGTTCGGGGCTCCGAGTAGGGCGGGATAGTTATTGACTATGTTACTGGGAGATAAGCTCAATCTACTGCATAGACCGTGGTTACTCCTGATCGAGCTTCGGTGTTGGAGGGTGGAGCACTGCTGCGAGGAGACTGCCACTCTGTATGCCCTTGCTGCACCATTTGTGGGCCTACCAACCATTGGAGGGGGCTACTTTACTGCCAGTTGGCATGGGCCTTGGACAGAGCCAGAATTGGTGACATTAGTGGACTGTTACTCAGAGGGTTACTGTTCCTCAGAGGGTTCCCTTTGTAAGCTGGAGAAGCTGATGGAAGAAAATAACTTGCCTGGCTCTCAGTTCTTGACTTATGCAGCGTTGATGGGAGCCATTCGACATCTCCTTGGTGCTTAGAACCAGAGCCTCCAGTGCATGATTTCCTTCAGACCTTACTTCCCTTCTGCAGGAGAAATCACCTGGTTTCCTGAGTATATGAAACTGCGCTAGCCATGAAGGTAGATGACCTGCCAGCTTTTAAAGTCAAGTGTGAGGACTACATTGGTAGAACCTTCAATGGGAAAGAATGGGGTCAGACTTTGGAGCACACTAACGCAAGATTCAAGTACAACCAATTCAACTGCCTACATACTACAGATCTCACACCACACAGACTAAATGTCATGTTACACACTACTGACTTGAGCTGCCCCAAATGCGCACTGAATCGTGCAGACTTTCTCCATATTGTATGGAGTTGCCCAATAGTAAACCGCTTCTGGTTTCAAGTCACAGTGTACTGGGAAGGTATGTTGGCCATCACTAGCTCCAGATGGAAGAAATCTGCCTCCTTGGCCTATGCACCCTGAAACCCAAGAAAAAATTTGATAACAGATTTTTAGGTCTCACCTAGGCAGCACTTGCGTGGTCTCTGCGAGACATGCTGTATTCAGAATTTTTCATTTTGAGTTGGTGTTGAGAGTCACTGACTGCTTCCCCGAGTTTGTACATATTATGTAAAAACCTAGGTAAGATGTTGTTTTTTGGTAATATGTTTTTTGATAGGTTTAAAACATTTAGGATCTGAAGGTATATACATTTAAATGTAGAAAAAAATATGTATATAAATAGAGCACTTTCTATTTATTGTAGGTACCCAGCTCATTACCCCAGTCCTGATGAGGCCTAAAATATTGTAAGGCCGAAACGTGTCGACCTTGAGAAGAAAAGCCCTATACAATATTAAAGAAATGGTATAACAAATATGGGAGTACAAAAAGATTGAGAAAAGGACTATAATAACGGTAGTCCAATGCTGTACTCACTCATGAGAATATGGGGCGATCTCTGGACAGAATGCTATTTTGTACATATGAATGAGCATCTGTAAAACTGATTAGGGTTATTTGAAAAAATAATTTTAAAAGCTTTTTGTCAAGTATTGATTAATGTATCATTCTTTCAATCTTTTTCTTAAAGAAATATATACATAAAAAATAAAATATGGAGAACCACAGGTTGAGTTGGTGACGTTTATTCAAAGCAACTAAAAGTGAGAAATCTTTTCTCGAAAGGTTTAATTAATATTTTCCTTCTCATTTACTGCTGTTTGAAATATTGATTCCGACGCATTATTTTGTATATTTATATGTTCACATATGCCCAGATGCAGTCGTAGTAGGATTACCCCCCTTTTGTTTAATACAGTATTCAGGATATGGGCTTTAAAAGCTCCACCCATTTTTAAGGACTGCCCCTGTTACATGTGTTATTACTCAGAGCTTGTGCGCACTATTTCGTTCTTTAAGTTGGAGCACTGGAGACCTATGCTTGTGGTTTACAGAGCTCTGTTGTAAGCTTGGCTATAAAACTTGCTTTTATCTTGCCACGTTTGCTGTTTAGCTGCAACTGCCTCCTCCTCCCTCCTGCTTTTGAAAGGCACGGCCTGGCGTCGCAGTTCCTGCCTTCCTATGGCTCAACATGCATTTGCAATGCTATAGGTCTCCTATTTGCTGGAGATTGAGCTATTGGAATTGTAAATGGCAATGCCGTATTTATGTGTTTTGGAAACCTGTAAGCGGTGCGCAAACATACACTTTGTACTTATAGTCCATGCTTATGAGACGCAAGGCTGGCAGTAACGGCGCCTCTTTTACTGTCAGCCTTCCTTCTCGTAAGCAAGGACTAGAAGTAGAAAGTGCGTGTTTACGCACTGCTTACAGATTTTCAAAAAACAAATAAAAGGCATTGTCATTTACAATGCCAATAGCTCTATCTCTTGCAAACGCAAGACCTATTGCATTACAAATGCTTGCTGGATCTAGCATGGAGGATAGCACGCAGGGACATTGCCCGTCACTGGAAATCTCTGCAGGGCCGCCCCAACAGTTAGTGGAGGACAGAGGTGGAGAAGTGAGCCTCGCCTGAAGGCATGGTGTTGAGCACCGAAGAATGCAGAGGGGTACATCGAAAGGCTACTGCAGGTCTGTGGAAAGAGGTGGTTACTATGTCGCAAACACAAGTGTGGAATATCCCTTGCTTATATCGTTTTTAGATTGTCCGAAATGGTGGCCATCTAGACAGCCCACTGCCGGGGACTTGGGTATGAAAACTGATTGACTGACTGACATACATGGCTCCTGGAGACTATGTGCCTTATCCTTTTGTCCGGTGCGCCGTATGACCCCATTGGTCTTCAACCCTCTGCTGATAGGAATATCTTCAATATAGTTAATCACCGATACATCAGGCACAGCTGGGTAGTAACCTTATGTTTGATTTAAGTTTTGTTGTTTAGCTTACGCTAATCTTTATTTGGTGGGAAGAGACACGGGGTCGCACATCACTACTGGTATAGGATGTGAATATGCATATTGGATCCTAGACGATTATGATGCAAGACACTGTCAGAGGTGGAGCATAATATTGGGCCACATGCATCAAACTATGTAACTGCGATTCCTGAATTACGATTTTTTAGGAAATCGCAATTTAGGAATTGCAATTGCTCATGCATGTAGGAATAGCAAAAAAAATTGCGATTCCTACACATTCCTTAATTGCGGCTCACAAATTGCTAATCACAATTAAGGAATTGCTTCCTATTAATTTCTATGGGCCTGTAGGCCCATAGGAAAGAATGGGAATTGCATGCACAATTTGAGAGTACCAAATAGGTACTCGCAAATTACCCATGCAATTTCAAGGGTGCAAGGGTGTCAAAAGGACACCCTGATGCACCCCTGAAATTGCCATGTTACCACATGTTGCACACACATGCCCTAAGGGCATTTATGTGTTCATATATGGAACTTTGAAAAATACACTTGTGTACTTTTTTCAAAGTTTATGCAAATATCCATCAACTTTGAATTGATGGTAATTAGCATTGCTTAATTGTGAAATCACATTTTTTTGTGTTAATGAATTGCATGTAGGGAATCGCAATTTGTGATTTCCTAAATGCAATTGCAATTTAAGCAATCGCAAATTTAGCGATTACTTAAATCGCTATTTTTGCATTTGGGAAGATGCATCCCAAAAGCAAAAATACCGGTCGCAAAGGGGTTCTGCGAATCTGCCCCTTTGC
Organism: Lissotriton helveticus; assembly: GCF_964261635.1. Classification (NCBI taxonomy): domain Eukaryota; kingdom Metazoa; phylum Chordata; class Amphibia; order Caudata; family Salamandridae; genus Lissotriton; species Lissotriton helveticus. The sequence goes on along the minus strand of NC_136067.1, from coordinate 844,332,215 downwards.
GACTGGTATTTTTAATGATGCATATGGACCATAGTCTTTTGTTGTCAACATGCAATGCTTTAATGCTTGCTTGAATCTGGAGTACCCTGATATTAACATATATGCCTGTACCCTTATATCTGTTTAAATCCAATAAAGAAAAAAAATGAAATCCTCTATCCTCCAACTATATTCTCAAAACAGAGTAAAGGGTAATTCAAAACCAGCATGCTTGTCACCTACTCCCACTGCAGATACCTATCTCAATACCTCAAACTCCCAAACCTGGACAGGGTTACACACCAGCATTCTGATAATCCCTAATGGTTGAGAAGCTTGCAGTCTCCCCATACTACATAATTAATCAATCACCATCAACATCTAAAACACAAAGATAATGATTCAAACAAAACTATTTGTCCCCTGGGTGATAATGCCTTGGGCCTCCTGTGCTGACCCCGAAGTTAAAGATCACAAGGAGTTACGAGGGACAAATGGCAGTAGTCCAAACCACTAACGATGACTGTATCGAAGACACAAGAAGAAATATATAATCCATGACTGAACGGCTATCCTTGATATAACAAGTGTTGAGGAGCGGAGAACAAATCACATTAACAGCCTTTCTTAAAACCCAAGGCACCTAGTAATATTCAAGATCTTCAATAGATGACTGACGTCCTGGCCCTCAGAGTCTCGTACATGCTTCACAGAGAAACTGTAGCTACTGGATGCTCAAGGACCCCAAAGTGAGGAGGCACCCTAAGGAGGCTATTTGCATACCTGGTACAAAAACTGCATGTAACCTGATATGAAGATTTATTAGGTCCTAAGAGTGCATATAGAACCAGCTAAACCTCGGAGTTGTAGACTACTATGCATTGGTCATGTATAGGCAAAAGACCACAGACACCAAACCAAGTGCTTTCAATATCAACATATCGGACGGACTGCTTGAGTCGCTTCATGATCAATGCTTGCACTTCATTAACAGGTCTGCGCCTTAAGTACACACCCTGACAAAAGACAGATGTAGAAACAAATGCTTAATCCCTAAAAGCTATCCAACAGGTAGCAATGGCAAAACACAAGCATGTAAAAGGCCCAAACAGTGCACAAAGGACAAGTTCACTCAACCAAGGTGTTCTTCAGTCTAGAAACAAATTAATGTGGGCGACAATATTGAAGCTCCTCTGGTGTGAGTACTGGGGGTCACCGAACACAGCAACTGTCCTGTAAGCTATCCAGTTCTTGAAGGAAAATTTCAAAGCTGAAATTGGTGATGTGGGCCTGATGTCCTAGTGCTGCAATGGGAAATCAGGCCCACATCACCAATTTCAGCTGAGAAATACTGTGGACAGAATAATCGGAATGGAGGACCAGTATTACAGTTCAAAGATACGGTCAAAACACTGAAGCACTGGATAGGTGAGCTGCTCCACATAGGGTTCTCAGCATGAAAACATCTTTCAAAAGTCGTCATAGGTATCCCTTAAAGGATCCATTAGCCCTCACTCACCTAGGTGGCATGCTTAATCATTGGTAGTTTGCTCCTTGCTGGATGGGTGCTACAATCACCAGCAGGTTTCTGAAAAGAGGGCTTGTTGGCGGAAAAGTCTTCTTCTCTGGCCTAGTATTTTCTCCACAGCTTTGAATAATGCCCTTGATTAGAAAAGGTAGTTGGCGGGGGGGGGGGGGGGGGGGGGGGGGGGCAACTAGGAAGGTTAAAAGCTAAGCTGAACCTTAAGAAGGGTTTAATGATGCACCCGAGGTTTATATATGTCCGTCAACATGTTTCTAGACCTTTCTCTTACTGGGATCCATGGAAATTCGACAGGAGCAAAAATAATCTTAGCCCTAATCTACAACTTTAGTCAATGTATGAGTTAGTCCGGCGTGTCCCTGTGACCTGTGAAAAGAAAAAAACAACATATATAATAAAATCATTTTCAGAAAATCTTATCCGTCTCAATGAGGGTGAGAAATACATATTCAAATATCACCCATCAATAGTATGGCGCACATGTGATTGCAGCACTTAGATGTGAATCCATCATGCTCCGTTAGTGCTATTAGGTCCTTATGGCCACATAGGAAAATTGCACAGACACTTCTCCTTAAAAAAAAAAACTTGTCCCAAGGCACGTCAAAAAAACACGGACAATAAATGAGAAAATAAAACCGCACACTGCAGCCCCATTACAACTTAATATAGATGCGAATCCCCTACTTCGATATGTGGTCGATCAGTAACCTATCTTGTAAGGGTGATTCAGAGAGATCCTCACCCTTTGTCAACGCCTTCTTAAGTGCATGTCTGATTTGTAGGTAACAATAAGTTTCAGTGGGCACCAAGTGATAGTCGGTTTTAGGTCTGCAAACAAAATCAAGTTGCCCTTCGTCCAGAGGTCAGGGAGAGGCCAATCAGGTCCAATTTATCAAAGCCCTTCTGGGTCCCCTGAGTGCCAAGCAGCGCAGTGTCCCACAAGGGTGTAGCCTGTGTAAGCCTCCCGCTCCAGCCCAATGAACTGGCTGCATGCCAGAGAGCGACCGTAGAGAAGGATGGACTAGGGAGTGAGGAGTATCCGAAGGACACCCCCCCCCCATCTCATATCCTGTCTGTTCATCCGAAAGGCCGGCTCATCCAGCGGGAGATGGGTCCATTGATTTTTAGTAGCAAATTGTGCTGCCCAATATACTTTTGTATATCTGGTACGGCTATGGAGCCATTATACCAGCCCCTTGTTCATTTTTTAGTGGCTTTTCGGGCTGGGCCCCATCCCACGGCATCGTACGAGTGGGACTCTGAATCTCTTGAAAATAGAACGCTGGCAAAGGGTAGGGTGTGTTGTGTAGGGTATAAAGAAAACTAGGTAGTGTCATCATTTTAACAATGCAGCATTACCAAGGAGCGACAGGGGCAGTCCCACCAGTGGCGTCACCAGATTATGCTTGTAGGGGCCTCTGGGGATCGCTGGGATGTACATCCCCAAATAGTGAAACCCTTCACTATACTCACAATCTTGTGGGAGGCGTGGCGCTGAACCATGGAGGTGGTAAATTTCAGATTTGTTCCAACTGATACTGTACCCCGAATATCGGTGGAACAGGGTGAGGACATGGAGGATTCTATCCAGTGTGAGAACTGAGACCGAAACAAAAAGAATATTGTTGCCATGCAGATATATCTTGTCTTCCCAGTCCTCTGTCCATCTCAGCCCCCTAATCAGCGAATCCTTCCTGGCCCATAAGGCCAATGACTCCATAACAAGGGTGAAGATCAGCGGGGAAAGTGGACATCGCTGCCTCGTTCCACATTGGAGCCCAGACACCTGGGATGTACTCTCATTTACCATCACTCATGCCAGGGGGTCTGTATACAGCAATCGTACCCAAGACAGGAAACGTGGGCCGAAGCCTATCTTGGCTACCTTTTCAAACATGTATGGTCATTCTATCATGTCGAACGCCATATGGGTGTCCAAAGAGAATAAGAGATCATCTTTACGTAGTGCAGTTGATCGGTCAAAGGCCCCATGAAGTCTGTGCAAATTAAGAGAAGTATTGCTTCTTCGCATGAAGCCGGATTGATCCGGATGGATCGCCATCCGGACCACTTGGACTAGCCTGGAGGCCAATACATTGGCCAACACTTTCCTTTCCGCATTCAGCAATGACATTGGTTTATATGAGGCACGGCCCATGAGAGGTTTACCCTCCTTGTGGATGACAACGATATGAGCTAGCCACTGGTCCTTGGGCAGCGAGGCCACTACAATACTATCCTTAAACATATGAAAAGGGGCGATCTTCGATGCTGTGAGCTTATAACGCTCGATGGGTAAGCCATTACGGCCGACTGCCTTACAAGAGTTTAAATCCCAGAGTACCTGGACTACCTTATCCTCAGTAATGTCTTTTTCCGGTAGTGCTCTGTTGGCCTGAGAAAGGCCTGGAAGCGTAATATCAGAGAGCAGTTCATGACACTCCTCTGCCATAATGGTAAGCACAGGGAAGTATAAATGCTCATAATAGCTGACAAATGCATTCGCTAAGTCCGGTCTACCCCTCACCATCTACCGTCTCAGTACATATTTCCAACACCCATCTATTGGCCTTCTCATTCTTATCGAGCCAAGCCAGGAGTTTCACTGAACTATCTCCTACCTCATACAGGGTGTGTTAGGTTGCTCGGTGGCTGGTTGTATTGACCTCCATGGCAGTGTCTCGGTATCCCTGCTGTTTCATGTCCAACTTGTGATGGGAGTCACCCTGACCAGAGTCGGTAAGGCTGGCTTCCAACTTGTGGATTTCGGTTTCTAGTGTGTCTAGCCAGGCTAGTTTCTCTCTTTCATGACCCGCTATCAGCGAGAGATCTTGGCCCATTTATGACCACCTTATATGCCTCCCAGAGGGTATGAAAGGAGTCTACCGAGTTGTCATTATCTTTTAAGTATCGGTCTGCAGCCTCACAGAGAGCAGCACGTATGGAAGGCACTTTTAGATGCCATGGACTTCTATGCACCTGTTCACACTTCGGTCTGGCCAACCATAAACTGGCCGCACCGGAGGATGATCAGAAATGGCCCTTTCTAAATGCTGAATCTTACGGAAGTACATGAGAGTTGGTGTGTCAGAGTAAGGACGTAATCAATTTTTGAAAGGCTTCCATGTGCCCCCGAATGAAAAGTCCATGGCGCGCTGTCTGGTTATGGGCCCCCCTCACATCAATGAGTCCCAAAGCAGTCAAAAAGCCGGCTATTGGTCATCATGTAGGCTCACACTGTCTGGAGGGCCAGAAGTCAGGGGCCTCGCAGAGGGCTGCTTTGAAGTCTCCTCCCATCAATACATCCCCTACCGGGAGGCTGAGAACAAAGCACTCAAGTCAGTGAAGGCTGCGCCTCAATCTGCGGGGGGATAATTAGAAATTCTGTTTAGCGTTTTGCCCTCCCACTTTCCAGACAGCACCGCTTATCAATGTGTACGCCCATGTGTGTAAGATAGTCAGTGAAACCGATCTCCGTAGACCCTCTGAATGGGCTACCATTGTTTAACCCCTACCTGTCTAGTGCTAGGCAAGTGTTACCCTTGGCGTGTGTATCCTGGAGGAGTACTGCATCTGGGCAGTGGTATTTAAGATACTGTAGCACCATCCCACGTTTGAGTTTGTCACCTAGCCCATTAATGTTCCAGGATAGTACTTTAAAACGGGGAACTCCCGTTATGTTAGTCATAGTTGTGTAGAGGATCAGGGGTTAGGGCTCGTTGGGTACGAAGTGGGAGAAGGCCAGGGTCAAAGAGAAAGACGCCATGGGACAATTCAAGCTAGCGGCTGTATCAGTGTGCTACAGTAAAGACAACATAACAGAATCACACACACAAAAAGAAAAAACACACACTAGGAAACCTCAAAACCGTACCCCACACCCAGCCTCCCTGCATGGCGGACTTAAAACTCGCCCCACCAACTCTGCAAATAGCTCGTCGCTCCAAAATAACATATTTAACTACAGATAGGAGAGACCAACGAGCCTTCCATCTACCCCCTCACAAAAGGTGAAAAGATGTTACCAGCCCTTACCAGTTGCAGTGAAGTTTCTGAAGTTGCCAGCACAGACTCCCCAGGCCCTCAGCACAGGCAGTCACCCCGGGAGCTGAGGCACGACCGCACCCACAGGCAGAGTCAAACAGGCACATCATAAATGTACCATATGCAGAGCAGTGTGGGCAAAGGCACAGCTGGCAGTACAAATTAAAACTTGTGTAGTAGCCTTCAGACAGCCTGTTCTAGCGAAGATTCTCCGTATTCATGCCTGTCACCCTCTGCTCGATGGGGCTTTGAGGTGGTGAGTCGGCGCCGCTGCTGTTTGGTGTGGAATTTTGACTGGGATCCCTCAGCCGTTCTCCAACAGTCCAGCCAGTTTCACACCTCTTCTGGGAGTTCAGAATACTTAGTTTTGCTTTCAGCTGCCACACACAGCTTAGCCGGAAATATTGACTACCTGATTTCATGCTCTTTCAAGGCCCTCTTGACATGAGCCTGAAGTCTGGGAAAAAGGTAATAGAAGCATTTTCATAGGTTAGCAGTGCAGCGCTGTGGGATGTTTGGAGTATGACATCTGTCATGAAAATTGAAACTGCAAGCTATTATCGGTCAGGGAGGAGCACCAGGTGGCTAGCTTTACAGAAAAGTACTTTGAGAGTAAACACGCATCTTCAAGACGAGATCTATCAAGAATAAATCCACAGCACACCCTTCGGGACACCTATAATACTCACATTATTACGGCGTAAACGGCCCTCAGCATCTTGTAGCTGCGCCTCCAGGGTCTTGGTAAGGACGCTCAACTCCATGACTTTGACTTTCAGGGATCTTCTGTCCCCCTGGAGAGCAACTACGGAGTGTACACCGCCTGCAGCCGACCATCCATGTGCGAAGGTCCGCTCCCACCAGCGCGACCTCTGTGGTGACAAATTCTGGCTTCCAGGGCCGTGCGCACACCTTGCATTGGACCGGCTGTCCTGCGATTCCGCCACTGTGGGATGGGTAGGTGCTGACCAGCCTAATGCCTCGAGCAATCTAGGAAAATCCCTCGCTGCTCAGGCCTCCCCAAGGACAGTCTGTGGGGCCCGTCTACCAGGGATTGAGGGGCGTGGACTCGCGCAGGATTGCCTCCTGCCCTGATATACAGGTTGTATACGAAATTCCCTACAACTAGGTTGAAATTTCGCGCTAGTTGATGAGCATCTATAGGTCCTGAAGAATTGCCTTACGGCATGAAACATGTTGACCGCACCATAGGCGAGGGTCGAACGAGGCCAAATTACCTGACTCTTTGTGCTTCGCAACCCCTCCCTTTACCAATTTTAACTAGGCAGTGAGCCATACCATTAAAGTTTTCTTAAATGGACCCTACTGACCTATTTACTCACGCTCACTACTGCACTCCCCAGATCCCTCACACGCATGCACCCATTGGCCAGGAATAAAAGAACTCCGCTAAAAGAGTAGCACTACGTGCTACCCGGCAGGCATTGCACCGCCAGCCTGTCGCTGGAGCAGGAGGCCAATGATGACACAATACAGTCATTAGGTTGGATGGCAACAGTTGTCCAGCCTTTTAATTGTGTGAGGCATCCTCAATTCCGCTAAGGGTTTACCTGATTCCCTGCTGTACAATTCTATCCTATCTAGAGAGAGAACTCACCCCTTTCCCTCCCTTTCTAAACTCACCCCCTTGGGGAACTCTGTACACGCTCTTGTTACCCACTTGTAGGACACGTACATTGGACCCCGGTAAACATTGTCCTTGAGTGTCCCCCTTGATTGCTAACACATTGCGCCCATAATGTCATGTAGTGTGAGTGACTTAGTCTCAAGGGCTGCTGGATGGAAGGGGGCCTGCATTCACTGGGTCATGCTCGTCGCAGTTTCCTTGGGGAGAGCAAATATATTCATTTTTGTCTGATGGGCAGTGGGTGCTAGTCTTCTGCTTGACATTTTCAGCAGTGGAGACATCCGGTTGGGCCGTGTCCAGCCTTTAGAGTCTCGTAGCGAGCTCCAGAGGGGCCATCACCAGTACCCAACGTTAACTGCATGTGGGCACAAGGTTTACACCAAGCTGCCTTTCAGGTTTCCTGGCGCATGCATCCTTGGTGCCTCACCAAGGGGCAATAGGTAGTTATGTTGAATCAGGAAAGCACACCAATGCTGCGTAAGCTTTCACCCCACAAGGTAGTCCAACTGTGGAAAAGTAAATTTTGCCATGTTCTGTGTCCCTACGCCTCATCCATCATAGGTTATGTGTGCATGACCAATATGCATATGTTATTCCCCATGTCCGATTAATGACGCAATTACAGTTGTGTCCACCTTTAGTATGCTAGTTTCCAGTCCTCGTGAATACTACGAATATCAGGCCTATGTAAAGTTACGTTGCCACGTTTCTCAGTGTGCACGTTATTCCATTATAAAGTCCCCGTTTCCAGGCCTCAAAAGGGCCCGGACCACAGATTCAGCTCCTGTCTCCTGAAGTCTCGCTGAGGAGCGATACAGCCCCCACCTGTATCCTCGACCCTTCACTTACTTCCTGCCTCGCAGTGCCCGGTGCAGCCTGGCTCTGCCTCTGAGTCTGCCAAAAGAATGTTATAGTTCCAGTTATCAGTTCAGTAGTCCTTCTCTGCATTCCTAAGCTACTGAACTGCATCAATAGTTCCCGTCATTGTCTAGCCTATGCGGCTCCACGTTAGAGAAAATACTGTATTTAATGGTCATTTAGTATTCCTCATCACGCACTACATGTAGAATAATGCATGGTCCAGTCTTAGAATCAAGTTAGCCTTTCCCCTCCTGATTTCTAGTTTATATCAACATGTTCCCTAAACATCAGATACCAGATAGGGTTTAGGTACATGTCGCTCCGACCCTCCAGACTTTAGTCTCTGCTCCTAGCACAGAGTTCATAGCCCCCAGCTTCTCCTAGTAATACGTCATTGCCAGTTACGCGCACCATTAGGTTAGAGGTCCCGGCTCCTTAGGTAGCCCCCTCCTATGTTTCCGCCCCATTCATGACATATTCTGTTACGTTTGCACCACATGTCTATGTATACGCCCAGTTACACCTACTTTTACTGTTATCTTTCGCGACTGCTACGCGTCACGCCTTCTGCTCCACCCACTGCTACGCCTACTGCAATGTAATGCTATGTGTTTGCGCTATGTATATAAGTTCATGTATTGTTATTAAAAGTTAGCGCGCTCATCCCAGACCCAGCCCCAGCAGCTGCTGGGCCTCTTTTCCCCTGCTGGGTCATCCTATGCAGGTTGTCCTGATCCTGTCCTTATGCTGTAATAAACCTGCAGAAACTCCTACTACCTCGAATCTTGACTCTTATTTATTGAGCTATCTGTTATGCTATATGCCTAGTCAAAAATAGGGTATTATTTATTTATTTACCACATAATGGCGCCCGAATAGGGACTTGCCCTTTCCCCACGCGTCGGTGAAGCCACGCCGACCCCCTGACCCTCTACAGTCGTGACGGAACTCTTCTGCGCAGTGGCAGATATTTCTGCTCAAGTATCCCTCAGGCCCACGGAGGAGACGGAGGAGGCGGTCCAGCATCCGAACGAGACGGTGGAGGAACGCGGCGAGTCCCGACCAGAGCCCAAGCCGAGAGTCCAAGGTCCGAGGTATCCGGAGGCCCACCCGTAACTGAAGTCCGAAGTCCGTCGTCGTCAGCCCAGTCCCGTCCGAGGCTTTCCGTTCTTGCTGCCCGGTGAGTACCATTGCTGGGGTAGTATCTAGACAGGACCAATCTAAATTGACTCCTGGTCCGTGGGTTGGTGGTACCCAGACTCACAAACGAAGTGTTCACCTAGGTGGATACGGGTCTTGATGCGTTCCTTTATGGGACCGGTATGTTCCGTACTGTTTCAGCAGTGCATCCAGTAATTCTAGTCTGTTCCGTTCTCGAGAAATTCTGTTCTGTTTCTGTTCTCAAGTATTCCAGGTAATATTCTGTTCGAACTGTTATGTTATGATATTGTTTAATGTAATTCCAATGTCGTGGTATGCCTGAATTGTTTTCCCAATTGTTATTGTTCTTCGTGTATTGTATTGTGTTCCGATTCAAGTTTACAATGCCGCTCTTTTCAAGATTACGTCAGCTAAAAACTAGAAAGGGTTTATTAGAAGAAGCAGTTCCTGTCCCGCCTAGGGACAGTCCAGGTCACTTTATGTATCAGAAACATGGCATAAGCGCCATATTGTATCTAGATTTATGGGTAGAGTATACCAAACAGTTAGAAGAAAAGTATAGATGGCCCGTATCGGGTACATGGGATGCCGAATGTATCATGCGAGTAGAAGAAGCATTATGGAAAAAGAAAGCCAGACAGTCACAGAAAGATGCCATCGAGTTATGGCGTAAAGAAGCGCATAGAAGAACCGAAAAGGAAGTCAGAAAGTCAGAGTTAAGTAGAGAATCCCAAGAACGAGCCCAAGAAAGAGAATTAATCGAGATAGGTGAACGAGTCAAAGCCGAACAGTCAGACAGACAGAGGCATGCCCTCATTAAGGGTATGTATCCTCTTCTTGCCGAGGGCTTGCCAAAAGCGACCCCAGAGGCATCCAGTAATTTCCCGCCACCATTACTTCCGACCAAGCTACGTCACAAACCGACCGCAGCTGATATTTTTATTTCGTCCTACTTGGACGACACAGTCCCAGAATATGCAAATCCTGTTCGCGCTCCGCCAGTCCCTGTAAATCAGGCACTTCCCGCTCCTCCAGACACCGGAGTACCTGTTACGGTACCCCCGGTCCAGCCCGCCATACAAGTCCAGCCTACATTTCCATTTCCCACTCTGCCAGGACGTAGAGCCTCAGTAGACGACTCCAGTTTAGGGGCTGCAGGAGGAGGTCCTCCTCAAACCCCGCCGCCACACAAGCGTTTAACGTTAGCCGAATTACATGCACAAGCATCACAGCGTACGCCTAGGTATCAGTCTGTTGCAGAAATAAGAAAATCCCTTGCCGAATGTTGCTATGATCCAGTCCCAGGCGAGGATAATATGGTTTTATATTCATTTCGCGTAAGAAAGGTGGCCGAGTATCTAGTCACCTTACCGAATATGAAAGAAGATCTAGACAGAATATATCGTTTCATCCGTACAGGGGATGATCCAGAAAGTATTAGCGAGACTATGTCTCAAAGGAAAGCCGAGATCCAGCTCATGATATTAAAGTTCCTGATCAATTGTCTGATAAGAGAACAAGATTACCCGTCTAAAGATTCCGCCGAAATGAGAATCCTGACAAGGTGGAGTGATAATATAGCCGAGGGTAAGCACAAGACCGTCGGTGCTATGGAGAGTATGTACAAGAAAATCCGTAAAGAGATAATAAAGATACACGAACAGCGTAAAGCAGCACAAGTAAGCGAGAAAGAAAGTATCTCTGATCCCGAAGAAGAAGAGGACGAGAATCCCGCCAGAATAGCGTATGTAGGAAAATCTAGATTTCCAGATCGCCATTTACGCCTAGAACCCAAGTCTATTTTTCATCATTCAGCACCAGAACAAGGTTCTCTAGAACAAGTATTTCAAGCTACCGATCACATTCTGAAATCACGAATCGGTTATAGTGAGTTAAGTACCATGCATGAACAAGAACTAGCCCGATCAGCAGTCCGATGGATTACTGATTCTACCACTTTTCCAGACGAAATAGTGGCACAAATGTTTCTGAAAATGCCCCCAGCCGAGCAACGACTGGTGGGTATGTATATGATTCAGCACCTCATTACTCTGTATGAGGGTCAACACTCTGATCCAGGTCCGTTACATGATATCCTGAACGAGTTACTCCAGTACAGATGGAGAGGTCTAGGTACCGATTTAATTAGTGTCATTCTAGAACAACGCCACAAATATAGAACGTTCTTGAACCCACATTTTGTTCATGTCTCACCCCCAGAAAGTAAATCATTCTACATAGACCGACAGAATCCGTTACGAGAAGTCCACCCAGTCAGAGGGACGGGTGGCGAAATGCAACGAGTGTTTGTATACACTCCAATAACAAAGATGGAACTTCTTGAAATGAAGAAATTAATTCCCTGTCATGACAAAGATCCAGCAGGGTTCCATAGAGAATTAAAAGACATGCTCCGTATGGGAGAATACACTTACCCAGATATCATTAAAATGTTAAAGGTCCTGTTACCCGCAGGGGTGTATGAAAAGCTAAAGGAAAAAGAATGGGAGGTGGGAGAGAAAAAGATCGATTGGACAGCTCTAGAAGCTGAAGACAAGGCACGAGTACCAGGTACCGGTCTTGGAGATAAATGTAAAGAATTACCAGAATTATTGATTCAAGTTTTACCCAGATTATTGACAACTAGAAAAGAAGACTGGGATGCAATCTCAGCCTGTAAACAGAAACAAGACGAAGATATTAGTGATTTTTATTCTAGATTTGAAAAATGTTTTAGTATTAACAGTGGTCTCAAGACAAGTAGTGAGTCATACCCTCACCTTTTCGTTACTAAATTAGTCGAGAATTCAAGTCCTCAAATTAAAAATCGAGTTTTGAAAGTCGAAAGCACCTGGCAAGCAAATACTCCGTCCCAGATGCTCCAGATGCTCCAATACCACCAGAATAGAATCAGAGAAGAGCAAGAACACGAAAGAAAACGTATGAAAGACACGAAAATGAAAGTGCTAGTTGCACAATCTGTTCCTCAAGACAGTCAGAAGAGGGGTCCGAATCAAGCCAGTCATCCTGCAGCTCCCGTTAAAGGGAACTGCAATTATTGTAAACAGCCAGGTCATTTTATAAACGAGTGTGCAGTTCTGAAACACAACATAGCTACTGGTAAGACTAAAGAAAGACCACGTCCGCCTAGACAAGAACAAGTTTCACAGACTCCTCAGTCACAGAATGCACAACAGACAGTTACAGTACCGCAGCCTATTGCTGCAACACAGCATGTTACATCACAGATGTACCAGTATGCACAGTCCGAGTATCCAGAGTATCAGCCATATTCATGAAACAGCCTAGAGAGGGAGGTAGGCTTGCCTCTCATCGAGATACCTGTAGATCAAGAAGGTCCCTATGTTCACAGTCAAGTATTAGGGAAAGACAGAAAGTTTTTGATCGATACAGGGGCAAGTAGGACCACAATTAGTCATGCCGAAGTTCCAGGGGCTCCGCTCTCAGGCTCAAGAAATGTTTCCCTTGGATTTTCAGGAAAACCCATTATAAATGAGATCTCAAAGCCAGTTACTCTAGAAGTAGGTCCATTGTCCCGCACTACTGATCTGTTACTTACTAAGTCATGTCCAGAAAATCTATTAGGCATTAAGACACTGAAAGAGTTAGGTGCAGTCATTTGCTGTTCCCCAGAGGGAATACGTCTGTTCCTACGTGACTTTAAGGGTCACTATGTATTACGAGATTTTGATTCCAGACTGTCTAATGTTCCGCAGCATCTATGGGCACAAGGTCCAACAGATGTAGGTTATATGCAAATCACACCCTATCGTGTGACTCTCAAACCAGGTGTAGTGTTACCACGAATCAGACAGTACAGATTGCCACCTGAGGCTGTAGCAGCCTTATCCAAAATTATTGACGAGCTCATGGCTCAAGGAGTAGTTGTAGAAACTGACTCCAATGTATGTAATTCTCCGATCATTCCAGTCATGAAACGTACTGATCCAAATGCACCCCCAGTATATCGATTAGTGATTGATTTACGAGAGCTTAATAAATGTATTATTCCGCAGTACCCAGTTGTCCCAGACATCTCTTCCCTATTGACAGCCATTGATTCCGAAGCCACGTTCTTCACTGTCATAGACCTCAAGAATGCATTTTTTAGTGTTCCTATTCATCCAGACAGCCAGTTTCTTTTCGGATTTTGTTTAAATGGAAGGAGCTATATGTTCACACGCGCTCCTCAAGGTTTCACAGAAAGTCCTAGTATTTACAGTCAAGCACTCAAGAGACAACTAGACAACATTCACATGCCAACGGACACTGCCCTGCTCCAGTATGTCGATGATCTACTGATCACAGCCCGTTCTGAACGTGCTTGCGAGCGAGCATCACTTACAGTCTTGTATTTTCTAGCCGAGATGGGGCACAAGGTGTCCCCTTCGAAGCTTCAATTCTGTGTCCAGCAAGTGGTCTACTTAGGACACTTACTGTCCAAGAGGGGTAGGCAGTTGACACCCGACCGTATCCAGTTAATAGCGAGTCTTCCCCAGCCCAGAACCCAGAAGGAGGTACGTGCCTTTATCGGCCTTAATTCTTATTGTAGACAATGGATTCCCCAGTATGCATTTCTAGCCAAGCCACTGACACAGTTAACGACACAGGAGGCAGTCGTATCGACTGTCCTCCCTTGGACATCTGAACATACACTTAGTTTCAACGAGTTAAAGAAAGCCCTATGCCAAGCTCCAGTTCTGATACACCGAACTACAGTAAGCCTTTTACACTTTTCGTTACTGAACGTGAAGGTACAGCATTATCTGTTCTCACACAAGATCAAGCAGGACAATCCAAGCCCTGTGCTTACTTTTCTAGCACATTAGATCCAGTCGCCCAGGCGTTGCCTGCGTGCCTTAAGTCAGTTGCAGCCACCGCACTAGCTATCAGACAAAGTGATTCCATAGTTTTAGGACATTCCCTGACAGTACAAGTTCCACATTCCGTGGAAGTTCTTTTAAACCGAACACAAACTCAGCACTTGACAATTGCACGTTTAACAGGTTATGAATTGACACTGTTCCAGCCACACATAGAAATTAGACGCTGCAACGTCCTGAATCCTGCTACACTGTTACCATCAGTCAGTTTGAACCCTGACCCACATGACTGTGTGGAAGTAGTTAACATTACGACAAAGCCAAGACAAGACCTGACAGACATTCCGTTACCAGATCCTGACCTGACACTTTATGTGGATGGTTCATGTATGAGAACTAGTACAGGAGAACTAGTCGCCGCGTATGCAGTGACTACTGACACCGAAGTTATTGAAACACACCGTATTGATACCCTGTCCGCTCAAGCAGCAGAGCTAGTTGCTCTGACACAAGCCTGTATACACGCCAAGAACCTGAAAGTTAATGTTTATACAGATTCACGTTACGCATTCGGAGTTGTACACGACTTCGGAGTGCTCTGGCAGGAGAGAGGTTTCATGACTTCTCATGGAACCAAGATTCAGCATGGTCTCCTTATTCAAGCTCTGTTAGATGCCATACATTTACCGACATCCATTGCTATCATGAAATGCAAAGCACATACGAAAGTTACTGACATTATTTCCCAAGGTAACGATCTAGCAGACCGCACAGCCAAGCTTACAGCACAGACTCTAGACATTCCAGTTAATCAGACACATACTCCAGATCCGACTACATGCATGACAGTTAAGGACCCTACACAAGATGTCATAGATATCCAGTTACATGCTACTCCCGAGGAAATCAAGAAATGGTCCGAACAAGGAGGGGTCCAGACAGATCAAGGATGGTTAACAAAGGGTAGAGCCACATGGTTTCTCCCCGACTCTATGGTTCAAGTCATTATCAATACCGCACATAGTCCAGCACATTTAGGAGAAAAAGCTATGTTAGACAGTATCCAGAACATTTGGTTCAACAAGCATTTACGAGCTGCAGCCAAGCAGAAAGTCCGTACCTGTATGATATGTTGTCAGTTTAATCCAGGTAAAAGTGTCCCGGTGGAACAAGGTGGTTTCCAGCCCCCTGACCACCCTTTTGAGGTCCTCCAGATGGATTATATTCAAATGGAGCGATGTCGAGGTTTCAAGTATGTCCTTGTAGTAGTATGCGCTTTGTCCAGGTGGACAGAAGCATATCCAGTCCCAGATTACACAGCCGCGACCACTGCCAAGCAGTTGGTTCGTGAATTCTTCCCTAGATATGGACTCCCTAGAGTCGTATATTCTGATAACGGTCAGCCATTCTCCTCAGAGTTAATGAAGCATGTTTCCCTGTTGTTAGGGTACCAGTGGAAGTTCCATTGTGTACGCCATCCTGAAGCAGCCGGTCTAGTCGAGAGACATAATCAGACCCTGAAAATCCGTATTGCAAAAGTTTGTAAAGAAAAAGGTGTGGACTGGCTAGTAGCTCTGCCAGTTGCTCTATTTTATATGCGCATGGTCGCACATTCCAGATCAGGTCTGTCCCCGTATGAGGTCGTATTCGGCCGCCCCCCTAACATGTGGGGTACTCCTAGACCCCGAAGTATTACCGATGTTTCATGTAATATGTTGACAGATTACCTAGCTTCCTTGATGTCTGCCCTCAACTCATGTCGTTCACAGGTTGCTGCCGCCTTTCCAGACAATACCGAGGTGGCACCGCATGAAATCGTTCCAGGTTCCCTTGTGATGGTCCGGAATTTTGACAGATCAAGTCCGCTGGAACCTCGTTGGAAGGAGCCACGTCAGGTCCTCTTGACCACCCGTACTGCCGTCAAGCTGGAAGGCAGGAAGGGGTGGGTCCACCTTTCTCATGTAAAACTTTTCAATGGATTGAAACCCGTTTCTAAAAACATTTCCAAGGAGGCCCAGGATTTTAAAGACTGCCAAGACATTGTTTTAAAGGACTGTCCCGCAAAAGACATTGTTACAACCCCTTCCCTGTTAGAGAAAACTCCGCAACAGGAGTATAAGCAAAAACTACGGTCTAGTAAGTCAGTCAGTTTGATTGTATAAGTCCTCCCCTAGGTGAAACGGTTAGATTGTTTCTGACATGTATAAAATAGACCCCCATAGTGAGAGAGTCAGTCTAAACTCAATCAAATGTATCGTTTTTCTAAGTTTCATATTATTCATCAGCCTAATGATTTCCTGCACCAGTTATGCCTTTTTCCTATATTTTCCAGTTTCTCATGTAAATAAGTCTGCTAATGCTACAGTAGAGCACACGTTTAGTGATCTGCCTCCTCACGAATATTCTTACCGCCTCGCTATGCGTAATAATTCATTTATCCGTATGTTACATTATTCACACCAGACCAGCAATGCCACTAATTGTTGGGTGTGTGGTCGACTCCCCCCTTTCCAGACACCGAAGGGAGTTCTGCCACTGTTTCCTTATCCATTCTCACATAATGGTTCGTGTGGAGCATGGTCCACGTTAACGTCATCCGCAACAGATATGTCTTTTCTTAACAGTACATGTTTCCCAGACAAGCAAGGTCTCCCCCACAGAACCGGGTTAGATCTAGAAAATGAAGTGTATAATTTAGGTAATTATTCGTCGAATTTCATGGTCCTGAATGTTCAGTCTGATACTACTCCAGACTCACCTGCTATTTCAGTACTACCAGTCAAAGGCGAATTATGTGTCCGTAATTATGGTTCTGTACACGTAGGCCATAGTGAATGTACTACTGTTATTCAGTATAGTGACAGTGGGAAATCTATTTTTAAAGCCTCACGTCATTCTTATTTTGTTTGTGGTCAAACTGCATATGTTCGTCTGCCCCTCGATTGGGAGGGAACCTGTTACATTGCCTTCCTACTGCCACCTGTTTTTCTAGCCCCACCTGACTACCATAGGAATTCCTTCCTAGTACATACCAGACACAAGAGAAATCTCCCGATTGTCGATTATACTGAAACCGCCGCAGAACAATTCATTGATATAGATAAAGGTGTTTTCCCTTATTTAGGCACAGTTGTAAATAGTAAGCTAATTCGTAGGTTAACAAGAACCCTTGAAGCAGTAGTAGATGAGACTGCCTCCGCTCTAGGTAACTTAACCGAAGAGCAATCCTTTATGAGAATTGTTGTGCTCCAGAATCGTCTCGTCCTTGACGTCATACTGGCCGATAGGGGCGGGGCCTGTAGACTCATCGGATCTAGTTGTTGCATTTTCATTCCAAATAACGCGCCGTCTGTTTATTCAGCTATAACCAGACTCCATAAAATTGCCCATCTGTTACATCAAGATCCAGGCACCTGGACATGGTCCGGTTGGTTCTGGAATATAATTTCCGCATGGGGATGGAAATCCCTGTCCTTTCTAAGTATTGCAGTAGCGATCATATTTAGCTGCTGCCTCTGTATACAATGTGGCCCTGCGATTTGCAGCATGTGTGCTACCTCTTGTATTCCTAGTCCTAAGCCCCATTCTAAGTCCCGTTCCAAGATAATTCGAGACGAGCAAATGGTACTGTATGAAATGATAGACGGTATCATGAATATTGATGTTTCCTGATGGAAACGTAGTGACAAGGAGGGAATGTGGAAAAGTAAATTTTGCCATGTTCTGTGCCCCTACGCCTCATCCATCATAGGTTATGTGTGCATGACCAATATGCATATGTTATTCCCCATGTCCGATTAATGACGCAATTACAGTTGTGTCCACCTTTAGTATGCTAGTTTCCAGTCCTCGTGAATACTACGAATATCAGGCCTATGTAAAGTTACGTTGCCACGTTTCTCAGTGTGCACGTTATTCCATTATAAAGTCCCCGTTTCCAGGCCTCAAAAGGGCCCGGACCACAGATTCAGCTCCTGTCTCCTGAAGTCTCGCTGAGGAGCGATACAGCCCCCACCTGTATCCTCGACCCTTCACTTACTTCCTGCCTCGCAGTGCCCGGTGCAGCCTGGCTCTGCCTCTGAGTCTGCCAAAAGTATGTTATAGTTCCAGTTATCAGTTCAGTCCTCCTTCTCTGCATTCCTAAGCTACTGAACTGCATCAATAGTTCCCGTCATTGTCTAGCCTATGCGGCTCCACGTTAGAGAAAATACTGTATTTAATGGTCATTTAGTATTCCTCATCACGCACTACATGTAGAATAATGCATGGTCCAGTCTTAGAATCAAGTTAGCCTTTCCCCTCCTGATTTCTAGTTTATATCAACATGTTCCCTAAACATCAGATACCAGATAGGGTTTAGGTACATGTCGCTCCGACCCTCCAGACTTTAGTCTCTGCTCCTAGCACAGAGTTCATAGCCCCCAGCTTCTCCTAGTAATACGTCATTGCCAGTTACGCGCACCATTAGGTTAGAGGTCCCGGCTCCTTAGGTAGCCCCCTCCTATGTTTCCGCCCCATTCATGACATATTCTGTTACGTTTGCACCACATGTCTATGTATACGCCCAGTTACACCTACTTTTACTGTTATCTTTCGCGACTGCTACGCGTCACGCCTTCTGCTCCACCCACTGCTACGCCTACTGCAATGTAATGCTATGTGTTTGCGCTATGTATATAAGTTCATGTATTGTTATTAAAAGTTAGCGCGCTCATCCCAGACCCAGCCCCAGCAGCTGCTGGGCCTCTTTTCCCCTGCTGGGTCATCCTATGCAGGTTGTCCTGATCCTGTCCTTATGCTGTAATAAACCTGCAGAAACTCCTACTACCTCGAATCTTGACTCTTATTTATTGAGCTATCTGTTATGCTATATGCCTAGTCAAAAATAGGGTATTATTTATTTATTTACCACACAACTGTGACACCGCACATCCGGGAATCAACCGGAATCAGCGCCTTATGTCCCAAAGTCAGCTGCACTGCCGTGAATTCAGGCCCCAACAGAGTATTACTTAGGCCCCAGGAAGGTCCGGAGTAGGGGGGCAATGGCTGCTTAGTTACTTTTGACCGTGGGGCTCATGTGGGGGGCGGAAGGGGAGGCGTTGTCAGTGCCATCAGACCTCTCCTTTGTACTCTCTCCTCGTCAACCAGGATAGAAGGTGCCCCCCCAATTCAGTCTGAATGTTCATATCCACAACTTCAGGGCTCTTCAGCTCACGATGATGCCTGCACCCGGCTGGGGGCATTTACTGACACTAGTTGCTAAGTCCAGGCACGCTGGTGCGCCATGGCCAACTTGCTGCAGTGCCCATCCACAGAACAGTCTTTGGGTTGCAGCATCACCCCCAGGCTGGCACTCAATCGAACCGCGGATTGGCACAGCTGCGAGGCGCAGTCGGACAGCCGCATCTCACGATGCTGACACTTCTATTCTCCGGGTAGCGCACTTCCGTCACTCAGCACCCATCGTGGCCCGCAATTGGGAGCAGCTCACCCACATTCACTGATTCTGACCCCAGGTAGGTCTGTTTGTTGCCCCTTACACTATGGGTAACTACTGCGGGAGCCAGGCAGCTGCCGCTGCCTATCACCAAGAGCTCCCCTCGCAGCTTGGCCCCCACTTGAGGCCAGGGCTGCACCACGCCGTACAGTTCCTGCTGAAAACAGACTCTAAACTCCCCTGCTCATACCCAAATACTGGAACAGTACCCCAACAGCTCGTAGGGAACCAATTGGGGGTCCATTAACTACTGGCTGGAGATGGATAATATAGAGAATTGATAGGGGATTATATAGATGAATGGCGTGAGGCGCTCTAGAAAGCGGTTATCTTGGTTGGCGGTTAGCCACGCCTCCACCGCTTCTCCTTTTGAAACACTGAATGGTAAAGGCAAAATTAGTGAGAAAAATACATCCTGAAAATTGAAGCATCAATGCTGAAATGAGGGTTCACCTACACTGTTCAACATTCCCCGTCTTGATTATTTTGTGCATCGATCTAATCAAGATACTTCTCTCTAAAATCAAGTATACTCTACCTAACTATCCAATTCTACTTTAAGAACACTAATTTAACAAATAAATGTTGATATAGCAGGGAGGATGCCCTGCAGAAGCATTCACCAAATGCAGGAACTCCACATATGATGGTGTAGTGAGCATGCCGATCCAGCACCATATTAAGCAGCACACTAACTTGTGCTCAACAACTGGGTATATAACCCAGCATTTGAACGAGCTTATAGAGTTGAACAATGGGAACAAATCCCCTCTACATTACACATATGGGAGCAAACGCTCTCAGGTAATCCCAAATGCAACCCAGGTATAGACATTGGTACATGGACTATAACACATAAACAAATGCAATGGGCCAGGAAGAAGATGTGAGAAACTCCACTAGGAGATCGCTTTCCACAGATAGCAGGCTTAAGGGGGTTAAGGAGTGGGAATACCTTGGAATTTCAACCCTGGGAAATATAATGGCCTCTAGCAACCTTAAATCTTTTGAGAAAATTCTATAGGAATCTGGTCTGGAGAAATTCTCATTTTCCCAAACCTGCGAATACAACATGCAATTACACCATATTTAACAGCAGACAGCAAGATTCCTGTGGTTACTCCAATAAAGCCAAACTCACTATAGCCTATCTATCCCCATACAGAAGAATATCTGCATTTTAAAGATCCCTTATTATCAACACACACACCTGACACATTTGATAAAATAAATAATGGAAAAGGCATAGGTCCATTTGAAGAAAAAGAGGAGACATTTTCTCTGATGGCCAAGAAGGAATCAGCTAAATCTACGCGTTATCATCCAAGCCAATTTAAAGACTTGCACTGAATCTATTTCAGCCCACAGTGCCTATGACAGACGCCGAGGAGACTTATAAAACACAACCTGGTCACATAATTTGCCTCTTTTGGGACACAATTGCAGAGGCACTATAGATGATTGCATGTCATCCTTTAAATGTAACTCTCAAAATAGATTTTTTTTAAATGTCGAAGATTAGGGTTTTACATTGTTAGAACATCCTACTCAGACTTAGTCATTTGAAAGAGGGACAGTGCACAAAATTGGTAAAAACCAAATGCCCCTACTGTTTCAAAAGGAAATTGTCAGTCTGGAGAGATGCTACACCCTAGAGGAGCCAGCATATGAAGAGTGTGGGTGCCTGCATTAAAAACATAGAAAACGTAGAATATTGTGGGGAAATTGGCGGACTACAGGAAGGCAACAGCAACATAAAGAGGAGTTTTAAGTTCTACCATGACTGGTACTCCAAAAACTTGACACACTGTAATGGTGGGAGTATGTGTTTAATAGCCAAATGTAACTTGCAGGTGCATTTATTTGTGGTGGGTTGGGCTGACTCATGTGGGTAGCTACAAGTACTTTCTATTTGTTTAGTACATAATAAAATATGAATAGAAACTGTGATTAAAAAAATGTGCAAGAAAACAGGTTAAAGATAGGGAACACCGTTACCGCCACAAGTGCTGCTTGGGGAATCCTCCAAAACTCCCCTTTCTCCCTTTTGCCTTTTATTGTCTACGTGAGACCTCTGTTGATCCTACCCTCTGACACAGCAAGCTATTGAAACGTATACATTATTTCATTTCTGAGAGAACACAATGTCAACATTTGTAATTGCCTATGTAAACCCACGTGCTCCCCTTCTCTAGAGTTAAGTAGTGATCTAGATTTTTTTTCCAGGATAAAATCTGTGAGTTTTTCTAAATCTATTTACACTGGTACTAACTCTTGCTGAGAGTACTTATTTTAACCATTCATGAACACGATTACACTAAGTTTTTTAATTTGAACCTGCCCATTATGGATATCATTCAAACTGAAGTTCCCCCCCACCCCCCTCTATCCTCCAGGTATCCTTTAGATCCCTGGCCAGTTGATCTTGGGAAATTCAGGGCTTCTATCATTGTCTCTCTATTCACGCATTTAATCATAATCTCTTTCCCCAACTGTTTGATACAGGCCCTAATTGTCCCTCTTTTGGAAAAAACAAAATCCCTACTGCAGACCACACTATCCTCGGTAATTATCGTCTTATTTATTTTCTACTTGCAGACTTAACAACATTATTGAAGCTATTACCAATACTTAGCTGTCCACTTTTCCAAAATCTACACACTGTTTTACTCCTCGATTCCCTATGGCACAGAAAAATGTGCCACCTGTACGGAATGAAATCCTATTGTATTTGGCTTCAGGGCATTGTTCCACCCTTGTCTTATTAGACCTGCCTGCAGCTTTTGACATGATCTACACCCTAATCTCAGAGTTTGTCGGGGCAAGGTGTGAGGGCCCTCGTCCTTGTCCAATCAGCATCAGGCAGTATATATTCCTCCTCTTCAATCAGACTTTAAGCCTCTTCATTGTGAGGCACCTCAATACTAGTCATTCAGTCTCACTATTTTTAATCTCGGTTGTCCCTCAGGCATCATTGTTCAGGTCTTTCAGCTTTTCTTTATTCTCTTATGCTGGTAAGACTCAGCTTATGTTGAGGATGGATAGTAACATGTTGAGGATGGATAGTAACTTGTCTGGTTTTCAATCTCAGTTAAAAGGCTGCATGCCAGCCATTGCTTGCTGGATGAACCTCATCTCTATTGGCTTGACTCCTCCAAAAGATAAATCTCGATCTTTGACTCTTTGATGACCCAACATTTTAACTGGTGGCCTGGTATATTAGGCCCTCTGTTCCACAGCAGGCAGCTACTTCTAAAAAAATTAGATGAGTCATTTAACTCCAATTTGACTTTTGATTCCTCAAATCTCCAAAGTAGTCTCCACTGGTCTCTATCGTCTGACAGTTATGAAAAAGTCTCTCCCCTACCTCCCTCCAGAGCAGTGATAATCAAAGTATGGGCCGGGGGCCACAAGTGGTCCTCCTGACCGTTACACGCGGCCCCTAGTGCAAAAAACACTGGGATGATGTTTACTAGACTCCACTAAACTGAAAAAAAGATGTTAAATAAATGGGAAATAATTTCTTTAAATGTTAATTGAATGTTGCAGCAAGTGTGTAAAATATGATGAAATAAATTCAAAAAGTGTATTTCATTACACTTTAGAAAAGTTTCACCTTAGTACATCAGGTTATACCAGTGCACATTGCATTGAGAAGTGTTTTTTGAAAATTGATAGTTTTCAAAGGAATTTAGAAACATTCATACTTCCACCCACCCTGACAACAGTGCCAGTACTAAACTAAGAGGCAAAGAAGTTATGTGCACTATTTGGGCAGCCTGGGTTGCTATTATGCAAAAACAGTTTATTAAATCAAACATAGCAGGTTTTGTACAGCGCACATTCTTAGGTTTTATGTTTGGAAGTCCTCTTACATGTAATAATTAAGTAAATGAAGTGAAAATGACATAGCAATTGCCTAGGTTCACACAGTTTGATCACGTGGGTAAGCAAGGATTGATCCAGATTTTCTGGTGTCACATTGTGCAATTCAGCCACAAAATGTACATACTTTGCCTCACCTACACCCACCTTTTCCCTCCGTGCCCCCTCAACAGCTACTCTGCTGGCTGCAATGCTGCCCTCAATCACATCATTTACCAAACTTTTTTGCCCCAGGGAAAATGCTTGAGGGTACCTATGGTCTAGAGCATCGAAAGATGGCTGCCCAGGGCATTATGTTTAGATTACTACAATGCTATTCTAGTCAGCTTCCCTAAATATCTTCTCAATCGTCGCGAAAGTTTCGAAAACATATCATATCTTATCTTGATGTTAGATAGGTGAGCCTCAGAGTGGTCTTCCGTCTCAAAGGTTTTGCCTTACTCCTCCTGTTTTTGATGAATTTGTTGGCATGAGGACTTTGCACTCTTTACCACTTCTAACTCGTGCTAAAGTGGTTGTGCTCACTTCTTTAAACATGGTGAAATTGGCTTGCGACCAATTGGAACATTTAATTTACCTGCAAGTCCCTTGTAAAGTGGTACTTCATGTGCCGAAGACCTGTGAATTTGATGCTACTAGTAGGCTTGCAGCACTCATTGCGCCACCTACTTAAGTTGCCCTTTAAACATATCTCAGGCCAGCCATGGCAGCATGTGGGTGCAGTTGTAAACTGCCATTTCGACCTGGCAAAATAAACCTTTTTCCAGGCCTAACCCTACCTTTTTAATACATCCTAACATTCCATAGGGCAAGGTGCAGTACATTTAAAATGGTTGACAAGTACTTCTAACTTTTAAATGTCCTAGGAGTGAAATATTCTTACATTCGTTTATCACTGCTGCAAGGATGCCTCTCCAATAGGAAAACATTTGGTTATCTTATTTTATTTAATAAGTGATAACTTTCAACTGGGAGAAGGTAGGACAGTCTAGTGTGGCCTCTAAATGATTGTAATTCAAAAGCTTCTTTAATGGTAAAATTAGATTTTAAGTCATAATTCTGAAAATGCCACTTTTGGAAAGTTACAAACACAAGGAGATGATGGACGGAGCAGCGAAACTTTTCAGACACTCGCCCCCAGTCACAGATCTGGGTTGAATTCATCATCGTTCTTTAGCTTACTTCGCCACCCTAGTTCAGACCCAACCATATGCAAATCAGTCTTGACCCTGTGCCTCATGGGAACAGTCCAGCCCGAACTGCCAAGCCAAGTCTTCCCTGGACCGGAAACAATCATCCTGGAACCGGTTTTAGGGTAACACCCCTCATCAGCCAAGCTAGCTTTAATCCAGTGGCAAAGTGAGCAAGGGACCCATGTCAGGGCATACCCTGCCAACTTATGGCAAACAAAGCAAACACAAGGAGATGATGGATGGAGCACTGAAACTTTTCAGACACTCACCCCCAGTCCCAGCTCTGGGTTGAATCCTTTATCATTCTTTAGCTCACTTCGCCACCCCAGTTATACTTTTTGAAAGTTGGCATTTCCTTGTTCTAACCATTTGGCGCCTGTAGTCTGGGACACATGACTAGATGTAGCAGGCAGCTGGTCTCTGGGTATTAATTCTAGACAGGGAGACGAATAGAGAATACGTGTTGTCAGGATGAGCCATCTGTCAGAATGAGGCAGAGGAGCAAGTCACCCACCACATTGCGCATCACAAAGACTCTGCCTGGGAGCACTCAAAATGTGTTTCCCGCTAGTCATTTGTGCCCGTCAACAACTGGTGCCAGGACAGGGAGGAAAGAAATTCCAAACACCTCTGTAGGGGGGAAAGTCAAGAAGCTTCTCCCTCTACAAAGCTGGCACCAGGTATAAATATGGGACTCTCAGACCCAACTCTTCAGCTACTCCTGGACCTTTGGTTACTAGGGCAGAGGGAGACCAATTGCACTGCTGCTTAAGGCCTGACCTGCTTGCTGAGAAGGAAAACTGGATCTGCAACTTTGATCCCAGGCTGATGTGACTCCAAGAGTCAGTTGACCGATCTTCTGTTACAGCTACAGGGACACAACAAACCCCAGAGGCCTCCCTGCATCTGCCCAGCTGCCTGGAACTACAACTGGACGTACCGAAGCGCTGCTGGCCTCTGCTGGAGTAATCCCCCCATCCCCCAGAGGTGCCCTCAGGTCCTGGGCCCTTGGTGTGGCATCAACCGAACTCCTCCTAGAAGAAAAGGAGAAATCCTGAAGTTCTGGATTCTTTGCGGCAATGAATGGGCCTGTTTGCGCTAAGATCTTGCTGCCCGCCAATGCAAAGCTCTAATAAACCAGACTCTTTGCGCTACCGCGACAACTTGCAACACAGGATTTGCAGTTCACGCTACAGCATTGACAGCCAGTGGTTTCTGCCAATGGGAATCTAGTACTAGTCATGAGCTCCATGGAAGTCAAACTGAACTTGTTACTTTCAGTAGGGTTTCCCATAACCATATAACTGCGAGTAGTGCTTTGTGCGGGTTGGATTTTTGTCATTTTGGTGTCACATAATGTATTACATTTTATTCTATTCTTGCAAACTGGTTTGGGATTTTTCTTGTTGTGCTTTCACTTCACTTGCTGCATAAATACTTTATGCACTGCCTCTAAATTAAGCCAGACTGCTTTTGTGCCAAGCTACCACAAGGTAAATTTGGGCTATTTTTGTGTTACATCCGGACAAGAATTGTGGTTGCTGCTCGAGTAGGATTTCACCCTCCTCCACCAGTAATCCATTTACCTAGACTTGTGCATTAGAGATTTCTGTTGCTTATCTGTTAGAAAGAGGTCGCTCCAGAATAATACACAAATAACCTTAGCTCTTATACAAGTTACAAGAACGACCATTTAGCCTCCACTTCAGTCAGCAAATAAAAACGGGCTAGGTTCTAACTGTCAAACTACAGGAACGGAATGTTCCAACTAGGGGAAGACAGGGGAGTAGGATAAAGAAGTTCATCGGGTAGAAGGATAAGGGGAAAGTCATAGGGGAAAACATGTTATTTGAAATTCTAGTGAAAAGAACATTAGTTATATCTCTTTATCTTTGTTCCATTCATGCGATAACCTTGGAAAGTTGCTTCATTTTTAAAGCTTTATGCGTTGCTACCATCCTTTACTCAAGTTAGAACCTAAATACATGCAGGATTTCTTTGTTAAAAACACTCTCACTACTTACTTTTGAGCTGCGCCTTCGAATCTCTCGGTTCCTCGCATTTCCACAACCAGAAGAGGCAGCAAGTCTTTTTAATTTCTGACAGCTAAAGCTGGGAACAATATTCTTGCATCACTGTGAGCCACCATCTGTCATAACGCTTTCAGGAAACATCCCAAAATTCGCATATTGTCAAATTAACACTTCTCGTCCCTTCTCACTCTTTCTGCTGCATTGAGTATCTTAACGCCAGAGCACCCATTGCTGGCTAACCACTGCGCTCTTGAAGTACACAATTCATTCACATGGGCACTGTAGATGCTGAACTGGATTACGCAAACGCTATGTACGCTGGATTTCTTGACTACCAACAGAATCAGATTCAAACCGTTAAGAATGCAGCCATTCACATTATATTCTTTCTTTCCAGGTATGATCCGTTTTTGCATCATTAGGTGATCCCTGTGCTGGATGCCTGTCCAACAGAGAATAGATTTTAAGGTTCTGTGCCTGATTCAGAGATGTCAAAATCCCTTTACCCCACTGTATCTTGCAGAACAAATGGTGTGTTATACTGCTGAAAGGACTTTACACTTAAAGAAATCGCTTTGATCAAGCCCTCTTTCTGCTGTAAAAAATGAGGTGATGGAACGTTTTCCATTCAAGCTGCTACACTGTGAAACATGGTCTTTAAAAAGAAAACATTAGCAATATTATGTTTATGGTTTGTCTTTATAATTGGAGTGCAACTGAGTTGACTTTTTGTTCTACAGCACACTAATACTATACCAATAAAAACATTAAATAATACAACCAAAACAGACCAACAACATCAAAAAACTCAGCATGTATAACCAGAGGTCCAGGAAACAGTGAGCATACAGAAGAAAGGCAAGGCATCCAACTCAATGGCCTAACTGTATGCTCTATAGACTTCTTGCAGTGATAATTTTGATGTGGCCAATTGAACTCTCATACCGAAGCACCTAAAAAAAATCCTAGGACTTGGCACTATTGTGCTCCCAGTATGCATAGTTTTCAAATTTGCATTTTCATGACAGTTAAAGCATACATCTTATGAGAGATATTACCGGACGTGTTTTACAGGTCGCTGATCACCAAGGACATGACATTTACATTTTTCATGCTACTATGCTGCTTTGTGGTTTCAGACCCAGTAAAAAGAAAAAATATGGTACAAACCAACAGGCTCCCAAAATGCTGTAAAGTCATTTTGAATTGGCTGGGTGCACCTTTTCAAACCAGCACTGAAAAGACAAGGCAGCCTGGCTAATGTCGTATCTGTCAAGCCAGACAAGCCTAAAGCAAATACAATCTAGGCCAAACCTAGGCAAACAAAAGCATGGCCAGGATTTTAAAACCTAAGAATTATTATTCCGTTATTGAACAATACAAGCCAGTCAGAATATTAAAAGAAGATGCTAACACATTCTTAAAATTAGCAAATATGAGAATAAAAATCACGAATGACTCAATCCAGTAAGAATTACAAAGTATTTTTTCATGACGTGTATGCCTGACCTACTAGTGTGATCTCAGACACCAGAAACATCAGGCATCCTTTATTTTTCTTACCTATAATTAATACTTCTAAAGCGGGTGAGCTCTTACTACCTTCGAAAAGCTTTAGACAAATCTGGAGCTGGTCAAAATATTACAATTATGTACATGCTAACCAAATTGTTCAGTACTGATGAAAGGACAAATAACCTCAAAATAGAGGGTGTGTAGGTGACCACAAGGGCGCCACCATCACCTACCACCTTGAATTTATATGGAAGGATACATCCCACCTATTAGTGCGTCTTAGTATAAAATAGCTGGATTACTTAGTGCGCCTTACACAAAGCTAACTAGATTATTTAAGCAGAAGCTATCATTAAGGGCTCTTGAAAAATTAATTTTGCAAACTTGGTAAAGCACCAGATACAAAGCAAATGTTGGAAAGATAGAGAATGAAATGGAAATGATGAAGTGTTATCGTTCCTAGTGAAAGAGGTAATCAGACAGCAAGGGATTAGAATTACTGATATTTCGTTATAACAGCACCAATAGATATTGGGGAAATAAAGTAAAAATCAAGAGCTCACTGGATAAATAGGTAAAGTCAATACTGACATAGGTTCACCCAAAATAAATTTCCTGCTAAAACATTCCCCTCCAAGTTGATAAGATAAGAATGATGTAATTGTAAGATATTATTAACTTTAGCTAGAGAAAAGTTCACATGGAGAAACAGATACTCCGTCCAAGATCGATAGTTGTGGCTACCAGATAGTCAACTTTATCACCTGACAATTGAATTGACATATTTACACCTTTACATGAGGGGCCAGGGGACAACTGTGGGAGCACCGAAAGAAGCATGAAATTACTCACTATAATTCTCCACATCAAACTAAGAAAAATAAACAATATAACAATTCTGGTTAGCAGTATTT
Source organism: Lissotriton helveticus (assembly GCF_964261635.1). NCBI lineage: Eukaryota > Metazoa > Chordata > Amphibia > Caudata > Salamandridae > Lissotriton > Lissotriton helveticus. The sequence goes on along the minus strand of NC_136067.1, from coordinate 844,303,092 downwards.
GTCACCCAGACTAAAATGTGGTTTGAACCAAACCTAGGGTTAGGTGACTTACTAAATATGAATGCCCTGACATTGCTAGAAAAGGTTCATCTGACCTGGGTCGGGGCTATCTAACAAAAAATGCATTCCGTTATACGCGCAAGATCATGAAACTGGAACCTGTTAAGAACAACTGTAACTCTTTGGAACTGGAAATGAGACAGAAAGCTATCCTATGGAGAAAAAACATTTTCCCAGAATAGAATCTTTCACTCTTTTGATAAACTTCCCAACTACTACAAAGATAGGCCACTAAAAGGTGGCAAAGGGGAAGCCAAAACGTCTTCCTGTACTAAAATACAAGACTTCCGAAGGTCCGGCAAAGTGTTTTTTGTGCTTCAAGCCAACAGTTTCATTTGAACTTACACTGAAGTCTGCATTTTATCCAATATATTTGTCTAGATTGACTGATTGAAAGGGTGATCACTGGGTAGAGAAAACAAACTAACAATAATAAAATGGGTAGGTCCAAACAACAAAACATTCTAGACACCTGCGTTTTTACAGTTAACATATCCGAGCATTAAAAGACATGCTATTGATAACAGCAATGGTCTGGAATAAAGTATGTCCTGTATTTCAGGGGGCAGAGATGCTCAAGCATAACCAACAGAAGTTGATAGTCCACTATTGGTAAGTAGTATGTGCAACAGCCCATTTGAGAAAGGAACTAGGAGTATATATGCAGGTGTATGCACGTAGTTTTTTTGTTTTAGTTATCTGACCTTACTCGTGGATGAACTATTTATGTTCAGAAATAATAGCGTACTTTTTGGTGTATGCAGGGTTTTAGCTATGTGACCTTTGCAACAGACGGTGTTGTCAAAAAGTACGACTTTCATTGATTTTACAGAAATGCATATTAAGGTATAGGAAACAGTTTTGCTAAGAGAGTTAGACTGTATTGAGATTACTCTTTAGGACTTACTAGAGATTTGCATGCCTGGTCTTTTGAAAGATGCACGGCCCACAAGAATACGTGACTGTGATAAGGCACTTATGCCATTTCACTTAGCCTTAAGAATGATGGTTTGATAATTTCGTTCAAATAGCTATACACATTTTGGGTTAGTTTCTCTCTGTGACCTAGTGGCAACAACTTGCCCAGGATGAAGAAAAAGAACGTCTTTTGGTCTGGTCATATATTGGTTCAACTATTTCCACTGCTTGAGATGACTTTTCCAAGCTATGCAAGATGGCTGGGATTCTTATAAAGACATCAGATCATTTCTTTCCGATACAATGCATGTGGAAGATTCTCAGAACAATTTAAGGAGCATTTCAGAGTAAACATGGCAACATTTGTTACACTACGCCATGCTACTGTTGTGAGCATTTAAAGAACGTCTATACGAACCAAAATGACCGCAACTCAATTTTTTTTTACCTGTGTCAGAGTTTCTCTAAAATAGGTATCAGTTGTAGTCCGAGACATATTTCACAGAAACAAAGTCAGAAAAGGGCCTCAAACCTTTAGACCATACTAAGATACATTGCTCAATTAGGGTGCAATTTCAAGACCAAATTTTAAGGAATAGATGTTAGGGTCTAACAGTACGTAATGGAGTAGAATCTTTCACTGCAATTTCATGTAGAGTTATCAACTTCACGTAGAGTATCACATCCGATTCTACTTGAGATAATGAAGATTTACCCATTAGGCGTAGGAAATAACTATTTGATGCATGAAAACATCTGACCCCCATAAAGAGATCAAAGCGTGCCCTTAACCGAACTTTGACCTTGTTATGGATACCTATGCCAACAAGCATTTACAATGCAATGGTCTCGGCATTATTAAAGGTAGAGCTATTGGCATTGCTCATGATTTTTATTATTATTTTTTAATCATAAATAAATGGCATTGTCATTTACATTGCCAATAGCTTAATCGTTAAATAAATGGCATTGTCATTTACAATGCCAATAGCTTAATCGCTCGCAAATGCATGACCTATTGCATTTACGCCCACACAGAGCCACCCACACAAAGCCACCCACACACACACACAGAGCCACCCACACAGTCATTCACATAGAGCCACCTACACAGAGCCACTCTCAGATAGTCACCCACACATACAGCCACCTACAAAAAAAGCTATCCACACAGAGCTACACACACACACAGAGCGCTACGTGCTACACACACACAGAGCGCTACACACACACACAGGCAGAGCGCTACACACACACACACAGGCAGAGCGCTACACACACACACAGGCAGAGCGCTACACACACACACAGGCAGAGCGCCACACACACACAGGCAGAGCGCCACACACACACAGGCAAAGCGCCACACACAGACAGAGCCACACACAGACAGAGCCACACACAGACAGAGCCACACACAGACAGAGCCACACACAGACAGAGCCACACACAGACAGAGCCACACACAGTCGAAACTCCAAATGTGTGTTTTATTTTTTTCTATTATTAACCTTTTGGGGTGAATTGAGATGGGAACGCAAGAAGCATTGATGTGGTGAAATTGGGGCTTACTGTGAGTTAATTGTGTGTCCTCTCCCCCACCCCCTTTTTTTTGCCAAGTGCAAGCATGGGATGATTACATTCCACCTCGTACTCACGAGATCACCTCTCGGGCACTTGGATTTAATTGTCGCCGGTCACTGATGCTGATCACATCAGAGCCTTAAGGGGCCGGCCTCTTTCTTCATGTGCACCCATTTTTTTGTTTTTCTTCCCCACACTCCCCCTGAGGTGTGAATAATGCATGGTTGTAAAGAGAGTGGGGAAAACTGTTTTTCCTCCTCACCCTTGTAGCACAGATAAAAAAAAAAAAACTCTCTGTAAATTGCATGATTGGGGAGATAGCAGCTTTAATGTATTTCATCAGTCATAATGAAAAGAAGAGCATTTTATGACCCATCTAATTATCATTGCATTTTAAAGGGAAATGAATGGCGTGGCGCTGTATGTTAACTATTGACTTCATTATAGCATCTTACGCACGACGTTCGGTTGATTTTCAAAGTTTTCTCCCTGTGCCCCCTTCTTCTGTTAGATAAAGCAACTCATATCGCAGGGGTCGATTTGAGGGCGCTAAGTACTTAGAACTGGGAGATTTGAGCCTGTTTAATGTGTGGTGCCGGTTGGCTGTTCATACCAGAAATCTTATTGTTGCCACACTCCAAGTGAGGGGCTTATTGCTGAGAATGATGTCACCTTATGCGAGGAACAATCCCGTCATGTAATTAGTTAAATGATTTAAACAAAGATTTGCATAGAGGCAGCAATCAGTTGCCATGAATTAGCGAGCAGCAGTTGCCAACGAGTAGTAGCGGATCGGGGAGGGGGCTGCAATCCCATCTCCTTGAACATAACTAATTTAATTGTCCTCATTAGCTGTACCATTTGTTTTCCTGTTATTTCTGGCTTTCCTCACGCGCACGCAAACAGTGGTTTCTTCCTCTGCCTTTTAAGAGCTTTGGTAAGGGGGTGTTCAATTCGGTGTGTTTTCCTGTGCAGACAGCGGTGGGCAAACACTCTTCTTCCGGGTGTGTGAGTGAAGGAGTCCAGTTGGTGTCTTCTGAGGAGAGAGAGGGGGACAAGCTGATGGACAGACACCTCCTCCCAGGGGCCTCTCGTTAGTCTGCTTCCTTGGCCATACCCTGCCTGCTCTCGATCAGGTCGGTGCCCGCGGATGCTACCGTTTCCAGTGGGGGGTGTAGGGGGGGGGGGGGCTTTACGCAATGATCGTGAGTTCCCTTAGTCCATGGAGTGAGGTGTGTAGTGCCTCTTCTGGGCTGAAATGAGGAGCTATGTGTTCTGAGTGGTCAGGTACGGGTGGTTGCTATGGAATGCTGGGAGAGAAAGGGGTTGTTAGGGGTAAGGGTTACCAGGGGTGAAAGGAATGGGTGTGTTGCTGAAGGCCTGCGAGCACTTATATGTTGACACTTGAACTCTTGTTACCACAAGTCGCGACTTGAGGTGTATCTTTCCTTCCTACGGCGACTGAGCTAGGGTTTTGGTGGGGCTTACACGTCACAAGGAGCAACGATGTTTAGTACATCGCAGTTGCTCGAGGTACGAAGATCATTGGAGTTACTGAGAACCTGGGGGGCATGCGTCGTAGATAGCTTAACTCCAAGATGAGGCTTTTATTAGTGGAAAGTCTAGACTGCAACAACTGTTGGTCAAAGCAGTGTGACCTCTGGATTGGAGTGCGCTTCCGTTCCGGGCAGAGAATCACCCACAAACATTACAGAAAGACGGCTGCCTTTTTCGACGCGCTTCCTCCAAATAGGGCCCTTTAGAAAGACTTCCAGCCTGGTGATCGTGAAGGAGCTCTTATAGGACAGCAGCTGACTCTAAAGTGCTATCGTCGGTGACGAGGGGACAGAAGCATTTGCCCGCCTGCCGTATTTTTAGGTGCAAAGGGCTTCCCCTCCCCGAAGGATTGAAAAGGACATATGACTCTGGAACCTTGTCTGTGTCTAGTGCACGCGCTTTCACTGACTTCACAGCTAACTTAGTACAGTTGTATTGTGCAAGCGATCCTCCTCTTGATTGGGGGTGGGGGGATGAGTGATTTGCTTGCATAAGGACGTGCCAGCGTTTTGATAAGAAACACCTTAAAGGGGGTATTAATGCTCAAGAGGCAGGTGGATGGTTACAGTTTAATATTTGGGGTGGTTATAACGCCATTAGGGGAAGATCTCTTTTAGGCGGTAACAAAGGTCAGAAGGCATAGGTTACTGCGGGAGGGGGGTCTCGACGATCGTGGTGGGGTGAGTTAACCGGGATAGATAACAAGGCCGCTATGAAAAGGATGCGCTGAGAAGAGGTGTGTATAAGGGAGGGGCGTACTGGGGCCACTAGGAAGAGTGAGGTAAACACGACTCTAGAGGAGGGGGCAGCTGCAAGGGCGGGGGGGGGTGTTGCCATGGTGTTGTTTGGCCCGCCGCGCGCCTGCCTGTGTGCTGCCCGAGCTCGGCCGCCTCTGCTCCGCTGGTGACCTGCCTGGCTGGTGAGGGACCGAAGGCACAGATGACCAAGCCCGGGTCCTCGCAACGAGGCAAGGAGAGGGAAGGGGCGAGAATGGACAGGGCGGGTGCGTGGGCCCTGGAGGGAGTCCGACAGAAGGACGAAAGTGCCGTGAGAGAGAAGCAGAGGTGATGCTAACAGAAGAACCATAGAAAAGGAGCAATTAGAAAAGCAGAAGATGTTCTGAGAATGGAAGTTGAAAACATCAAAAAAACAAAACAAAGAGGGGTGAATCATGAGGAGATGGAACAGAGTCACAACAAGAACGGACAGACACGAACAGCGGGAGGGGGCGTGATCGAGGACAGCGGGAGCCACGAACAGCGGGAGGGGGCGGGAACGAGAACAGCGGAAGCAGCGAACAGCGGGAGGGGGTGGGAACGAGGACAGCGGGAGCAGCGAACAGCGGGAGGGGGCGGGAACGAGGACAGCGGGAGCAGGCGACCTACCTCATCTTTGACGAACAGCAAAATGGCGGCCGGCAATTCTGAAAATTCGGGGGCATGTTTTGCTGTTGTGAGTGACGGATGACGTCACTGTCTAAAGAACAGCAAAACTTACGCCCCCAAATCCGAAAAAGACAGAGCTTCTTTGGAGGGACGGCTCTCTCCTCCAATGGCTGGCCTCCGTTTAGGAAGCCAGCCAATGGTGGAGAGACAGAGAAGGGAGGCGGGTTCTGAAGCCCTACTAAGTAACATTAATTCTCCAGACCGGAAGCTGCTTCGCAGCTTATAGGTCCCGAGACCTAAAAATAGTATGAAGGCTTTAGAGTCTACAGTGTGTGCCTGAACAAGTAGTCTGTATACTTTCCAATGTAAACACTTCTTTTTGCAAGACACAAAATTATCTGCAATGAGCTTTTGAGGACAACTATTAGTCTCTTCTCTTCTGCTTCTCATAGATGAGCAGCAATTTGAAATTGCAGGATCAGGAAACAGCCTTCTTCGAATAGGCAGAACCACTTCAGAGATCAATCCCAGGGGACTCAAAGTGGTCACAGATGGTTAAACCTCTCCCAGTCACCTTAGTGTCTCATTCCAGATGTTGCAAAGAACATACAGCACTGGTTACTCAGAGCTATCCCTAAAGATCTACAAGCAGGTATGTTTTCTTAGTGACTTCATCCATCATTTGCATCCAAGAAGTTCCACCTCAGAACTGTACCTTGAAGTTATCGAACAAGTTACTTACCTTCGGTAACAATGTATCTGTAAGAGACATACATTAGTTATAGATTCCTTCCCTTAGAATTCCCTCCAGGTATCAGACTAGATCCGGAGAATTTTTTTTTGTAGCAGTACCCCTGCGCGTCAGTTGGTGGTGACGGTCGACTCCACGTTCGTCGCAAGCATCATGGTCACCAGGGTGACATCGCGGTGTCTTAGATGCCGCCTCTTTGCGCCGATATCAGTTCTGACATGACTTTCCATGCCAGAAGCGCAGAGCCATGCAAGACACTGACCACTGGACACAAAACCAGGGCCCTGAAAGGATGCCCTTAACCTTAGAAGTCAGTTTGCAGAACGGGGAGGATGGGTGGGGCGGTAAGGAATATCTAACTAATGTATGTTTCTTACAGATACATTGTTACCAAAGGGAAGTACCTTGTTCATCTGAAAGAGACCATTAGTTATAGATTCCTCACCTCAGAATAGATGACCCAGCAATACCAAACCCGGAGGTGGGTCTGTGAACTAAGTACCAATGTCAGATCTTAAAAAGGATACTTGTAGTAACTGCACGGGAACAGAGATGCTGGCTTCCGAATCCACCTAAGGCAATAACTTAGAGCTCATTAAATATAAGACTCCAACCTATTACCTCTGGGGGAAGGGGAAATTGGATAAAATAATAAACAACAAAGAAGAGAACCTCTTGGATGGCTCCGCTCGTCAGTCTAACCCGCAGACCTTCACTGGCTTGGAACCTATGGGAAAGATTACAATAACCTTAACTTTATATCTCTCGCTCCCTCTCTACTCTTTCCTATTACTCTCCCTAATTCTCACCTACCATTTCTGCCAAGAGTCTTGTCCTCTCTTCTGTCTGGTAAAGGCTTCGGATATGACTGAACTTCTTTATTATGGTTTCTTCCTGTAATTCACAATGGCACAATGTATTAATCCTTCCTCTCCTCTGTCCTGCCTCTATCTTTATTTTTACTACCACTGCTCACTATCTATCTGCTCTCCTGCTCAGCTATCCTGGGTGCCTTTTGCTGTCTTCTCGGAATTCTTCCTGCTAACTGTGAATACATTTAATTTTAATGTTAAACTTGAATGCTCAACCACCTAGGACTACTCTAAGTATTTGTATGAGGTTTCCGGACGTACTTATTATTTGGCTTATTTTCTCTGTACACCTTCTCTTGTAATTTTACTAATTCCGTTTTTCTCCTGTATTTCTTTTTTAGATTTCCTACTGTTCTCTATTCTTGTCGTCAGCATATGCAGTTGTGCTGATATTTTCCACATTTATCAAGGTGAGTTAACTTCAGACTCAAATTCGTTTTAACTTAAAACTGAGTTCATGAACGTTCTTGTCACTTATCTCTGTCTTTCTCTTTCTTTCTCCACAGGTGCTCAGACGTGATACAGCTAACGCGGGTAAGTTCGCCACCGAACTCCTCCTCATACAACTTGAACGTGCTGAAGCTTCTCTCCACAGAACTCAGCTCCGGTACTAGGAAATGTCAACTCATGCACCTCTGTGCTAGCGCATCTCGCGGGTACTTAGAAACGGACTTGGGGCTTAAGGTTAACGTTTCTCGTGGGACTAGGATTCTTTTACCAAAAACTCCTCTGAGACTCCGAATGCGCTTCCACTCCGGGTTACGCCGTCGGTGAAGTGCGCAGTTCTTTGTTATCACGTGCATCACATGGACTCGGCTGTTTACGAGACTAAACACTGGAATGCTGACCGCGGCGAGTACCAGCGGCCATCTTGAAGTTCCACTTCCTCATTCTTTCTGACCAGAAACTTGTCATTGGCTCCAGCCTTGCCAGGCGATTCTGTGCATGAATGACTGTTGTAGCTTGTAAATTAGAGGTCCTGACAACCAGGGATGTGGAATTCCTGTAGCCCAACGCCCAAGATATATTGTTTGAAATGAAATCGGAAAAAAATACATTTTGCTAAACAACTGTAAAATTTCAGGTACCATTCCTTTGCAGCATCATTTAGTAACATGTGTTGATGCATGCTAGAATTTCCCAAAAAATATTCATAATGGAAAATCAGTGTAACTAGTTCTAATAAGATTATGGGAAACAAATAAACAAGCACTGGCAAAGCCAGTAGATCTGAAATTGGTAGTCACCTTTTTAGTTTTGTCAATGTGGGACTTGTCTTGGCTTGTTTTTTGTAAAACCTTATTAGTGTGGGAGCTGTTGGGCCGTCACCATTATAACAAACATTGACAAAAGCAAAAATAGTTTTAGGGTCTCAAAAAGGACCCACTGCCACAGTAGTTACTGGCACTAAACAAAACTACTTTGTGTGCCGATATGCTCCTTGTGAAAAGAGCAGAACGCTGTCACTCACAGTGAAGCCAGCCGATACAGAAAGACCGGATTTTTATAATCACAAAAGGTCACGGTCAACGCCAGAATACATTAGGGGCCCAATTATTAAAATCTTAAAAGTGCACTCATGGTATATGCCCTTGCATTAAGTGCAGCTATATGGTTTTCGTGAATTCCCAAGAACGTACAGAAGTAGGACAAGAAATAGTACTCCTAGAAAATATTTGTGAACCTCATTTTAGCATGAGCAAATATGCATGTGTAGATTTGCTCATGCGAAAATCTGAGTTTGCTAGTTCACTTTCCCTCCAACAAGGACAAGTAGATTTATGAAGCAACCTGCCCCATGGACAAGTAGATATTTGATTAAATTCAACACCCCTGTAAGTTCACACCAGGAAGTCCTAGAGAACAGAATGGCCGAAAGAGCTGTCTCTCCGGACTTGGCTGTCCAGGCAGTAATGTTCAGTAAACGTGTGCAGGGATGCCCACGTGGCTGCCTGGCAGATGTCAACCAACAGAACTCCACATCCCAAAGCAGTAGTAGCTGCCGTAACCCTGGTAGATTGGGTAGGGTGTGGAGGCGGGAAGAAGGTGGGCAATGTGATGATCTAACCTATGTGGAAAGAGGTAACCACTCTGGGCAGAAAAGAGGGCCTAGTATGGAGGACTACTTTGTCGGGATGGACAGCAAGAAGGGGAGGTCTGGAAGAGAAGGCCTGAAGCTCACTCACCCTGTGAGCAGAGGTGATGGCAAGCAAGAAAGCAGTCTTCAAAGTAAGGAGACAAAGAGGACAATTATGTAGTGGCTCAAAGGGAGCACACATAAGGTAAGTGAGGACAAGATTCAAGTCCCACCGGGACATTACGAAAGGAGAAGGTGTAAAGAGATGAGTAATGCCCTTCAGAAATCTGTTAACAATAGGGGACTTGAAAAGAGAAGGCTGATGAGGAATGCAAAGAAAGGCTGAAAGGGCCGAAAGATAGCTTTTAAGAGTGCCCATAGCAGAGCCCTGCTGGGCCAAAGAAAGAATGAAGAGGAGAACCTCTGAAAGAGGAGCAGAAGGGGATCCACAGCCTTTGCTGTGTGCCATGTCACAAATGTGTTCCATCTACAGGGGTATACCGTTTTAGTGGAGGGATGCCTGGCTGCCAAGATAACATCACAGACTTCGGGAGGAAGGTCGAATGCTGTCAACTGTCGCCACTCAATCTCCATGCAAGGAGGTGGAGACTGGACAGGTTCGGGTGGAAGACCGTTCCCCTGCTGCTGCGACAGAAGATTATCCTGAAGAGGCGTCTGATCGGAGGATCGATGGCCATGCTCAAGAGCTTGGGGTACCAGACTCTTCGTGCCCAGTCCGGAGCCACAGGAATGACTTGGGTCCAATCGCGCTTGACCTTCTTCAGCACTTTGGGTAGAAGGGGTACAGGTGGAAAGGCACGCAGGAGGCCGCAATTCCACTCGCAACGAAATGCGTCGCTGAGCAAGTGCCTCCTTGGAAACTCCAATGTGCAGAACTGATGACATTGCGCGTTCTCTTCGGTGGCGAATAGATCTAACCAAGCCTCTCCCAATGCTGAAAGAGACCTTGCACCACCTGCGAGTGAAGACGCCATTTGGGATCCCTCATGCACCGGGGCTGAGTTTGTTTGCCCTGGCATTCAGGGAACCTGCCAGGTGTTGAATTACAAGGGATATGCCCTGATGTTGCCACCACGTCCAAAGGTGACGAGCCTCTTGGCGTAGGGTCCAAGACCCCACCCTGTTTGTTGCAGTACTACATGGCGGTAGTGTTGTCTGTGAACACCTGCACTACTCTTCCTTTGACAGAGGGAAGGGATGCCTTCAGTGCAAGACAAATAGCCAGGAGGTTGATGTCGAGTCCGGACTCTGCCTCTGCCGGAGATCAGAGGCCTCTGATCTCCCCCTACCCCATGTGGCCGCCCCATCCCAGAAGTTATGCATCCGTCACTACTGGAAACTCTGGTTGGGGAAGGGAAGAGGGATCTGCAGCTGACCCAATCCTGGTACATGAGCCACCACTGCAACTGACTTGCGGTCCCCTCTGTGATCTAGACAACATCGGAAAAATTCCCCATATGCCCCTGCCCACTGGAACTTCAGGTCCCACTGCAGAGCCCTCATATGCCATCTGGTATGATCCACCAGCAGGATCTAGGAGGCCATGAGGCCCAACAGCCTCAGGGTCATTCTTACCGAAATCTGGGATGGAGGTTGAAACATCGTTATCATAGCCCAAATATCCTGGACTCGCTGCTCGGGAGGATAGACCCGAAACTGTGCTGTGTCCAGAACCGCTCCAATCAAAAAGGAGCTTGTGAGAGGGAATCAGGTGAGACTTCGACACGTTGATAGTGAACCCAGCAAATACAGGAGGTCCACTGTAGTATGGAGGTGGGAGACGACAGACTGGAGCAAACCCGCCTTCAGCAGCCAATCGTCGAGATAGGGGAAGACTAGAACACCTGATCTGCGCAGATGAGCTGCGACCATCGCAATCACTTTTGTGAATACCAGAGGGGCGCTGGTAAAGTCAAAAGAAAGCACAGTAAATTGAAAGTGCTCATGGCCCACCGTGAACCGTAGGTTTGCCGGTGGGCAGGCAACAAGGGGATGTGAAAGTAAACGTCCTGCAAGTCCAATACAACCATCCAGTCTTCAGGGTCGAGGGCAGACAAAATCTAAGCCAAAGTTAACATTTGGAAACATTTCCTTCCGGAGGAAGCAGTTGACGTCCCTGAGGTCTAAGATAGGTTGCAGGCCTTTGTCCGTCTTGGGTACCAAGCAGAAGTAGTAAGAGTAGCAACCACAACCTACTTCTGGCACAGGGACATGTTCGATAGCTCCCTTGGCCAAGAGAGCCTTAACTTCCTGGTGGAAAAGGGCCAAAAGATCCTTCGACATACAATGGAGTGTTGGTGGGATGGAAGGATGGGTAGTCTTGGGCAGGGAGTAGCTAGATAAACATAAGAGGGACCCTGAGAAAATCAATTCTAAGGGAACATCCAACCAGGGAAAGAGACAGACTAAAGAACATCAGGAGATGTCCCCAACTATAATTAGGAAGAGGGCAATAGCTCCAAAATATTGACAAATTCACCCACAGAACAGCTCAACTGATTTTTTATGTATTTGTCATTATTAAATATTTTATCATTTCCTTTAAAAACAGTCAGACAAGACAAATACAGAAGTTCATCCATGGAAATACAAAAAGTATGTCACAAAGAACTATAATCATATAAACTTTGCACAAATATTCATAAAACACAAAAGACCAGCCCACACTAAACAATATCCCAAAAATATATAAATATACACACTATGTATCCAACAACCTAAGAAACAAATACATCAAGCACATACAATGAATCAAAAACACATTCAATTACAAAAAAGGAAAATGCTACTTACCAGTATGCATCTGTTCTTGGTATGTAGAGCTGCAGAGTTACACACTGTGCATAGATCGCCACCTAGTGTTGGGCCCGGATGTTTGCAGTTTGTTTTTGTCCTGAAAAGTTCTTTGGAAGTCACGAGATAGGTGACTCCTCCTTTGGACCACATTGCGCATGGGCATCGGCTCCATCCTCAGATTGTTTTTTACCATTAGGGAAATGATGGAGCTTTACAAGAAAAGAAAGGATGTCCATGTAAGCTGTATCTAATTAAGATAATACTGGAACAGACAAGGGTTGCCGGGGAGGCGGGTGGGCGTAACTCTGCAGCTCTACATGCCAAGAACAGATGCATACTGGTTAAGTAGCATTTTCCGTTCGAGGCATATGAGCTGCAGATTACACACTATGCATAGTTTGTATAGCAGTACCCACTCTTCGCGGCGACCACCCCTATTTGTTGCAGTAGTTTGAAATAATGTTTTGAGAACAGCCTGGCCTACATTAGCTTGTTGTTTGGTTTGCACATCTACACAATAGTGTTTTGTGAATGTGTGCGGTGTAGACCATGTAGCTGCTCTGCAGATGTCATCTAGGGGAATGTTCCCTAAAAATGCCATTGAAGCCCCTATTTTCCTTGTAGGCTTTAGGAGGAACAGATAACGTATGTTTAGCTTTGTGGTAGCAAATCTGTATGAATTTGACAATACATCTAGCTATCCCAGATTTTGATATGGGAATACCCTTATGTGGTGGTGAGAGACTCAAAAAGTTGTTTTGTCTTACGAAAGGGTTGGGTTCTCTCGATGCAGTATAGCAATGCTCTTTTGACATCTAGGGTATGAAGAGCTCTTTCTGCTACTGTCTGTGGCTGCGAGAAGAAAACGGGCAGTTCCACAGATTGATTGAGGTGGAAGGGAGAAATTACTTTGGGCAGGAATTTCGGATTAGTACGGAGAACGACCTTATTATGATGCATTTGCAAGAAAGGTTCTTGAATGGTTAGTGCTTGTAGTTCACTAACTCTCCGCAGAGAAGTAATAGCTACTAGGATCGCAACCTTCCAAGTTAAAAATTGTAGTTCGCATTTATGTCAGGGTTCGAAGGGAGGTCCCATTAGCCGAGTGAGAACAATGTTTAAATACCACACAAGTGAAGGTGGTATTCTGGGAGGAATTATTCTCTTAAGGCCTTTCATAAAGGCTTTAATAGCAGGCACTCTGAACAGAGATCAATGCTGTCTGTTTTGCAGATATGCTGCTATTGCAGCAAGATGTAGTCTAATAGACATGTAGGCTAAGTTACATCTTTGGAGGTGCAGTAAGTATCCTATGATGTGTTGAATAGACACGTCTATGGGATTAATGTTGTTGTTGTGACAATATATCACAAAGCGTTTCCACTTAGCTGCATAACATGCTCTAGTGGTTGGACGTCTGGCTTCTTTTATGACATTCATTCAGTCTGGAGGAAGGTTAAGATATCCAAATTCTAGGAGTTCAGGAGCCAGATCGCAAGGTTGAGCTGAGCTGGGTCCGGGTGTCTGATCTCTCCACGGTTCTGTGTTAAAAGGTGTGGAGACAGGTATAATTTTTGGTGCGATACTACAGACAGTTGTAGCTATGTGGTGTACCACAGCTGTCTGGCCCACGTTGGAGCAACTAGGATGAGGATCAGAGAATGCTGCTGTAGTTTGTGTACTACTAGTGGCATGAGTGGTGGAGGTGGAAAAGTGTACGCAAATCTGTTTCACCAGTTCATCCATATCGCATTGCCTTTGGACAGTGGGTGTGGATATCTGACGGCGAAGCTTGGGCATTTGGCGTTTTCGTGGGTGGCAAAGAGGTCTATCTGAGGTTGTCCCCAATCTGAAAGAATGGTTGAAGAACTTGCGTATGAAGTTCCCACTCGTGGGTCTGTTAAGTCTGACTTAACAGATCAGCTATGGTATTTTGTACTCCTGGAACATGCTGGGCTAGAAGGAATATGTTTTGAGGTAAAGCCCACTGCCACATGTTTTGTGCTAGTTGAGAGAGTTGCAGGGAGTGTGTTCCGCCCTGTTTCTGTATGTAATACATGGCTGTCATGTTGTCCGTGCGGACTAACACAGCTTTGTTTGATACTTGCTTTTGGAAAGCTTTCAGTGCTAGGAATATAGCTAATAACTCCAGGTGATTGATATGGAGTAACTTTTGCTGTGGCGTCCACCTGCCTTGCATGGTGTGTTGCAGTAGGTGGGCTCACCAACTGGAAAGTGATGTGTCCGCTGTCAAGACTATTTGAGGAACTGGCTCTAGGAACGGTCGCCCTCTGAAAAGGTTTTTGGTGTTCCACGACTGCAGAGAGAGATGAGTCAGACTGTCTACCAACACTAGGTCTGTTAATTGACCTTAAGCCTGATTCCATTGACGTGATGAGCACTCCTGAAAAGGACGCATTCTTGCATGGGGCACTATGAAAATGCAAGAGGCCATCATCCCTATGAGTTGCATGAACACTCGTGCTGGAAGTGAGTGTTGTGGCTGAAACTTTATCGGAAGAGCTTGCATGCTGGCTATCCTTACTGGAGTTGGATAAGCTACCGCGGTTGAGGTGTTTATTGTGGCACCGAGGTACTGTTGTACTTTGGATGGTTGCAGATGAGACTTGGTGTGAACCCCAAGTTGTGGAGCAGTTGGATGGTGGCATGTTTGTGTTCCACACACTGGTTGTATGAGCTAGCTTTTATGAGCCAGTCGTCTAGGTACGGGAAGACATGGATGTGTTGTCTTTGTAAATGTGCCGCCACTACTGCTAGGCACTTGGTGAATACCCTTGGTGCTGTTGTGACTCCGAATGGGAGTACTTTGAATTGATAGTGCTGCCCGTCAATTACAAATCTGAGATACTTCCTGTGAGCTTTGCGAATGGGGAAGTATGCGTCCTTGAGATCTAGAGTAGCAAGGAAGTCGTTTTGTAATAGGAGAGGAAGGACTTGTTGAAGTGTGACCATGTGAACATGGTCTGACTGTATGTATACGTTTAGCGGTCTGAGGTCTAGAATAAGCCTTATAGAGCCGTCCTTCTTTGGGATAAGAAAGTATAGGGAGAAGACTCCCTTGTTTTGTTGGTGCAGAGGAACTGGTTCTATTGCACTTTTTTCTAGCAAGGATATTACTTCTTGCTTTAGCAGTGATAGATGCTCATGTGACATTGGACGCTGTTTGGGTTTTATGTTTAGAGGGGGGTAGATGTTAGTTCTAGACAGCAAC
This sequence comes from Lissotriton helveticus, assembly GCF_964261635.1. NCBI lineage: Eukaryota > Metazoa > Chordata > Amphibia > Caudata > Salamandridae > Lissotriton > Lissotriton helveticus. Next base: position 844,287,839 of record NC_136067.1, on the reverse strand, counting down.
CTGATTGAATAATTTGTCGCACCCACTGTCTGATGTGATGTTGGTTCAGGCAGGAAGGAATTGTAGTAGTCTTCCCCCCACAGGAGTGAAAAGGTGGTGGGGGGGGGGGGGGGGGGGCGGAGGAAAGTCATTGGGTAGGGGTGGAGGCAGAGCGGGAGTTGTTGGTTTTGCCCCTGCCCTTGTTGTTGTTACCCCTATAACCCCCTCTTGGGTAGCCCTTAGTGAATGTGGATTGGCTAGGGGTTTTATATGAAGTGAAGTGTGTTGCCTCTATATGATGAGCAAGGAAAAGAACGTATGGGAGCTTGCAATTGCAAGGCTCCCATAGATTTAGCTGTGTCCGTGTCTTTTTTTCATTTTCTCTAAAGTAACATCGACATTAGGCCAAATAGGTGTTTCTCAACAAATGGCTGATTGATGATTGAATTTTGCACTTCAGGTTTGAAACCTGAAATACGTAGCCAGGCATGCCTATGCATTAGGACACTAGTATTAATTGCCCTTGAGGCAGTATCTGCGGCATCTAGGGCACAACGAATGGAAGTATTGGTGATATTTTTACCTTCCTGTATGAGTTCATTGGCCCGGTTTTTATATTTATCTGGTAGATGCTGCATTATGGATTCTAGTTCCTCATAATGTGCCCTGTCATATCTTGCCAATAGCGCTTGAGTATTGGCAATGCGCCATATGCTAGCTGCCTGTGACGCTGTGCACTTACCAGAGGCGTCAAGGAGTTTAGATTCCTTATCTGGTGGTGAGGCCTCACCTGATGTTTGTGAATTAGCACGTTTAAGTGCATTAGATACTACTAAAGAATCTAGTGGTGCTGGTCCTCTAACATAAAATGGATCTGTAGGGGCAGCTTTGTATTTTTTCTCAATGCGAGGGTTGAGGACCCGAGCCCTGACAGGATCTTTAAATACCTCTGTTGCGTGCTTAATGACCCCTTTAAGCATTGGCAAAATGGCAGTGGACCTTTGTGTAGTATCAAAAGTGTCCAATAAGAAACCTTCCTCCACTGTATCGGTGTGCAAGTCAACCCCATGGTACTGGGCAGCTCTCTGGACTAGTAGGTTAAAACCTATAGGGTCCTCTGGTGGGGAAGGCTTGGAAGGATATACATCGTCTTGAGGGATGTAAGGCACATCAGGGGTGTTATAATCATCTCATGGATTAGGTGACTGAGGGGGGAGTATTGGTCCCTACTGGGTCATGTGCACCCACACCTGTGTCATCAGAGTCTGTATTGACATCATCATCTGGATTAGTGGATGGCGTAGGCAAATGATGTGGTGGAGGAGGTGTAGGAGGAGGAGTAGTATGGGGAGGTGGTGGAGAAGGGACCCTTACTTGCAATGTCTCTTTTCTTTGGAAGAGGAGGAGTTGCAGGTGCCTCTAGTGGTCTCTTCTTAGAGCGAAGAGCTAGTTAGCTCTTCTGTGTAGGGCAGATCCTTCGACGTCGAAGTTTTCGGTTCCGGAGGTTTTTTCGGCACGACTCCGTAGTTGGTCTAGGGTCTTTTGGCTTAGAACTATGACCTTTTGAAATGTCTTTTATCGGAGCCTGTTTTTTCGGTTCCGGGTGTTTTTTGGCTCTGCAGCGTGCAAGTCAGGACCTTTAGGTGGTTTGTTACTCGGCTCGGAGTTCGGTTTTGGCATCGATGAGCCGGTGCCAGTCTTCGGCGCAGAGTGCTTGGGTGTCGGAGCAGCAGTCGGCGTGGCTGAGGAAGATGGCTTCTTCTTCGGTGTCGGTATAGGATCGGCACCGGGAATCGAGCCCGAGCCGCCTGAAGGCTTAGTAGGCTTCTTTGCCGGGCCAGATGGCAGGGTGTGGGAAGCAGTCTCTCGGTGTGCACCCGGGCCCGAAGGTGAGGGTGTGACCGAAGCCTTTTTTGAAGGTGTCGAGGAAAGGCTGGGGTCGACGTTCTTACTTACGACCTGTTGAGCTGGAGTGATGTCCTCAACATCTGAGTCTTTGGCATCAGAGGAGCTGCACTTTCTTCGGCCCTCTGGTGTTCTGGCACGTCGACGCCCTCTTCAAAGATGTCGTTGGGGATCGAAGCGGATGAGCAAGCCATGGTTCTTCGAGCTCGTCGGTCCCAAATTGTCTTCTTGGAACCTAAAGAGGCACAAGCGGAACAGTCTTTGGCCTCGTGCTCCGGGGAGAGGCAAAGGTTGCACGCCTCATGTAGATCTGTGTGGGGAAACTTCGACCCACATTGAGGACACTTCTTGAATGGTGTCCTTTCCATGAGCCAGAGAGTAAGGCCCAGGTAGGTCCGAAGGCCTTCGTCAACGACCGGAATCGAAGACTTCGATGTGGTGAACAATCGCGTTGATGGGGAGCGCGATCCAAACAATACCGTCGAACTGGGTGAGGATTGCTCGCCGAAGGAAATTCGGTTCCAAACCGGAGCGCAGAAAACACATCCGAGCCCGATGGCGGAAAAAACCAATCTGAGGATGGAGTCGATGCACATGCGCAATGTGGTTCAAAGGAGGAGTCACCTATCTCGTGACTTCCAAAGAACTTTTCAGGAAAAAAAAACTGTAAACATCCAGGCCCAACACTGGGTGGCGATCAATGCACAGTGTGTAATCTGCAGCTCATATGCCTCGAACATATATATAAAGAACATCAGACATTACAAAAAACAAAATATACAATTCACAACTATACCATACAGAACACACACAAAAAAGAAGCGCCGACGCGCGTTTCGGAAAGTACCAAAAACATTATAGAGATTCCTTCGTCAGGACGCACATTTCATGCTTTGATCAGTATTCGTGACCCAGGAGTGGTCATTGAGAAAATAGAGACATAACACAGTATGTAAAGCTTGGCTGAAGAGACTGTCTGTGGGAGAAGAGTTTAAAGAGAATAAAAAAGTTAAAAACAGGACCAATCTGGGTCAAACATTGAGCAAGAGACATTCACAATGTTCACAACATTAATACCTACACTCAAAGAGGATGTCGAAGACAAAATTAAAGAGAAAGGACATAGTGTATAGATATACACCGGACAATCCAACCATGGTTTGAACCTTATATCCCAAAACAGCCGTGTGAAAATCAGGAGAGAATATCCATCACCATTATCATAAAGCACACACCTTAGCAATTAAAGGCACAGACTCTTTTTCAGAGCCTGGAGTCCGAGCGGAACAGGATAGACCTCCTAAAAGACTGGAATTCCTGAATAGATATAAAAAACAGGAAAAGATGTCGTAAGGACTGATCTGTACGGTACAAATAAGTACTGTAGAGATCGGCCAAAGGGCATGCGATATATCTGAAGATTAAAAGAACTAAACAAACTGATTTGGCAGCCTAAGTGCAAAAAGATGGGAAGAGATCCAGAATCCGCAGCCACATCTCTTGGAGAGAGGGACCCGGAAGCCAGGACACTTACTTCAAAGGGGAATATATCCAATTTACCATGTCTTTTGATAGGGACCAAAAATAATATACAGGTGGCTCAGCCAAGGTTCCCAAAGCAAATACAGGGAAATGTGTTCCAAAGGGAAGATATTGATAAACTCGCACAATAAGGAGCAAAAATTCTTTGCCACATGAAAGATTGGAAATCACAGGAGGGAGAGAAGATTAGAAGGCTACAGTAGTTTAGTACCTAAAACCTATTGTAAGAGTCTAACTACACAAGATGCGCAAAGTGGAAGGAATTACCACAAAAACACTCACCTGTATTATACTTAGAGAGATACACAGGTACACTCTATGAAAAGATTCCCAGAAGGTAAATGCAGGGAAGTCACAGAGGTAGGCATAAAAGCCCCCCACTAAGCCAAAGCCAAAGGTAGAAATGCTTGGTGCTTGTACACAAACAAAACCAGATATAAAATCAAAACACGCAAGCCCAATAAAAAAGTTACTAAGGAACTTTGGGGCCTGCGTGTGAATATAGAAAAATAAACGGGGAAAGGGACCCCAGGCACCGCTTACCTAATTCTCAACTCCTGAGGAAGTGAGCCATCGGTATTATAGTGGAGGAGGCCAATGCAGGGGACCCCGGATATGAGCATAAACGACCACAAAATACGTGTAGTCAAGGGTGATTGCGATAGGGACCGGTATATAAACAAAATAAGCTGAGGCCGAGTTAAAGTCTAAATCGAAGGAATAAAGTATAACCTGTACTACGAGTAAGCCCCCCCCGCACGCACCGCTTACCTTGCTCGAGTTTTTCTTCCCAGCAGAAAGAACCATCAACGCCGTTGTCGAGAGTGCCGATAAAAATTACCTGGCAAAACCACTCCTATAAATACGATGGGCCAGAACAACGTGCACCTGGAAAGACGGAAAGAAGACTAGACAGTCTATTTGAATGCGTAAGAGAGGGTGAAAACGTGTCGGCCATTTTACAACGGAGATATAATGCACATCACAAGGTGAACGCGTCCGCAATAGAAGACGGATCCAAAAGAAAAAAAGGGGGGGGGGGAGGCGTCAGCCATTTCACCATATATACTGAATATTGCGATTGGGAAAATAAATAGATCCCGGACACAGAGAAATACTGAATAAATAAATAAACAGCCCACCCTGAGTCGCTACTATATTGGCGCGTAGGTCAGTATATTATAAAAAAGTGTAGCAGACGCGTAGGCAGCAAAATAGATTATACAAGGCAAAACCGGAAATGGGGCCATATCAAACCCAATACAGAGATCAAAAAACAAGGTAATAGCGGGCCCAAGGAGGGACAAGCGTCCGCCATCTTGCGAAGTATACCAACAAGCTACCCAATGTTCCGAATGGGGAAGAAAAGAACACACAAGGGTACCACATGCTAGATGGAAAAATAAATAAACGGTCCTTCTAAAGTAGCAACCACACGATGCGTAGGCCAGCACTGTGAAAGATAGAAAAAACACACATGCTAGAAACCGCTAGGTAATAAAAATCAGACTGAGAGGGAGTACATGTCTAAACCATGTTTGGTGTCAAAAAACAGGTAAAGATGCAAAATCACAAAAGATAATAAAATGGAATAACGACTAACACAAAATATAAAACGAAAAAAGATTAATAACATCAACTCAAATAATGAAGATAGCCAGGACATATACAGGACTAATCTAGAAAGAAAAGCCCCATCAGTACCAGGGGTAAAATACAATCAACTTAAGCTCAAGAAGGTGGAAATGCCTAAATCATGCATCAAGATCAGAAGCCACACAGCCATTTAAATAATGGCATTCTCCCATGGAAGGCATTCATTCAATGGGCAGGGAGTAGCCCCTTCGGACTGTCTGCAAAACCCACCTGTCCGACATGATGCTGTGCAAGTGGGGGAGGTGATGGCAGATCCTCCCTCCCACTGGCAACTGGTGGCCCTGAAAGGTCAGACTAGGAAGGCTTGGAGGCTGCTGTAAAGGGGGCATTGGTGGACTAGCCGGCCCGCTGGCCCCCAGACCCGCGACACTGGGTCCCACATCCCCGGCCACGCAGAGGGCTGGGTAGCTTGCGAGGCCCTGTGGCTCAGGGTGGAATGTGGTTGGGCACCCCTTCTGTAGCCACGAAAGGAGCGATTGGCAGACTGCATGGGACGAGGAGTGGTTGCGAGGCCCAAGGATCTGGCAGTAGCCCTAGAGTCCTTTAAACGCTCGAGCGCATTGTCCGCCTTGTCACCAAACAGGTGACGGCCATCAAAGGGCATGTCCAAAAGGGTAGATTGGACATCGCCAGGGAAGCCAAATGTTCTCAGCCAGGCGTAGAGCCTCAGGGATACGATGTGGAAACCGTTCTACCCAGCCAGTCGGCAGCATCCAGCCCACACCGGATTGTGAACTTTGCTGCGTCTCGACAGCAACAGCGCAGGTAAGCACGGCCTGGGCCTCCTCCGGGCACTGTGGCAACACTTGGGTGACCGTATCCCACACTGTGAGGGTATAATGCAAGAGGCATGCGGTGTTCACTGACCGCAGTCCTAAGCTGGCAGAGAAAATATCTTCTCAAGATGGCCCAGCTTCTTGGCTTCCCTATCTGAGGGAGCAGTAGGGAATGCCCCTTTTGAGGATGAAGCCTCTACCACAAAGCTCTCACGGGTAGGATGTTGGGAGAGGAAATGTGGGTCGCCCAGGGCCGGGCGGTGGCATCGGCAATCATATGTCCACAGGAGCACCTGTGCTGGGCTTGGACGAAGTGCCCAGAAGGATGTCGGTGAGGGCTTCATTAAAAGGCAGCAGGGGCCCGAAGAGGCTGCTGCCGGCTGAAGCACCTCAGTCAGGAGGTTAGTAAAGACAGCCACCGTCGGAAGTTCGAGGGCCAAGGCCTCAGCCGCCCTACCCAACACTACAGCATGGTAAGCTCCCTCCTCGTAGCCATGGTAGGGGGGAAGCATACCAAGGTCTGGGGAGGTAGCGAGACCACTGGCATCACCCAACTCCTGTCTCCAGTCCAGTTCATCGAGTTGATCTACTAGATGGACCCCTTCCAGTCCACCTCAGCATCTTTTGTCTGCCACTCAGGGCAGCAGGGAATGCCAGGAATTAACAGTGGGACGAAAGTACCTTCCGGCGTCTGTACCAACGTCCGTCCGGCGCTGTGTCCACATCGGGGTGAGGCTGGAGTCGCCACCGATTGGGGCACAACCAGTGTCGGGGGCGATGTCACCGGGATCAGCGCCGGGGAAGGTACCGTGAGGTCGAAAAGCAACGATCCGGATCCAGGCCTGGATCCATGTGGGCGCTGTGGTGCTAAGGCCGGAGCCACCAGCATCAAAGCCCCAGCCGAGACTGCGGGCCCGAAGGGGCACCGGCGGAGTCAGGCTGCCCAAAGATGCTGTGAAGTGCTTCGTAAAAAGCTCGAAGCTGGGCATGGGACGCTCCGGCTTCGAGAAAGGGAGTGAAGCGCGGAACCGTCCCAGCGGAAAGAGCCGGAAAGCACCGACGCTACGGGTCCTGCGTCGGTCGGGGAGAAGGCAAAGAGCGAAGATGCTTCTTTGCCTTTCTTGTGCTTCAACTTACCCAAGGAGTGCGAAGACTTTGATGACAAGTGGTGATCGCTCCGTGACCGTCCCTGCAACCTTCCCCTCAACCAGGACCTTGAACACTGCGGAGCAGACAGCAGGGCCTCCAAAAGCTTTCGGGACCGCTCCTGCAAAGACTTCGGGTTCAAGGTCCGGCAGTCGGAGCAGGACTTCGGCCCATGGTCGTCCTCCAGGCACCAAAGACACATGAGGTGCGGAATGGTGACCGACATCAACTTGTGGCAGTAGTCAGAAGGCTTGAATCCGGGCCGACGGCTGGACATCCCTCGTGCACCAGGATTCGTAAGACTTCAAATGACGTCGACAAAAAGTAAAAAATGATTAGTCAAAAAGCGATCAAGGAGCACGCTCTCTTCCGATCTGCACTGACTGGCACGGAAAAAGAAAGAACTGATGCTAGCACGCAGGGCGGCATCTAAGTAGACACCACAACTTCATCCTGGTGACCAGGACGATGAATGCAGTCTCGACCTAAGCACCTACCGACGAGCAGGGGCACTGCTATGAGAAAAAGTCTCCGGATCCAGTCTAATGCCTGGGGGTAATTCTAAGGTAGGGAATCTATAACTATTGGTCTCCTTCAGATACTATTCGTAGTAAGACCTGACTTTATTCTTAGTAGGCAACAAATAAATGCCTGGAGACCAAGCAAATGTTATTCTTCTATCAAAGCACTGAACCAATTACCTCTTTTAGAGATGGCTTTCTTAGTTTAGGGATGGCTTCAACAAGCAGTGTTGTGCCTCATGGTCAACAATAAGAAGTGACCTTGTCACAAAGCATAGTAGAGGTATCCTAATTAAATTCACCCCCCCTAACTGTAATTTAGTCTAAACAGCAACTGGTTATCTTGACAACCTTATCTTTAAGAACAAACTGCTGAAATAAAGGTCTACATTTGTGAGGACTATTATCTCCATACATGGCATAATGTGATATGGAGCACAAGGTTTTTAGGTTTCGCCTATTATCATTCGCTTGCGAATGTAATAGGCGAAAAATCAAGGGCTCGATCGAGTAGTGAAACCACTGCGGTTTCTTCACAGTGCATGTGAGGTCACGTGGCCACAAAAGCGGGTCACGTGACCACACAAGCACGCGCATCTCCCTATTCCGCCTGCATCAACTTCTCCTCCCGTCTTTCGCATTCCCGCCCCCCCACCAGGCTCTCCCGCCCCCATCCGGCTTCCCTTTGGCCATTTGCCAGCATTACGTCGGTAATGCGCCCCCCACCAGGCTCTCCCGCCCCCATCCGGCTCAATGATTAAAGTTTGCTCTGCACAGAAACTGCCTTGTGTGCTCTCCCTGCGTTTTCCAGACATTGTAAACGTAATTTTAAAGTTAACTGGCTTTTTTTTCCTTCTCCTCGGCTGTTAAAAGGCTTTCCACGTGTCTGGAGAAAAAAAAATGCTCTGACGTTTCCAGAGTCCAACTGCACTCAAGGACCAAGGTTTGAACTTCTTTCCTGATGACTGCACCTCTTCAAGCCTCGATTGGGGCCAAGGCGTAAGTCGGCCTGACATCTGCTCAAGTTTACACTGCGTAGTTACTCCAAAGATGCAGTCTAGCTGCATCAGTAATTTCCTACGCATCGGGGTATCATCGTCGAGGAGTGAATAAACTGCCGTCCAAACACCAGCTTGACCTCGGGCTCCACTTGGACTAAGGCATAAGTAGGCGGGCTCCGTTGTGACGCAGGAACGCAGTCTGGCTCTTGCTGAACAGCATAGTAGCCGGTGAAGTCCCTGACTTGACTCTGTACAAAGTCTTAACAGCAATTGCAAAAATCACTAGTTGTTCTGTGGCTAAACAATGTCTTCGTTGAATAGCTCTTAAGTGCTTGCATCCCCATGCCCCGTCAATAAGGCAGCTAGTCGATGTGTTGATCTAATATAGTAGGTGCTTCTGTTAGAGTGAAACGTCTCCATCCCAGCATGCATGTGGAGTGTCATAGTATGCAGAGACTCTTTACATCCAGTGAGTAACTTGATGATGTACCCTGCTTTCCGCAGGCAGCACAATGTTTCACCTCTCGTGGCTTGTCTGTCTGAATGAGGTCACTGCATGTCTCGCATGACTGGACCTCTCGTCTGGGATCTGCAGCATGCTCTCCAGGCTCTTATCCAAGTACACAGAGTAACTAAAAACAAGCACTGGCGTTGCCAATAGGTTTCGCATTTGGAAAGTTGGAGCTATTGGTTTTGTAAATGAGATTTTATATTTATATATTGTTATTGACAATGCCAATAACTATATATAAATATAAAATGTAATTTACAAAACCAATAGCTCCAACTTTCTAAATGCGAAACCTATTGGCAACGCCAGTGCTTGTTTAGGACTGTGTTTCTCAAAGGCAGTAGGCACCTCTGGGTATAGGCTGTTTTATAGTAATGCCCTCCTTGGGGGGACACGCCGTTTGTGAAAATAAAATCATGAATTATTTACCCTGGGCACCCTCCACCCCAAATACACTGCAGGATTATCACATACACTTTATCTTAGCTCCTCTAAACTCGCAGTTCACCTCGTCCTTAATTGCGGCCCAAACAGTCCCTCCCAATGAAGCAGGAAATGTGACATTCTTTAACTAAGTGCACCATGACCCAAGATTTCCTTTACCAATATTGGTTTTTAAGCTCCTGAAGCTTTAGATCTTACACAACCGCTGCGATAAGGATGGCACTCTGCTCCAGAGGTATTATCTGTGTGAAGGATACTAGCTTATTAGGCTGGACTTCAGCTAGACTTCAAGGACATTTATCATATGCTCAAAATCTCACCCAACCTTTGCCCATACCTGCAATTTCAATGATGATAATAAACAACTCACACCCTCCACTAAGGTTGACCTTGGCCCTTTGTGTTTCACTAAACTGATGTGGTATGCCACGGGCAAACTACTGGCTGCAAGCACCCAGGAAATGCTGCTATCTGAAAAAAGATCAGAATCTCTTTAAGCCCCGTTAGTTATCAGTCTCAACATTGCTTTGCTTTTACACAAAGACTTTAAAAAATTAAGAGAGGCCCTACAATAAAGTTCCATCAGCCAAGAAGACTGAGTAGTTGTAAGGCCCGAGTTTCTGGAGTGACCCAGTGCTACAGCCTATGAGCATATGCACCGGCACTATTCTCATAGTGATGGGAAAATCTTACAAAAATAGCCCCTAACGGTGCATTGCTTTATTGGAAGGAACTTAAAAAGCCCTGCCACTTTCAGAAGATGACTAGTTGCACCTTGACACACTTGAAGCAAAGAAAGTCCTCAGAGGAAATAGCCGTCTCCCAGTAGACTTTACTGGAGAGCCTTCATAAAAAATGAAATGCACCAATACCTCTGTTTCAGACAAAGAGTAAAGGTTAGAGGTCATGTCAACTAGAGCGGCAGGGGTGGAGGAATCTAGACAGACACCTGACAAAAGAACTGCAGCTCTTGAGGTTTTGTAGCTGAACAAAAGCAATAGAATTTCCAGCACTGCCATAACTTCCAACAACAGTAGGCAAGACTGCTTGGAAAAACCGAAAAATCGCTTAAAGGTTTCCTAATGTATGTTTGTTTGGACTGGGAAGATGAAAAGGGACAAACTAAGACCTGTAAGTTTTTGTAAGAGGCACTTCTCAGGAATTAGATGGCTACTGAACATGTTCGCTTTTCTGCCACTGTGTGCTAAACTACTACGCTTCCCTATAACAGGAAGGTCTGTCATGGGTGGGAAATTATACGGTTGAATTTCCATTAGGAGTGTCAAGGGGATTTGGTCCTTTGGTGAGCAACGAAACGAGGCAGTAATATGTAGTGTGGTTTATCAGCCGAACTACCACAGGTAGAAAAGACTTGCAGAGCCTCCGAAAGGATTTCATTAGTTTATTTGCTCAAGCCGGAGTAGAGTAGCCAGCGCCACTGTTAGAAGTTGTAGAGGATAAGTCTCGAATTTCAGTCAAGTTTACTCTCCAAGGGCCTATTTAGAAGCTCCCTTAGAATGCGACCGCCTAATGTCACACTTATTTACCATTTTGCTGTTGTTGCTCCAATGTGATATTCGTGAGCTACAAAGAAAAATTATGTCTATAATTGCATGCTCAAAGTATCCATCTATGCATTTGCTCTCACCTTTGCGTGAATTTGAGTTCTAGCTAACAAATCCACTGCCACAGTTTCAGTACTTCTTCCATAGCTTTAAGTGCTGATAAAGCAGTGACTTGTTGCCCGTGCACAGCTTTGTTTGTGCCCATCTTTGCCATTATTTCATAGCTATGATCGTTTTTTTTTAAAATGCAAAAAGGTAACTGTTTAAGCATGCATTATATTGGCTTCAGTGAACTGCAATGAACATCGACGGTACCAAGACGCAATGGGAAGAACAATTAACATGTTTAAGACCACAAAATACAATATGCAGACAGACATAAAAGGTCACAGTAAAACATTTTTTCTGATGGATACTTTTAACCGCATTTTCCTCACCTTGTGAATATTCCGAGATGCCAGATTGTGTAGGAAATTCAAAAAAAGTGTTTCGGCGTGTTTATAGGTGGTGCCATACAAGCGTGCACTAACATTGTTCCACTTCAGAGGTGACAAACAGGGCTGCTTTTAAGCCCACCATGTGTGCTGATGTCCGCTGCTTTCTTTCTATCCCTACAGACGCGGACCTGGATTGCCGGTGCTCTTTTCCTTCACTTTGTAAAGTGTTTTTTTGTTCAAAATGTTCTACTGCGCAAGGAAGCAAGCCATCCCAAAGATTCGCAGAGTCCTGCCTCCACGTAGCTGTTGGGACTGTGGGCAATTCGTTTAGCATTTAAGGCCTTCCTGTGGACTATCAAGGGCAAGCTGGTTCAGGTTCTCTGAGACAACTGCATTGCCATTAAGTACTGGAGCAATCAGGGGAGGGTGGAAGCTTGGGTCCTGTGGCAGGAGACTACGGCTTATGGCACTTCCTTGGTGGCACATCATATGGCATGATCTGTTAACGCCAGGGCGCACAAGCTCAGCCGCCAACATCTGGCAGATCATGAATGGTGAATATACCTGGAGGTGGAGCAGGTCATATTCTAGCAATGGAGAAATCCCAGACTATCTCCTTGCCAACGTCGAGAACGCACCGTGTCAACACCTTTGTGCACTGGAGCTCCTAAAACCCTAACTTGTTGAATCATTCCATATACAATGAAGCACAGGACCCCTATATGCCTTACCACTGCTACCTCTCCTGTACAGAGTTCTGTTAAAGATCAGGAACGACCGGATACAAATCATCCCTGTGGCCCTGGATGTGGCCAGGAGTGTGGTACCTGGAACTTCTAAGCCTGAGTTGCTGACTTCTGATCAGGCTGTTACTGGAGGATCTTCTGTGGCAGCACCAGGGTAGATCTTGCACCTGGCGCTGCACAATCTGCACCTTCATGCGTGGAGATTGAGCTGCAGCAGTTGATTGCTTCGGACCTTCGTCCTTAAGTCATTGACTTAATCCAGGAAGCCAGGTGTACATCCTCAAAATAAGTGCATGCTGAATGCAGGGACATATTTATGGATGTGTGTGGCAACTGCCAGGCGGAGTCATTGCAGGACAAACTGTCTAATGTGTTGCTGTTTGTTCTCTCTTTGGCTCAGCAAGGAGTTGCTGTGAGCACTTTTAAAGGTTATTTGTCACTCCTTTTGGACTTCTTACATTTCCCAAACCCGACATCCTTGTCATTCACAGATTGTGATTACTTTTTCAAAAGATTTCCAACAAATGTTTCGGCCAAAGGCCTTTGTAATGCCACGGTGGGACTTGCATTTGGTACTCACTTTCCTCATGTGTACCCCTTTCAAGGTAATACACAGTTGTCCATTGCTCCTCCTCACCTTGAATACTAAATAACAGGCATGCTGTCAGCTGCGGTCCGTGCAGGTTACAGCTGTGGGTCCGGGTAAGGGGGGATTTCGAGGGACGATGCAGAGGGAAAAATAAATAAATATTACATTTTCCCTCCGCATCGTCCCTCGAAATCCCCCCCCCCCCTTACCCGACCCCACAGCTGTTACATGCATGGACCGCGGCTGCATGCTGTGTGGGTGAGCTTCAGGATCTTTCGGTCAAATGCCTTATATCACCTTATTTCTGGAAAAACTGGTGTTAAGGACATGAGTAGTGTGCCTAAAAAGGTGAATCCTCATCACCCTCCGACCTCCCTGTTCTTTGAAGTGGTCTCTTTTTCCATCTAAAAATGTCCTACTTTAGGAATCTCCACACAGATCAGTTTAATGTGCCATGCTGAGAGTGTAGAGAAGCTTCAGAAAGAAACCGACGTCAACCTGTATTGGTGGCGGTTGCATGCAGTCTTGTTTGTTACTTCCGGAGTGGAACGAAGTCAGTGCGGTGCTGCCATCTACAAGCGTGCAGGAGCACTACTTAGTTTTCAGATCGTATCTGGCACCTGGGAATATTCACAAGGTAAGGAATATGCAGTATCCACCAAAAAAAAGCATTACTGAAAATACCAAACTTATATAACCTTTCTAATATTACAAGTAAAAGATGAAAGGCAACAGGTTCCAGCTGGCCACTCTCATATTACAAACCAAAAGACAAGCAATAGGAAGACAGAGTTAGCTACCATGGAAAACTCTTACATGCAGAACGCTACAGAGAGCTCCATTTAATAATCGCGTTTTCAAGATTAACTGAAGCTGAAGTAAGCACTTTGAAATAGCAATATGTGTGCAACATAGGATGCAACATGACCGGAGTTTTAAATTTGGCTTAAAAGTGAATTTATGAGCAATTCCCGGCAGCAACAACATTGTCCTAACCTCAGGTGGACTACAAACGCCACTGATTTGCTGAAAGAATTAGTTTGAAACATTTTTCAACTATGCTGTATTTTGTGGATGCGGATTACGAATATTGATGCTTTCAATAGGGTTATGTTTGTCACAGTAGTTACTCACTGAACTACCGCGGCACAACCTAAGAACCAAACTACGAAAGTAGTAACTAGATGTTCAATTAGATGCTCTGCAGAAAAAACATAGCATTACAAAACTATGCTTGGAAGTTAATTTGGTAAGTTCCTATAGAAGGTCTTGCTGGTGCATAGGCAAACTTGCCACAATGCTTAAAGAGCAGTAGGCTCCGTCCCATCAGAATGTGGAGAGTAAGTGCCTACTTTGAGGTCCTTGAATTCGGAGTAGAAAACAACGGACTTGATGAATGGTTATGGGTAGACTGCGTTGTGAGTGATGCAAGTGAAGAAACCAAAAATGCCGCACTTGAACATAGGTTTAACGTATTTTCTTCTTGCAATTACAGAACATGTGCTTTATACAGGTTATATACAGATGACAATTAACTTGTGCAGGGAAAGGGAAACTTTTAGTTTTAATGTGCAAGTCTGGCCTCCTGAGACAGCTTTAGCTGGCTCACTAGACTACTGTTTTTCCCAAAAACACCTTTGCAATACACATATATAGCGGCATTTTGGATCAATAAACTTCATTCATGCCGCTGTTAAATTGGCAACCATATTTTGCTACCACCCATCACATAACAGTGCATATGGCAATGGACCACCCAACTTTATCCACTGGCTCCCCTAACTTTGAGTGACAGCACAAATCCTGTGCACATAGTTGACAACCGCCTACAAAAGAACAGTTCCTTTCTCTTAGTGTCAAATCTGGTTGAATGCTTACATTTTTTTTACTAATTTAAAATACTGACTATTTTCTTGCACATTTGGTGACCAGTTCGGTTGTAATTTATTTTTCATCTTTTTAAAGTTGTTTTAAAGTGTTGACATACATTGTAGGGGTATGCAAATTGAGTGTTTGTATATATGGTGATTTATTCTAGTCAAATGTAAAAATCATAACATGCATAGCAGAACTGAAAGACTGGTTATTTAAAAACATCTCTTGTAAAATGAACACATAGGTGGACATCTAATTTTATTATTCTTCTTGCAAGCATATGACTGCCACATTTAGGCTGCATGTTATTTTTATGGTTGTGGTATATGCTTGCAATAAGGTTATGACTGCATTAAACAAATGAACTAAACACACCAGTTTTCGATAGCCAGACCTACTGATCTGCCAATGCTTTTGATAATACAATGATGAAATCCTAGCTACATTCTTCACTACACATTGTATAGTTTTAACAACCTGATGTATTTATATCGTCCCATTAGGAAGAAAATTATAAATCTTATCAGTGGACCATTAAATACTGCATGATAAGGCAAAGCAAAGTGGCACTGCATTAATGTATGTAAATCAGCTGCTTCACTGGCATATGGAAACATTACATACGTGCATTTGTTGATGGTCAGCAATTTGATAACACAAGACAATCACTTGGGATTTAGTTCTGCCACGTGTTTATAAATGATATGCAATCTCGCAGATCAATTAACTGAATACTTTTAGCAGTTACAATATTAACTACACCCGAGGTACACATGTACCAAATTGTATTAGCATCAAAGTTCAAGGGAGAAACAATGTTTGGGCAAATCACCATTTGATTCAGCTCAAACTAGGGAATAATAAGGTATCAGAAGGCATGTGATGTCTCAAGAGGCTGGGAGTCTGACTCCAGACAGATTCTGAATAAACCCACATGGTTTTAGGACGTTAGAGAACATTATTATTCCGAGGAAGAGCCACACACGGCTAGAGAGAAGTCCGAGATTGGAGCCGGGGAGAACTATTGACCTGCAGCTGGAGGCCGGCCCCATGAAACTGAAAATGGCGCGCAGCTCTGTACACTGGGATATGCACTAAACTTTAAGATTAATAAATTAGAGGAGGGCGCAATAACTGAGTTTGTTGAGCTATCGTAAAATATTCCTGAAGGTCTGATATGCAGAGAAACAAGTAAGACTTTTTACGTTGCTCTCAGTGGTGCAATGAAAACAGGCAGCTAAAAGTAACTGAGCGAGACCAAATTATTCACGGGCACTATGTAGCAACCTGTGCTTATTCTGCTCCCTAAAAGGAATCGAAAAGAACAAATGAACACTTGATTTCATGGATTGCACAACTCGAGGCCACCTGCCGGAGACAACATTGCAGCAACAGCTCCAAAAGCACTTAAATGGCAAGTACACTCAAACTATTAAAAAATAAAACTGCATGGAGTTAGGGGTCGTCAACATACTGTATGCGTTGCCACCTCAAGAACTTTGCATTACCCAATACGAACAGATCAACATGGTGCAGTGTTATGCACTTTCTTTCCAAAATTACACTTGAAAACAAAACTGAGAGGCATCGGTTACAGATTTATAATAGCGCTATACTTAAGGCAGTGACCAGGGGGGCATAGTAGTTCATAAATAGCCACCCGTAAGTGTTTCAGCGTTCAGACAATGTGATAATTTCCAAATGGTTACATATAAACTCCCAGCAATTAAAATCCTCAAACCTTTTCATTTGTTTTTGACACGGGGTAGAACAATCCAGCAACTGTCACTATTCTTAGGCTTGTAGAAGACCTCTTGCATGCATACTTGGCGCTTCGCACTTTACAAACAAGCATCGCCAGGGACAATAAACGGGGTATTCTGCTAACATCGATTTAGAGCAAAATGAAGAGTACTTTGATGTTCTGCTCCTTAAACGTGCGGGCTAATTTTTCCATTCCAGTTCCCATTCCTTCTTTTAAACTGCCTAATCTCCTGCCCTCAGATGTTGACCTTGCAGGAACGAAGGTCATGGCTCACAGCAGACAAACCTCAAAAGCTCTTGACTACAACTTCATGCCTGAAAGATTCCCATTCTGCAAAAAAACACTAAATAGCAAATTCCAAAATCTGGATGAATAGCTTTTACATGAACAATGTAGCTGTATAATTTCTAAAGCTTGTGGACGGAATTGAGCTCATATCGGCACAAATACTCAAACATATAAAGCACGAGAAAATAATATAAAAATCTTTTAGAATTAACGTAAGGGTCTTCATGAGTGATATGTTAGTAAGCAGATATATAAATCTACTACGGCTTTGCAAAAACGGGGCTGCTGAAATATGGTACAGAAGATGGATAAGAATGTATTTAAAAAGACAAACACACATCCCTGCTGCATCTACACACGGCAGAAAGACCAGGGACACGTTCTCCAGTATGATGGTTTTAGACATTACATTACTTCCAAAACGAAACAAGCATTTACAATGTAATTGGTCTCGCCATGATTTTATTTTGAGCTATTGGCATTGTAAATGTTATTTTTTTTCTCCTTTGTGAAGCATTAATCAAATGGTGTAATGCAAAATGGCAAAAAGCTCAGTTTGTTGTAATGGCGAAAACTATGGTATAGCATTTGTACTAGTGTGCGTTTTGTATTGTAAACGGTATTGTCTTTTTATTAAATGTTTTTTAATCAAATTAATCTAATGCATAAAAGCTGTTAATACCCTACTTATTTTTGAATAAGGACTCTGAGTGGAGATTACAATAACTGCAGATATAAATGTGATTTATTATCATTGCATATACAGGTGGTAGATTACTTTTTCTGCAGATATAGGTGTGTGATCATTATTTTTTTAGATACGTGTGAGATTTTAATCACTGCTGTTGCAGGTGTGCGATAGCTACTATTGCAGTTATAGGTGTGAGATGTATGTAACTGCAGCTACATGTGTGATGTTAATATTACTTCTGGATAGGTTTGAGATTATAATTGCAGATATAGGTGTGAAATTATTATTACTGCATATGTAGGTGTGAGGTCAGTATTACTGCAGATATAGGTGTGTGATTAATATTAGTTTAGGTAGGTGTGAGCTTACTATCTACTGTAGATACAGGTGTGAGATCACCATTATTGCAGATATAGGGGTGAGCTTATGGTTACTGCAGCTATAGGTGTGATGTTACTATTACTTTTGATTTAGGTGTGAGATTAGTATCACTGCAGATATAGGTGTGAGTTTACCATTACTTTAGATAGGTGTGAGATCACTAGGTCTGCAGATGTAGGTTTTAGATTACCTTAACAGTAGATTTAGGTGTGAGATTAATATTACTTCCCAATTAGATCAGGAGACGAACGCTTTAGGATTTTGTTTACTTTGGTGATGGGTTTGGCGAGTGCTTTTGTTTAAAACTCAGGAGATGCTTTGCACGAGACGCAACCATAGACAAATTGAATGCTAGGACTTTTCTAATTAATTAATGTACTGTTGTTTATTATCTAAATAGTGTAGAAAGTTGCTGGTATTTGAAGTAAGCTGGAAAATACCGTAGCGTAAAATATTTAGAACTAAACAAATTTGAAGCTTTCAGCACGAGACGTAACTAAGAGGAAATTGTGTGCTGATACTAAAAACATTTTGTGCTAAGCCTGAGAGGCGCAACACCTCAATGACGCAATTATAAAAAGGTTTAATAGAGTCTCACAGATTGCTACTCAGGTAACGCTACAAGGGGATGTAGGAGATATGCAGCATGCATTCAGTGGCAAACATGTCTGTCTGCCCCTCTTTAACCTTCAGTTGCCTGATCTTTAGTTATTGTATCGACTTCAGGAGGATGAAAGATTGGGATTTTAAGCTGTGACCCTGATGTCAACATAGATGACCGCAGCGGATGCGAGAATCCACCGAAGTACTTCCGAATCCTTTCACGAATGTTTGACTCCCCTGCTAATTAAGTAAGTGTAATTTTTTTATGTGCTCACTTTTGTAAATGCACGCACTTCATTGGTAACCAGCAGGGGAATGGCACATGGCCCCGCATTGTGCGTAAACGGAGTCACAGTCTTCTGAGGCCAGGGCTGCGCTGTGAATACACCCCAAAAACTCAAAGTGGAAAAAGAGACGTGGGGTGAAAAGGGGGGTGTTTGTAGGTAATGTGAGCTAGAGAGAAAGACACAACAAACAGACTGAAAGGAAAATATCCAGAAAGAGACTGTGAGCGCTGCGGAGCAAGCCGGACAGCTAGGTTTGCACTTTACAATCCAACCACCAAGCGAGACAAACGGGAACGCCAGAGAGCGCGAGAGGCGAAGGTGCAAGAGAGACCAAGAAAGAGTGGGTGTTAGGCGCAGGGGCTATTCCTCCTTTGGTGCAGGGGCACCGGGCCACTGAACCCTGAATACTGCCACATCCAATAAACCTGTAACAGGACCTCAAATAACGAAACAAACATAGACCCACGTTCCCGGAGGAACGCGCTGTGTTCCAGTTCACAACACTTTAGCTAGTCAAGGAAATAAAGGAGACTTCAGAATGTCTCACTCATCCAGTCCATTCCCTCTGCATTCTGGGACTCGTAGTCATGTATGTATGAAGCTCAAACATAATAACCAGCAGCAGAAAGCAAATGAAAAACGGAAACTGAATAAGCTGCGGTTTGTGTTTCTACATGGCGGTATGGGGCGCAGAGAGGCCATTCCACATCAGTGGGAATTAAAAAGGGAAAATTCATCGCCCCTCCAAGTTGATGTGTAAAAGCGCTATACAGATGCAATTACACTTCCAATAAGCCCCTGAGGCAGGTTCGACCTCAGCTGAAGGGCTCCGGGCACAAGCTCCTGTAACAGCTGCATGAAGGTCACAAGCCTGTCCAGCAGGCGACTATTTAAAGAAAATAACTGTTCTGTTATCCATGGTAGGATGGGACGGCTGGATGATGAAAAAGCGTCGGCAGGCACGCGCTACTCTGAAGAGCGAGTGTTTAGAAGGCGCTGGGTCTGTCTTCTAGAACCGTGCACAGCCACGGAAAGCCGGGATGTCTGGGCGCCTTAGTGAGAGCGAAAGAAAGTGGCATATAGAGAGAAACAGTGACCGAAACAGAGATGACAAATACAGGGGAGTCGTCCTTCTACCACTTAGACTTTCTTATCTTTAGGGGGGGGCATCCGTTTCTAATTAGCATGGGCGCGCTTAGGCCATGCTAATTAGAAACAGATGCCCGCCCCCCCTAAAGAAAAGAAAATGCTTCACGACAGCCGTGAAGCAGACGTGCAGGTCCGAATGGGCCGTCTAAAAAAAGAGAAAGGGCAGCAACAACAAAAAAAACAAAAAACATTTCCAATGGTAGGCCACCGTTTAGCATAAACGGTGACACAAGCCAATGGAAATGAGAGGTGGGGCTTCGAGCCTCCTTCTAAAATCTCCTCTCTAACTATAGGCCTCGCGGACCGAGCGGCGCATGCGAAGCAACGCTAGGCGAGACCTAAAAGAAGGGTGATCCTTACCAATATTTCACCCAACAGCCGCACTGACTAAAGAATTGAGACATTTTTTAAGGACTGTTAAGCCAGACATGTTTACAAGTACTATCCACAGACACACAATGCTCACTATGTATAAGTATCGATATTACTCTAAGAACTTTATATCTGACAAGCTATTCAAGAAGATACAAATGCCCTCGTTGACTTGGTTATTTCCACACAAGTTGGGGTACCACATTTAGACGCGTTTAAATCACAAATCCATCTACTAACTGCAAGCGAAAAATGTCAGTAAATAGAAAAAACTGTTAATCAACATAAAAACGTAATTTAAGAGCATAACAAATGCTTCAAAGCATGATACCACTTCACGTGGCAGCTACAGGGATGAATGAAGTCTGTGCCACAGGCAAATACGTTTTCTATGTTTACGTAGCATTAACATTCCAATTTGATTTGATTCGCCTATTTATATTTTTACCAACGATGCTCCAAAGTCGCTCTAAACTCCCCATTAGCAATTTACCATTGTCCCAACTATAGAACTGTTGCATTTTCACCAGAACAATGATTTTGGGTTTAAAATAAGACTGTAGCACAAGCAGCGATTTAAAAATTCATCAAACTGCTGTTCAGCTGATGTAAGTTCTACCACTGATCGGTGTCTGAATCCACCCTGCCCCTTAGACCCCCAGCAATGAAATAAAACTAATGTTTTCCTCTCACAGCAGTCGTAGATCAAGAACTCTTCTTTCTAGTTCGATCAGAATACAGGGTTGGCCCTTTTATCTGCACAAGCATCAAAGAGGTTCAGTGCCTTGCCTGATTCACTTCACACACCCCAAAAAATAGACACCAATATCACACTCAAGAATGGGATAATAACGAATAATTTTAATACAATGGTTCTTAAAAAGCATTGATTCACATAGTTATGATCAAAGTTAAGAGGTAAAACATCTACAGCACTTGCATTCTTGTAGTATCCTCTCTAGCCATATAAATTAGTGCTTCGCAAACTTTTTTTTAGCACCATGACCACATTTTTAGAACGACCTACCTAGCTTTAATGGACATGAGGCAGGAGACTTTAATGTAAGTAAACCATTGTGTGGTTTCGCGCTGTAATTTACAGACCGCTCATTTTCCATAGATACAAGTACAATGCAGACATATGATAATGTGTGGAAATTGGGTTTCAGTGAATATTTATCATTTGTGCATCACCAAGTAAAGTGTCTTCTTCGGCAGTGGCGCAGGACACCAGGGAGGCAGAAACCCAGTGGGGGGGCTACACCTGCAACCAACCCCATAGAGCGCAGCCTTGACTCTTTTTCCCCTCCCTACTGTACCAGTTTGGCAGGGATACGCACAAACACATCGCGGCACGCATGGCTCACGCAATGGATTAAGGCATGCAATGGAGGAGTTCAGCGGCATCCCAGTTCTCAAAACTAAGTGACTCTGGGGGGGTTCCTCATGAAGATTAGAGGTCATTGCCACAGTGATAGAGCCTACCATCTGTTGTGCCAAAGAATCACCATCTGTAGGCAAGTTGATGGCACAGTCAAAAAGAATCCACAAGCATTCACAAGAGTGTGGATGCAAGCAAAGATCTGCAGCCACCACTCAGAAGAGGACCACAGTCAGAAGCCTCTGCTCCTGCCATGACCCTGCAAGCAATGTGGCTGATTGACACGCTGCCTGAAGGAACTGCTGCATGCTACAAGTAGGCTCCTGTCTCCAGCAATTGAGAACTCTGTGCAGTGGGAAAGGTGAACAGCCCAGCACTTCTCCTCGATTGCTGCTTCCTGCCACAAGGTCCTGTTGCTGCTAGAGAATATCCCACAGGCATTGAAGGCCGAACGTGACCTGAAGTGCAACCAAGGACTGTTCATAGACTAAGGGGGCCGATTGCAGCTCAGAGCTGCTAACCTGAACTTGGCGAGAGACTCATCTGGCCTAGGCCTGTAGGATGTGTGTTAATCCAGATACAAGGTGGGAGATGGATAAGCAAGAGCTACACCTTCCAGTTTCTCTGACTGACCCAGAGTCTGCTACATTTAGGAGAGACGAGGGACATGGGATGTATTTGGGGAGAGGGGTGCCAGTATCAGAGGGGATCCACTAGAGAATGGTTTAACCTCAGCAGAGGCTCAGAAGAGCACCAAGCCCACCCCCAGGAATCTGACACTACTGCATAATTGAATGAATATAGACAGTCAAACTTTTTTTGTGTACTTGTGTTTTCCTACAAAGAAACACACTGGGCTGGACACTGATTTTATTTTGCAGCTATTGGGGTGTGTTATTGATTCCTGTGCCTATGTAACCCACACATTAATCTCCCTGAGACGCATGTGACAACTCGCCTAGGCTACCAAGAAGAATCAAATGCAGGGAGGGTTATACTTGTCCCAGTTTTAGAGCTAAAGTATGGTTGGCCTTCCGAGACCAGAGGCAAAAGGCATCAATCACCACAGTTGTGGTCCAGTAGCCCAAACCTGCCCTATGGCCTTCAGAATCAAATCTGATAGATGGGGACCACCCAGAGGGCTTCCAATGCATGCGTCTGAGAGCACAAGGGGATAGACATGACACCAGATGGCCGATGACCCCAGCGAGAAAAAAAAGAACACCAGAGACAATTCCACCCCAACTACTAGAGGGCAGAATAATGCACAGCATGGGAACCCAGAAAGCATTAATGCTGCAAAACAGTGCCATGCCTGTCAAACAAAAGAGGACAGGGTAAAGTTGGAAAGCATGACAATCAAGGGCGTATTGTACAACACCAACCTTACCGTGATAGTGGTGTGTGCAGTAATAAATGGTAGCCCTCATGTTCCTGTAGAATCAACAGAAGAAGAGCAGGTTGAAACAGATAGAACGATGACCACCCTTGCCACATAACTGGTCATGCACACGGGGGTGCACTTCAAAAGTAAACACTTTACAGCCAATTGTACCACTAGCACTGGTCCTTCAAACATGGCCAAGTCTACAACTTATGGCTGGTGTGTCGTAAAAAAAAGTTGTGGAGGTGATCATCTGGTGGAGCATTTGTATGCACTGTTTGAACGGGGCAGAAACCACACATGTTCCATGCCAATCATTTCCTGTTGTAAATGATGTACTCAAATGTTGATTTTAATGACATTATTAATATTCATGATAGAATGGACAAGAGATTCTGTCATTCTACCCAAGGACAGCTAGATATTATAAACTAGAACTTCAAAAAACATGTATTCAGTCAGCGAAGCCTGAAGCAAACAGCCATGCCTCTCTTGGCATATAATAGAACCAAGCGCATTTTCGTGATGCTGACCTATAGGACTATTGCAGATTATTACCAACCTCTGGAACTATTGCTGGATAATAACTGCAAAACATATAGATATTACAATTAATAACTAAGCATCAAACGAGTAGAAATAATTGCAAAACACAAGAAGATCAAAGAAAGAATATTGGAAAGCATTAGCACACATTGTGGTCATGGTGAGGCTGACGAGTATTTTAACCAACAAACTAAGTCTTGGAATACAGTAAGAAGCCAAAAAGGCATAAGGGGCTTCCAGCAGGGCAGCTTACAGGTTCATAGATAGAGGCCAAATCATGAGAACAAACAACGTTTTTCACCACTTTATGGGCCCGATGTAGGTCGCCAATTACCGGTCGGTACCGGCCGATACCGACCGGTATTTGGGTTTTGCTATGTAGGGGGCTGAAAATTACAGAATCGGTATATTTACTGATTCGGTAAAATTACCGATTCAGTAAGGAATTAGTTACTTACCTGTACACTATAGTTCTCCAGTATTATCTTTCATAGATTCACATGCTTGTATCTTCCCCGTCGTCATGGTGGGAGTCTCACGGTAACAGAATGACCAAGCAGTATCATAGAGAAGAAAAACTGCATAGAAAATCCCCATAGGGGCTGTATTATTTGGTAACCAGACCATATCTTTGTTTGGACCAAAAGCCAGCCAATCAGCACTGCTGCCCTGCCCTCACACTCCCCAGCAGAAGCTTCCTGCCTCAGATTTCCGTCCCCGAGTGAGAGACATGGATAAATACCGAGAAACAGGATCTGCCTGAGAAACGGGGAGGCGGGCGGGCGCATGTGAATCTATGAAAGATAATACTGGAGAACTATAGTGTACAGGTAAGTAACTAATTCCTTCTCCAGTATTACATCTTTCATAGATTCACATGCTTGTATCAGAGTAGTAAGCAGTGCTCACCAAATTTGTAGCGTTTCCAGGACAGAACTAAGAAGGAAGCTCTGCCGTAAGACAAAGGTATAACAATACACATCAGTATATAAGAAATACGATAAATGCATGTTGACACATAAATCAAAGTACTGCATAGACAACAAATCATGCCATTATGTCATACCTTACAGAAATAGACGTTTCAGAACAGCTTGTCCCACTGCCGTGTCCTCTTTCCACGCAGTGTCCAGACAGTAGTGTCTCGTAAATGAGTGCACGCTCTTCCACGTTGCTGCTCTGCAGATGTCAGGCAGCGCCACTCCTGCAAACAAGGCCATCGAAGTTGCCATCTTCCTTGTGGAATGTGCATGCACCTTAGAATCTAGCGGCTTCCCCGCTTTTTCATGACATTTCAGGATAGCCGAGGAGATCCATCTGGCAATACTCAGTCTTGACAAAGGAAGACCCTTCCTTTGCCCTTCGAAAGCAATGAACAATTGCTTGGACCTGCGGAGCGTTTTTGTCCGTTCAATGTAGAACTTTAGGCATCTGGAAATGTCTAAAGAGTGTAAAGCTCTTTCTGCTTCCGATGAAGGATTGCTGAAAAAAGTAGGCAAAATAATGGGTTCATTGAGGTGAAAAGATGTTGCCACCTTGGGAATAAAGGTAGGATTTGTTCTTAATATAACCCTGTCTTGACGAAATTGTAAGAAGGGTTCCTCCACTGAGAAGGCCTGGATTTCACTAACCCTCCTTGCTGATGTTAAGGCGAGAAGGAGGGCTGTTTTCCATGACAGGAACTGTAAGTCTGACTTGTGAATAGGCTCGAAAGGAGGCCTCATAAGCTGCGATAGGACTGTGTTGAGGTGCCACGGCACAGGAGGGCGTTGGATGGGTGGGTAAACCCTAAAAAGTCCCTTGATAAATTCCTTTATTATTCTGGAGGACCAGAGAGATGGTTCATTTGGCTTCCGCCGGAAGCGCGATATTGCTGCCAAGTGTACTTTGACCGAGGCATGCGACAGACCTGCCTTAGATAGTGACAGCAGGTAAGGAAGGATACCTTCAGGTTGTACTTCAAACGGATGCAAGTTTTGTCTGCTGCACCAATGGCAGAAACGGGTCCATTTCGCTGCATATGTTTTGTTTGTTGATACAGCTCTAGCTTGTGAGAGAACATGTCTGCATTCTTGCGAAATATCTAGATTTTGAAACTCCCGCTCGTGAGGTTCCATGCTGACAATTTTAGTGATTGCAGATTCGGATGCAGAATTTGCCCTTCTTTCATGGAGATGAGGTCTTGAAATGTCGGGAGCTGGATTTTTTCGCCCCTCGACAAAAGAAGTAGGTCTGAAAACCACGCCTGTCTCGGCCAGGCTGGTGCTATCAATATGATCCGGCACGGTTCCAGTCTCATCTTGCGCAGTATTCGCGGTATCAACGGGAAGGGAGGGAACGCGTATGCAAACCTTCCTGTCCAATCCATGAGGAATGCATTTCCCTTGGAGCCCTGTTGATGGTATCTGGACGCAAATTGAACGCACTTTGAGTTGTTTTGCGTTGCGAACAAATCTAATGTGGGAGTGCCCCACCTTTGAAACAAGAAGCGAATCTGAGTGTGGTGTAGTTCCCACTCGTGCGTCGCCTTGGTAGTACGGCTCAGGGCGTCCGCCCGTGTGTTGAGGACTCCCTGAATATGCTGAACCTGAATTGAAATTCCGTTGGTTATGAGCCATTTCCAGATTCTCTGCGCCAATGTCGACAGCTGTTTGGATCTCGTTCCGCCCTGCTTTAGTAGGTAAAACATGGTAGTGGTGCTGTCCGTTTGGATAAGTACTGACGATTGGCGTATTCTGGGAAGAAATGCTTGAAGGCCTAGGAACACCGCTTTGAGCTCCAACATGTTTATGTGCAGCTGAGCTTCCCAGTCTGACCAAAGGCCCTGAATTTCCAGCTCCTGAAGATGCGCACCCCATCCTTTCAGCGAAGCGTCCGTTGTCATCACGAAGTCGTGATCTAGAGGAATGAAGCTCAAGCCTTGATCCAAGTTCTTTCGAATCTTCCACCATGACATTGCCACCTTCATATGGCTCGTGATGGTAATGCGATCCTCGAAGGTACCTTTGGCCTGGACCCACTGCTCGTCCAGTTGTTCCTGCAAAGGCCTCATTTGAAGCCGACAGTTTGGTACCAGTGGGATGCAGGATGACATCATCCCCAGCATGGATTTGTATATCCTCACGGAAGTGGACCTTTTTGCTTGAAGTGATGCCGTTAGCCTCATGATCTTTCCCATTCGCTCTTCGGAAGGATAGGCTTTCCCTGCACTGGTGCATATCCATGCCCCCAGGAACTGGATGCCCTTGGCCGGAGTCAGCGAGGATTTCTCTAAGTTGGTCTTCAGGCCCAATCGCTGAAACAGCCGGATGCAGCTCTGAAGAGATGTTGCTGCGTCCCTGAAAGATGGACCTGTCACCAACCAGTCGTCCAGATATGGGTAAATGTAATGCCCTTGCAGTCTTAAATGGGCCGCCACCGGGGCCATGCATTTGGTGAATACCCTCGGGGCTGACTTGAGTCCGAATGGCAGGACCTTGAACTGGAAGTGGCGACTCTCCACGACAAATCTGAGATACTTCCTGTGCTTCCGAAGAATGGGAATATGGAAGTACGCATCCATGAGATCTAAGGACGCCATGTAGTCGTTTTCTTTTATCAGTAGTAGGATTTCTTGTAACGATAACATTCTGAAGGGTATCTTTTTTATGTATTGATTTAGATCCCTTAAGTCCAATACCTGTCTCCATTTCCGGGTTTGTTTCTTTTTGATGAGGAAGAAATGCGAGTAAAAGCCTCTCCCTCTGAGATGTTGCGGCACTTCCTCTATGGCTCCCTTTTGCAGAAGCGAGAGAACTTCCTTCTGCATTTCCTGGCGATGTTTGTTGAGCCTGAGTACTGGGGGTTGATCCGGAGGTATTTCCACAAATTCCAGAATGTGGCCCCTGCTTATGACATCTAAAACCCATTTGTCCGATGTAATGGACATCCAGTTGGTGTAAAATTGAGACAGATAGTGGTCTTTGTCCGGGATCTGTTGTGTGGGGAGCGCCGTCCTGAAATCATTGACGTCTATTAGACTGCTGAGGTTTCCCCCTGGCGTTAGATTTGCCTCTGGACTGTTGTTGATAAGAGGAGGTGGAGGACCTGAATTGGTTGTTAGTGTTATACTGTCGATATCCTTGTTGATTATACGGCTGATATCGGTTGGACTGAAAAGAGGATCTTTGATTAAATTGACCTCTTGAACCCCTCTTCCGAAAGGACTGAAACCTTCCTTGCTGAAGAGATCCCAGCGCTCGAGCTGTATCCGTGTCCGACTTTATGCCTTGCAACGCCTCATCGATATGCTTCCCAAATAAGTTTTCACCGTCAAAAGGCATATCAACGATTTTCGCCTGCACCTCTGGACGAAAAGACGTCGCCTTGAGCCAGCCCTGCCTACGAAGCGAAACCGCTCCAGCCATCTGCCTGAAGGCCATGGACGAGACATCCATGGCGATGTCGATAGATTCAGCAGCAGATTTAGCTCCTTCCTTAAGTATGGCTGCCGCTTCCTCCTTTCTATCCTCTGGGAGTGCAGAAAGTATGGGTGCAATATCAGACCACATTTGCCTGTTGTAGCGTCCAAGCAGTGCCATAGCATTTGCCGCTTTAATGGTAGAGGCAGCCATGACCGCAAACCTCTTACCTGCACCATCCATTCTCCTTCCCTCTTTGTCTGGTGGCACTAGGGAAGTAGCCACCGGGTTCTTAGAATTTCTTTGCGCCGCCTGCGTCACAACTGATTCTGGCCTGGGGTGCCCAATGAGGCAGGCTTTTGTGGACTCTGGAGCTCTGTATTTTTTGTCAATGCGGGGAACTGAAACCGCTATAGACGCAGGTGTTTTCAGAATCTTCAGTCCCTCCTCCCAGATGTGAGGGATAATCGGAATTGAGCGAAGCGACCTCTTGTTATCATCTTTGAAATCATACAAGAAACAATCCGTCTCTTGTACCTCCACATCCAGATTGAATCTTTTGGCCGCCCTTTCCATGAGATCGTGAAAGCCTCCGATATCTTGAGGAGGGGAGGTAGATTTGAGTGGTTCAGGCGATGCAGCCGATGGTAAAACGTATTCGTCCCATTCCTGCCCCGAAGCATCATGAACGAGTTCTCCTTCTTCGGGCTGCTCATCCTCGTCGGATTCCGTTAAGTCGTCCCTTATAGTAACAACCTGCGGCGATCTCACCCCCTGTTCTTGGGG
Source organism: Lissotriton helveticus (assembly GCF_964261635.1). Lineage (NCBI taxonomy): Eukaryota > Metazoa > Chordata > Amphibia > Caudata > Salamandridae > Lissotriton > Lissotriton helveticus. The sequence continues at coordinate 844,259,113 of NC_136067.1, read as the reverse complement.
AGCAGGTGCTTCAGGTGTCTGCGAGGAAGGCGTCTGCCTAGCTGGTTGCGAGGAATTCGCCTCTGGGAAGCGACGGTAGTAGTCGTTTAACATCAACCTAAGATCAGAGACAAGGGTGATGGGTATAGAAATCGTCTCTTGACGTTCCTCCTCCCTTGAGTCCTCATGCTGTTCCTCCTCCTCTTCATCGTAATCATCAGATTCCTGAAATGACTCATATCTGGAAGATTGTGGTCTGGCCTTGAAGGAATAAACCTCCTCCTCATCCGTGTCTGGGCTCTTTATCTGAAGCTGAGAAGGACTGTAGGCGGCACCTGAGGACTCCTCGCCATCTGAGTCCTGTTCTAGCAATGATGACGGCGGCAAAGGCGAAATCTTTGTCCATGAGGTGAACTCTGCAGCTTCACTGATGGTAGATGAACCTCTTGTCGACTGAAAAGACCGGATCGAGATCATGGTCTTCGACTGCGGTGATTTGAATGCTTTTGCGGATGATAGCACGATTTTCGTCGACGGAACCGTCGTCGACGGGACTTTCGTCGACGGAACCATCGTCGACGTAACCATCGTCGACGGAATCATCGTCGACGGGACCTCCGTCGACGGAACCTTCGTCGACGGAACCATCGTCGACGTAACCATCGTCGACGGAATCATCGTCGACGGAACCTTCGTCGACGGAACCTTCGTCGACGGAACCTTCGTCGACGGAACCTTCGTCGACGGGACCTTCGTCGACGGGACCTTCGTCGACGGGACCTTCGTCGACGGGACCTTCGTCGACGGGACCTTCGTCGACGGGGCCCCCGTCGACATCTTCGACGTCGAACCTGTCGTCGACGGAGTCGTCGTGGTCGTCGTCGACGGCCTTTTCGTCGACAGCGAGATTTTACTTGTCGATGTTGTCAATGTAGACGTCGCAGTCGTCGACGTAGCTTTAGACCTTATCGTCGACGAGGCCATCGTCGTCGACGAAGTTGTCGTCGACGGAGCTGAAGTCTTCACCACAGGCCTTGGAGCAGAAGCCAGCGAGCTGGTAGAAGGTGCAGACCCAGGTTCCTTAAGACTGGACTGTTTCTCCACAGGAGTAATAGGAAGAGATGAGGTTAATTTCTCCTTAGGCTTACTCCTTTTAGACTCCACTCTCTCCACAGAAACAGAAGCCTTTCTTTTCTTGGGAGTTGAATGAGAAGATTCCCCCTCAGAATCTGAGCCTGATGTGGCCTTCTTTTTCTGAAGCCATAACAGTAGTCTAGCCTCTCTGTCTCTTTTAGTTTTGTCAGAAAATTTTCTACAAAGCTTACAGTCTTTCACCAGGTGTTTAGGGTAGAGACAGTAAAGGCAGTCCTCATGTGGGTCCTCAGAGAAAAGTCTGGCCTTCCCACAGGACCTGCATGGCCTGAACAGCCTCTTTTTAGAGCTGTCAGCCATTATGAGAGAAATAAGTACACACAATACCTCAATCTAGTAGACAGGAAACAAGATTCCAAAGGGTCAAAAGTTCACTCAGGAACAGAAAGAAAACTGAGCAGAGCTCAGGGAGACTCCTTATCACACGAAGGCGGTTGGAAATCTGAGGCAGGAAGCTTCTGCTGGGGAGTGTGAGGGCAGGGCAGCAATGCTGATTGGCTGTCTTTTGGTCCAAACAAAGATATGGTCTGGTTACCAAATAATACAGCCCCTATGGGGATTTTCTATGCAGTTTTTCTTCTCTATGATACTGCTTGGTCATTCTGTTACCGTGAGACTCCCACCATGACGACGGGGAAGATACAAGCATGTGAATCTATGAAAGATGTAATACTGGAGAAATTAACGTATCGGTAAATATAACGATTATGTAATTCCAAATGTAGGTGGCACAGTTTACAGTGTCACAGGCCCTTAGAAGTTCGTTATTTACCATGTAATACTGTTGCATGGTAAAATACGAATTTCTGTGTACATGCACATCTGTGCATGTACACCTGTGCAATGTGGCACACATACATGCCCTAAGGGCATGTATGTGTGTCACATTGCACACAAGGCAAAAACTGGGGTGCTACAGGGTGTCAAAGTGACACCCTGTCCCCCTTCGCAATTCGGTATTTTTACCGATTCTGTAATTACAGAATCGGTATTTGCCATTGATTCCTATGGGCTTCAAGGCCCATAGGAATAAATGGCAAATACCGATTCTGTAATTACAGAATCGGTAAATACTGAATGAATACCTACATCAGATTTAACAATTCATGAATACCGAATCGGTAAAATTCGGTATTTATGAAGCGGTAAATCTGATTTACCTACATCTAGCCCTATATCTCTTATCTAATATGCGTTGTTCTAGAGGACATCATCAAAAATATAAAACTCAAATGAAATGATCACTACACTGTTTCAATCTTCAGTTACCCACATTAGGGTTATTACGCCAATTAATCCTAACCATCTAATGACTAATTCTTTTCTATTATTTTGCTGGATGTTTTGGGGATTGCACAAATCAAAGTAGGATTACTGGAAAATAGTAAACCTGGCTTCCAGCCAGGTGAGTAGCATAGATTCACTGTTAATTGCCATTAGGTAGACTGTCCCTTTTTCAGTGTATGTTTGCGTGTATTTCTGAAGTATTTAATCTGCGTTTTTCCAATCTTTTGAAATCAGTGCTTATCACGGTTTATTCAGCTGCCTAATAACCCCAAAATGGGAAAAACAGTTTACCAGTAATTACAAAACATGTTTGTTTGCAGTGATTGCTATAAAGCACATATTAAATTTGAAGGAGAAGTAATGCAGGGGTTGTAGTGTCATTCCATTAGCAGTATATCTAAAGGACTTATGCTCGACTGGTTTAAGCATAGAAAGGAGTAGTTTCTGTCATGTAACTCCAGTTCTGTAGTAGGGGTATCTCTGTTATAGTCATAATCTAGTGAATAGTCCCGCCCATGTGCGTGGACCCAGGAGCAATCAAAAATAATCTCTTAAGTTGTCAAAAAATGCAGAACTGCACAGACACTTAAGAGAGAATTTAAAGACAGATAATGCAGCCTATATCCACAGGCTACACTGTCCAGTACAACTAGAAATTCCACCAAAAACCCACAAACAGCACAGCCTGTCCATATTTCTCCACAGAGAGAAACTGTCCTCTACTAGTAAAACCCTCTGGAATGTTAGAGAGGAAGGAGTGGACAGACCAGCCCCATAGGCTGACATTATGTGGCTCAAAACAGGATACTGTGCCTTTAAGAGAACTTTCCAGAACTCTCTCAGTATCCTAGAATGCACAGCAGGTCCCTTTTACTTTCAGTTATTTTTGAAGGCGTAACACGCCAGACCTGTAGCATTCCTTACATGAATATCTTTCTCCACCGGGGAGGAGAGCGGGCGCTTATGACTATAACAGAGATACCCCTACTACAGAACTGGAGTTACAGGACAGAAACTACACCTTCTGAAGTAGGGGATCTCTGTGTATAGTCATAATCTAGTGAATAGACTGGCAAGCCCATCCCCACACCAAAACGGCGGTGGAGAGAAGAGAAATAACACCACTACTGTGCGAACAGATTTCGCAGCAAAGCCTGCCCAACCTGAGCATCTGTCCTGGCATCAGTGTCCAGACAGTAATGCTTAGCAAAGGTATGGACCGACTTCCAAGTGGCTGCCTTGCAGATTTCTGCAATTGGAACATTACGTAGCAAAGCAGTCGTGGCAGCTTTGCCCCTGGTGGAATGAGCCTTAGGTTTACCCCCTAAGGTCATATTAGCCTTCTGGTAACACAATTGTATACAGGACACAATCCACCTCGAGATGGACTGTTTTGAGGTAGCAAGACCGGTCCTGACTGATCCATAATTGATAAACAATTGGTCTGACCTACGAATATCTTTGGTATTATCCAGATAAAATTTCAACACCCTCCTAACATCCAGGGAATACAGAGACGTTTCCGCAGGAGATGAAGAATTCTGAAAAAACGTAGGTAGTTATGGTCTGGTTAACATGGAAATCAGATATAACCTTTGGAAGAAATTTAGGGTGAGTACGCATAACGACCTTAGCACCATGAAATACAGTATAAGGTTCTTGGCAACATAACGCCTGAATTTCACTCATCCTGCGGGCCGATGTAATGGCCACGAGGAACGCCGCCTTCCAGGACAGGTGCGGCAACGAAGCCTTATGGATATGTTCAAAAGGCTCCTTCATCAATCTGGACAGCACCACGTTCAATTCCCATGAAGGCGAAGGAAGCCGTACAGGAGGGAACACTTTTTTCAAGCCTTCCAAAAAATCCTTGATCACCGGGATCTGAAAGAAGGAAGTCTGTGAAGGGCATTTCCTGTAGGCAGTCAGCTCAGCGAGGTGAACCTTAATGGAATGGAAATTAAGCCCAGACTGTGCCAAATGTAGAAGATACGGAAGGATGACATCTTCCTTACATGTCGTTGGGTCATAGTTCTTGGACTTGCACCAGATGCAAAATCTCTTCCACTTGTAAGCATAGGAAGTCCTAGTGGAAGGTCGCTTAGCCTCCTTCAGTATGTCCATACAATCATCTGGTAGATTCAAACGGCCATATTGCACTATCTCAGGAGCCATGCCGCCAAACTCAAAGACGAGAGGTTGGGGTGCACCATCTGCCCCCCCCCCCGAACTTCGCGAGAAGGTCTGGCCGGCACGGCAGCCGTATGTGAGGAAGGAGAGACCGGTGAAGCAGGTCCGTGAACCACCACTGCCTGGGCCATTCCGGGGCAATCAGTATCATCCGCGCCCTGGACCGGGACAGCTTGATGAGCACTGCCGGAATCAGGGGAATGGGTGGAAAAGAGTACAGAAAGCTGTTCGACCAGTCGATCCATAGTGCATTCCCCCGTGTGCCCTGCTGGTAGTACCTGGAGGCGAAGTCTCGGTATTTGCTGTTTTCGGCGGTGGCGAACAAATCTACGCCTGGAGTCCCCCACCTTGCGAAGACATCTCCTAGTACTTCGTAGTTTATGACCCATTCGTGGTGTTCCTGAATCAGTCTGCTCAGTGCGTCCGCCTGAACATGCTGCACACCTGGTAGATGGGTAGCCGTTATCGTCAGTCCTCTGGCTAGAAGCCAGTGCCAGATCGCCTGCGCCTCCTGCGACAGAGTGCTCGATCTCGAGCCCCCCTGCTTGTTGAGGTAATACATCGTGGTCGTATTGTCCGTCTGTACAAGCAGAGAGTTGGTCTGGAAGGACAGATGAAAGGCCTTCAGTGCCAAGTGAACAGCTCTGAGTTCCAGGAAATCGATGTGATACGTGGACTCCATCGGGGACCACGTTCCTTGTATCTGTAAGTCTCCGGAATGCGCCCCCCAGCCATGGAGAGACGCATCCGTCACGATAGTCTGTGTGGGAATGTCCTTGTGGAAGGGAACCCCTCTCAGGAGATTCTCCGCTGAACACCACCACTTCAGAGACTGAAGAGCATGCAGAGACAGTCGTATCTTGTCGTCCCAAGACCCCTTCTTCTGATCCCACTGATCCTCCAAGCACTCCTGCAATGGTCTCATGTGCAGCTGTGCGTGTGGTGTGAGGAAGATACAAGAGGCCATCGACCCCAGTAGAGAAGACACCGTCCTCACTGTTGTAGATGGAGCGGTCATAAGAGCCTGAGCCTTCCGAAGGAGTGATAATAGTCTCTCCTCCGAAGGAGACACGCTTGCAGACAGCGTATTGATGGAGGCTCCCGAGTACTGTATGCTCTGGACCGGAGTCGGGACAGACTTGGACATGTTGATGTGCAACCCCAGCTTCTTCAAGAGAACGCACGCTTCTGGAAGTGCGCTTGAGCTTCCGAGAAGGAGGAGGCCTTGATCAACCAATCGTCCAGGTACGGGTAGACAAACACCTTGTTATTCCTCAGGTGTGCAGCTACCACTGCCATGCACTTTGATAATGTTCTGGGCGCAGACTTCAGCCCGAATGGCAGTACTGTGTACTGATAATGATTGGCGCCAACTTGGAATCGCAGGAACTTCCTGTGTTTGTGTGCAATGGGCACATGAATGTACGCATCCTGTAGGTCTATAGCACGTAGCCAGTCTCCCCGTTTCAGCTGAGGATAAATCTGATGCAACGACAGCATACGAAATTTCTCTCTGCAAATCCACTTGTTTGCTTGTCGCAAATCCAGAATGGGCCTGAACTCGTTCTTGTCCTTCTTGCGAACCAGAAAGAACCGGGAGTACAGACATCTTCCCCTTTGAGACAGAGGTACGTCTTCTATCGCCCTTTTCCTTAACGGAGTATCGGCCTCCGCCTGGAGCTCGCGCAGCTGAAACTGCGAGCTGACGGGTGGAATTGCTGGAGGCGGGCTGGTGAACCGAAGACTGTATCCATTGCAAACAATATTCAGCACCCACTTGTCCTGAGTAATTTTTCTTCACTCTGCCAGAAAAAATTGAACGCTTCCCCCCACCGGAGTGGGTAACGGATGTAGGGGAAGTAACCGCTCAGAGCCTAGACCCAGCCGGGCCCTTGTTCGCTGCTGCGGACTGTTGGCCTCTGCTTTTCTGGCGCTTCTGGAAGGGCCTCCGGAACTGCTGCTGCTGTTGTTGTTGCTGCTGTCCCGAAGCCTGCCCTCGCCCTCTGCCTTGCACCCCGAACCGTCTCTGGAACGGGCAATAGATCTTCTTCTCCTTGGGCTTCTCCAACCCGACAGCCGTCAGGGTCTCGGCCTCCGCTTTTATGCGGGCCATTTCGTCGTCCGCATGCTTGCCAAACAGGGTTTCCCCCGAGAAAGGCAGGTTGGCCACCCGCTGTTGAGCCTCTGGCTTGAGGGATGTAAGGCGAAGCCAAGCGTGGCGCCGTTGGTTTACACCATGGCAATACCCATGTGCCACCAGAAGAGACACATCAGCAGCCGCGCTGATGACTTGGTTCGACACAAATAGTCCATCATTCAGAATCTCTTGAAAGTCCTCTTTCTTCTCTCGAGGAAGGAGCTCAGCGAATTGCTGGAGGGACTCCCACAGGGCTCGATCGTATCGCCCTAGCAAAGCCGCAGCACTTGCAGCCTTCATTGCAGTAGACGCCGTCCCACAGACCTTCCTGCCCACCTAGTCTAACCAGCGGCTCTCCTTATCAGGAGGTACCGTGGACGACGGGGTGGTGTATGCTGCTTCCTAGCAGCCGTCACTATGACCAAGTCCGGTGGAGGATCCATCCTGAGAAAGGCCGGGTCAGAATCCGGAGCCGGGTACTTCTTGAGGAGCCTGGAGGGAGCCGCCTTCGTCACCGCCGGAGTGAGAAACAACTCCTAAGCGGGCTCTACCAATCCTGGTACTAGGGGTAGTAATGGCCGAGACAGGTGCTTTTTATGTAGTGTCTCGAAAATCACGGACGTCGTGGGTGAAGGCACCGTCACCGTGATGCCCAACTTAGCCGCACCCCTCAGCAGAACATCGTGGAAAGAGACGATGTCGTCTACCGGCGACACCCTCGTCCCAGGAGATTCTGACAAAGTCGGCGAGTAGTCCCTGGCCCCAGAAGAGTCCGTGTGGGATCTCGATCTGCGCCTCCTGTGGCGTCGCCTTGATCTTGTCGACGACCGTTGACGACTCCGCGATCTCTCCCTCCGTCCGGAACGAGAGCGCGATCTCCTCGGCTTCGGACGCTCCGCAGGTCTCACAAGAGCAGGAGACTGCGGCCTGACCGGGACCCTCGGCTAAGGAGTCCCCTTAGGAGGCGTCGGGTATCGTGGCAGCGAAACCGACCTCGGCGGAACAGGAGGCAGTCCCTGAGGAAGCAACGGAGGATGAGCATGAGGGGGAACCAGAGGCGGAAGCGGAGGCGGAGTGGGATTCCGCGGCGGAGGTTCCTTGGACAAGGGAGGAGGAGGGGTAGCCGACCTCGGCTTAGAAGGTGTCTATACCTCGGAGTACAAAGAGCCCTGTGACTCCCTCTTCTTCCTAGGAGGAGGCGATGTAGAGGCATTGTCTCCTTCTGCGCTTCTTTGGCGTCGAAGAACGTCGTCTCGACCTCGAGGAACGTCGTCTCGACGTCGACCGGCGCCCTCGTCTCGACGTTGAACTACGTCTGGACGGTGAACGTCTCCTCCTCGACGGCGACCGTCGACCTCGAGCGTCTCCTCCGTGACGTCGAACGCCTCCTCGACGGCGAACGCCATCTGGACGCCGAGCGTCTCCTTGACGTCGAACGCCTGCGAGTCTTCGACGTCCTCCTAGATGTCGAGGATCCCCTCGACACCGACCTCCTCCTCTTCGCCGACGGCGAACGGCGGGTGTCGCCTCGGCGGCGAGCGCCGACCCGAACTCCCTCGACGTCGATGACTCGACGACGACACCGTCGACGGCGATCTCGACGGCGGTCTAGTCAGTCCCCTCGACGTTGAACGTCGACGCCGCTTCAACCCAGAGCCCTGGGGTGTGTCCTCTAATTATTAACAAGCATTTGCAATGCAATAGGTCTCGCATTTAGAAAGTTATAGCTATTGGTATTGTAAATGACATTTTTTATTTATGTTTTGTTTTTGAAAATAGCTAAATTAATAGCTTTGTCATTTACAATGCCAATAGTTATAACTTTCGCAAATGTGACACCTATAGCATTGGTAATGCAATATGTGTTGTATTTACGTGACTTACATGTATTGATATTACAAATAACAATGGCTTTTAATTTTTTTTCAATAACTAATACTTAAATAAAAGTTATTGTAATTTATAATGGCAATAGCTTAAAGTTTGTAAATAACTTTTGTGGAGATTATGTTCAGTGTATTTTATTGTGACGATAATCCAAGAACAGAAGTGAAATATTAACATATTTTTGTTACATTTGTAATAAAGCTTGAAACATTGAGAGAACATATTTGAACCAGGTGTTGTTGAATGGTTGCACAGATTGATGCTGTGGTGGCGCTGAGTGAGGTTGTGATGGCGAACGAGTGATGTAGTGGCATTCAGTGATGCTGTCATAGCGCATAGTGATGTTGTGGTGCCCCTGAGTGATGCTGTGGTGGTGCGGAATGATGCTGTATGCGATGCTATGTTTTGTTTTGCTCTCCTATGTTTTGTTTTGCTATCCTATGCTGTGTTTTGATATCCTATGCTATATTTTGTTATGCTATGCTATGTTTTGCTATGCTATGCTTTGTTATGCTATGCTATGCTTTGTTATGCTATGCTATGCTTTGTTATGTTTTATTATGTTATGCTATGTTGTGTTTGATATGCTATGTTTTGCTATGCTATTATGTTTTGTTTTGCTATGTGTTGTGTTTTGTTATGCTATGCTATGCTTTGGTATGCTATGCTATGTTTAGTTTTGCTATCCTATGCTTTATTTTGTTATGCCATGCTGTTTTGTTGTGCTTTGTTATGCTATGCTATGTCTTGTTGTGTTTTGCTATGCTATGCTTTGTTATGCTACGTTTTGTTATGCTATGCTGTTTTATTATGCTATGCTTTGTTATGCTAAGTTTTGTTATGCTATGCTATGTTATGCTATGCTATGTTTTGTTGTGTTGTGTTTTGTTATGCTATGCTTTGCAATGCTATGTTTTGTTATGTGTGCTATGTTTCGTTGTGTTTTGTTATGCTATGCTATGTTTTGTTCTGCTATGTGTTGTGTTATGCTATGTGTTGTTATGCTATGCTAAGTTTTGTTTTGCTATCCTATGCTTTGTTTTGTTATGGTATGTTATGTTTAGTTTGGTATCCTATGCTTTGTTTTGTTATGCTATGCTACGTTGTGTTTTCTTATGCTATGCTTTGTTTTGTTGTGGTTTGCTATGCTTTGTTATGCTATGGTTTATTGTGTTTTATTATGCTATGCTTTGTTTTTGCTATGCTATGTTTTGTTATGCTATGTTTTGTTTTGCTATCCTATGCTTTGTTTTGCTATCCTATGCTTTTTTTGTTATGCTATGCTATGCTGTGTTTTGTTATGCTATGCTGGTGAGGGTGTGTGAGCGTGGGTGAGGGGGTGTGAGGGTGAATGAGGGTGAGATGGGGTGAGAGTGAGGGGGTGTGAGGGTGAGTAAGGGTGTGTGAGAGGATGTGAGAGGATGTGAGGGTGAGGGGTGTGAGGTGGAGTGAGGGCTTGCGAGTGGGTGAGAGGGTTGTGAGGGTGAGGGGTGAGAGGGTGTGTGAGGGTGGGGGAGGGTGGGTGAGTGAGGGTGAGTGTGTATGAGGGGTGTGTATGAGGGGTGTGTGAGGGGGTGAGAGGGTTGTGAGGGTGTGTGAGGGGGTGTGAGAGAGTGAGGGGGTGTGAGAGAGTGAGGGTGTGTGAGGGTGAGTGAGGGGGTGTGAGAGAGTGAGGGTGTGTGAGGGTGAGAGGGTGTGTGAGGGTGTGTGAGGGTGTGTGAGGGTGAGGGGGTGTGAGGGTGAGGGGCTGTGAGGGTGAGAGGGGTGAGAGGGTTGTGAGGGTGAAAGGGTTGTGAGGGTGAGGGTAAGAGGGTTGTGAGGGTGAGTGAGGGTGTGAGGGGCTGAGTGAGGGTTTGGGGGTGAGGGTGAGAGGGTTATGAGGGTGAGAGGGTGTGAGGGTGAGTGAGGTTGGGTGACGGTGAGTGAGGGTGTGTGAGGGTGAGTGGGTGTGTGAGGGTGAGAGGGTGTGTGAGGGTGAGAGGGTGTGTGAGGGTGAGAGGGTGGGTGAGAGGGTGTGTGAGGGTGAGGAGGTGTGAGGGTCCAAAGTAAATGGTGGCAGGGCAGACATCATAAGACAGAGAGAAGAGACTGCGTGGTCACTGCGTTGGTCAGTTTCAGAATCAGGAGGGGCAGAGTCAGCACAGTCTGTGAGGTGCTTTGGCCAGTTTTAGAATCAAGAGGAGCAGAGTCAGCACAGTCTGCGAGGGATCAACGTGTCTAGAGGCAAAGCATGGCGGATGTAGCATTGCAGCTTGCAATTCGAGTGTTTTCAAGCGGAGTGTCCCTAGAGAGATGGCAACACAGCAACAGCATTTGAGGAGCAAGGCTACTTTAAACAAGCACGGTAGGCTTTGACTTTCGTCTAGATTCAAGTCTGCAGCATGGGGCGGGGGAGCGGCAGCCTTTGAAGTCTGATTAGGGGGGAGCGGCAGCCTTTGAAGTCTGTTGCGAAGCACAGACAAATGGTGGTGTGACGTGGCTGGCGTGCACGCGCAAAGATCACATGAACTGTGTCTAATCCGCAGTTTTGGCAGACTTTTCGTACTGCTTACTAGAATCTCGCCGCAATGCTAACGCATTGCTTCAGCGAGACCTAAAAAGGGGGAACCTGACTTTCATAGCCACCGGTAACAACAAAGCTAGAAAGGAGGCTGGCAGCTCAAGTGTGGAAACTAGAGATCACTCGCAAGAGAACTGCGGTGCATAAAACAGGGGTCATATTGAACAAGCTACTTACCTTCGGTATCCATGTATCTGGTAGAGACATATGTTAGTTGCAGATTCCTTACCTTAGAATTTCCCCAAGGCATCAGTCTGGATCCGGAGATTTTTTTTCCAGCAGTATCCCTGCTCGTCGCTATGTGGCGTCGGTCGATCCGGCATCCGTCGTCACCGTCATGGTTGCCAGGATGACGTCACAGTGCCTACGTTGATACCGCCCCTGCGCCCTGTCAGTTCTGACACGAATTTCCACGCCAGAAGCGCAGAGCCATGATAGAAACTGACCACTAGTGCGCCACAACTAGGGCCTTGTGAGGGAGTCCCTATCCCTAGAAATCAGTTCACAGAGCGGGCGGTAAGGAATCTACAACATATGTCTTTACCAGATACATTGCTACCGAAGGTAAGTAACTTGTTCATATTATATAGACTGTTAGTTGTAGATTCCTTACCTTGGAATGTATACCCCAGCAATACCATCCCCGGAGTCCAGGAGAAAGTCCTGGAGGACCGAACACGTAATATAGCTGTCTTTCCGGACTTGACTATCCAGGCAATAGTGTCTGGTAAATGTGTGCAGAGATGCCCACATTGCCGCCTGGCAAATATCAAGGAGTGGGACTCTGCATGTCAATGCAGCGGTTGCTGCTGTAGCCCTAGTGGAGTGAGCATGCAACCCCATTGGAGGATCCTTCTTCGCTAGAGCATAACAGATCTTATTGCAAAGGACAACCCATCGAGAGAGGAGATGTTTTTTTAACAGCCCGGCCTTTCTCGGCACCCACATAGCCAATAAAGAGTTGATGATCCACCCAGAAGTCTTTAGAGCGGTCAAGATAGAATGACAGCACACGTTTAAGGTCAAGACGGATGAATCTCCCCTCCTCTTTGGAAGGTTGCGGAGGTGGGAAAAAGGTGGGCAAGGTGATAGACTCCTACCTGAAATGGATGGAGTAACCACTTTAGGAAGGAACGAAGGCCTCGTGCACAGAGAAGAAACAGGGCTTGGCAGATAAGAGCCTGATTGCAACAGGGAAGGCAGTCTTGAGAGTGAGGAGCCTGAGAGGCCAGTTATGAAGAGGCTTGAAGGAAGTACATATAAGAAATGTGAGAACAAGATTAAAGTCCCACTGGGACATTATGAAGGGAGATAAAGGGAACAGATGAGTAATGCCCTTAAAGAACCTATTAACAAAAGGAGACTTGACCAAGGATGGCCGATCTGGCAGCCGAAGGAAAGCAGACATAGCTGCAAAGAACAGCTCCGATGAAAGCGAGCGTCAGAGAGAGAGTCAGGAATGACTTCGGCAAGTTTATAGTGAACCCCAGCAAATGCAGGAGGTGGGCGACGAAAGCCTGGATAGAGCCTGCCTTAAACAGCCAGTCGTCGAGAAAGGGGAAGAATGGAACCCCTGTTCTGAAGTAGATGAGCTGCCACCACCGCCATCACCTTTGTGAACACCCGAGGGACACTGGTAAGGACAAAGGGGAACACAGTGAACTGAAAGTGCTTGTGGCCCCCTGTGAATCATAGACAGAGTCTGTGGGCTGGCAGGTCGGGAATATGGAAATAAGCGTCCTGCAAGTCCAACACCACCATCCAGTCTTCAGGGTCGAGGTCAGACAGGACCTGAGCTAACGAGAGTATCTTAAACTCCTGAAGGAGGAGGAAGTGGCTGAGGACCCGTAGGTCTAGAATAGGACGCAGGCCTTTGGCTTTCTTGGGCACCAGAAAGTAGAGGGGAATAACAACCACAACCTACTTCTAGCGCAGGGACCCTCTCTATAGCTCCCTTGGCCAAAGAGACTTCCTGGCAGAGAAGTGCCAAATGATCCTCCGACACGTGATCGTAAGACGGTGGCAAGGAAGGGACGTCTCGAAGGGGAGGGGGTAGTCCCTTCGGACGATTTATGGGATTCACCTGTCCAACGTGATGGATTGCCAGTGGAGGAGGTGATGGCGAATCCTGCCGCCAACTAGCTGAAGATGGGCCTGGATCATTGGACTAGGAGGGTTTGAAGGCAGTGGCAGGGGGGAGATTGGGAGATGGTGGACTAGTCAGCCCACTGGCTCCCAGACCCGCGAGAATGCTGGGTCCCACATCTGCAGCCATGAAGAGGTTAAGCAGCTTGCAGGAACAGATGCTATACTGCACTGGCGTGGTTGGGCGCCCCTTCTGTAGCCCGAAAGGGACGAAAAGTAGACTGGGGTGGACGGGAAGGCACAGTGAGGCCCAAAGATCTAGCCATAGCTCGAGTCTTTAAAGCGATCAAGCGCAGAGTCTGCTTTGTTGCCAAAAAGATGACCGCCATTAATGGGCATGTCCATCAAGGTTGACTAGATATCCCCCGAAAAGCCAGATGTACTCAACTCAACCATGCACAACGTGTAAGGGCTACCGACGTGACAATTTTTCTGCCGTGACAATTATTTTGTCGGTGGTATCCAGTCCACACGAATGGTGAATTTGGCTGCGTCTCTCTCCTCTGCAACTGCCTGGGAGAGAATGACCTGGGCCTCCTCCGGGCATTGAGGCAGCAGCTGAGCGACCGTCTCCCAGATGGTATGGTAGTATCGGCCCAAGAGGCATGCGGTATTCACCGACCCCTGTGCCAAGCTGGAGGAAGAGAACATTTGCATCCCAAGATGGTCCTGCTTCTTGGATTCCCTATCTGGAGGAGCCGAAGAGAATGTGCCCTTAGAAGAGGAGGCTTGGACGACCAAGCTCTCAGGGGAAGGGTGTTGGGTCAACAACACTGGGTCGACCGGGGCCGTGCAATTGTCCTCTCCAGATCTGCGCTAGGCTGGTGCGAAAAAAAAAAAGAACTGACATCCATGCGCAGGGGCGGCGTCTAAGTAGACACCGTGATGTCATCCCAGTGAAAACGACACCTAAAGCGGAGTCGACAGACGCCACATACGGACCTGCCGGGGTAATGCTGAAGAAAAAAATCTCCAGATCCAGGCTGATCCCTGGGGAAATTCTAAGGTAACAAATCTACAACTAACAGTCTATCAGATAGACACAGCTACTCTACTCCACAAACGGCAGAGGTACTCAAAGTGTGGAAATAAAGCAGGTAGACTCCTGACCTGCAAACAGAGACCTCAAATTGTTAAAAACAGAATACAGGCCATTACAACACACAACAGGGGTGAGAGATGAATCGCCCAGTCTTACAGAGATTACTATAGTACCCTATACGCAGCAGCGGCTAGGCAACAGCACAACTAAGAGTTCCATCTCTCTATAAAGCTCAAATGGAAACTCCAGAGCAGTTATCCTCAAAGTACGGCCTGGGGCCACATGTGGCCCTCCTGACATTTCCATGCGGCACCGTGATGAACAGCAGCGCTAGGTTGCTGCTTACCTGACTCAGTACTAACATTAAAAAGATGTTAAACAGGTAAGAGTTTATTTAAAGGCTAATTGAAGTTAAAGAAAGGAAATACCTAGAGTGTCTTGCACCGCTTATTTCGGAACACCATCATTTGCAAAGCATTCTTGAACAAACGTGTAAATTTATGATATAGACTCCCAAAAGTAAAAAAGTGGGTTTCAGCTTAGTAAAATCAGATTTTGTCAGTGCATCGAGAATTTTTTTTTTTTTAAGTGATGGGTTTCAAACATCAATTCAGTAACATTCATGCTTTCCCCCCACATTGACAATCGTGCCAGTATGAATTAAAAGGCAAGTCAGTTGTTAGGTGCATCCTTTGGGTGTTCGAGGTTGCTATTATACTTGAACAACAAGTTAGTATATTAAAGCCAACACAGTTGAAGGGTTTGTACAGGGCACATCCTGAAGTCATGCATTTTGAGGGCCTCTTATACGTGATAATGAAATAGAAGGGAAAAAGAAACAAAACAATTGCCTAGGATCACAAAACTTAGTCATGTGGGCAATTCAGGATTGATCCCTGTTTTTTTCGGTCCACATTGTGCAATTTAATTCTGGCACTAGATGTACATGCTTTGCACAACCCCCAACCCCCCTCCCCCCACCCAACCACCATCATGCTGGCATTAGTATGACCTATGGTCACATCCACACCACAGACTAAACGATTTGGCCCCTGGGAAGTTATCTGCGAGTACCCATGCACTAGAGAAACCAATCTCAGCAGAGGAAGTAATCTAGGCAATCACCACGTTGCAAAATACTAAAGTACCTGGTGTCATGTTCTTTAGGATAGTTCCACCATGTACATACAGATTACATACATTGTGTCCCATCCACACGACATAATAGTCCTAAACACAGGTGACCTTTTACCTAGTAGCTTACTTCTGTCTCTTCGACAATCAGGCTCTCTGTATCCTGTCATAATCACTCTACCTGACGTACATAAACATGTCCCCAGGCACGGTAGATTTATAATGTATATGGGTCACCACTTTTTTCATCCATGGCCAACAGCCAGCTGTGCATGAGTTTTTTTGTTTAGAAAAGGATTAGTGAATGTTTTAAAAACATATTGATATGGAAAAACCCTTGAGTGACCATTTTAGTATAAAAGACGCTCACTCCCACTTGCAAGACAGAGGAGAATTCCTTTCAGGCTGGACCGAGACTCTGCAGGCTGATCCTTCGACAGGCAGAGACCTGACATCCCTTGTGGGGTGCCATCCTCGACGCAGGGACGTGATCCTTCATTCAAAACCATCAGGTGAGGGGTTAGTACTTCCCCGGGGGATTATTGGTTCCATTAGGATCTATCCTGACATTTACATACACAGGATTCACCCACATACCTAGGCTAGGTACATTTAGGTAGGAGTACGTCAGTGCTACTGTTTTATATAATATGCTTTTATTCATCTTATTAGCACTATGGTAGAAATGTATCTACTTTTTACGATATTGGTACTAGCAATTACATTTGTCTGCTCCTGTCTTTTGATTGTCGCAGCTAACAGGTTTCAAAGTAGACTGACGCTTAACCAATAAACAATTATTGAAACCGCTCCAATCGTCATTCTATGTCTGTACTGAGAAAAGTAAGCACGAGTGATTGAGAGAAAGATACAATATTGTTTCCACAGAACCAGAGTAATCAGGGTTGTCATGATCAGTGGTTGCCAGAAACTACATACACCACTGTAGAATACAGGGAAGTGGTAGTGGCACCATAATGCCAGCTGGTCTAATGGCTGATTCCTCCTGGGGTGGTGTCCAGAGTTGGTCTGCACACCAAGTCCTCAGTTTATTTCATCCAAAACACGCCAGTCCTGGGGAGTCCTGGAACTACACAACACTGGGTCATTAGGTTGGCTTTTACCTTTTAAAGCATGGCACATACACTGGCCCGTTTCTTCAACTTTTTTGCAGATGTGGGGAACTTCATAGATTCCATGTGAGACATCCATCACTGGCATCTCTTAACTAGGTGAAGGCCAAACACTATGCCTGTTTTCTAGACTCATATCACTACTAAATGTAGATATCTGGTGAGCAGGGTAAACCCCCCCTACATGTGAAGGCTAATTGACTAAGACCAAGCCGGGCATATCTAAGGAAGGAACTATAATGATAAACCAAAGAGCATTCTTCATGTGATCGACAATGGACAACGAAAAAAGCAGTCCTAGCATCTACTGACACAGAAAAGGAGTCTGACAAAGTTCATTGGCCATACCTCAAAGAAACATGGAAATTCTTTGGCTTCTGCCCCGAATTGAGATCCTAGGTGTTAAATGGCAAGAGGGATTGTTTTGCCAGGGTCAGAACAGACGTGGTGTTCTCGAAGGAAGGTCTGTATTCACCAGGGCAAGAAAAGAGGATGTCCCCTGTCTCTGTTACTTTTCAACCTAGATATGGAGTCTGTTGCTCAGAAAACAAAACAAAACCTGCCACATCAGAAGAGAGAGTTACCAGGTATGTACATAAATATGTATGAACGCAGATGACATCCTTTAAGCCAAGGTGGACCCCATTTTCTCTATCCTGAAAGCCCTGGGAGAACTGGAACTCAATTGAACAATTTCACTAGAAAAAGCAAGATGATTCAGGCTAGAATTCTCCAACAGTGGTCTAGAGAACACTCAATACTGGGTCTCAAGCTGGTATTATTTCTAGACAAAGCAAAGAATATAAAAAGTGATGGATGGAAGGTGTGAATTAATCTCAGCTGCATTGCTCAGGGCTGCATCCCAGTCCATTGTTGTTTTGTCCACCGTGCTGCCTCAGATAAGACCCACTCAAATGTAAATCAGTATTACTCCAGCTCCAATAGGAACAATCCTGCCTGAACTGACAAGCCAGGTCCTCTCTGAACCGGAGACCAAGCAACCGAAGACAAGGTTTGCCCTAGGTGGGCCATTTTAGTTGGGTGGACCTAGGTTCTAGTGGCATAGTGAGTACTAAACCCACATCTGGGCATACCATTTGCACTTATGGCATCTCATGAAGAATATTAAAAAAATTATAGATGGAATATTTTAATTCATCTCTGCCACTGTAATTGAGACCGCAACGCAGTCCATTTTTTGCCCTTTTTATGCAATAGACAAAACAGCAGGGGTGAATTATATTTACTTACTACAGGCAGTCCGAAAGGGTAATCAAACTTGCACATGATGGGGAGGGGTTATCATGACTGGTCAGAATAGTAGCGATCAAAATTACTTTACAGAAAGGGGTGCTAAAGGATAAGTGAGGTTCACATCCACAATGATCTGAAATCATTGGAGCAAATAGAAAGCAGACTATAGCCTTTCAGAAGGGGAAAGATTACAATACCTCCAGATTACAGCCTGGGTCACACTTTAAGCCCATGCAAGCAGAGAATTAATACCATTCTAAAAATGGATTTTCACCAAAACAAGATAAAAGGATTATGTTAGTTACCATGTAAGCATGTTTAAGGGATGTTGTGCTGTAGATTCATACGTTCTGCATAATTTTGCCATCTAGTGTTAAGTCCGGACTTGTGCAAGTTGTTTTTCTTTGAAGAAGTCTCTAGAGTCATAGGGTAAAGTGACTCCTCCTCTCCATGATATTGTGCATGTGCATTGAATTCATCGTTAAATTGTTTTCCCACAATCGGGTGAGAATGGAGTGGGAATTAATATTTGTAAAGGGATGACCATGTATATGATAATGTAAGTAGGTACTGCAACGGCCAAAGGTGTCAGGGGAGGAATGCGGGCGCTTGTGTATCTACAGCACTACATGACACAACAGATGCTTACAGGGTAAACAACATAATCTGTTTGATAGCAAGTGTGGCCGTAGATAGCTCTTTAGTTCTGTCAATAGAGTACATTAAGGCTCTTTTAACATCTAGCTTATGAAGGGCTCTTTCTGCAGCTGAATCAGGTTGCAGAAAGAAGACAGGCAATTTAACTGACTGATTTTGGTGAAAAGTAGAAACTACAGTTGAAAGCTATTTTGGTTCGAAGGACTGCCCTATCTTTGTGTGGCTGGTAGAAAGGTTCGTACAACGTTGGTGCCTGGAGCTCACCGGCATGTCTAACAAGTGATGGCAACTACAACGACTACCTTCCAAGATAGGAATTGTAGAGGGCAATTATTCAAGGGTTTGAATGGTATGCTCAAGGCTACCTTCCAAGATAGGAATTGCAGAGGGCAATTATGCAAGGGTTTGAATGGTGGGCTCATAGTCTGGTGAGTACAATGTTGAGATTCCAAGCAGGTACAGGGGGAATCCTGGGTGGATTTACTCTTTTAAAGCCTTCCATGAATGCCTTAATTATTGGTATCTTGAACAAGGATAAATGTGGTCTGTTTTGCAGGTAAGCAGCTACTGCAGCTAGATGGTATGGTATGGTATGGTAAATGATATTTATCAAGCGCACGTTCACCTACGGTATCTTGGCGCTGGCGCTAGATGCAGGTGTAGTTAAGTGTATGGTAGTCAAGTAGTCTGCAAATGCAGTAGATAACGGACCATGTTTTGAACAATTGCATCAAATGGGTCAATGTGTTTACCATGCCAATAGAAAACAAATCTTTTCCACTTTGCAGCATAAAACGACCTGGTTGTGGGTTTCTCTGAGAATGATCATACATTCCGGTGGAAGTTTTAGATAACCGAAATCTATGACCTCAGGAGTCAAATCACAAGGTTGAATGAGAAGATCCGGATTCAGGGGAAATTTCTTGTGTCGTACTACTGAAAGCTTGAGTGGTGAACCATAGTTGTCTTTCACAAGTTAGAGCTACCAGAATCTTTTTGTAAACTATGTTATTTGGTTTTTATACATTTTTAAGTAAAGCATTACATCATTACCGATCAAGATAAACATAGGAGCTGGTACATGCAGTTGGTTTCAGTTATACAATATCTACTGCTATGTGGTAGGTCTCATGTTCGAACTGGTACCCTGCTAATATCCAGTAGTCTTGCGATTGCCATTTTTCAGTTTTATTGTACATAATTTCGTATTGTTGGCTACGCAAACGTGCATAGATGTGAGGATTAATTAATAAGGGAGATGAAACCCTAAATAAACTGGTTGCTGTAGATCTGGAGCCTGATATCTTGGAGCTATCAGAAGGAGGGTGAGACATTTGCCTGAGCTTCCGAACCACAAATGGAAGAAGGGGTAGAGGTGGAAAAGCATAGGTAAATATCCCTGACCAGATCATCCATTGAACATTGCCCATATATAGTGGGTGTGGGAACCTGGAGGTTAAGTTTGGGCATTTTGCGTTGTCTGCGGTTGTGAACAGGTCGATCTGTTGAAACCACCACAGCAAAGGATAGACGTGATAACTCTAGTGAGTGCCCCCCCCCCTTTTTTTACAAAAAAACCCATGGCTGATGAGTTGTCGGTACGGACTAAGGCAACTGATTTTCAGGTGGTTTAGAATTTGCTTTCAATGCTAGGTGAACTGCCTGAAGCTCTAGATAGTTGATAACGAGATTCTGGTGTTTGATGTCCCAGAGACTCTGAACTGTGAGATCCTGTAGGAGTGCACCTCATTCTGTGATGATGTGCCGCTATGAGAATGACCTAGGGAACAAGGTTGAGGAACGGCTTGATAGGTTTTGTGTATTTCACCACTGCAGAGTGATGTGTGCATCTGTCTAGCAACACTAGATCTAGCAATTAACCCTGTGACTGAGACCATTGACTCACCAGACATTCCTGGAGCGGACGCACATGTAGTCTTGCATGTGGCACTATTGCAATACAAGATGCCATCATGCCTAGAAGTTGCTGAACTATTCTGACTTAGGAGTTGATTGGGGCAAAACTGATGTAACAACACTGATGTGAATCCGGACTTGAGTTAGGTAGGCTAATACCAGCTATGTGTTGAGAATAACTCCTAGATAAGGCTGAATCTGTGATGGCTGAAGTTGTGATTTTTGCAGGTTGCTTGTAAACTCTAATTGATGAAGAATTTGTAGAGTGGACTGAGTGTGTTTCAGAACCGAAGCGAAGCGTACTAGCTTTGATGAGTCAATCGTCCAGATAGGGGAAGACATCAATAATCTGTCTTCGTAGATATGCTGCAAGTACCGCTGGACATTTGGTGCACACCCAGGGTGTGGTGGTGACTCTGAATTGAAGAAATTATATTGTGTTCCTGCTATGACCAACCTGAGGTATTTTCGGTGAGCTGGATGTATTGGGATGTGACAGTAAGCGTTCTTTAAATCCAGTGCAGACAAAGTCGCACTCTTGTAATCGAGGATTTACATCCAGAAGAGCTACCACATGGAAGTGCTCGGAGAGGATGTAATGATTTAACAGTCTAGGGTCTAATATGGGCCTGAGTGAACCATCTTTTATGGGAAGGAGGTAGTATAAAAAGTATACACCTGAACCTTGCTGTTCAAGAGGAGAGCCAGTACTTATTGTTTGATCAATGTTTGGTGTTGTTTGGAAAGTATGTGCATGCAAGGTGAGATGTATGGTGGTGTTTTGATGAGCTCCAGACAATAACCATGTTGCATAATATCCAACATCCACTGGTCTGTTATGGTTTTTCAGGCAGGGAATGAATGAAATGAATTCGTACTTGTATAGCGCACTTATACCCTGAGGCGTCTTGGCGCTGTACGCATACCGCTGTGGAAACCTTCCTGGCTTTTCCCTGTGAAATGCCCACTCCTGGGCACCCCCAAGGTGAAGCCAGGCATCCGAGCGCTTTCGGGGCCGTTGTGGAGATTAAGCAAGCTATTGCTCAGAGTTGCAGAGTGGGAACCATGACCCACGAGGCGAGAATTATCAGGTCCGAGGAAATTGAGCCCAAGGCCCGCCGAGGCGGGAATTGAACCCTGGTCCCGGGCCAGACCTCTGCATCAGGGTCTGCCGCTCTAACCATTGAGCCACACTTCTCCACAGAAGAAAAGTTGTAGTCATCCCCCAAAAGGTGTTCAATGGTTGGGGAATGGAAAATGGGTCACTGTTTGGAAGTGGAGGGGGTGGTGCAAGGGAGGCACCTTCCCCACACCTTTTGGAATTATTTCCTCTATATGTACCTCTGTAATATCCCCTTGATGGCGAGGTGTGATGTTGTCCCATAGATCTGTAGGCTGCTAATCATTTTCATCTCCTTCTGCCTGATCCCCAGTGTCTTACTGCAGGGAGCCCTGTGCGGTAATGTATCCTATACCACTAAGAAAGTGATGTGATGAAAGAGGTCGTGGTGGTGGGGGAGGTGGAGGCAGAGGAAAAGCTGGCAAAGGTGGCTGTAAAGGACTGATTAGAATGTCCCTTTTCCGTTTCTTAGGCAGTACGGGTAGATCAATGGCCTCCTCAAAATAAATATGACGCATGGATGGAGTAGGCCCTGATTACACTGTCTCTGCCAAAATACAATCAGTAGAAGGCTGATTGTGTATCAACATCCGCTTCAGATCAGACCACTCCTTCATAGTTTTGAGAATCGGTTCTGGTGTCGAAATGGATGGTTTCGGTGCTGAACATGGTCTCAGTTTCCACACAGAGGTGGTCAGAGCCCAAGCGGCGTAGAATAGGGTACCCGGAGCCAATGCGTCGGAAGGTCGACTCGGCACAGACCCTGGTCGGCTCGAGGCAGAGAGTTTTGACTTGGCTTTCGGTGCTGGAGTATCCTTAGCAGATATTCAATGTCTAATATGGCCTGTCTGCAGTAGTGGCCCGGGAGCTGTAATTTCATTTGTAACCAAATTTCTCAGTGGACTGGACAGGAGCATGGATTCTCACTTTACGCTGTCCTGAAGGCAAGTCCTGCATTTGTAGGTCAAATTCTATTTCAGATTCAGATGCAGAGTCCGATAGAGAAGGGGCCTCTTTCTCTGCTGCTGAAGCCTTATGCAGTTCTTGCTCCGCCTGTTCGACATAGTGTTGGCCAAAGATGTTGGGTGTCTCTTCCAGATCTTTACGCTGCATCTCTTTCTGATATGCCTAATGGTCCATCAACGTTTTCTTCGATCGTTTTCTCGGTGTGTTCGGGAGACAGACCTGCAAACCTGATAGAGGTCTGTATGCGGGTATTTTGTGTGGCAGTTGGGTCAATCGAAATGGAGTGTGTTCATTAGCAGAACATCATTGGTCGAAGCCGATGAGACGAGAAAAAGATAGTGACTGGAGAACATCAAATTGAAGACCAAAGGATTCATTCTGTTTTTGAAAACAATGGTAGAACACGAACGAAAACAATACCGACAGGTACATAGGTTAACAACAAACTGAAGGGAGCCCAAAATCAATCTTGAATTAGGGAACATAAGAACACATACAAACCCGATGGCGGAAAGACAACAATCTAACAATGGTGTTGATGCTGATGCACAATATCACAGAGGGTAGGAGTTTTTTTTCCTCGTGTCTCTAGAGACTTCTTTGAAGAAAAACAAATTGTACACATTCGGACAAAATACTAGATGGCAGAAGTATGCAGAGCATGGGTATGTACAGCCACACATGCCATTGAACAACAAGTTACTTAACTGTACACTGTGGAGTATTGATATTTTCCATAGATTCACATGCTTGAATCTTCCTAATTGTCAAGGTGGGAGTCCCTCAGCATTTATAATAAGAAGTAGAAGGCCAAACATCACATAGTAAAGCCTAAAGAGGTGACACTATTAGTCAATTCACGTCATTTTAGGAAGAACAAAACTCAGGTCAATCAGAGAACAGTTCTTGAATCATCTTACCCTTCGAGGGTTACCACACCTCAGATTTCTAAGCATGAAAGTCCAAAGGAAGTACATGAGGTATTCAATGTGATGAACCCCACTAAGTGAAGGCAGGAGGTTCGCATATGAGTCTATGAAATATATCAATACTGGAGAACCACGGTGTATAGGTAAACTACTTGTTTTTTCCCTGTTATTGAATCTTTCATAGATTCACATGCTTGAATCGAATAGTAAGCAGTGATCAACCTCAGAGATAAGAAGAACATGCGGATGTGGAAAAAACAGTGTACAGCATGTGATCATTTCAGTAGCGGCTGGCAGAGAATGAGGGTGGCAGGGGAAAAGGAACATAAAAGAAGAATAAGACATACCTCTTCCGCCAGCTGTCTTTCCTCGCTTCTCTGGAGTCTGGGAACCAGGAAGCACCCAGGCTACCCATAGCCAATCACAAAGCTGCAGCGTTGTGATTAGCTCCACTAAGCCATTCACAACACTGCAATGCAGCGTTGTGATTGGTCTGAGCGCCGTGGATAGGCGCTCAGATGGGAACTGGGGGCCTGGGCATGTTCCCCACCAGGCTGTACAGTGCAGCCTGGTGGGGAACATGCTAAGTGCATAGGACTGTTTGGCCGATCCCAGCCAAGCAGTCATTAGTACAAACCACTCCTCACCCTTTGCCTCCAGCCCCCCAAACCTGTGAAAAATAAAATGATGACTACATTATTGTCATTTTATTTTTTCTGCTCAAAGAGCAGTGGGGCGATGCTCCTCCGCCGTAGCAGAGACGCCGCCCTGGATCATTTCTTTATAGTAAAGAATACAGAGTAAAAATGGCTCACATCATTGAAATAGGTTACATAGAACCGCTTGGCCCACAGCCTCATCTTGGCTGGAAGTAGCGTTTAGACAATAATGCCTTGTGAACAAAAGCGGATTCATCCATGTGGTCGCTTTGCAGATATCAGGCAGTGATACTCCAGCCAACAAAACATACAGGCTGACGTACTTCTAGACCTGTGGGATCTAACTTTAGACTCCAGTAGTCTTCCTGCCTTTTCATGACAGAAAGCTATAGCTGCTGAGACCACTCTAGCTATTCTGGACTTAAGGCTTGTCCCCTCCTTGGAGGTGCACAAGCAACTAAAAGATGGTCAGACTTTCGGATGGGTTTAGTTCTGTCAGTACAGAATTTGAGGCATCGTTTAACGTCCAAAGAATGCAGTGCTCTTTCAGTTATATTCGATTGATTTGGGGAAAATGTCTTCAAGACAGCTGGTTCATTAAGGTTAAAGTCTGTTGAAACCATAGGAATAAATCAAAGGTTAGTTTGTAAAATAACAAAATGGTTTCTTACCTGTAGGAGTAGTTTCGCAGTTTGAGGGATTTCAAAGATTCAGATGCTGTGCATTATTCTGCCATCTAGTGGTTGAGTCTGGAATTCTCGTTTGTGTTAGTCTTTTCTCTTGTTAGTTGTTGTTGAACGTTAACTGTCACCCCATTTGGAGTCTAATCCAGCCTCTCCTGAGGTCATATGCCCTTCCCCAGAAGAATCCACGAGTGGTCACCGTCTTCAGAATCTTTTTTTTGGTAGTATATGCTTCAGGTTCGTTGTTCACTTAGGCTCCATCATCTCTTAGGGAGGAGGGTGGGTCACCTGTGAATCGAGAACATTCTTCCAGCTGAAAAACTACTCCTACAGGTAACCTTGTGGAGGCTGGGTTGGATTAGAGTCTGAGCACGTGAATAAATGTTTTAGTAAGTACTCTCTCCCGCTTGCACTTCTTTGTGCATCTGTATGTCGATTCAGTAGTGCTTTGTAAACATGTGTACTGATGACCAACTGGCAGCGACGCATATGTCATGCAATTGGATATTTGTCAGGAAGGCTCTTGTAGCCTCCTTTCTCACGTGTTGTGTGCTCTTGGCTTGATCAGTAATTTAATGACAGCTGTTGTGTGACATCCGGATTGTCTGAGCAATCCACCTTGCAATGGTGATTTTGGTAACTGTTTTTTCTTGGTTATTTTTGGCGAAAGATAGAGTTTTTATCCTTCCCTCACCGACTTTGCTTTATCCATACAGTACATTAGTGTTCTTCTTGCGCCAAGTGTATGTAGTGCTCTTTCAGCCTGAAACTTTGGCTTCTGGAAGAAACTAATTATCTGGATTGTCGGCTGATGTGAAAGTGTGAGATGACCTTCGTGTCATGGTCTGGCCAGGGTTCTGCCTAGTTAAATTCCCCAAACAGAGTAGAATGGTTAATGCAGAATGAAAGAGGGTGAGGACTAACTTCTATACCCGTTTTTCTCCCGGTCAGCGGGACTTCACAGAGCAACAAACTTTGCTGTGATCAGAAGCAGGAAGAAAGCAGACGACTCACTGCGAGCCATCTCAATGCGCTAGGGATGCTAACATGCTGCAACCTTGGTTTTTCAGGCTATCAACACACAAGTGTGTTGATTATACAAAATCAGCTGCTGTCTCGCGCTGCGAGTGCATTCCATTTGCAGCACAAGCATGGAGCGTAGCTGCGGAACCCATCATGCAATCAAGGAGCATGTTCATGTTTATTTTGGTTTTCCATTTTTGGAGCATCAATCTCGGATTAAGTTACAAAGCGCAGGGAGCGCTCATCTTTCTTATTTTATCAGAGCTGGATGAATGATCTAGAACACTTTTTGTTATTTAACCCACCTGGCACTACTGGGACATAACCGAAAGACGGAAGATGTTCAGTGAAGACCAACTGAGTCTCTGGTTGAATTCTGGACCATGTGTTCATCCAACCTGACAAGGTTGTTATCCTTCCTTTCTATATCTCTGTTCATCTTTGCTAGGCTGCTTGTGATTACGTATGGTGCATTATAGAAAACCCTATCTTGGTTTATTACAGGATCCTTCCTTCGACCTACACTCAACACTCCCTTCATGCACTTCACTCTTTTTCAGGAAATTATTCCGACCCAGGGGAGGGGCACATATGACATCACATGCTCCCTTACTTTACTGATCCTGCTCTTTACGCTTCAGGGTACAACCAAGTGTCCTAGAAGAGTGAATACCCAACAAACTACCAAGATATCCTTCCCTATATCGCATCCTTCCTTCTTATCCTGTTACTACATACATGCAAGTGGGAGGAAAGGAACGGTGAAGCCAGGTTCATATCATCTCTATAGGGTCACCCCGCAGGCAGAAGGTAAGGGCTGCGGTGCTCTGACACTTTGGTAGGAAATGTGGGTCAGTCCTTAGGACTATTCTGTCCTTGTGTACATGTAAACATATGGTTCTTGGATGGCGAGTCCTTGTCACCCACTCACTCTTCGGAGAGATGTCATTGCAATTAAAAAGGTCGTTTTTAGTGTGACTAATTTTAAAGATGCCTTGTGCAGGGGTTTCAAAGGGTTTCTTCATGAGTTGGGTTCACTCTTCATTTAAGTTCCATGTGGGTGTTGGTACACGTCTTGGTGTGGCTATCCATTTTGCCCCTTCTAGTAATCTTTTGATTACAATTGTTATGTAGAAACGCCTTCCTATGTATCCCCTCGTGAAGGTCACTATTGCTGCTAAATATACCTTCAAAAATGCATATGTTATCATGCTGTCCAGCAGGTGTGGGAGGTATCGCATAACTATAGTATCTTTTGTATTGTGTTGTAAGAGGCCAGATTTGTGGCACCATCTTGAGCATCTTTCCCATTTGGCTATTAGGTATTTCGTATTCTTGGTCTTTTTGCTTCTCTGAAGACCGCCATTGCCCTTTCTGGAAGTCCAAGATGTCCAAACTATGTCCTCGGGAGCCAAGCTGCTAAGCTCAGCGATTTTGCTTCTGAGTGGAGAATCCTCCTCACTTGCACGGAGAGCAGGTCTTGCAAAATTTGGTAGCTTCTGTAGATTATTGGGAGCTATTTCTATTAGGTCTGAAATGTAGATTTTTCTCATCCACTGTGGTGCGGATGAGTATTATGGTCAGTTATAACAGTATGAATTTCTGGATTACTAGTGAGAACAGTAGGATCGGGGGAAAAAGCGCAAGCAAATCTCCCTGACCAGTCTACGGACAGAGCATTATCCAGGGAGTGATAGTGTGGCTGTCTGGGCGCAAAGGATTGGCCTTTCATGTTCTCTGGTGTTGCGAAAAGGTCTATTTCTGGTCCCCATTTTTTGAAGATCTTTGAGTACTGTTTGATTCAGTTTCCACTCGTAAGAGATGGATACTTCTCTGCTCAGCTTGACCGCTTCTACATTGTTTTACCCTGGTCGATGTATTGCTGTTATGCTTGTTTCTCGGTGGCCCACCTCCAAATTTCCTGTGCTAGTTTTGAGAAGGCAAATAATTTTGGTCCCCCTGCTTGTTGAGATAAAACGTTGTGGTAGCAATGATTTTTTCCACAGTTGTTTCTGAAAGGCTTTTAACACCTTCACTGCGGCGGCTATTCCGCCGCAGTGTTAAGGGTGTGGGGCGGGCGCGCGGCGGGCGCATGCTGGTGACGGAACCGCTCCGTCACCAGCGTCGGTTGAGCTGTGCTTGTGACAGAGCGGTTCCGTCACGGCCCGCCCCGCTCAATAGAACCCTCAGCGCAGGCGCGGAATTCGCGCCGCGCATGAGCGTTCTATCGAGCTGGGCGGGCCATGACGGAACCGCTCCGTCATCAGCACAGCGCGACCGCGGCTGATGACGGAGCGGTTCCGTCATCAGCACCGATGGGGTTAAGGCTGGAAGGTCTATCTTTAGCTCGAGTAAATGTATGTCTTGTACTGTGTCCTCTGCTCCTCATATTCCTCTGATGTTGAGTCTCCCCATATGAGCTTCCCATTCCATATGCTAGGCGTCTATGGAAATCGTTACTGTTGAAGTTGGAGAAGTGAAAGGCCTGCCAGATGCTATATTTGTTTAGTTCCATCACGTCATTTCCTCGTGTATTTTTTGTATGAAAATTACAAGATCTTTCCAACTCCCTGTAGTTTGTGACCATTGATTCTGGATCCATTCTTGAATTGATCTTGTGTAACTGTGCATATGGTATTGGAGGTATGAAGGAGGCCATTTTTCCCAGTATCTTCCCTGTCAGAAACAGACCCCTGTGGTATTGATGAGTCAAGTACATCAACAATAGTTTCCTCTTCTTGCAAAAATGCTTTCGCATCTATTGAGTGGATTCTTGCTCCCAGGAAGATTTTCCTGTTCTGGTTTAGGTGACCATTTTTCATCGTTTAGGGAAACCACCACTTTATGGAATGTTGATATGAAAGTATATATGTTGTTTCAGCACTTGTGTAGGGAGTTTGCTTTTACCAGCCAGTCGTCTAGGTATGGGTATACGTTCATCCCTTGCCTCCTCAACTGTGCTGCGACTGCTGCTTTGCACTTTGTAAACACTCTGGGTGCCAATTATATTCCAAATGGCAGGAATTTGAATAGATAGTGTGCTTTGTCTACCACTAAACGCAAGACATTTCTTGTGATCCATAAGGATGTGCAGGTATGCATATTTTAGATCCACTGTCGCCATACAGACTCTTTTTTGTAGCTGCAGAATGACATCCTGCAGAGTTGAGATTTTGAACTTGTTTCTTCATGAACTTGTTTAAGAAATGGAGGCCCAGCATAGGACACAGAAATCCGTTTAGCTGTGGTATCAGAAAGTATGTTGAGCAGTTTCCCTGGATGATATCCTTCTGGGCACTCTTTCTATTGCCTTCTTTTGTAGCAATTATTTAACCTCATGTACTAGTTGTGTCTTTTCTGGTCTTGTGTGAATCACTCTCCTTGGTCCCTTTGCTGGTGGGTGTGTGACCGGTTCTATGCAATAAAAGTGTTTGATAATATGGAGTATCCATTTGTTTGAGGTAATCTCCGCCACTCCTGGAAGAAGTCCCCTATTCTCTCCCTACAGGTGTGTGTGGGATGGGATGTTTGACTTTTTAGTCGCTTACTAGTTGGTGCAGCCACTCCTCTTTATGACTGATTTGCCCCTTGCTCGGCTAGAGAAAGGGTTGGCGCAGGGGTGTCTGGTACTGCCATTGTTGGGTAGGTGTTTGAGTCTGGCTTGCACCTTGAAAACTCTGGTGTGTGGTGGTACTTTGGAAGCTCCCTCTACCTACTGGCCTCCTTGTAGGTGTGGTTCCTCTCCTTAGATGTTGTCAGGAATGTAGTGGCCAGCACATGCGCAATGATTGTTCAAGCTAAAAAGAATGAGGCTTACCGGAAAGAGAATAAATATCCGCACTTGAAAAGATTCCCCTCCGCCACTATGTCAGCACTAAGAATTTGCTTGGGTTCCATTTGCCTGTCTCCAGGATCGGATTCTGTAGTCATTCACTGCATTTCTTGTAAGAAAGGTCAGTGGTCTAGCTTTACCAGGCGTGAGACGGCCGAAGACCCAATCGCGCATCTGCAACGTTTGAACGCTGCACTTCAACTGTGATCTGAGAGGTGCAGGTCACGTCTCTCCTCAGTGCAGCCTTCGTCGTTGGATTTCCTGCTCCTGTCAGACACTGGATAGTGTCTCCTTGGAGCCAGCAACTGCGTTCTGCATTTTCCTTTTCTCCAACATCTTTAAGCCCAAGCAGCTTATTAACACACATAAAGACTGACTAACCTTGAGTTGTTCTATAAATTAAGCCTTGAGCGGGGAAATTAGTTCTTTCCTCAAGTATTAACCCTTGATTAATTTTCTCAGCGCTTGGAGAATTGAAAGCCTAAAACCAGAAGCAATTCAAAGTTTCTCAAGAGAATCAAAGGTAGTGTCCTTTTAGTTTTTCTCTCGAGGCAAACTACCTATGTGATGCCTTCATTCTCGGTAAGGAAAATGTTCACCTTATACTGCAGAGTAACAGTCCGCAAGTACCGCTACAAATGTAATTATATTTGAAGATCAGAGACAGTGTTATTATTCAGGAAGAGTGAGTTATTCTGAGTTCTGAACTTTAGTGGACTACACTGTTAAAGGTGTATTCACATACTAAAACTACTATCAAAATTGATATTGGGAGCACACACAGTATGCTTCTAAAGAGAAGCTTAAGCCTTATGAAATTTGGGTAAAGAGTTACATTATATATATGTGTCTTGGAAAGTAGTTTAACAAGGGTGCTAAACAGTGTGTTTGTTTAACCTTTCTCTTTATGCAGGAACGACACATCAAATCCCAATAGAAGAGATCAGAGGTGACAGAACATAGAAGTACAAACTATCGTTTTCAAGGCAGTTTCTCTTTATCCACTTCGTCCCACCCTGTTGCCCTGAGACTACAGATAATATAGGGTGGACTCGGGTACTGGTGGAGGGGCTTTGGGTACATCTTCAGTTCCTGTGGAATTTTTAAGCTGTTTTAGGGTTTTATCCAGTGCGCTGCCAAAATGTTTTTCCCCGTTCAATGGCATATTAATGTTATCTTGGACCTCATTTTTTTAAGCCTGACACCCTTAGCTAAGCACGACTTTTTAGGGTGGTCCCCACCATCATTTGTCTACTTGCTGTATCTGCAACATCTACTGCATATTTTAAGCAGCTGGTGGCAATATTCTTCCCTTCATCTGCAAGGAACGCTGCTCGTCTTTGTTGTTGTTCCGTCAGATGTTCCTTCAGCTCTGCCATCTCCACCTAGTTCTGATATGCATAGCTGTTGAGCAGGGCATTAGAATTGGCCATGCACCATCGAGTCACAGCTCATCTCTCAAATTTTATTCCCACCATGTCCATTTTTTTTTTACTTTCTATGTCCGGAGTTGCTCCAGATGCAGAGGGGCGTTTGCTCTCTTTCTTGCTGTGGCAGCAATAATAGTCTGCTGGCACTGTCCCTCGATATAAAGAGGGTTCTTTGAAGAATGTTTATATTTCTTTTCAGCCCATGGTGTTACTGACCAGCCTGTTTCAGGATCCTTCATGGCCTCTCATCCCAGGTTTAGTAATCTAGGGAGCATGGGTAGGTATTGACTCCTACTTTGGGGTAGTAGTAGTGTCGCTAATAGAAAACATGATTGAGATGTTTACCTTGAAGTTGTACGCCATACTTATCTGCAGCCCTTTTTATTAGTTGATTGTACATGGTGATGCTGTCTGGTAGCAAAGGCCTCGACGGATAAGTGTCTAGCCCCACTTCTGTGGTATCTGTTTCGAGGTCCTGCCATTGAGTCTCGAGGTATTCCGACCCGTCTGTCTCCTGGACCATGCCCTGGGACCTCTTCGACGAAGATCTCTTGTTCCTCCTCCTCCTGTGGTTCTGGAGTTATCGGGGGCTCTAGTTCTTCTGAATCCTTGTCCCTTCATGCCTGTTTCGTCTTAGCTTTCGGCGGAATCTTGATGACACAGAGGCATCAAACTCCTTTTCTTTTTGCAAGATTGTGGCCATTTCAGCTTCGAGGTGCCTCTATTTACGTTCGATCTCAGCCCCACTATCATCGGCTTCCAGCATGGGTGTCTATTTTCTTTTCAACATTGAAGCTTCTGCCGTCTGGGTCTCACTAGACCTTTTATTGCCCTTTCTCGACTTTGGTCATCCTTCTATGCCGTTGCGTTCTGGGAAGCTCTTCGGCCTGTGGTGTCCTCGTTATGGAAGCCAAGGGGCTCTTTCGGTTTCTACTTGCCTTCAGTTAGCGAGATTTTTAGCCACACAGCAGCTTTTAAGCTTTTTAGTCTATTGATCGAGACTCGCCCCAGTCTGCTTTTTCGCCGTTACCTGCAAATGTTTCTCCTTGCGGTTTCAATGATTTTTAGATATCGATTACCCTAATTTCAGCATCTGAGCCTTCTTTTCTCCGCTTCTAGGGCAAAGTTGTCTTCCTCCTCGCTCGACAACCCCAGGACGCACTGCGACAGTGTCCTTCTGTTCCTGCTTGGCATGGTGTGCTTGTCTCCATTTGTCTCTCACCGTTAAGTTATCCGGTTTGAAGTCAGTGCTGGCCTCACAGCTTTCTCTTTGGGGGTCTAACGGAAGGCAAAGGTTTCACACAATACTTCTGTGCACACCTGCGATGGCACTTTGGGCAGAAAATACTATTTTCTATATCACATGGAACAGAGGGCCCCTTCTCCAGACATGCCCTGGTCTTCCCTCAATGTGAAGTCTCAATAACTTTAAAGCGGAACCTGGTTTATGTAGTTTTCTCTGGTACTTCAGCTACTTCCTCAAACTTTTAGTAAATCTTTTCGGTGATTGGAGAGCTTTCAGCAATGCTTCTAGCTCCAACGGTGGTAAAAAAAAAGAATCTGAAGATAGTGAACATGTGTGGCTGAGTCCGGGGAGGGCACATGATGTTTAGATAGGCGGGATTAGACACCAAATGGTAGGGCAATCGACACCCAACAAAAAAGAGGAAAAAGGACTAACTCAGAGAATTGAGGACCAAAACACTAGATGACGGGATAATGCACAGCAAGTGAATTTAAAAAAGATTCACACTGCAAAATCTTATCCGTTCTAAATTGCATGAAAGTTTACTGAATTGTAATAGTCTGTATTTCGCTAATACTCCTTGTCGACGTCTGTGCTAGGTAGATCATCTTCCATGAGAGATAATAGATGTCTGGCTTAAGAATTGGTGCGAAAGGCCTTCCCATTAACTGAGCCATTACTTTAGTGAGCTGTCATGCAATTAGCATCGCAGAGTAAATTGTAAATAGTCCTCATAAGAATTCTTTCATTAGCCTGTCAGACCATAAGGACCGCTGATTTCGGGAACGTCTGAACCTTGAAAACGCTGCAAGGACAACTTTAACTGAGCAATGTGGGACACCAGACTGAGCCAAATTCAGCAAATAGGGTAGAATCTGCACTGAGGTTAAGGAAAAAGGATGGCAATTGTTAGTGGAACACCAATTTGAAAAATCTAAAGTCCCTTAGCAGTGTATGATTTGTTCGTAGAGAAAGCTCTTGCTTTAGAAGGGATGTCGTTGCACTGTTTAGGTATTTTCAGTTTGTGAAATTCATTGCATTTAGGAGCCAAGCGGGTAACCTAAACGACTCCGGATTCGGGTGATTCATCTGGCCTTTGTTGCTGGAGCGCATACCTGGGACTGGTCTGAGAAGAATGTGTTTCTATTCTGACACAATGAGAAGTTCTGTGAACCAAACTTGTCTTGCTCATGCTCGGGCTATTAGAATGATTTGACTCTGTTCTCTTTATCTTGTTGAAAATTCGAGGAACCAGAGGGAGAAAAGCGTAAGCAAATATTCCCGTTCTTTTTATCTGAAAGGCCTTTCCACGCGATCCTTTATGAGCAAATCTGCATTTTCGGTTGAGAAGGGCAACAAATGGGTCTAGTGAGGGGTGTCCCCATTTTTGAAAGATTGTGGACAGCTGGGAATGTGACAGCTCCCCCTCGTGTCATTCATTTAAAGATCTGGTTAGATCGTCTGCCCACTGATTTTTCATTCCTTGCATATGTTCTACCTTCAAGGAAATCATGTGGTGGAGGATGCATTTCAAAATATATTGTACTTCCCTGGATAAAAGGCACAATTATGCTCCACCCTATTTGTTCAGGTAAAACACTGTGGTGGCGTTGTCTGTGAGTACCAGGATGGGAGATCCTTTTATGTGTAGCAGAAAGACCTGCAGTTCCAAAGCAGCAGCCTTCAACTTCAGAAAATTAATGAGTTTTTTTTCTTCTCTGTGGTTGACCATTTCCCACTTACTTCGAGGTCTTGAACATAGGATCTCTATTCCTCCAATGAGGCATCTATTGTCATTACGAAGTGTAAAAGTGGTGGTGGTGCATATAGGAATGTTAACCCATATAAACTTTTTTTTCCTCCATCCACCATATGACAGCTGGTTTCATTCCAGCGTTATGGTGATCACGTCTTTGAATGATTCCGTTATCTGTTTCCATTGCTTGTCAATTTGTTCCTGCAGTGGTCTCATTAACAGTAGACATTTTGAAAGGAATGCAAGACAATATTATCCCCAGGAACGATTTGTATTTCATGACAAATTTACTTTGTTTTTGGAAAGTGTAGAAGCCATCAACAGTATCATGGTAATTCTTTTCCTTGCAGAAAAGGCCTTACAATCTTTTCTTACCCAGAATTGCCTCCAAGGAAAGTAATTAGAGTGCTCGGGCAAGGCAGGATTTCTCTTTGTTTTCAACTGGAGGGCTCATTTTTGAAAATTTGGAGGCAATCTTTCATTGAAGAAAGAGCCTCCTCATACGATGGAGATTTAATTAGCCAGTCGTCCAATTATGGAAAAGTCTGGTGACCCTTTCTTGTCCGGTATGCCACCGCTGGAGCCATGCATTTAGTAAATATTCCTGGGGAAGATTCCCAGCTGAAAGGGAGGACTTTGAAATTGGAAGTGACATCCGACTACCTCTAATCTGAGATACCTCCTGTTCACACATGGATGGAAATATGAAAATAACCATCGAGCAGGTCTAATAAAATCTACTAGCTGCAGAAGATGGAGTATATCCTAAAGCTTAACTATTCTGAAGGATTGCTTTATGAGGTATTTGTTTAGTTGTCTCAGATACAACACCTCCCTCCACTTCCTAATTTTTTTGTGTACAAGAAAAAAGTTGGAGTAGAAACCTATGTTTTGATGTGCTTGTGGGGACGACTTATATTGCTCTCTTTAGTATAAGCAACCTTATTTTCTCTCTTAGCAGATGAAGGTGTTGATGTGACGTCTTGAGAGGTGGCTCTTTTTTTAGGTTTCTGCGTAAATTCTAGAGTGTGACCCTGATAATGTCTAGCAGTCAACAGTCTGAAGAGA
The DNA here is from genome assembly GCF_964261635.1 of Lissotriton helveticus. Classification (NCBI taxonomy): domain Eukaryota; kingdom Metazoa; phylum Chordata; class Amphibia; order Caudata; family Salamandridae; genus Lissotriton; species Lissotriton helveticus. The sequence continues at coordinate 844,223,927 of NC_136067.1, read as the reverse complement.
TGTTTCTCCAGTGCTCATAACAGTCAAATGCTAACATTTAAGGATTCTGCCCATAAATGGGTTGAGTGAAGTCAAAGCCTGTCAATGTCTTCTGGAAGGCTCCTGCTACCTTCCTGTACCGGTAGATTTTCTCCTGGAGGTTTGTCTATTGTAGGCAGCCGCAGGTGGAAATCTGTATTGGTGGGGAATCTATTGGTTATATCCTTGCTGAAATTGCCCATAGGGTTAGTACCTGTTGGATTGGTACCCTCCCTGAATAGGGTTTTGTCCTCTACCGCCACAAAATGTGTGGAATTGCCATAGTCTGAGCACCCACAGGGAGCTGGCAGTTTTCTGTATCAGTCTTGATCGATTGAAGCGCATCATCCATGTGCTTCCCAAAGAGTTCTTCCTTCTTAGGCATATCTAGTACCTTAGACTGAACCTCCGGCCTGAAATAGGTTGCCTTCAGCCATCCCTGGCGTCTTAAGACTGTTGCAACAGCCAGATGCCTGAAACCAGTTAAAGCTACATGCATAGCTGCATCTATGACCTCTCAAGATGACCTTTCATTTCACCTTTCTGAAGGATTTTGATTGCCTCTTTTTTCTTATCTTCTGGTAGAAGAACAATTAATTGCATCAAGCCTGACCACATTTGTTGGTCATATCTGGCCAGTATTGCAAGGATGTTAAAGGCTCTTATTGTCATTGCGACCATCGCAGAGAAACGTTTTGCGACATTATCCAACCTCCTGCCCTTCTAATCAAGGTGTGGAGCATGGTGTAGAGCGATTTTCTTATCTCCTTTGAGCAGCCTGCATTATCACAGAATCCAGCATAGGATGTCCTATCAAGCAAGCTGGTGAGTTGTCAGGGGCTTTGTATTTTTCTTTATCAGTTCAAGGTATTACTGCAGTGACTGTTGCAGGGTTTTTCTTTTCATTTAGTCCTTTTGACCATATGTGAACTATTATGGGTATCAACAACGGATTTCCTATAAGTTTCCTTGAAATCATATAGAAAGCATTCAGTTTGTTGCACTGGCAAGTTGAAACGTTTTGAAGCCAATTGTGCATGGAAACCCCTGATGTCTTCAGGTCTTCAGGTAACTGGAGGTGTTGCAGGGTCTGAACAGGTGCAATATAATAGTTCCAATCCAGTTCCAGTGTCTATAGCTTGATTATTAGGTATTTCACCCTCCTCAGGCTCCTCACCATCATCTCCTTGTTCAATATAATCATCATATATAGTTATGAGGTACAGCTGCTGTGGCTGAGACAGCTGCATTGCTGTATAGCTGGGCTTTATTCCTGTCCTATCAGCACAGGAGACTGTTGGAAAATACCAATGGGGGTTTTGGTGCACACTGTTGCTGCTCATTTGTAGTCTTGTGAAGGTCTTATACCAGAGCTATAGCAACCTGCATCGCTGGTTCTTTATAGGACTGTTTTTCGTAGGATATTGCTCTTGAAGGTCTTCAAAAAAACTCATTTGTGAAATAAGCCTACTTCAGGCAAGTTAGTTGTCTCAGTCTGTCCTTCTCCTTCTCGGTTTCCTGACATTTAACATGTAATGTTGATGTGTTACTTGCGGCCCCAAAAGGTCCATTAGCATCATCTCAAGAACTTGAGAAGACGGACAGGCGGCAAAGGTGAAACCTTGCTTGGTGATATCTGGTATGGTTTTAGGGTTTCAATCATTCTGGTTGACGTTCCAGTCGACTATGTTGCTCTCATATGAATTGGTGTAGAATGCTGCTGCATAGCCCTCGGCAGGGTCATCAATGGGGCTGCTGTTGATGGAGAGGCTGTCAATGGTTTCAGGGACAAAGTGGTCTCCAACATAGTTGTCGTCAACTGTCTCATAGATGAAGTTGGTCGGCGACGTTGTTGATGCTTGAACTGATGTAGGCGGCTTGGTCGACACCAATCTAAACGACAGCGGTAGAGGCGGTGAGCGTGGTCGTGTGAGACAACGATAACGTCATTGACTGTGTTGTCGTCACGTGACATCTACTAGTAGATCATGAAGCAATTCTAATATCTGAAGAACCCACAGCAACATCAAAAGGAGTGACCTTGTTTTTCTCGTTTTTGAAAATTCAGGAGATGATAGATCTGTTTTGTGGACTACTACTGTCATCTTTTTTCTTTCCCTTTTGCCAACTTTTTAGGTGGCTGCTCACATGATTCTTTCATACCTTTCTCAACTTCTTGGTTGCTGCTGACTTTTCAGGCTCACCCCCTCCAGAGCTTGAAGTGCATGCTAATTTCCTCTTCTGCAGCCACAGTAGAAGCCATGCCTCCTGTCCTGTAGGGATTTGGCAAAATACCTTCTGCAATCCTTGCAGTCCTAGAGAGTAAGGTGTAGGTAATATAAACATTCCTTGCGAGGGTCCTCTGAGAAAAATCCCAGTTTTCCACAGGTCCTACAAGGTCAAAATACCCCTTTTTGGACCCTTATATGATGTAAAACGGTCAGGGAAATCACAGATGCATTATACCCTGACAGTTATGGTCAGGAAAAGTTCAAAGAAGCAGCTTCTCAAAGAACTGGGCAGAGTTCAGGAAGATTCCGGTCAAATGACGTGCTGTTAGAAATCTGAGTTGTGGTGACCCTTGAGAGGAAAGATAATTCACAAACTGCTCTCTGATTGGCTGGAGTTTGGTTCTTCCTAAAATGATGTAAATTGGCTAACAAGGTCACTCTTATGGGCTGTACAGTTTGATGTTTGGCCTTCTACTGCTTATTACAATTACCGCGGGACTACCACCTCTACAATTGGGAAGATTAAAGCATGTGAATCTATGAAAGATTCGGTCCTGGGGAAACACATCATATCAGACATATACAAAATTCTCTGCTTTTTCAACACCCGAGAGGTAGCGGGTATCAGTCAGAAAAGATGTGAGACTGACCAGCACTTCACAGAGCAGCTCTGCAGGCAAAGTAACAGAGATAAAGAAATGACAATATACTGGTACAATACACCACCAATGATAAATAGCTGGGACCTCTCCAAACCTAAAGTATACTAGTGGGGCTGTGGAACTTTTAACTCACTCCTACACCTATGGCAGAACTGCCATAAGGTACAATGATAGTAGGAGCTAGTACTCTTTGGCACTGATGCAGTATTCTATAGACCTCCCTATCCTACCAACACATCTAATATTAGACCTAACAAGCATATCCATTGCACTCCCTCCCTATGTGAAACTAATGTCACTAGCATTGTGTGCAGGTAAGCTTGATATAGCCCCCGATGGGGCTCAGACTCTGGGACCTAATGGCATGTAGAAAATTCCAATGGCATTAGAACAAAACAAGGGAATCGTTGAAAGCTGTAGACTCCATGTATATCTTTCCTCACAGACTAATTGAGAAAACTGATTTGCCACAAATACTTCAGAGCATTCAAATTGACCAAGCGAGTTACAAATTAATAAATAGAAAGTGAAGCGGCAGCGAGGAGGGTGTAAGGAGCCTTAGCTCCAAGGCAACACATAATACATGAATTTGTAAAGCTATATGAGAAACAAGGACTACGGTGTTTTGACTGTGTGGGGATACATTTGGAGGGTGTGTTGGGGAGGGAAAGGAAATCTTTTGCAAGGTCTAGTACTTTTTCTTGCCCCACCAGCCAGAGCGTGAAGTCAGGTGTACATGTAACAATTTATATTAATAAACCAGTACTGATCTGAAAATTATTAAACCTAGACTATTACTATATTTTGCTTTATCTGCAAATCAAAGAATATAATGACTAGTTCTGAAGTACATGCAAAAACAGAGGAAGAAACCTCTGAATAATAATGAGAAGGTAACAAGTTCTGCGAACCAGCTTCCTATCCCCGTTAATGACACTAGTTTTAGGTCTGACTTGACAGTGGAGCTGCCTGCAAGACCTATTGTTACAAATTCTTTAAAATACAGACAGAGGGTTTTGACCTCACCCAGAGGAGTACCTTTCTGATCTCATGCTATTGCCTGTTTGGCAGCCGTGGTACGTCCATTGGGGCGTCGGGGCGTAGCCCCACTAAGCCTCGCGGACCGTGGACGCACCGCGTCAAGCACTGCAGAAGTTACTGATTCAGATTCTTCATCATTATGGATTGCGCTAATGCGCTGACAGAGCTGTTCCTCACGCCCGCGCCCCGCCCGACACTGAGTGACAACAATCTCGTTACAATCGTAGTGCAACGGGGGTGGGGCTGGGCTGGGCTGCTGCAGCTTGAGTGACAGTCCACACACTCAGCTGCAGCAGACAGTGCGCAAATGTATTTGGGGCCTTTAATCAGCCCGCACATGCGCTTTACGTCTTCTTCCCATAGAGAGGGACCCAAGAGGTGCTGTTTCATACAGCACCCCAGGGATGCAGGCCCCGGGGTTGAAAGGGCGGATGGTAACTGTGCCCCCCTAGCCAATCCTGGTGCTGCATGCAGCGCCAGGATTGGATGGTCCACCGCACAACAATCCCTATTGGGTGCCGCGCGTGGGTGGTGCACACTGCCGCAGCCGCACTTTCTATGGCCAATCACTGTGTGACTTCATGTGAAGCCATGTAGTGATTGGCCATTGATTTCGGGACGCTGGCTGCTCCGACGTGCTCCCGTCCCTCCCTGACTCAATCTGCTGTGCTGGTGTCCCGTGCCTAGTCGACTCGTGATTGTGACGGACGGTGTCACAGACAGTCACTCACTCACGTGTGTGTCGTCGTCGAGAGATAGCTGCTAGAGAGATCCTGCGCGGCTGCACTGTGATTTTGAATAAAAATAAAAAGTAAGTCTACTCGTTTAACAGCCCTACTCGTAACTAATGCTGCAAGCGCAAGGCCGGATCAGCATTGCAACTAGGCCCAAGTGAAGTCACCACCTGGCCGGGGCCGCCCGCACAACCAGGGCAGCCCGCTCGTTGTTTCTATGCACACAGCACACACCTCACATAATAGTGACTGTGCCAGCATAGGGCTGCAGGCACCCAGCGCCGCATTCCACCAGGCCTCGCGCTGTAGTAGGTGCTATATTGATGTAGAGCCCTAACATCCATTTTCCGCGCCCGCGCTGCCGGAACCGAGACGCCTGTAAGTGTACTACTACTGTACATCATAATGAGCGCAGCTTTCCCATAGGGCTTCACATGCTCCTCTGATGCACCCCCCCCCAGGCAGCGTGTGATAGTGATGAGATACTGCACCCGCCATAGGCCGGGGCGGGCCTGTAGAAGACAACAAACTTTACAGCAGTCATGACTGGAAGCACAACATTAAAGCATGGGCGTTCCTACACTGTCTGTGGGAGCAGAGATGTAAGACCCAAATAAAGAGTAAGTTTAAATGGGCAAGATTAAAGACACGTTAAAAAAAAACAAGTTTAACAGCACTGTACCCGATGCGGAATATCGGAGAGAGCCGCATGACCATGGAGTAGTACCCGAGCCGCACTTTCTGGCGCAGTGAGCAGCGCCACATAATGGTTGAAATGAAAGGGATGCTCGGAGGAAGCAGTGGCTAGCCAAATGCTTTGCTGGAGTTAAAGGCATAGAATTCCATGGACATAGGGCGGGGGCCAAGCTCAGTGAACCTCATTCAGGGGATGATTAGAGTATGAATTTTTTTTGTCCCATCTGATTCAAAATTAAGAGTCCCTAAAGAATAACTGGAAGTAGATCGATTTTCAGGGTCCACCTGCCTCTCCGGTTGGGGTGAATTGGTGACAGTAATGCTACCGTCGGCCACAATCCCAACCTCCTAACCCACACTTGGTTGGTTATGCTGGCTGCGAGCGTGCTGCCATGCATTGCTCCCTCCTTGCATCCAGCAGAACTAGGAAGAGGCCGGGAGAGGGGAAAGGGTGACATGCCCCCGCCTAGTATTTCACCTCACCTCACCCTTGGACTATGTACACAAAACGGGGTTGGGCGAGCACAAGGGTTTGGACTTGGGAGCTTGCCTCTTCGCTCTGCCTCTGTCTGCAGCATTATCTGCTCTGTGATTTGTCCAAGTGATCATAGTTTTGTCTAGTGGAAGTTTTGGCTCATGGAAAGGTAGCGCAGAGCAGCAGAAGGTTAATGTGCCTGCTGCAAAGAACATGTACCTGATGCAGATCACAAAATGCATATGATGTAAATAGGTCAGTGTCAGTAGTGTAATAGGACGGAATGTATGAAGCTCTGTGGTTATACTGAATAAGCAGCTACCTATGTTATGACATCTATTAATGTAATAACTGCATTTTCACAATTGCTTAATTAACCTTTCTGCTTTCTCAAATTTGCTTGAAAATGCACGATTTTTCTTCTCTTTTTTCAAAATTTCCCCCAAACCCCCCTTATGGAGGTTCGGGCTCGCTCGCTGTGCTCGCTGCAGTGCGGTATGCAAATCAGTTTACGCCCTACCACTTTCAAATGTCACCAGCCACCCCTGCTGTTTGGTGTTTTATCCCGTTTCCTATACAGTGCTAGTGTAGGAATGCGGGAAGGATTATTTGCCTTTCAAAAGTACACAGACATTACAAATTAAATTATTTCTCTAATGGATGCAGAAAATACAGAAAGTTAACATTTATTTTTGCAACACCAGGCTTTAAAAAAATATTTTATCCAGGCCTAGAAATTAAAGTCTGACCTAATGGCTTTGCCATTGCTTGCATTTTTAGGGATTGGCTGCTATGATGGATAAGCAAATTAAAGATATTAAGAATAGTTAAGTCCATCTTAAACTGCTTATCCAAATTCAATCTTTTGTTGATGAATAAACTGATGACCACTGCTCCCACAGCAGTGGGATCCATAAGTATTGAATTGTATCTAGTATATATGCTAACAAATCAATGTATATAAAAAAGAGGGATTCAGAATGCTTAAAAAACACTGAAGCTGCAATTGGCACCAGCACATTTCCAAGATTGTATGTTAGTTCTGTCCTTAAGTGACATCAAGCTAAATTTTGGACTAGTGGAAGTGGAGATTATAATCTTCACGTAGGATGCTTGTTATGACTGCAACGTTATGCCTGGAACAATGTCCCCAGCTGGAGAACAAAGGTGAAAGCGTAACCACTAAAGGGAAACGCAGCTTGGACAAAAGCAATAGTTAGTGCATAAAAGATCAGGTACCAACTTCATGGAAAATTGGATCAGTGATGTATAGAGCATGCACATCCTAGATTTGGGATTACTGAGTTAGACTGCCTTACTAGGAATTTTAATTTGTGCTGATTGGAATGTGTGAATAAGCGCAAGGGCCAACCCAACTTTACGCAAGCAGTATCTATATTATCAATTATACATGTACTACTTCAGCAATTATACGTGTTTTCTTCCTTTTACGGACCTTTTTAGCACTTACAGGTGTAGCCATAGGACTCTGAGTCCAAATGACACATTTCAACAATTGCCAGATGAACGTATATGGATTTGACAACATTACGTTTCAGTAGGTTTCCTTAATGAAGTTGAGAATACATCATGTATTTTTATTTAAAAATATATTGTATATTTTAAGCCAATTCTCATTAAAATATATCCTGCTACAATCGTCATGCATTTCAGTAGTAAACAATGGTCCAATTAACCATGAATTTTCAATAGTATTGTTGACAGCCTATTGATCAAAATGATTTGATATTACTGAGGATGCATATAAAAATGATCAACAGATGGATGATGTATACTTGTTTGTAAGTAGTCCTGTCATTAGTATGCAGCTACCACAAGTAACTTCGCACACCCCAATAAAGTTTTTTTTAAATCACGAGTTAATGCCTCTTAACTGAGTTTTTCAGGTACTCTTCAAAATATGTACGTTACAATTTCAGATAAGTCTGAACCGATTCACAAGCTTGCTCACATTTTGCTAACTGCAAGACTTAATCATGCTTACAACAAAGGTTTTGGAAGCTTAACTTTGGGTGGGCCAAAAGATGCAACCTGTTCCATATAAAGGGCCGTTCATACTCCCAGTTATTCATATACTTGGCAGCAGGAATCACTTTGAAGCAGAGAACTGCCCTTTTATAGCCTCTAGCATAGCTCTCTGCAACCAGCTCCACGGAGTTCCTGTTCCCTCTGGAATCATAGTCCATGAGACCAGATGTGCAGAAACATTTGTGGCATGCTTTAGACATATTTTAAAGAATAATTTGTAGGCTTTGATCCAGGCAAATTCCACACAATAATATTTATTAAGAAGAAATTGGAAGGATATGTAATGGCTCTTTACTGATTTGCTGAAGGTGTGGACCCAATTTTTCATAACATGTCTTACAGTATAATACCACATGGGTGATGGTGGTGAACATTATGAATGTAATATTAATAGTATAAAAATAAGGATGTGTTGTGGTAAAGCAATCGTAATTACTGTACATAAAAGACAGACTACTGCAGAATTAAGTCCAGGCACTAGTTTTCTTCTAATAATGGATGCCCCACTGAAGGAAGGTTTTTTTAACCGGTTTATAACAAGGATAGCTTTACTGAAGAGGGACCTTTTAAGGTGACACATAAGCTTTGCAGCAACCCACAGACATTACATACAAGCAGAGATTAGAGCAAAATACTGTCAAATAATAATTAACTCCGCTTTCTCTGGAAAGTGGATCGGCCATCCTATTCTGCACCTTCTTTAACAGTTACCTGGAATTGTATGAAGACAATGTAGTACATCCACTTCCAGTAAGAACATAATAAAGTTACCTTTATGGTGACTCCATTATTTAAGGACTGTGGGGATTTCCCATTATCAACTATGAGCATCATGTCACCGCCTTAAGGACTGATAACTGCTCTAAAAGAACAAGTTACTTACCTTCGGTAACGATATATCTGTAAGAAACAGTAGTTAGTATTAGATTCCTTACCTTAGAATATCCCCAGGCGTCAGTCTGGATCCGGAAACTTTTGCGTAGCAGTACCCCTGCGCGTCGGTAGGCGTCGTCTGCAGGCGTCCCCTGCGGCTCCGCGTCGTCTGCGTCGTGCGCCGTCGCTGGAGTATATAGACGCCGCCTCCGCGCGCTGACGTCAGTTCTTTGCACACAGCTTTTCCTCGCCAGAACACGCAGAGCCATGTGAGAACTAACACTGGTGCCATTTGAAACTAGGGCCCTGAAAGGGATGTCCTTAACCCTAGGTATCAGTTCGCAGAACGGGGAGGACGGGTGGGGCGGTAAGGAATCTAATACTAACTACTGTTTCTTACAGATATATCGTTACCGAAGGTAAGTAACTTGTTCATCTGAAAGAAACAGGTTAGTATTAGATTCCTTACCTTAGAATAGATACCCCAGCAATACCAACCCCGGTGGTGGGTCTGTGAACCAATACAAACCTACACCAGAAAGTCCTGGAGGACCGAACGGCCAAAGAAGCCATCCCTCCGGACTTGACTGTCCAGGCAGTAGTGCCTCGCAAAGGTGTGCAGCGAGGCCCACGTAGCCGCCTGGCAAATGTCCTGCAAAGGGACTCCCCGGCCCAGGGCAGTAGTAGCCGCTGTGGCCCGAGTGGAATGGGCCCTCAGCCCAACAGGAGGCTCCTTCCGAGCCAAAGAGTAGCATGCTTTGATGCACAGGACGACCCACCGAGAGATGGTTCGTTTCTGTACCGCCCTTCCCTTCTTCTCACCCACGTAGCCAACAAACAGTTGGTCATCCACCCGGAACTGACGTGTGCGATCCATATAAAATGAAAGCGCACGTTTTGGGTCCAGACGATGGAGCCGCTCTTCATCCTTTGAAGGATGCGGAGGCGGGAAGAAGGAGGGTAAGGTGATGGACTGCCCGATGTGAAAAGCAGAAACTACTTTGGGCAGGAAAGAAGGCCTAGTCCTAAGAACCACCTTGTCAGGATGGACGGACAAGAAAGGAGGTTTAACAGAAAGAGCCTGGAGCTCACTCACTCTCCTGGCAGAGGTGATGGCAACCAGGAAGGCCGTCTTTAAAGTGAGAAGACGGAGAGGACAGGAATGAAGCGGCTCAAAGGGAGCGCACATCAAGAATGTCAGAACCAGGTTCAAGTCCCACTGAGGCATCACGAACGGAACAGGAGGATACATGTGCGTGATGCCTTTCAAGAATCTCAGTACAATAGGGGACTTGAGTAAAGATGGCTGATCAGGTAGCCTTAAGAAGGCGGAAAGGGCAGAAAGGTAGCCCTTGATAGTGCCCAGAGCAGAGCCCTGCTGGGCAAGAGAAAGAAGGAAGAGGAGAACCTCGGAAAGAGGGGCAGAAAGGGGATCCACAGCCTTTGCTGTGCACCATGCCACAAATCTGTTCCACCGGCAGGCGTATACCGACTTTGTGGAGGGACGCCTGGCTGCCAGAATCACATCACAGACTTCAGGAGGCAAGTCGAATGGCCTCAACTGTCGCCGCTCAATCTCCACGCATGGAGGTGGAGGCTGGACAGGTTCGGGTGGAGGACCGTCCCCTGCTGTTGCGACAGAAGGTCCTCATGAAGGGGCAGGCGGATCGAGGGACCGACCGACATGCTGAGTAGCTCGGGATACCAGTATCTTCGAGCCCAGTCCGGAGCCACAAGGATAACTCGGGCCCGGTCGCGCCTGATCTTCTTCAGCACTCTGGGCAGAAGTGGTATAGGCGGAAAGGCGTACAACAGACCGCAGCTCCACTCGCGCCGAAAGGCGTCGCCGAGCGAGTGCCGTCTTGGAAACTCCAACGCGCAGAACTGATGACATTGCGCGTTCTCTTCTGTGGCGAATAGATCTAACCAAGGCTCTCCCCATTGCTGAAAGAGGCCGTTCGCCACGTCCGAGTTCAGACGCCATTCGTGATCCACCGAGCACCGACGGCTGAGTTAGTCCGCCCTGGCGTTCAGAGAACCTGCCAGGTGTTGAACCGTCAGAGTCACGCCCTGACGTTCCAGCCATTGCCAGAGGCGCAAAGCCTCCTGGCAAAGGGTCCACGACCCCACACCGCCCTGTTTGTTGCAGTACCACATGGCGGTGGTGTTGTCCGTGAACACCTGCACTACACTCCCGTTGACAAAGGGGAGGAATGCCTTCAGTGCTAGGCGAATCGCCCGCAGCTCCAACATGTTGATATGGAGCCGGGACTCCGCCGGAGACCAGATGCCTCTGATCTCTGCCTCTCCCAAGTGGCCTCCCCAGCCCTGGAGGGAAACGTCCGTCACAACTACGTGCTCCGGTTGGGGAAGGAAGAGGGATCTGCCTCTGACCCAATCGCGGTCCGTAAGCCACCACTGCAACTGTCTCGCAGTGCCCTCCGAGATCAGGACATGGTCGGACAGGTTGCCCTGATGCTGGGCCCACTGAAACTTCAGGTCCCACTGCAGAGCCCGCATCCGCCACCTGGCGTGATGCACCAGAAGGATGCAGGAGGCCATCAGCCCCAGAAGCCGCAGCGTCAACCTGACCGAAACCCGGGACAACGGCTGAAAGATGGGAATCAGAGCCTGAATATCCCGGACCCGCCGTTCCGGAGGGTAAACCCGAAACTGCGCCGAGTCGAGAACCGCTCCGATGAAAAGGAGCTTTTGAGAGGGACACAGGTGTGATTTCGGCACATTGATGGAAAACCCCAGCTCTTGCAGGAGGTCTGCCGTCATCTGAAGGTGGTGGACGACTGCTTGGGGCGAGCCCGCCTTCAACAACCAGTCGTCGAGGTAGGGGAAGACTGAAACCCCTAACCGGCGCAGATGAGCTGCGACCACCGCCATCACTTTCGTGAACACCCGTGGGGCGCTGGTAAGGCCGAATGGGAGCACGATAAACTGAAAGTGCTCGTGGCCTACCGTGAACCGCAGGTAACGCCGGTGGGCCGGCAGGACGGGGATGTGAAAATACGCATCCTGCAAGTCCAACGCTACCATCCAGTCTTGTGGGTCTAGAGCAGCCAAGACCTGAGCCAAAGTCAACATCTTGAACTTCTCCTTCCGGAGGAAGCCGTTGACGTTCCGTAGGTCCAAGATAGGACGTAGGACCCCTTTGTCCTTCTTGGGCACCAGAAAGTAGTGGGAGTAGCAACCACACCCTACTTCTGGCCCAGGAACGCGCTCGATGGCCCCCTTGGCCAAGAGGGCCGTAAATTCCTCCTGCAGAAGTGTCAAGTGGTCCCCCGACACACGGTGGTTCTGCGGTGGCATGGCTGGAGGAGTGGACTCGAAGGGGAGGGAGTAGCCTCTTCGGACGAGCTGCAGCACCCACCTGTCCGATGTAATCGTGCGCCAGCGGGAGTGGTGATGGCGAACCCTGCCACCCACTGGCGTCACATGGGCCCGAAAGCTCGGACTAGGAAGATTTGGAGGCTGCTGCGGGGGGAGGTGTGGACTGACCTCGCCGCTGCCCTCTACCGCCACCACGGCGGAATCCACGGCCGCCACCGCGCTGGGGAGCGTTCTGCGGCGCGTGGCTGGCAGCACGCGTGGGACCGCCCCTTCCCTGGCCACGAAAGGGGCGAAACGAACCCGGTTGCTGGCGCTGGGTCGAAAGACTCAAGGACTTGGCCGTGACCCTGGAGTCCTTGAAGCGCTCAAGCGCGTTGTCCGCCTTGTCACCGAACAGGCGACTGCCATCGAAAGGCATGTCCATGAGGGCATTCTGGACATCCGGCGAGAAGTTGGCGGATCTCAGCCAAGCATGGCGATGAATCGCCACAGTTGTGGACATAGCCCGTCCCAGCGAGTCGGTCGTGTCAAGACCACACCTTATCGAATACCTCGCCGCGTCCCGGCCTTCAACCAAGGCCTGGTTGAGCTTGTCCCGCACCTCCTGCGGGCATTGCGGCAGACACTCCGCGACCGTGTCCCACAGAGAGTGGGTGTAGCGGCCCAAGAGGCATGCGGTATTGCAAGACCGCAGTCCAGCACTCAAAGACGAAAAGACCTTCTTGCCAAATTGGTCATATCGCTTCGATTCCCGATCGGGCGGAGCCGACGGGAATGCGGACTGGGAAGTGGAGGCCTGGATCACCAGACTCTCCGGGGAGGGATGGGTGGAAAGGAAGGCAGGGTCGTCCGAACACGGACGGTGACGCCTGGCAACGTTCCGGTCAACCGGTGCACCGGAAGCGGGCCTGGACCAGGTGCCCAAAAGGACATCCGTCAGGGCCTCATTAAACGGCAGCAGAGGCTCCTGTGGGCATGACTGCGGTTTAAATACTTCGGTGAGGATTTTAGGTTTCACCTTAGCGACGGGGAGCTCAAGGCTCAAGGCCTTGGCAGCCCTCATCAGGACCACCGAATAGGCAGCCCCCGCCTCCGACGCCACAGGGGAAGGCGAGACAAACCCAGGGTTGGGCGACTCGTCCAGACCACTGGCATCACCTAAGTCACCTACCCAGTCCACGTCATACTGGCAGGCTCGTGACAAAGGGTCCTCAGACCCCTCCCAACCCTCTCCATAATCGTCCTCATCGCCATAGTTCGAGTCGACGATATAAACCGGCTCCTCGGAGCCAATGGGGCCCAACGGCGCCGGACTCGGCGTCGGACGACGCCGGTCCGACTCCGCGTCAGAGAGGGAACGGGGGTGGCGCCGCGTGGCGCCGGCGCCGGGGACCCGACGCCGGTCGGAACCGACGGCGGAGTCACGGCGCCGCGCGGAGGCGGCACCACGGGTTGCCCCAATGGAATCGGCGCCGGAGAGGCCGGTGGACCAGCCGGCGACGACCCTGAAGGGCCCAGCGGCGCCGGGGCCGGAGCCGCTGGCGGCGCCGGGGCTGGAGCACTCGGCGGCGTCGGGGCAGGTGCACCCGAACCGCTCGGGCTCCCAGACGGGACCGACGGGCCCGCAGGCGCCGTAGGCCCCGCCGGAGGAGACATCGCCCTCATAGCCATGAGGAACTCCTCAATCTCCTCGCGCGACGCGCCTTCCCCAGGGACCGACGGGTATGGGGCAGACGGCGTCGGCGACCCACGCGGGGCCGCGGGGGTGGGGCCACCCGAACCCCCGGCCGCATCACGCGGGCGTCGGGGGGAGTCGGGGGTACGATGACGACGCCCCGACCTCTTGTGTCGCTTACCTGATGAACCGGAGGAATGGTGGCGACTCCCGGAGCGCTCATGGCGGCTCCGCGATCGCTCCCTCGACCGCTCCCTCGACCTCCGACCGGACCGGGACCGCTCTCGACGCGGGGCCGACACTCGGAGCTCGAGCAGCTTGCGGGACCGCTCCCGTCTAGCTTTACCTGTCAAGGCCCGGCAGTCGACGCAGGACTCCACGTCGTGGTCCGCGCCCAGACACCGGAGGCAGAGTCGATGGTGGTCGGTGACCGACATCATTCGGTCGCACCCGTCGCAACTCTTAAACCCGGGCATCCTACCGGCACCTTGAAGAAAGAGTTAAGTTAACAAAACTTGGTCAAAAGACCGGAGTACTGCTCTTCGGATCTGCGCTAACTGGCACGGAAAAAAGAAGAACTGACGTCAGCGCGCGGAGGCGGCGTCTATATACTCCAGCGACGTCATCACGGCGCACGACGCCGACGACGCGGAGCCGCAGGGGACGCCTGCAGACGACGCCTACCGACGCGCAGGGGTACTGCTACGCAAAAGTTTCCGGATCCAGACTGACGCCTGGGGATATTCTAAGGTAAGGAATCTAATACTAACCTGTTTCTTTCAGATCTGGTTAATTTAGAGCTTTGCACACCGGCACACAAAATGCACGGGTGCTTTGTATGTGGCATACCCCTTTCTACAAGTGTATCTCTGCCATGCCATAACTTGTCTTGAAAACACGAGTCATGGTGTTCCTAACTACGGCTGAGGGTGCACTTGCAAGGTACCAATGAAGGAAAAAAGCGTATGGAGTTAGACTTGCAGAGTCACCACTGCAGTATTTAATCCTACATTCAAGTCTTGGCTACTACTTATTCTGAACTAATAGGTAGATTTCACAGGAACTGAATGAGGACAGGAGTAGGAGATGGTAATCATTCGGCAAAACACGGGTTGCGCAGCACTTCCCGGTCAAGCTTAACATCTCTCCAGGAGAAAGCCTCAGAAATCTAGCATCAGCAGAATGCCTGTGGTGTAACCCACATATCCGTTTGGGGTATTTTTCTGCAGAATGCTACCAATGGCACCTTTGCTCTTGAACACTGCAGGGAGGTTGGTCTCCTATTCGAGTGCTAGAACCGTTGCTGGATGATGTAAAGCACTACCCAAAGTGGCCTTAGCAGCCGTTTTGCTGGCATTATTGCCTAAGGACACAAATCATTGACTAGTAGAACACAGATTCCCAATTCTACTATAAGGTAAAAAAAATCCCAACATCCTTACTGTTAAGTGTGCCTCCGAGGCATGTATAATGTCAGGCAATCAAATTAGTCATTCAAACGGAACTGCAACAAGACGTTTGGAATGAAGATGGACATTTTAGTGGCGGAATAGAAGAAATTATACAAGTAAGGAACTGACTGATGAAAAAGGCTAATGTAACAACCACCTATAAAGAACACTTCCGTAAAAGAAGCTAGCTTAATTTCACATGAGGCCATTGTCCAAAAGTTTTATGCAGATTTGCCAGACCTGATAAATGTTTAAAAAGGCATGTAGGGGCGTGGCCAAGTTGGCGGGCTGAACAGTCGCTTGTCTCAGAGGAGCTCCTGGCCCGTTTATCCGGCTGAATGTCAGCATCGAGCCTCTATATAGACAGACGACATTGCGGAACGAAGAGGGGACGTGGGGCGCAGACCCGGAGAACATAAATTGCGTGGGTTTGCGCCTGATTGACACAATCATGGGGCTCACGGCATACACGTAGAGACGGGGAGGAAATGGCGCCCAAGCCGGACAAAGACTAGAGTGAGGGGCAGAGCGCTTACGAGAGGTGCTCCGAAAGCGAGATCAGCGACGCTCTGAAGGCAGCCTGTCGAGCTTAAGTCAGTGCCCGGAACGTCAGCAGGAACGGGAGAGACAGGCGCGGAGCACAGGGAGGCTTACGGTCTAGCAGGGGAGTACGCCGCCTGAGATTCATTAGTGCGGCTGCCTGGGCCGGGTGGCGCCCGTCATCTACTCGGAGGTAGATCAGGAAGAGGCCTTGGCGGCGACAAAGCTCTAGATGCATAGACACTCTCATAGACAAGGTGAGGCGCTACGGAGGGATGGCCCCAGAGCGGATATCCAGGATCTCTGGCTGGGCCCAGGGCTTTCATGCGGCCTGGTGTGGGCGGGATGCGCAGTAGGCAAATGGTGTCTCAGACCAGTAGCCACTGAAGCGGTCATTGCTGCATTACCCAGCGGACTGCCTGCGAAGGGAAACGGGGCGCTCACAATCGCCAAAGCATGGAGGGACTAACCCTACACGAGCGTCGCCGGAAAAGCTTGGCACGGAGAGGTGCCGCCTGCTTGGGAGATGGAACATGGGAGGCCAGGGGTGCCTCAGCACGGCGCGGAGAGCCACCATAAATGGAGAAGAGGGGCTGAGCGAGAACGGAATCCAGAATGGCGAGAGCGACTGGGTGAGTGTAGGTGCAGACGGAACAGCGTAGCGGACTTCTAAACACTGCACCCGGTCACCTAGACGCCTGTACCGGAGGCCAACAATGACGGTGTGAGTGGTGGGCCCTGCGGACGGGCCTCGGGAGAGTCTTCAGAGAATGGACCTGACACAGGGGGCGGCAGCCGCAAGGGAGACCGGCGCTGTAGAAAAAAAGGGACTTGGGGCTCCCGTCAGGGCAGGGCTCTGCCAGAATACAGTGCAGAATTGGTGGGGCCCTCCACGGGGGACATCTTGCGAAGGGCTGAACTGCCACACAACTTTACCTCAGCAAGTAGCTGCTGGTTGACGAGATCAGCCTACGTGGGAATTGAGGGGAAGGCTTGGCCACACGCCAGCCATTGGGCCGTGAGCGAGAGCCTGTAGTGGAGACACGAGACCACAGAGCTATGCCATACAGCGGGGTCCAGGTGTACACGGAGGCCGGGAGAAGAGCAAATGAGCAGACACCCGGCCAGAGTATTCGGCTGGTGGAGAGGGGTAGTCTCGGCCACAACCGTCTGCCAAAAGGACCACACAAAAGTCAAGGGGTGCCCCACATGGTGTGTAGCAGTGGGGTAGCCACTTGAGACCCGAGAACACTACAAAAGAGAGGGGGACATCCTTGGCAGACAGAGAGCGTCGAGGAGGCTTCTGAACTGAAGGCTGAATATGGAGGTGGGAGACAAGGAGACAAATCCAATCCACCACAAAGTAAATAGTGCTACATAGACAACCCATATCGCAACGAACATCAGAGTTGCCCCCCCCCCCCAACGAACGGCCCAGAGATGTCCTTGGTGAGGAAGAAAGGGGAAAGATCTCTGAAAGAAATACTCATTAAAGGACCCCGTCCCGGGGACAAAGGGAGTAGGACATCCACAGGCACGAAAGCTCCCGCAGACCTGGAAGATGGCGAGGTCCCCATCCCCTGCTCCTTCCTCGAATCGCTTTTCAATGTTCTCAGAAAAGACTTTCAACCACTTAAGAACGAGGTGAAGGGCGAGTTACGAGAGATTCGCCAAGATGTGGATGCAGTCGGGTAGACGGTGGCAGTAACTGAAGAACGTGAATTAACCAAAGGAGAAGAGATTGAACGACTCCAACAAGAGGTGATCCATCTGCGAGATCAACAACTAGATTTGCAAGCACACGCGAGGACCGCGAGAATCATTTACGACGAAATAACATTCGCGTCAGGAGAGTCCCCTCTAAGACGGAAGGGCCGGATGTGACCCAATATCTCCAGGGACTGTTTCGCGACATCTTAGGAGAGCCACAGAACTTTGAAATCCGCATAGACCAAGCACGCCGGGTAGGGCTGGCGAGACGAAGCCCCTGCTCCTAACCCGGACATCCTTACCTTCCTGCCAGACTTTCCTCTCAAAGAACAAATACTGCGGGAGGCTCGGTCGAAACAACCTATAATATATCAAGGGCATTCCATAGTTCTATACCAAGACCTGGCCTCCATCACACTGCAAAAGAGGAAGGCTTTCCAAGAGGTGACCACTCACCTGAGAGAACAAGGGGTGGCGTACCCCTGGGGCCATCCCTTCCGCCTGATCTTTAAACTGAATGGCAAGCTTCACCAGCTCCGATCACTCCAAGAAACTTGTTCAATTCTCGGATTGGAACATTGAGCCCCGGAAGAGTCAACCAGTCGTACACAGAACTCACCAAGAAACGGATGGCAGAAAGTGGGCCGCAGACAGTCACCCAATCCAGAACGATGGCCGAATTCGGACACTATGGCACAAGAAAGATTGGCGGCTCTTGAAAAAGTCCAGAAAGAAACAGCTCCGACGGCCCACCCGTGACGTTATCAGAGGGTTTGATTAGCATTGATATTGCCATTGACGGGGGGTCTAGGGCGGGGGGCCCGTGACACTTGGACCACACACTAACCCCGATTTTCTGCTCACCATATGCCCACATCCTTGCGTGATGGGCAATGGACACTGGGGGTACTCCGGTGTCTTCAAGTTGGGGTTAGGGAGAGCGGGGGGGGGGGGGGGGGGGGGGTTCGGGTGGAGGGGCAGGGGAGGCAGGGGGCTCACCGTTGATGGGTTGGAGGGATGTTGGGTTAGGGAGGGGGCAGGCGAGGGGAACGGGTGTGCTATACAGTTAGGAGGTCCCTCTGGGGCATATGCTCACAAGCGAAGGGTGTCGAGAACCTATGGGCTGGTCAGGTGGACAGGAGGTCTTCCCCATCAAACTTAGCAGTTTGATTTTGTAATAACATTATGTCACGGTCCACATTGCAGATCCTCACCCTTAATATGAAGGGACTGAACAACCCCATTAAAAGGAGAGCCATTTTTATCTTATTTAGAGAACTAAGGGGCGAACGTATGCCTACTACAAGAGACCCATCTCCTCCCAAAAGAGTGGCACCATATGAGATCCCACGCTTTCCCCCCATCAATTTTACTCCTCCACGCCAGATATGAAGGCAGGGGTGGCCATTCTGATAGCTAAATCGTTCCAAGGTAAGGTGGGGAGCAAAGTGGCGGAAATAAAGGGCTGTCTACTGGCCTATACAATTTGGGTGGGGGCAAACCACTTGGTGGTGGGCTCTATCTATGCTCCAAACTCGGGACAAGAACAATTTATAAAGGTGGCAATGTCGGAGGTCTTGTGTTCCCAAGAACAGAGGATGGCGGGGAGGGGACCTAAATTTGGTTATGGGTGCGGAGGAAGATTGAACAGGGCAGCGCTATGGTCAAACAGAGGCACTCTCCAAGACAGGGAGGGAGTGGCTAAGAGACAGGGGCTTGCTAGATTTGTGGAGGGTGGCTCACCCTCAACTCACACAATTTTCCTTCTATTCTCATGCACATCACACCTACGCCAGACTAGATAATTTTCTAGGGTCCACAGAAGTAAACACGTTGGTAGACACAGTGAACATCACCCCGGAAGCCCTATCAGACCACGACGCAGTGACATGGACTCTCTCTATGCCCACGATCCATAGACCCCCGGGGAGATGGAGACTTAGAGAAACTTTGCTCTCTAGATCAGGGGAGCCAAAGCAACTACACAAATGCATCACACACTATCTAGCGACAAATGACTCCCTGGACACGCCTCTTTCAGCGCTCTGGGGGCACCAAAGGCTGAGGTGAATTAATCGCCATCTCCGCAGACTAAGCCAAAGAGTGTAGGGAATAGAGGGAACTGCTTACCGCAAGTGTGACGGAGCTGGAACGAATACATCAACACATTTGCGCACCTCGGATATGGCGCCAACTAAAGGCAGCCAGGGCACAGATGGCGGCACTTGACTTACATAGAGACGAATATGCAGCCCTTTGGCTGAAGCACACTTACTTTGTGGGAGGCGATAAAACGGGGTGACTCCTCGCCAGCAAACTTAGGGCCCGCGCCCAGCGAGCCAAAATACAGGTGCTCCAGAACAGCAGAGAGGACACGGTTGAGGGAGATGAGGAGATTGCTTAGGTCCTTCAAGACTTCTACTCCACACTATATGGTAAAGCCGTGCAGTTGGGTGACGACGGGGAAACGTATCTTCAGGGGGCTGCTACGTCGGGGTTAAACGCTTTGGGAGCCGAAGCACTAGACACGCCCATTAAGATTGAAGAAGTGATTGGTGCGATTTCTCGTCTCAAGCCACTGAAGTCACCGGGCCCTGTCGACTTTTCAGCTGGATTCTATAAGGCCTTCTGCCCACTATTAGCCCCGATTTTAACTCTGCTCTTTATCTCCTTTTGGGGGCCCGGAACCATCCCCCTCGGATAGGTTGGCTGCTGACATCATAGTCATTCCTACACTGGGAAAGGACGCGACTCAGTGCAGTTCATATCGACCAATTTCCCTCCTCAACCTCGATCTAAAGCGGCTTACTGGGGTCCTTGCGGCTAGATTGGGCCCATGTCTACCTGGGATTATCGAAGTAGACCAATCTGGCTTTATATCTAATCGTCAAAACAGTGACAACACTAAACGCCTATTACACTTGATAGACAAAGCCCACTGCACCAACATGAACGCTCTACTACATTCGGTCGACGCCGAAAAGGCTTTCGACAAAGTTAGCTGGGATTTTTTAGATAAAACCGTAGTCCAGTTTTGAGTATGAGAAAGATTCAGAGACTGGGTTGCGAGCTCCTACGACAGGTCCACAGCAGTAATCAAGGTAAATGGGGTGGCTTCCCAGCCCTTTGAGATACAGAGGGGTAAGAGGCAGGGGTGCCCTTTGTCACCTCTTCTCTTTGCATGTTACGTGGAACGCCTAGCACAAAACATTTGGGAAACCCCAACATCCTAGGTATCCTATTCCGGGAGGAACGCCATACTGTGAGCTTATGCGCCGATGATATTCTAGCGACCCTGGAGTACCCTGAGCAATCGGTGCCAGCTTTTTGGCAGGAGCTGACTGCCTTTGGTAGGGTCTCCGGTATTAAAGTAAATGTCGGGAAATCCATGGTCTTACATCTGGGTAGTGGGGCAGCCTGACTTGAGTGTGAGCGGCCACGATATGTAGAGCTGCAGTCCCGTGATACAATTACCTATCTAGGGATAGACCATGCTTCTTCAAGAACGGTTACACAGAATTATTCCAAGCTCCTCTGCCAAATCCAGAAAGACCTTAGACAGTGGCAAAAGCACTCCCTCTTACTCCTAGGCCGCATTGCAGACATCAAAATGAATATCCTGCCCACAGTTCTTTACATTTTTCAGACCAGACAGGCCTGGCCCCAAACGGGCACCCGCCATAAAATACAAAGTGAGGTGCACCAATTCATATGGGCAGGGTCACTTCCTCGTATGCGCAGAGATCTATCCCACAGACCTCCAGACGAGGAAGGTTGGTTATCCCGAACTTTCTAGAATATTTTAGAGCATCACAGCTTAGACACTTGGTGGAGTGGAGCAGACCAGAGACTGAAAAAAGGTGACTGTTCCAAGACCAGGTGCGAGCGAAGCTCTCCTTGTGGAAGGTGCCTTTTCTAAAGCGCCAAGATAGACCACCGAATCTCAAGGTCTCCCCGATCACAAGCACGCTGCTAAGAGTCTGGAACTCAGTGGCAGTGAAACGCAGACTCAAATCCTTTCCCTCGCCATTAACACCCATATTTGACAACCCGGAGTCTCCACGTGGGCTCGAGGAGCGTGCATTCCCACAACAGCAACAGAATGCAAGTCGGCAGGCCACCTCTTCGATCTAGATGGATTGCTTTCGTTTGCAGCAGTGCAACAATCGTGCACAATCACTGCTCCGCAGCGCTACCAATACTTCCAAATTCGCCATTGGCTCCTTCACCCCGCTGGTTCAGAAAAAGCTCACAGTTTATGTAAATGTAAATGTAGGTGTACTTATATAGCGCAAACCTGTCACCCAAAGGGCATCCTGGCGCTTGCTTAGGGAACCCGTCCTGGTATTCCCCTGTGAGAAACCCCGGCAGGGTGTCCACAAGGTGAAAGCCAGGCATCCCGCCGCGAGGGGCCGTAGTGGAGATTAAGCAAGCTATTGCCCAGAGTTGCAGAGTGTGACCCAGTGATTCGAGTAGGCACCGGAGCGAGAATTGTCGAGTCCGTGGAATTTTTGAGCCCGAGACCCGCCGAGGCGGGGAATCGAACCCTGGTCCACGGTCGATCTCATCTTCCGGGTCTGCCGCCTCTAACCACTGAGCCACGCTTCTCTTCTTTATGAGAAATGGCTCATAAGCAAAGTCTCAGATAAAAAGATTATCTCTAAACTATATAGTATGCTACGTACCACAGCTCTCTCCTCACCCTCTGCGGGGCAGCGGCGTTGGCACGGGAACTCGGGAGAGACCGAACAGAGAAAGAATGGCGCGATGTATATTTTTGGGGTAACCACACGACCCGTAATACAGCTAGTAAGGAAGCGGCGGTCAAAGTGGTCACTTACTGGTACCTAAACCCGGCCAGGTTGAACAGAGGGAACCCTGATCAAAGCCAGACATGCTGGCGAGGTTGTGACGAAGAGCACACACTGACTCATCTCCTCTGGGACTGTAAGGAACTGACTGATTACTGGGGTACTATTCTGAACAACATTGGCAGGCAATTTGAGACCGA
Organism: Lissotriton helveticus; assembly: GCF_964261635.1. Taxonomy (NCBI): domain Eukaryota; kingdom Metazoa; phylum Chordata; class Amphibia; order Caudata; family Salamandridae; genus Lissotriton; species Lissotriton helveticus. The sequence goes on along the minus strand of NC_136067.1, from coordinate 844,201,419 downwards.
AATCCCCAGATTCTCTGCCTACATATTAGGGCTCCCCAACCCACTCACCTATCCCCTTGAAATCGATTAAAGGAAAACATCGATCGGCCTAGTGCTGGGAGCAGCCGTTCAACATATGCTTTCTCTATGGGGCACAAAGACATGACCGTCCCACACAAGCTGGCTACACAAATATGGTATATCATAGGCATGGAACGTATTCAAGCTACCCTGATGAACTTTACGGATTCTTTTAGGAAGATATGGCGCCCATTGCAGTCTCTACTGGCACTTGAAATGAATGAGGTGACATGTTCCAAATACCTTTGTCTCCTTCGGCTCACCGAAGAGCAACATACAGATGAAGTCCCTAAATCCACGTATTATTCGATAACCCTTATGTAAGGTTTTTAAGAGACTTTCGCTTAGCACACCAGTTCAGGGAGGGAGGGGGGGGGGGGGGGGGATGGGGTTCACAGGAGTTATTCGCTCTTCAATTTCTTAGAATGTTTACTTGGGTCAATCTCATGCTGTCCCTTCTTTGCATGTACCTCCCCGACTCGTCCACGGAAGAATTCGTGAGACTCATCAATGTGTGTAGGGGTCCGGTTGGTAGGGGGGTGGGCACGGTAACTTTGAGATCACAATGTGGCATTGTCTGAGGTACTCAATCTCACTGGTTGTGATGAATGACACTAACCCTCTTTCAATAGTCCTCCTGACCACAGAACAATTGAGCGCTGGGTGTGGTGGTCGTATCCTTGTGTCGGACGTGTGTGTGTGTTTACCTCTGTTTTTAAACTGCACTTTGCACTTTGACTCCTTTTAAATTCAATTACCTCCTGGAACCAAGGAACCAAGTCTCTACGTCGCACGCCTCCCGCTCCGACCCTGTTCCACCGCAGCTGAGGGCTGTTTGAGTGGAGGGCAGACAGGGGAGAGAGCGAGATACGCCCCCCCCTGACGCTGCCCCCTACATAAGGTCCATAGCCTCGCGCCGCGCTGCAGAACAATTGAGCGCTGAGTGTGGTGGCCGTATTCTTGTGTCAGACGTGTGTGTGTTTACCTCTGTTTTTAAACTGCACTTTGCACTTTGACTCTTTTTAAATTCAATTACCTCATGGAACCAAGGAACCAAGTCTCTACGCCGCACGCCTCCCGCTCCGACCCCGTTCCACCGCAGCCGAGGACTGTTTGAGTGGAGGGCCGCCCGGGGAGAGAGCGAGACACGCCCCACCTGACCCCTTCCCCCAGGGGCATTTATTCTATCGATGCCAAGACCGCGCAGCGGGCGCGCCGGCGGCACGCCGAAGGCAAGCCAGTCTGCGGTCGATTGGGCCAGGGGCCATAAACCCTACATCTTGTGCACCAGTAAGAATGGCCTATAGCTCATATATGCTCCACAAACTAAGGGGCAAAGCCCCCAAGTCCTGTGACCATTCTTGGCATCCAGCTGTCCCTCAAACTTCCTGCCCATTGTGTGGCTTTCATTTTAAGCGAGCATCTACTAACAATACTTCCACGAACAAATACAAGATGTTCCTTTTAAACTGTAGATCCCTCGTAAAACACTCCCTAGAAATTCATCTACTTATTCAGGATCTCGATCCAGATATCGTGTTCCTGACTGAACATGGCTCACCGACGAATCCGAACCAGACCATGTCCAGGCCATTCCCCAGGGATACCAAATAGCCTGTGAGGATCGCAAAACGGGAAAGGGGGGTGGGGGGGATTAGCCATTATCTGCAGGGACACGTTCCAGTGCCGTAGCTCCCACTACCCTATTCCGGATTGTGAAAGCCTATCATTTGCTAGATTTCTCCCCACCAATACGTTTTCGGGAATCCTCCAATATCGTCCACCTGGAACCTCAGCAGACTTCGTCACTAATCTTTCCTCCATAGTTGCTAGCCTAGAGACAACGCCGGCTAATTTTACTCTTCTTGGAGACCTCAATATTCACTTTGACGACACCTCCAATCCCACTGCTCTCCACTTGTTCGGCAGTTTAGCGGCCCTACAACTTACTCAGCTATTAGCCAATACAACTCATATAAAAGGCCATCTCCTCAACCCTATTTTTAGCAACTGCCCAGAATTGGAAGTACGTATTCCTTCCCCCATTCCATGGTCTGACCACCATCTAATCTCCTTCGCCTGGACTGCTCCTAATTCACATTTGTTGCAACAAACTAATACTTCACTACATAGAAATTGCTCCAAGCTCCCTTTGGATGACTGGCGGACTACTTTGGATAACACCAGACCCCATAACAACCCAGACCCTACCTCAGCAAATGAGGAATTTAATAGTTGGATCTCCAAATCCTTAGATTCTGTACTTCCTTTGAATCGCATGGAATCCAAGCTTAACTCTAAGACTGCCCCCATGTACTCTCCCGAACTGCGCAAACTAAAAAGCAAATGCAAACGTCTGGAAAGGAAATGGAGACTGGATTTTTCCCCCGCCAGTAAAACCAACTATAGAGATATGCTCTGGACCTACAAAAGGGAGATTAAATCTGCTCAATCAGTCTTCTTTGCAGAAAAAATCAACACAGCAGCCTCCAAACCGAAAGAAATTTATCGGATTGCAAATACCCTCTTAAAACGCCGAGAACAGCCCCCTGATCCCTCCAATGCACAAGCTTGTTGCAATAATTTAGCTGATTTCTTCTCTGAAAAAATCCAAATCATCTACTCTTCCTTCCCGTTGATCCCTACCTCTACTCAAACAGCAACTATCTGCACCACTGATACCCATCCCACCACATCCCTGCAAACCTTCCCTCCTCTCATTCTCACTATTCTAAATGCCATTCTATCACAGGTAAAATCAGGTTCCCCCAATGACCCGTCTCCCCCACGAATATGGTAAATGATAAAATTCTCCCAACTGTACTCAATTTACTTAATTCCTCCCTAGCTACTGGCTTAGTCCCACCCCCCTAGAAGTGCGCCATGGTTAAGGCCCTCCAGAAAAAAAAAAACCTGGATCAGACAGACCAAAAAAACTATAGGCCAATCTCCTTACTTCCCTGGATGAGTAAAATACTTGAAAAACATACCAACACTGCACTAGTAGACTTTATCGAGTCCAACCACCTGCTCGACGACTCACAAACTGGTTTTCGCCCCAAGTATGGGACTGAAACCGCGCTATTGGCAGTGACAGAGAAGGCAAGAAAGATCTTGGACCAGGGAGGATCAGCCGCCATAATACTCCTGGACCTAAGTGCCGCCTTCGACACTGTCAACCATAGCACACTACTCCTTCGGCTTGTGAACATCGGGATATCAGGCAAGGCCTTGTCTTGGCTCGAATCCTTCCTTACCGATCGTTCTTTTCAGGTGTTTGACGGTAACATCACCTCCCCAAGTAAGTCCCTGGTTTGCGGTGTTCTCCAGGGCTCGTCCTTGAGCCCGACACTGTTTAATGTCTATATGGGACCACTAGCTGAGGTAGTCCGTCCGTTTGGAATAAAAATCATCACTTACGCGGACGACACCCAGCTAGTGGTGTCCCTTAACCAACTAGTCTCAAACCCCGATAACCTCAAAACCTGCCTGGAAGAGGTTTCCAAATGGATGACCCTGTCATACCTTAAACTGAATGGCGAAAAAACTGAGCTAATGCTCCTAGGCAACCCCTCCCCACTAGCTCTCACGTCACTCTGGCCCCCCTCACTTGGTGTACCCCCCACTCCTAAGGACAAAATCAAGAGCCTAGGCATATGGCTTGATAAATCTCTCAATCTCAACGCCCAAGCCACCAAACTATCGGCGACCTGTTTTGGCTTACTTAGGCTAATACGGAAGATTCTTCCTATATTGCCCTTCCAAGCCAGGAAAATAATGATCCAGGGACTTGTTCTCTCCAGACTGGATTTTGGAAATGCCCTTTACTTGGGAGCCCCCAGTCCACCCTGAACACGCTCCAGATCGCACAGAACTGCGCAGCCCGCACATTACTTCAAATCCCCCGTCGTACCTTGGTTAAGACCGGACTGAGGAGCCTCCATTGGCTGCCAGTGAGACGAAGAATTAAGTTCAAGACTCTCTGTATCACCCATCGAGCTTACTGGAAAACGGGACCGCCCATTAATCATTCCCTAATCACTGCATACATCCCCGCAAGACATCTCAGATCATCAACATCTTTCCTGATTACAGTCCCTAGGATCAAGAAAGTCAGATGCGGAGGCCGAGCCTTTTAATACAACGCATCAAGGCTCTGGAACTCCCTTCCCCTTAACCTGCGCGCACAACCCAACTTACTATCCTTCCGTAAGCATTTAAAGACTCTGCTCTTTTCACATCCTGATTAGCCTTCTCCCCTACACCCTGCTCTCACAATTCTGTAGCGCTAGGACGCCTCAGGGTAGCTATCACGCTCTACAAATCCTCTTTCCATTCCATTCCATTCCATTTCACAGGTATAGTCCAGCAGGTGTGCAACAATAATTGCGTTTTAGCATGACGACATTGAAAAGGTCAATACATCTTTTAAAGAGCCAGCGAGCAGGAAACTTTCTTTCAAAAGGGCTTAACTGCAGAACATTATTAATATGTGTACTGAGCTCCATTGGGGCTCTGTGCAAGTGGCAAAGCGACACAATTATGTCCAGGTTCTCTCAGAAGAGGCCCAAGTGTGCAAAAGCTACCTCTTCTCGAACCATGCACTCACGTAGAGTGACAGAAGGGGCTAGGGTTTAAAATTCTCCACTTCTCCATGAACATGAGGCATCCTCTTGTAGACGAGTATGTGCTGTCTCTCTAATAGTTGAACCAGACCAGGCAAACCTACAGCCACTAGCAGGATCAAATAGCCTGCAGGACTTTCAGAATCAAAGGTGCTGCATGAAAAGCAAGCATTTGTACTCCCATCCACCTCAAGGTCAAGCTAATCCCCAAAGACCTGAGCCGAGAACCCACAAAGGAAGCAAGTTGGTCACATCTGAAATTTCAATTGAGTGCCAAGGTGTCCATGGCTTGGCAATCTTAGGCCTCAATGATGGAACTGGTATATTTCCAACTCTTGTCGAGGCAACCGGTCAGGCTTTCTGCTCCGATGTTTATTTGCAAAACATTTAAGTCGATTTTTACAGTAATACGCCAAGCAGATATTTGATAAGAGTTTGTCCCCGTTTTATCACACAGAAAATGTCAGAACTGTTGTCTATATGGATCCTCCCCACTATCTCACCATAGGTAGGAAAGCATTCAGACAGCTTGCCATCAGGCCTAACATGTTTTTGTGGAGTGATGGGTCTTGCCCTCCAAGGCACTACGGAGAGTTCGCTGTACCCACAGAGTTGGTTATAACCACCAGTTGCCGATGGTCATTCACAAGGGGAATTCCACAAGGGGGTTGAGAGCTTGTGCTTATCACAAGGGTAGGATCAAAGAAAATAAGACTGGGACAGATTTGAATTGGCCCTCCAGCACCAGGTCCCAATGCTCCATCATATTCAGGTGCAAGGATTGCATATCACACGTAAGTAAGCATGATGCCTGTAATCTCAATAGACTCTGAAACCAAAAAGCAGACAAAAGTATTGTTTTTCAGGAAATGGTCTACTGCCTGGCTGATGGCCATTGAATTTAATGGTGGAAGATGGTGAAGGCAATCTTGGAATTGGCCAGGTGAATCAAATATTTGGGATAAGTATCATCTATGTAATTTTCTAGGCCTCTGCATTAGTATACGAAGATTGACACAGAGATTGCTGGCTAAACCAAGATCATGGGCCCAGAAATAGTTTTAATGAGGTACATGACATCAGCAGTTTCCGTTCCATAAGATTACTTGCCCTGGTTAAGCATAACAACATTTCCTGTTTAGAAGGCAACTAGGGATCCACAGACTGATTGTTTTTTTAGCAGTTAAAGGGCCAAATTCCCACTAACAGTATGAGACAGTGATCTTGAACTCGCGTTGATATCATAAAATGTGACTGAGGGTATGTTTTCGTTTGGGGCATTGATCTATACCATTAGAAAAACACTGTAATCTAGGTTCACATACATAGGAAATAAAGTAAATGATATTAGGACACTATTGTAATGCTGCACATTGCTTGGTTATCTCAGAAAAATCCATAAAAACTTTTACAAAACAAAATTAATTTTTTCAGTGTTTCTTTTTTGATACGTGATGAGTATTTTCAAAATTCTGAAAATCGGTTGTAATTAGAGTATACATTTCGGAGCCACAAACATTCACCAGAGAGAGAGAATTTCTTGTGTTTATAAAATAAAATTTTTACTGTAACAGAATCGGAAACTAATAGAAGAAAGTAGTTAAACATTTGGAAATGAAGGACTGCCACTCTTGCACTTCCCCAGTGTTCCTAGCTACTTTCTCCTATCACTGGAGAAACAGAAAATATTTGTGGCACTAAAATGTAGACAAGAAAACAGAAACAGGAGTAAACCAGTTAACCCAGCTGAGACCCGGTAAGCTTTATAACAAAAAGAACAATGTCTCAACTGGTATGTCATTCAGGGGGGACTGTTCATAGAAGGTGTAGCAATCACACAGGAAGGGGGAAAAAAGGGGGCGAGAGAGACCAAGGTAGAGTCGAAGGGTTGTTATTTGCATATAGTTAAAGCAGCACTACAATACAACTAGATTGCAGTAACCATAACAACCAATTGTGCACTGGAGGTGTTGGTGTGAGTGAACAGCGCAGTGACAAGTGATGCGAGAACAACGTGAGGTGGCAAAAAACGAGTAAAAACAAATTGTAGGTTCGCAAGTCAACCTCATGGGCATTGGGGAGGCGCGCAGAGGTGGGGGACTGGGCATCTACACTCCAGGTAGCGGTGGGTGGTATTAAGTACCTGGGGGTGTTCATATCGGAGGTCCCCACAGTCTCCTGGGAGCGGAATGTAGCGCCGGTGTGCGAACGGGTCCGAGCGAATATCAAGGTGTGGTCCCGCATGCCACTAACGATATATGGTAGGTCGGCCATTTTTAAAATGGTAGCCCTTCCCAGGCTGATATACCAATTACAGAACCACCCCTTCCCCATTCCGCCTCAATGGTTCCGACAGGTAAACTCCATACTGGGGCAGTTCCTCTGGGCGGGGGGAACAGTACGGGTAGCGCTGCGCACCTATTATCCTTTCTTATTATCAGGTTTCACATCTTTTAGTCCTGAACGAGTGGTGGTATGTCAACAGGGGAGACCCGGCATATGCCCTGGAGCACTGCCTTATGGGGCCTCATATGCTACACACCATTCTGTATACGGTGCAATTGCGGAAGACGTTACCACCGGTTAAACAGGTTGTGTTTCAGATATGGAGACAGGCTCTGCAACGCATGGGATGGTGGAACACCTTGACTGGTGAAACCCCCCTGTGGCACAACGGGCGACTACCTTGGCTAGCGACATTGCAGGGCTTACGGGGATGGGACAGCATTGGAATTGCGACGCTGGGAGATGTACTGTCCGGCACTACGCTTAAGTCCTTTCAGGATCTGTGTAGGGAATTTAGCATGGAGCCTGGAGTCCCTCCCCGAGTTTAGCCCTCTGGAAGCAAAGGTGTTTATGGGAGATCTGGAGACGAAAAAGATATCACGCATATACCAGCCACTAGTTACACACTCTTCCCCCACACTGCAGAAGCTCCAGGAGACTTGGGAAGGGGATGTGGGAGAATTGGAGGAGGAGGATTGGAGAGAGGCATTGGCGGCCCCTAGAGGTGCGGCCATAGCGATGCGCCTATGGCTCATCCAATTTAAGTATCTGCATAGAGTTTACTTCACTAGGGAGCGGTTATGGCGGGCAGGGCTGATTGCATCTCCGGACTGTCTCAGATGTGGTCAGGAAGTGGGGACATTTATACATACAGTGTGGAGTTGTAGCTTTCTAGATCGGTTCTGGAGGGGGGTGCTGGATTGCATATCTGAGGTTCTGGGGTGGGAGCTCCCCCGTACGCCGCAACTAGGTTTACTGCATGTGATGGATGGGGTGGGAGGTAATGTCTACAAGAGGCATTTACTGCTGCTGGGTCTCACATAGGCCAAAAGAGACGTGGCTAGGGCGTGGAAGGACCCGCACGCCCCTTCTGTGATGGTATGGAAGAGAGGGTTAGACTTTTGCATGGGAATGGAGCAGCTGATTTTTGTAGCCCGAGGATGATCACGAAAACACTATAGAATCTGGAAGCGCTGGGCTGACTTTAGGGGTCTGTGGCTTGAGCCGCCGGTGGAACGGGAAGACCTACCGGAGGGTATATGAAGGGGCCATGGTAGAGTGTACATGTGTTTAGCCATTTAGGTGTATAATATGTAGGAGACACGCGACGGACCTTGTGCGACCTGGGTGAGCGGGATCCGGGAGGGGGTGTTTATGTTTGTTCATCAAAGAAAAGTAAAGCTGCTTGAATCTCAATTGACGTGATATTTTGTCCTGCAGATATCTCTGGTGTGCGGAGCTCTGCGGAATGTGTGCAACCTTTCAATAAAATCTGTTAAAAAAAAATAAAAAAAAATTTGTAGGGGTCAAACAAATGATTTTAACAAATGCAGGTACCGTTTCATTTTTTGCAAATGACCCTCTAACGGCCGCGAATGGCGATGTGGAGTCTACGGCGTTTCGACCTATTTAATTAAAGGTCATCATTAGGACGATGGTTACTTATTTCTTAAAATAGTGCTGGTTGCACTATGAGAGCGGTAGAACCCAGGGAAGAGAATCTGCTTGGCTGGAACCGCTCCAGGACGTCAATGTAGACCGAAGGGTTGAGAGTAGCAGTCTTGCAGAAGTCACGGGCCGGAGGGGAAGTGAAGTCTGTGATTGCCGGAGCGATCAGTGCTTGGGGTTCACACAACCGAATAGGTCGTGATCAGGGAAGCCGGGCTGAGTCCGGAGGGACGAGTAAAGCGTCTCAAAATGTAGACGGCAACAACAAGCCACCATCCACTTCCATCTGATCCAAAGCAGACACTATTATTCCAGTTATTGGCCTCTTCAGGAACTGCATCCTATCCAATCGGAGGCCTCACCAGTCGCAAGGCTCATCTAGCAGTACTCTTGTTGACTCACTCAAAAACCAGGAACTCTAAGTGTCCACTATTAATTTTTCCTCAAGCAAGAAGTAAAGAGGTAATGCAGGTCAGCTGTTGCCAATTGTGACACAATGTTAATGAATAGCTTGGAACCAGAACATTTAAGTAAAAGTTATCAGAGCTGACAGAAGGAGGAGAGAAAGAAAGAACCATGTAAATCAAAAATCCACAACGGTATTGTGGGCTGGATCCTGCATGAGGAAAAATCGCAGAGTGTAAAAGAAGCACGCTCTGATCTGCATGGTTGAGAGAGAGAAAAAGAACTGGCAAGGGCACGCATAGGAATGCACAACACCAATAGTAGTCCCTATGGATTATCAACTTTTAAAGCAATTTCATTCTGTTAGCCAAACAGAATGGAAGCCACATTGTCGAGAAAGGGAAAGAGCCAAGGAACAAAAATTGCTTCTAGATAATGAAATGCAACTGAAGACCCAAGGCATCCACTTATATTTAGGTTCAAATGTGCGGTTTAAAAAAACCTTGAACTGCACACAAGAAACCAGATACAAACTGCTTTGCATGCAGTACGGTCCCTTACCTTAAAGACCAGAACGGTGATTTCTTCCACAAATTCGAACAAACTGCTAAAGCGCAAGATTACTAAATAAGAATTTGCAATGCAATAGGTCTTGCATTAATGAGAGTTTAAGCTATGGTTATTTACAATGGCAATTTCTCAAACTCTTGTAAATGCGAGACCTATTTCACTTCAAAGAAGCGGGTGCCATAGTCCAGGGCTGCTTGAAAGTGAAAGCGCGCATGGCGAGCTTGAATGTAAGGAAAGCTGCTCCTGCCTGCAGTAGGAGAAACTCATTAAAGAAAAGAGTGCTAACAGACATACCATGTCGCAACGAAAGTAAAAGGGCCAGTCGCCATGGGAGGTTACAAATGCAGACAAAGTGGTACCAAAGAGGGACTTAAAAGTCTAATAACGACTCAGAAAACAGCGTTTACAAAGCACAATGACAAAAGGCAATAAAAAATATGGACGGAGAGTGGGCGGGGCTTCACAGCCATACTCCAATACTGCATGCCTCGCAGCAGCATCGCATGCGCTTCCCAGGCATGACCTACAAAGGAACAACATTATTTTTTTATTAAATCCTTTATCTTTTTTGCAAATAACTGAAATTCCCAAATGCTCAAAGTGCATGACAACGGTGTTCGGATTCTACAGACTTCCTCTTTACAGACAAAGCTCTTCCCTCTATGGCTGTACAGTTTGAACAGTGCATTAATTTCATTACTCTGTCCATTCTTCCTCAATTTAGTCTTCAATCATTGAGGTGAAGTCACTTCAGTAGCTCCATAACACCTCCTCTAATGAAAATCAAAACCCTCTCACACCTCCAGTCATATTATTATTGCTTACCTAGAAGACATCCTATACAGTCCAAGCTTTCTTGGCAGATCAATTAACTGAAGCAGGAGGGAGAAAGTGTAGCATGGATGAGGGAAGATTGGAATAAAAAAACAATGAAATTACCGCCAAGTAATTAAAGCATCACCTCTCCATCCACTTCCTCATTGCAGTCTTCACTGAGTGACCAATAATCTAGCCGAAATTGAGGTAGGCCGGCAGTACACAACTCTGTAGACTCACAGAGTGAGTGAAGCATCATTCACATGAAAATATTACTTAACTCTGGAGTCTTTCTTTGCAGAGTCCTCTAAAATATCTCCCTAGGTTACTTGTTCTCAGTGTGCCATAGCTTATCTAATGGTTGCCCCGTATGCTGGTCTAGGCTCCTTAATGGCCAAGTTATCCACTTGCTTTTAAGTTGTCACAAGATTGCTCCTCGCCTTCCTACAAGGGGCTACAAACCACTCCTTTAATTATAGATTTTTTACAACCTGCCTAAATCCCTTTGTAAAATATTCTTTGAGGATTAAAAATAAGGAACCATGATTCTTGAGGATTGAACCGGGTCAAACCAAGTTATCAGGCATCTTGTCCATGTGGGTAGCCACATTGTTATAGATGCTATAAATCACATCCTGGGAAGAGCAAAATGACTTCCATTTGACATTTTTCCGACTGTCCGCCACGGTCACAATAGTACCACTAAGCGTTGGAGCCTTCATGGCTGGGTGATAAAAATTATTACAATTAGTTAAAAATAGGGGGTCATGATCACGCTCACCATTGTGGGTAACCACAATGTCCACCACAACGCCCAAAGGCATAAATCTAAGACAAGCATGTAAACCATAAGTTAATAAAAGATCCACCTTGGCATGTAGCTCCTGGGAGGAGATATTAACTCTGGGATGTCCCATAACACATCCTCATCTGCACACAAATCTTGAGGAATAGTGTTTGGCTCACAGGTTAAGTTTAAGTCCCCTGAAATGATAACATTATAAGTGACAGCACGCAAGTATAATAACTCGTCTACCTGAGTGATGGTTCTCGATTCTTTCTGCCTACCCATCCTTTTGTTATATATGTTAATTAAAAGTATAGGAGTATCAATACTTTGCTTTATATCAAGCCCGTGGATATTCGAAGAGGAAAATGTCAATTCTACAATAGTAGGATTTCATGAGATGTTTATCCAGACTAGCAAGATTCCTGAGGGTCGTCTCCCTACAGGAAAGCTTAACATGGGGACAAAGGAGCTTTTATAAAATGTTCCTGTAAATATTTTCTACTGGCCATGTATCTTAAGAGACAGATCGTTGTTTTTCTATAAATTTACCACACTTCTCGTCCTTTAGTTTTGATTGTTATCACCGCAACCATCCAGCTAATTAGCATTGCTAGCCCGTGGCATTTGACAGCGCTTCTAGGAGGTGCTCCTATAACAGTGACTGGGACAGTTTGGGGATTTGGAGGAAGTCCACAAATCCCTGAATGATCTGGTGCAGGCATAGTAAGTGAGAAAGAAGAATCAGTCTTGACACCCGCTTGTTCGACTCTTGCAGATAAAACTCCAGTTGTATCCTTGTCTAGGTTATAAAGGAAGAAAGCAAGAGGCAACGCTGCGTCTCCAGTTCTAGTTCTCCTTGAGTTTCGGTTAGATCACCCAACTGCTCTTTTTTTGCACAAATATAAGCACAAGAGCCACAGTCAAACTAGTTTGGGCACAAGAATTGTATCGTTAGCCCGTGTTTTGTTTAATAGTAGTGGAAAAGCTGTTTGGTCTTCTGTAGAAATGGAACATAGTATTAAATCCCCCTGCTTGTGTCGCACCAAAGAAAAGATGAACCTTGGAGACTACAGACTCAAAACGTGGACTTGTCAATCATTCTCGGTCAAGCTAGACAGGGCCATAAAGCAATCAGCAGTGGGAATTTGGAAGAAGGTGGACATTAAATTCATGCTTTGAGCATTGCGCAATGGTGTTGTAACCAGGGCCCTCCCCGCATTGCCCCGATGCCGGGCGCGAACTGACCATTTGTGACCCCCCCTCTTATCTCCACAGCCCCCGCACACCCCAATATGGACCGGACTGGAGAAATACAGCTGCGATGAAGAGGAGGAGTGTGGGCCCTTTAACTGGACCGATGGCCCGATGGAGGAGGAGGAGCCCGGGACTCTGATAAAGGGCGGTGTCGATAACCCCCAGGTGTGTTACTACACCGGAGGAGCGGACAGTGTGACGCAGAGCGGAGTGGCAGGAAGCAGCGAGGAGGAGTGGAGCAGCGGAGTACGGCGGAGCAGCGAGGAGGAGTGGAAGAGCGGAATACGGTGGAGCAGCGAGGAAAGCATAGCGGAGGCGGAGGGACCGGTGAACCAGGAACCGCGAGCAGAACCGACATCCCAAGAACCAGCTGGGACCAAGGAGCCGTCGGGAGGAAGAGAAGAGAGTGCGACGGACGCAAAGGAAAAGCCCGGAGGCCAACCCCACGAGCCGCCCAGACGTACACCAGGAGGGGTACGGCTAGCAGAGGTGCGTACTTGCTTCCTGGGGTGGTGGAGAAAGAAAGGCAGACGCCTGACCTAGATAAAGCAGTCTCCCGTAAAAGCCTGGGATTCCTACACTTCAAAACCCCCCTTTTTTCCCCACGTCTTACTGATACTTGCACTGGGTGTATTCCTCACTTCCCCTACCCTGAGTGTTGATACTTACTCCGCTTGTACACTGATACACGCCTCTCTTCTGTTTCCTTGTTGGTGTCGGCGAGCGCGGACATAACGGAGCCTCCGAAGCCCAGCAGAAGGAGGAGCCCCGTCCGGAGAAGGGAGTGCTCCGGAAAGCCCGACAGGAACGCAGCCGATCCCCAAGAAGAGGAGCGGCGAGAAAGACTTATACAGATACACTGCTAGAGAAAATAAAACCAGGCATAACCAAGACACGTCTCTTGCCCATTCATAGTCCCGCGGTTACAGGTGTATTTTGGAGATAGCAGTAAAAATAGCCTAAAGGAATCGGCTTTAAGCCATGCTCACCCATGTTAGTTTGAACGTATTTTGTGAATACAATGTGCGGATGCCTAAAATGGACCATCTCACAGTCTCCTAGGTTTTGCTCTAATGGGCCCATCCATCCTATCAAGCATATATTATAAATTAGACTGGGAAGCCCAATTTAAAAAAAGCGTGAATGAGGCAGCTGCCGGCCCAGGCAAAGGGGCGATAGATCGACGCTCATAGTCCTAGCATTTGACCAGACTCCGGAGTAGGGTGCTTTAGGTTTGGACGGAGGAGGGAGCCTTTTGCGCTTGACTAGATGGCATTCTTCACAGAGAGCACTAGTCTCCTTGCTCTGGATTAGGCCAGAGGTAGCTACATGGATTATTGGTGGCAGTCGATAGGTCTGTCGCTGTTAGGTTTGTTAATAGCAAGGATGATGCCTGAAGCAGATTTTGGGGGAAATTAATGCATTCTGGTGGAGGGTTCTACAGCCCTAGAAGGAGCTCAGAACTGAGGGAAAGGCGTTCAGTAAGTTCAATTTTTGTATTTATTACACCCACGGCTTGTTGGATGAATCCGTCAAGTAAAATGTAATGCTGGCTTGGGCGTGAAAAGCACAGCCTGGCGTTTTCCCATATTGTGTAGAAGGAAAATGTTACTTACCCCAAAAGCATCTATTTGCAGCATGCAGCATGCAGTGCCGCAGATTCAAATGCTAGCATACTCCTGCAATCTACTGTTGGGCTCGGACGTTTGAAACTTATTTTCCTTCGAAGAAGTCTTTCGTGTCACAGGGTATAGTGACTCCTCCTATAGTCTGTATTAAGCATAGTCATCGTCTCCTTCTGTAGACTGTTTTTCGGCTCATCGGATGAGCTTAGGACAGGAGCAGGAAAAGAGATAGTAAAGATGAACATGCAAGTTACAGTTTGAAGCAGAAGAATGTCAAATAGAATGCGTTAGTCAGCCAGTAGCTTCCAGGGAGGAGGGTGGGTGCATATGATCTATGAGACTACCCGCTTCGAACAGATGCTTACAGAGTAAGTAACATATTCCATTTGTAGCATGCGTTGGCTGTAGATACACATGCTTAGCATCAAATGTAAAGGAGTACTACCTAAATGCGGTGACTAGTTACTAGCTCGCGTAGATGCTTGAAAAAGTGTTGGTAATGGTGTTTGACCCACTTTGGCCAGTTGGTTAGCTAAAACCAACACAATTATGTTTTGCCAATGTATGTGGGTTATTCCATGTGGCAGCCTTACAGATATCCACTAGTCTATAATGTTTCCCAGGAAGCCATGGAGGCTCCTTTCTACTGGGTGGAATGAGCTCAAGGAGGTGCAGGTGGCACACATTTGGCCTTGTAGTAGCAAATTGTATACAATTTACTGTCCACCTTTCAATTCCTGCTTTAGAGCTTGGAGAGCCTTTCTGTGGATTTGAAAAGGCTACGAAAAGTTGTTATGAACAGGTTTTGTTCTTTTGATGCAATACATTACTGCTCTTTTAACATTGTGAGTAGAGCTCTTTCCGCTACAGAGCTTGGTTTTGCACAAGTTTCTGAACCACATAATGAACAAGTGGGAGAGGAGGAAAAGCATAGACAAATATCCCGGACCAGCCCATCCATAGGGCATTGCCCTTGGACCAAGGGTAAGGAAACCTAGAGGCGAAGCTTTGTTTTTTTGCGTTCCGGTGTGTGGCAAAGAGATCCACATCTGTTGTGTCGATTTCCCACTTGTGTACTTGGTGCACTCTGCTGAGCATGTCTGCAAAGTCGTTGTCCATCCCTCATAAGTATTCTGCTAGGAGGTGGATTTTGTGACGTATGGACCAGCACCATATGCACTCTACTATTCGTGAGAGCTGTATGGAGTTTATGCCTCCCTGTTTTTTAATGCAGTACCCGGCTATCATGTTGTCAGTGCAAACTAGGACCACTTAGTGATGAAGAGGTTTTTGAAATGCTTTGAGAGCTAATTGAATCGTTGGAAGTTCTAGGTGATTGATGTGCAGATGCTTCTGTACTGAATACCCTTGTCCGCACACCGTGAGATCTAGCATGTGTGCCCCCAATCCTGCAACATACTGTTGCTGTTCCACCGCTGCAGAGTGTGATGGGTACCTGGCAGTATCAACACTAGATCTTGTAGGTGCCCCTCTGCTTGAGACCATTGTGACTGTAGACCCTGTTATAGGGGGGCGCACACACAGTTGCGCGTGTGGTACTATGGAGATTCAGGAGGTCACCGTAGCAATAAAGATCACTGTTTTAACTGTTACATGACTGTGTGGTTGAACAACTTTTGTACTCTTGCAGGAATAAGATAAGCCTTCGCTGTGATGAAGTTTAAGGTAGCACCGAGGAACAGCTGCAACTGCAAGGGTTGTAGGTGAGATTTTATACCACTGAGCATGAAGCACATGCTATGCAGAAGATTGATTACCTTCTGAGTGTCCTGCAGACATTGTTGTTTGCTTGCACTCTTGATCAACCAACCGTCTAGATATGGGAACACGTTTGCCCCCCTTCTGAGATGAGCGACTACTACTGCAAGACATTGTGAATACTGTTGGCGCAGTAGTGACTCCAAATGACAACACTTTGAACTGATAATGTAGGCACTTACTTGAAAACTGAGGTAGCGTTAATGGGCTGGGTGTATTGGTATGTGAAAATAGGCATCATTGAGGTCTATGGCTGTCATGGAGTCTCATTGCTGCCGGAGCTTTATGACTTCTTGTAGCGTAACCATGTATTAGTGCTCTGACAGGATGTGCTTGTTCAGCTGCCTGAGGTCTACTATAGGTTTTAAGGTGCCATCTTTCTTTGGAATGAGGAAATAGAGTGTGTGCACCCCGTTTCCATGGCATTTTGGAACCAGCTCTATGGCCCCCTTTTGAAACAGAGCTTGAATATCTTCTTGTACTAGTGTTAGGTGTTCCTTTGCCATAATTTGTGCACAAGGTGGTATATTGGATGGAGAAGATGTGAGGTGGGGGAGTTGGAAGGAGTCATTCCTTGATGGAGGTGGTTTCTTTGGAAGGGGATCCACAACCTCAACCCCTGTTTGTATTGCCTCTGTAGTGTGCTTTATAGTAAGACCCTCTAGTATAGTGTGATTGATAGCGAGTTTGCTGCCTTAAAGAGGCACCTGTGTCCGTAGAGGAGGTAGCATTGGGCATCCCTCTGTAATGTTCCCCCCGCTACTGTTAAAAGCAAAACGACAATTGTGAACAATGCCTGCGCCATCTTCTCTGGTGGAAATTTCTATGTGCACATAAGTTGCAGTCATTTTAAACTATCACAGCCATTTTGTACTCTGTTGGTCACCTTTCTTTCACCCTGCCCTTACTAGCATCCCTCTGACCGACCTGGTATGTGTGCTCGGGGCTATAAATTCTATTGCCGCAACAAACCTCAGCGCCACTTGCTGTCACAAACTCGTTTTTCCTCTCATCTCTGTTTACAGGCAAACCTTTGGACACTCTACCCCTCACTGCACCTAGTTACACAAACAGGTTCCAAACACCAAAAAGACTCTTGCAACATGATTTATTGCACTGCAAACAGCAAAACTTGTTGTTACCAACAATGGGACCTGTTTTTATCAACAGAACCGACTCTTATATCTGGCCGGTCTGGCATGTTTTAGATCCTGAAGCAAGGTCCAGCTGCAAGATAAGATTGTCTGTTTGACCTGGGTGGGAAGAGAATTACTGTTGGGCTTGTGTGACAACCTGCCCGGAGCGGGGATCCCAAGCTTGTGTAACCATGTTGATGAAACAAATGCATTGTTTCAAACCTGTATAAAAGGAAGAGCCAAAGGAGTTATCAGCAGAACACCTCCCTCAGATATCACAGTGTCTGCAGTGGACGTGATTTCATAATGAGAAATAAACCTTTTTCTTGTCTTCTAGTTTCCATCGCTTGCCTCATTACTTTGATAGCGAACCCAAAGTGAATTAGAGGTGGAACCCTGCACCGGGCAGCACTGAGAGTCTTAGAAGACTCGCCGCCTTTCACAAATTGGCAGACAACGTGAGGGCCCATCAGCGACGCGTGGGTCCGGTAGAGATGTCCTAACGACGGAGTGAACGACTAAACGATGCGGTCCTGACTGGGACCTTAGAGGAACACCGCATTGGAGTGAGGACAACCAGGCGCTGGAAGGGGAAGACGAAGAACTGTCCATACGGTCCGGGTAAGGTCGTGAAAAAAAAGACTGAAATTGATTGATTGATTGAATAGTTTGATTGAAATATTAGTATTCCTTTTTGATATGGAGTTATTTGCGACATTCCCTGCTTGCAAACAACGAAGAATAGGAATATTCTCTCTTTGCAGACAGCGAAGGACAGGTAGTGCAGACTTTGTCTAAATTGATTGATTGAGATATTCATTTTTGACCGATAAATACGTCATACCCGTTTTCTCTAGATTGTATGATTGTAATTGCTTTGGACCAGACCGTTTGTTAGAGGTCAGTCAGCCGGCGCCGCTGGAAGGCACCCCTAACAAGGACATGTACATAAAGTATGGATTAGCCACCGTAGCTTATAGCAAACTATGGCATTAATACCCTAGGAAAGACCGGGTAAATCAGTGGCCACTGACGGGATCTTTCGATCCAGCTAAAATAGAAACGTTTGAATTAGCTCTCCACAAAAAGAAAACTAGACCAGCCATGTTTGACAGTTTTGGTTTATGGCGAAAAGAGGCAGCTCAAAGAAAGAAAAGAGACAAAGCTAGACAAGATAAAGAAACGTGAAAATCAGCTTACCAAGCCTGTAAAAGAAAAGGAAATCGACAAAAAGGAACAGGAATCAAAAATATCAGGTCAATGCCCTGTTAGAACGCCCTCGACTCTTTACCCCGAGTTACCAGCAAAACAAAGGGTAGATGATGATTTATTGTTAGGTTGCCCAATCATATACATGCCACCTCCTTACGGCCTTACTCATCCCGTAGTACAACGCCAGGACTACCAAAGTATAGCCGCAGATGGCAAAATCGCCTCAGTCTCCACCGCTTCTGCTCCCACCGAGTCCCCACACCAAATGCCTCATCAAAGGATACAGTAGTAGAGGTAGGATCAAAAGAAAAAGGAGCGCCCAGGGTCCCGCGATTAAGTAAAAATGAGCGAGCAGGCATTGATTAGATAGGAAGGAGACAGAAGAGTATGTAACTGATATATGCAACTCCTATGTTGAAAACCACAAACGATACTTTATTGTACGTCTCTGTTACCACACTCTTACTGCATATGAAGAGAAGTACCAAGATGTAAGGCCCGAGCGACTAGTGGCGCTCTATAGGACGGTAGACACCGGAGATGAAGGTGACAACGATGTTACAAAACTTTTTTCATCCACACTGGAGTAAAGAACGGATAGATAAGGACAGGACATCTAAGATAGCAGGACCCCCGGTGGAAAAACCAGATAGCATGATGCCGATAAAAGAAACTGCCCCTTATTGGGTACCTCCTAGAGGACCAGGGACTCATGATGATATGAACCATCAAGACGCTAGAGGAAGGGTGGTCTACAATTGGGTATATCAGCCATGGGACAAACAGGATATTTTGACGTTCCGTAAATCTTTACCGGATTTACGAAAGAACCCCACCCCCTTTTACACCGAGCTAGGTACCGCTCTGGGATCAACAATAATGACACTTGCCGACATAGACTTGTTCTTCGGGTTATGTTTGCCGGCAGATGTGTGGAAACAGATTAGGAAAGTAGACCATACCGAACTGCTAGGTCATACCTGGGATCAACTCAACACACTAGTTAAACAGCGGAACCCTGGTAAAAAAACGGTTGAAGCCATATTGGACCTCCCTGACAAAATAGTGCAGAAAGTGAAAACGTTGAGCCCAGAGAAAAAGATAGACTGGTCCATAGTAACTGAGTATTTCTCCAGATTTAAAACGGTGTTCTCCGATTACAGTGGACAAGACATGTCCACCGCAACCGGACACCACTTATTTGTGCAGAACTATGTCAAAGGACTACTGCCAGATGTATCTCAGAAATTACAAGCTAGCAAAAGTAGTTGGGCAGCATCTAAACCGGCGGCCATTCTCCAAATGGCCAGTACTAGGAGCATCAGAGAAAAAAAAATGACAGGGCTACAGAAAGGAAAAAGAAGGACTTGAAGGAAAGGGTAATGGTAGCACAACTCCAGGGGGAGAATACAGGAAGGGAGCAATATAGGGGAGGATACCAGCTGAATACCCCTAGAGTACAGCCACCTAGAAACAATTCATCAACATCATATGTAGGATGCCAAGACCTAGGACAGGATCAATGTGCACTTTGCAAAGAATATGGACACTGGAAAACCCAATGCCCAGCTTTGTTAGGAGCTGGTGGGGCAGAGGGGCGAGGGAAATTGCAAGTGTACAGAGAGGAAGAGGACGTGGGAGAGGGTACGCGAGTGAAGCAAGCGAGGAAAGGCCAGGAAGAGTGAACGCACTTGACCATCCCAAACAGAATCAGTACCAACAGACAGATTATGACAATACGTACGACTTTGCATAGGACAGCCAGGGGCAAGGGAGGGATCCAGTCGATCTCTATGTTGATCAGCAAGGCCCTTATGTTACCGCTGAGGTCCTGGGCACAAAGTCATTTCTGGTAGACACGGGAGCAACATGTAGTGCAATAGCTAAACGACTGATTCCAAGGGCCCCCTTGTCAGGCTCACGTGACCTCAATAGGATTTGACGGTACGCCCTATACCAACCCTATGTCCCGACCCATTCCCTTTTAACACCCCAGATGCCATTATGGGCCTCAACCTTTTGAAACACTTCCATGCGACTATCAGATGCTCACCAGACGGAGTGCGTGTCATCCTGTATGACAACCCCCAGCGCCATAGAGAACCCTTCTCAGCACATGTTTCCCATCTCCGAGACTGACGCATCCCTACTGGACACTTTGCCATCACACTTATGGGCTAGGGCTGATTCAGACGTAGGATGAATGATGATTGACCCAGTACACGTAACAATACGACAGGATGCAACCCTACCAACAGTACCGCAGTACAAAATATCGCCAGAGGGTGAGAAGGCATTGACAGAGATAATATACTCTTTGGTAGAGGCAGGGGTTGTAGAGGAAGTAGTGAGCAACGTTTGTAACAGTCCCATACTACCGATTGTAAAGAGACAGGGAGAGGGAGACGGAAAAGCCTACCGCTTCATCACTGACCTGCGGGAGATGGACAAAATCGTAGTGCCACAATACCCAGTAGTTTCCAACATCATGACGATTTTGACTTTAATCCCCTCCACTGCCACCGCCTTCACTGTAAATGATCTCAAAAACGCTTTATTTTCCATACCTATACACAAGGACAGGCGCTGTCTATTTGGATTCACCCTAAACTCCCGTTCGTACAGATTTTGCAGAGCTCCTCAGGGGTACACTGAGAGCCCAAGCATCTATAGCCAGGCGCTTAAAAGACAGTTGGACACCATACAATTGCCAGATGGAGTTGCACTAATACAATATGTATACAACATCCTTCTAGCAGCAGACACCATACCAATAGCCGTCACAGCCACCATCAAACTACTCCATTTTCTTGCTGAGAATAGTCACACGGTCTCCTGAAAGAAATTGCAGTTCTGTAAATCACAAGTGACCTATTTGGGTCACCTTTTATCTATAGAAGGGAGGAAACTCCCGCCTGACAGGATCCAGACAATTCTAGACACCCCAGGTCCCCAAAGATCAGAAGCAAGTCCGCTCTTTGATAGGTCTCACCTCATTTTGCCGACAGTGGTTACCGAACTTTAGCCTCATTGTCAAACCCCTTCTCTCCCTCCTAGCTAAAGACATCCCCTCACCTCTCCCCTGGACCCCCGAATGCCAGTCAGCCTTTAAAGAACTACGCAATGCCATTTGTTCAACGCCTGTCCTAGGAACCCCAGATTACTCCAAACCATTCTTCCTCTACACGCACTAGAGGGAAGGATGTGCATTGTCTGTCCTAACACAATCAATTGGTCTCAAACAACGCCCTTGTGCATATTTCTCTGCCACCCTCGATCCAGTAGCCAGAGCGCAGCATGCCTGCGCGCTGTGGCAGCTGCAGCAGTATCGATACGCCAGAGCAAATTAATAGTGCTCTCCAATCCAGTCAGTTTTAGTACCCCATGCAGTCGACGCACTACTAAACCAGACCAAACCCCAACACTTGACTAGCACCCGACTGACAGGATATGAGTTGACCCTGCTAGCACCGCACAATACCCTAAAGTGATGCACCACCCTCAATCCAGCCACACTGTTACCCCTACCCGAACATGATCCTAGCGTGACTCCACTACATGACTGTGTGACACTAACCGATGAACAAACAAAGAGTACAATAGGTCTCCGAGACACCGCCTTTCTAGAACCAGATGGATAACTATGGGTGGATGGTTCGTTCATCAAACTCCCCGACGGCACCACCTCAGCTGCATACGCTGTAACAACAGCCCGAACCGTTCTGGAAAAAACCCGTATTCCCCAATGTTCAGCCCAGGCTGCAGAACTCATTGCCCTCACACGAGCATATATCTTAGTGACTGACACGACAGTGAACATATACAGAGACAGCCAATATGCCTTCGGGCTGGTTCACCCATTTTGGGATCTTATGGAAAGAAAGAGGGTTCCTGACTTCACACGATACACCCATCCTGCTTGGAGATTTAGTCTCCGCCTTGACGCAAGCAGTCCTCCTCCCCAAGAAGATAGCAGTGATAAAATGTCAAGCACATAGGAAAGTGACTGATCTCATTGGACAGGGAAATGCACTAGCAGACGTTACTGCCCGACCCACGGCAGAAGACAGAACTACGACACGAATGTATGTGACCAGGTCACAAGCTGAACAATGGACTGACGCTAGGACCACTGTAAGGGACATACAGACTACAGGCACACAAGAAGAATTGATAAAGTGGGAAAAGGCGGGACTAAAAGACAAGGAAGATTGCTGGAGAACTAAAGACGGAAATAAATGGCTGTAACCCAATGCCTACCTCATCCCCATATTGACCATGGCACATTTACCAGCACACATAGGCTCCACCCCCCATGATTGAACTAATCACCAGAGTATGGCATGATGTCAAGATAGCAGAATCTGGAAAACGCCTAGTACAACAATGTATAGTCTGCCTACAACACAACCCAGGGAAGGGGACAGTAGTACCACGGGGAGGGTTTGGAGTCTCTGACCACCCCTTTGAAATACTTCAAATTGATTACATCCAACTAGAGAGATGCCTTGGTCTAAAATATGTCCTGGTGGTTGTGTGCGCTTTTAGCAAATGGGTGGAGGCATATCCCACCCGCAACAATACCGCCTTAGCCACTGCAAAAGTATTGCTGAAAGAATTCTTTCCCCGATACAGCCATTGCAGAATTTTATGGAGCGACAACGGCCCCCACTTCATAGCCGAGGTGATACAAAACATACTGAGAGGGTTGTGGGTAAAACAAAAGTTCCATGCCGTCTTCCACCCACAATCAGCGGGCCTGGTAGAAAGGCACAATGCAACACTGAAACTAAAACTAGCCAAAATAGTTGCCACGACCGGGTTGAAATGGCCCGACGCCCTCCCATTGGCATTGCTATCGATGTGCTCCACCCCAACCAAACACAGACTAACCCCGTATGAGGTGGTCTTCGGCAGGCCTATGAGCATTTGGGCGTCACCAAGACCCACCTCCATTAACGATGTCCCGACCATTTTAATGTCGGATTATTTACATACATTGATAAACAAGCTAACAATTATCCACCAACAGGTGCAACTAGCCTTGCCCGACGTATCCAGAGGCCCGGGACATGAAATAAAGCCAGGCGACCATGTATTGATCCGCAACTTCCAAAGAACGAAGAATCTGGAGCCTAGGTGGACGGGCCCTTGGCAAGTCCTGATCACCACCGAACTGTCCTCCGAGTGGAAGGAAAACGAAACTGGCTGCACGCTCATCATTGCAAGCGAGTCCCTCCAACCCTGGCAAATTGTGAAGGGGTGGAGGTGCAAGAGGAAGTACTCGCGAAGGAACGACCAGCTCTGAGTTGCTACCCACAAGAAGACACCCTCGAACTATCAGAATTTCCCGACCCCACGGTGCCATCCAAGAAAGGGTACAACTTAAGATCGACAAAAGGTGGGAGCTCCAACGACCAGGCCACTAACTGAGTCAAGGTCTCAGATCGGTAGCACAGTCAAACAACGCTATCAGGAAAGTGCCAGACAAAAGTCTGTGGTCCTAACAGTTGTTGAGCTCCTCGAAGATGATGGAAGAAACTGAACACCTGCAAAGCCACCACAAAGTCACCAAGACTGCTAACCTGCAAAGCACAAAAACAATTGCACTTGTAGCCGCATTTCTCACCTGTCTCCTGCTAATGGTTGCACTCTGGATCATTGAAGAGAATGCACCTCCATACAGAATTTTGTCACCCACCATGCAACCAACCACCAAGAAAGAACACTACCTGGTATCACTACCGCCACATCTCCGAGAACGACACAATGAATTCAGGAATAATTCTTTCGTGCAGATGTTGCTCCAGCACAATCTTGCCACCAATGCTACCAACTGTTCGGTCTGTGGGCTGTTACCACATGCCACTGAACATTCTATCCCTTTCATCCCTTCGCCCTTTTCTATTCACGGATCTTGCCTTGCCTGGATGATGCTCCTACAAGAAAATTACAAAGACAAATCCACTTCCGACGGAACAATCGCCCAGTTCTACAACGAGTTCTGGCGAAACAAAGCAGGAAGAACAGACGCCCCCTTCTGCCCTCACACCTTCAATGTGACATTCCCGATAAATGTCCCCTCCAAAGAATGAGTGGAAATGCAAGTGTTCAATAATCCTAACAGAGTCACATTTTCCTACCTGAAGAAAAGAACTGCTGCAACACTGACTGTGGCCCTATCTGTGGTGAACGTCTCTGGCCTTGTATGCATTGAAGGCCATGGGACTAAGAATGTGGGTCACAGCACCTGTAGCATTGTAAGGACTTTGAACACTGCCAACCCCCAGCGCTTGTTGCATCACCCAATATGTACATTGTTTGTGGAGCCAAAGCCTACACCTGGCTACCAAGAAACTGGGGGGGGCACGTGCTACATCGCCTTTGTTTTGCCACCACCCTACACAGCCCCTGCAGAGCATCATTGAGAAAAACGTTCTAAAGACATTGATCAAGCAGACTCATCACAGTTCCTCGACGCAGCAAAAGGGCTCGTCCGGCTATGGGGTTTGAAGGCAAACAGCCGAGCCATCAGACATCGGTCCCAAGCGGTAGAGACCGCCCTGAACGTCACTGCTGGCATTCTCACCAACAACACTGCTGAGCACCAAGCGGTCCGTCTGGTTACCCTGCAAAATCGCATGGTCCTGGACGTGGTACTAGCAGACCATGGAGGAGCATGCCGCATCATCGGTTCCAGCTGCTGTGTATACATTCCTGATAATTCACCTTCTGTCTATGAAGCAATCGAACATCTCCATAGACTAGGTACAGAAATTCATCAAGGATCAGAGACTTGGACAATTGGAAGTTGGCTTTGGGGCATCTTGAAGGAGTGGGGTTGGAAATTATCAATGATTCTCTTGGTCCCAGTATTGACAATATGTGGTAATTGTTTGGGTATACACTGTATACTGTAAATTGTCACCTGCGCTCTTATCCTTTCCCGCCTGGATTACGCAAACGCACTCTTTGTTGGTTCCCCTGGCTATCTGCTTAAAAAGTTTCAGGTAATCCAGAACACGGCTGCAAGACTGCTACTGGGTATCCCGGCATGGAATAGCGTGTCTTCTCTTCTTCGTTCTCTTCACTGGCTTCCTGTGGCTGACAGGGTCAAGGTCAAATCTTTAGTGTTGGCCCACCGTGCTCTCCATGGCCTTGGGCCCCTCTATCTTCAGAAGCAGTTTTCCTCTTACTCCCCGGCTCGTGCCCTGCGATCTGCGACCCAATGCCTTGCCCGGGTGCCTCGCTTTAGGCTTCAGAGGATGGGTGGCAGCTCCCTCACGGTGAAGGCCAGTGCTGCCTGGAATGCCCTCCCCCTTTCCCTGAGGTCCATCCAGAACCCTGCCATCTTTAAAAAGAAACATAAGACTCACCTCTTTGTTTGACTCATAGGAGAGAAGGGGTGGCCTTGTATAACAAATCCCTGTGGTAACGTTGCAACACATACTAACATATAAATGACCCAGATCCATCACTACAGAGTACACCTGAAGGAGAATCACTTATTGATCTGTACATCATGAATCGAATGTAATGTGGTTACTGGAATGAATAGTAGCTAACTGGAATTGAGCAGTTTCTTCCAATGGTTTATTTTGTGCCAACGTTGTTCTAACGGATTTTGTGAACGCGCTGTTTGAATGAATTAGATGTGGAAGGTCTGACCAATGTAGCACATGATTTTTGGATGAGCCACATGATCTTGAACATTTCTCCCTGGTTCTTCCTTTAATCCCAGGGAAGGCCAATGGGACCACGAGTATGCTTGGTGAATAGTTATACCAGATACACAGTTGTTCCCCGACTGGGAAATAAGTGAGTAACAAGTATTTGTATCCATTGGGTACATGTTGGATCTAGCACTGTCAATCCGCATTTGAGTATGCGATGGGGTTGATGTACGGGTGTGCTGGTTTTGACGTGCTTGTGCTTTAATTATCATTGGTGATGATGTTTTTTTAGAATGAAGCTCATTTACTAAAGCATCGAGCTTTGTTCCGGGGGAAACTGCGAGACATAGAATGTGTGATTAGAATAAATATTATGTGGCAGGTAGATGTGTCGTAACACCATTTGGAATGCGATGTAGTCTTTTCCCGTGACATTCGACAGGACAGGAAAAATCTATTTCCTTTCCTGCATAGTCGGCCTGAACGTGGGTGTGACATAGGAACGGTGAAATATTCTATCCGTTCCGCTTAGTGAGCAGGAGGGATGGGAGTCATACTATTGAGCTTTATGATTGGTGTTTTTGATCATCCAATGGGGTGAGAACAAGCGATAGATGAATAGCGGTCTAGAGAGGGAACTGGGTGCTCCTTTTCATTCTAGCCTGTCAAAAGGGAATCAGAAGTTTGCCACGCTAGAATGATTAATGCTGATTGGACTGTTTCTGGGAAACAGGAAATAATTCCAGCACCTTTCGTTAGACACGTGGAGGCGGGCTTACGGTGACGCCACTTGAGGATATAGTTGTGGAACCAATGGAGGAGGCTACTTTGCTGGCATCTCCCTTGCGGACCACATTGGGAAATAGAGGAATTTTGAGCTTCATGCTGTAGGAGCTTGGCTATTGGTTAATCACGCATATAAATCACTCGGAAGAAAACACCACTCCAACGACGGGATTTATCGAGCCGGACGTTCGTGGCGGGAAGAGTGACGAGGACGCTATTGAAACAAACGAGGTGAGACGGGGTAGTAGCTTTCATTCGAACTAGAGTATATGGCTAGATTTAATAAGATTACTTAAGGGGACTTTTTTTGTTTTCACATTTTAATTCTAACATAGATACTTATCAAACGGATTACGGTGGCCTACAGTTTGCACTAAGGTGTGAGGAATTCAGGATATTGATGACAGAATAATTGAAAGGTGAGCCGAACAGTGGGGCTAAGACACTTAGTATAAGGTGTAATAGTAGACTGGGTAACAGTTTTTGAAATAGGTTTTCCTGTTTTGGCTTATTTCACATGCATACATAACTTTTTCTATAGATATAAAGGACATTGGTTCCACATTCAAGGGCGAAGCAGGTGGAGGACACAGGGTGCACTGCACCGTCTTTGTGATTAGGTGAGAGCATTTTATTTTCTGCGAGTAGCCGGTTACCGAGTTTACAGGGCATCTAGGGGCAACTAGCAGTGGTGCCCTTCATGCTGACACAGGTCCTTTTACCCCTTTTTTTGCGTTAATAGAAACCTTTTGTTGGGGGTGGATCACACGCAAATGTGCGGAAGCGATTGAAGCATTAAACTTGATGGAAGTTTGAATAGAGAGGTAATATTAATACTCACTTTCGTATACATGTTGTGAAAGATTGGAATGAAGTATTCAGATACTTAATTAGGGATGCCTTGCATGTTTCTTTTTATCAGGAAACTTACATGTAGACAATAAGTGAGACCAGGAGATACAATACAGAGTGCTTATGCCCAAGATACTCGAGTGTTGAATTTTCTTTGGAGGTGAGAAACTTTGCCCTCAATACAGATCATGATATAGGATGTGGATTTTTTATACAATGTAACTTTGAGAAGATTTATTCTCAATATGGATCAGGATTAAGGAGCTTGATTTCTCATACAATGTAATTTTTGATAATTGAGGGGTGTATTAATATTGCAGCATGCATAGATTTTTCGTTTTGACCTCTTTTTATGATTATATGAAATTACCCCCTTGAGATGTGCTCACCGTTTATAAGCATTGTGGAGGGTGATATAGGCAGGCTTCAGTTTTTTCATCATACCCGTTGAATGGCATGTCAATTGGCCTACCTAGACAATGCACAATGGGATGGTTTAGCTGCTTAGAATGGTATATAGGCAGGGAGTTCATGCTGGGATCAAGACGGATGTTATCTTATTTTTGTATAAATTTGGAGTAGGTCTGATTTTATATTTCTTTTCCTATTACAGCCCTGATGATGTCCCGGATGGGACGAAACGCGTAGGCTGTGGATTATGCAAAGGAGATCATGAACTGCATCATGTTGTGACTTTGTAAAACTATATTGATGTATTGAATAATCATTCTCAAAAAAATGTTTTTTTGTATAGAGAAACTGATTGGGAACATATTGTCATTGTCTATAGAAACTGACTTGGAATATATTATGAAAATATCAATTAAACAATAACAAATCAAGAATTTATAGGATACTTGCCTGTAATAATTTCTCATGATTTCTTATGATAGCACTAATACGTGTGGAATTATTTAATGATACTCTCTGACGCTCCTTCTATCTATAGTTGTAGTTGTATGAGAAGTGGCTTTTACGGTGAGCCGCTGGGAGTTGAGCCCCAAATAATTAAACAGTTTGTTCCAAAATTTTACAGGAATACCTCACTGTGCGCACAAGGGCATTACCCTCACCGTAACTTTAATAGTTTTGATCTAAATTCTCCCACTCGTGAGGAATCAAAATCTTGAACTTGCAATGAGGTGGAAGACTCTACACTGAAGGCTTACTACTTTGGTTCAATCATAGGGGAACACTAGGTTCTTATGTACAGGTTCCAAGGTTACTCCAACTTTCAAGTTTGAAGGATCGGCTTCTTCAGGTAGTAAAGAGGAGTCCAATTCCTGTCCTTCCGTATGATGGAGTATTTCTTCTTCTTAGACAATGCCTTGGATAGCCTCCTTTATCATAAACTGCACATTTTACCTGTCTTTGTCAATAAAAAGTTTTTCAGGGGTGTATAATGCAGAAGATGAGTGTCTTGAGCCTACGATGCTCTGAATTTGAATCTGGAACAACATGCCAAGCTTCAAGGAATGTTTGCCTTCCACCCTGACCAGCAACTCCCATAAATATCAATGGCTTTAAATACTAAGAGGTAGGATAAGAGAAGCTAAAAGAAGAGATCTCTTCTCTCCTTCTTTTTGTTCAACTCCTTTAATCTCGCAGATAATGTTCATAAAATGCCAACTTAAATGAAACTTTCCTTAAGAACAAACTTATGGTCATTAAGACAACAGGACTAGAACCCATAAATCTACGGTTGAACTTAAATGACCTTACTAGATTTACTTCCAAACTAGGTGCTCTCAAGGACCTCATAAAAGTTCTTGTTTAAGTGAAGTGCAACGTCTGTTTCTAAACTTGAGGGTTATCATGTCTTCTGTTGCTACTGTCAATAACCGTATCTCCTACCCGCAGTACTAGCTTGGAGTCAGTGCCCAAGACACAGATCTCAATGCTTCAGCAACAGTCCAGCCTGGTAAGTCCTGCTGCTGAAACCCAAATGGAAGGGTGGGCGATGGGACACATGAGGGGTGGGGGACATCTGCCATTACCTCTACCATTGCTCATTTCTTGGTCAAAATCCTGCATAGACCAGGAGCCTGTCTGGTATTTGGACCCACCTCAATCAGTGAAAACCTGAAACCTGAAAGGACAAATTTGCAAGAAAATCTTTGATTCAGCATAGCACTAGATAAGAAATTCCACTTACACAAAGCCTTTTAAGGACACCATAGTCAACAGTGTGGAATGCCGCTGTGAGAAGTAGGGAAGCAAGAACAGTGGGGACATCTGCTGCTTTCGAATACAGAAAGAATGGCAAGTCTGCCATGGCCTGAATGGAAGGAAACTCATCAGTGCGGGATGGAGGAGGCCACTAATAAAGACAAAATTGGAGAGCTGTTGGAAAACAGTTGAGTTTTTTTTCCAATAGGGGGGGGTCATATGGGTCAATTTCAGAGTTGATGGAACACCCCTTCAGAAAGG
This sequence comes from Lissotriton helveticus, assembly GCF_964261635.1. Lineage (NCBI taxonomy): Eukaryota > Metazoa > Chordata > Amphibia > Caudata > Salamandridae > Lissotriton > Lissotriton helveticus. The sequence goes on along the minus strand of NC_136067.1, from coordinate 844,171,452 downwards.
GAGGAGTTAATAATTACTATACACTAGCGAGGTCAAGCGTCAGATAATCACTAAGGCTTGCTTGCTAAAAGAGGCTCATAAGGGGAGCTGGAGGCCTTACCAGAGTTAAGGAGGGCAAAGTGATCACTTTCAGGAAGGGGTAGATTTCTTTAACAGAGGACGATTTTAAAGATACTCATTATCATGATGCATCAACTGGAAGGGGTGGACAGGGAAGTAACGGACGACTGGAAGGAAGACATTTTCTGGTCAAAGTAAGCAATCTGATTGCACTTCTCGACGGCCCTTGCAAGAAACTAGTTACTTACCTGTACACTATAGTTCTCAAGTATTATCTTTCATAGATTCACATGCTTGTATCCTCCCCGTCGTCATGGTGGGAGTCTCACGGTAACAGAATGACCAAAGCAGTATCATAGAGATGAAAGAACTGCATAGAAAACCCAATAGAGACTGAAATATTTCGTAACCAGACCTCCTTATTGTTTGGTCCAAAACTCAGCCAATCAGTAGCAAGCCCTGACATCACACTCCCCAGCAGAACTCCCCTACCTCCGATTTACGACCCCAAGTGAGAGACATAGATATACTCAGAGGTAAAAGGTTCTGCCTGAGAAACGGGGAGGTGGGCGGGCGCATGTGAATCTATGAAAGATAATACTGGAGAACTATAGTGTAAAGGTAACTAGTTTCTTCTCCAGTATTGAATCTTTCATAGATGCACATGCTTGTATCAGAGTAGCAAGTAGTACCCAAAAATCATAGCGTTTCCAGGATAGAACCTTTGTATTCTGGTTCTGCTCCTAAATTTCGTTGTTCATCAGTCTGTGTGTTCTTGACATTAGTCCCTTGTAGAGACATATGAATATATACACATTTGCATACCTAAAAAATAGTTGAATAGAAAAAAGGGGTACCTTATTGGAATAGACGCCGTAGAACGGCTTGTCCAACTGCCGTAGCCTCCTTCCACACAGTATCAAGACAGTAATGTCTAGTAAAAGAGTGGACGCTCTTCCAGGTTGCTGCTCTGCAAATGTCTGGCAGCGACACTCCTGCAAATAATGCCATTGAAGTTGCCATTTTTCCAGTGGAATGCGCTTGTACCTAGGAGCGCAGTGGATTCCCGGCTTTTTCATGGCATTTGACAATAGCCGATGTAATCCATTCTTGAAATACTTGATCTTGATAAAGGTAGTCCTTTTCTCTGTCCCTCAAAATTTATAAACAGTGGTCTAGACTTCCTGAAAGGTTTTGTCCTGTTGATATAGAATTTTAAACATCTCTTAATGTCTAGTGAGTGTAGAGCCCTCTCTGCATCTGTTTAAGGATTTCCAAAGAAAGTAGGTAATATTACTGGTTCATTGAGATGAAATATTGTGGGAACTTTAGGAATGAATTTAGGGTTTGTCCTTAAAAATCACTTTGTCTTGACGAAACAGAATAAAGGGTTCTGTTATTGAGAAGACCTGTATTTCGCTTACCTTTCTTGCCGATGTGACGGCCAAGAGCAATGCTGTCTTCCAAGAAATGAATTGCAGGTCTGCCTTATGTATTGGCTCGAAAGGAGGCTTCATAAGTTGAGATAGTACTGTATTAAGGTGCCAGGGGATCGGAGGGCGTTGAATCGGAGGGAACGCCCTGAAGAGACCTTTGATGAATTCCTTGATCACTCTATGCGACCAGAGAGAAGGTTGATTTGGAACTCTTCTATATCTTGAAATTGCCGCTAAGTGCACCTTCAATGACGCATGTGAAAGACCGGCTTTCGATAAGTAAAGAAGATATGGCAAGATTTGCTCTGGAGAAACTGTTAACGGATGAAGCTCCTGAGATGCGCACCATTGACAGAACCTTTTCCATTTTGCCACATATGTTCTATTTGTGGAGACGGCTCGAGATTGAGAGAAAATGTTCCTACAATCCTGAGGAATGTTTAGAGATTTGAACTCCTACTTGAGGTTCCATGCTGATAAGTGCAGTGACATCAAATTTGGGTGGAGAATTTGTCCTTTGTTCATGGAGATCAGGTCCTGAGTTATCGGAAACTGTATTCTGTTGCACACAAAGTTGGAGAAGCTCTGAAAACCATGCTTGCCTCGGCCAAGCTGGAGCTATTAAAATCACATGGCATGGCTCCGACCTCATTTTGCGAAGCACTCTCGCAATCAAAGGAAATGGAGGAAACGCGTAGGCAAACATTCCCGTCCACTTCAAATGCAGCGCATTTCCTAAGGATCACATCTGTGGATATCTGCTGGCGAACTGGTCGCACTTTGAGTTGTCCTGGGTTGCGAACAAATCTAATGTTGGCGTGCCCCACCGCTGAAAGACTCTTTGTAGTTGAGCATGATCTATTTCCCACTCGTGGGACACACTGGCTGTTCTGCTCAGAACATCTGCCTTTGTGTTGTGTATTCCCTGGATGTGTTGAACCTGAATAGATATGTTGTGACGAATGAGCCATCTCCAGATCTTTTGAGCTTGGGACGAGAGTGGTTTTGATCTTTTCCCTCCCAGTTTTAGAAGGTAGAACATCGTTGTTGTACTGTCGGTTTTTATCAGTACCGTAGAACCGCATATTCTGGGAAGGAAAGCCTTTAGGCCCAGGAACACCGCTTTCAGTTCCAGCATGTTGATGTGCAAACATGCCTCCTGCTCGGAACAGTGACCTTGGATTTCTAGCTCTTGAAGATGCGCCCCCCAACCTTGCAGCGAAGCATCTGACATCATTACATAACGATGACGTCAGGGTTCAAAAGTTAAGCCTTGTTTGTACCAGGTTCTCTCGTAGCTTCCACCATGACAGAGCTTTCTTCATTGGAGGAGAAATGATGATCCGATCCTCGAATGACCCTTGAGACTGAATCCACTGATCGTCTAGTAGTTCCTGTAAAGGCCTAATCTGTAAACGGCAGTTTGGAACCAGTGGGATACAGGAAGACATCATTCCCAACAAGGATTTGTATATTCTTACTTTAGTGTACTTTTTTGACTGTAAGGTTGAGGCTAGATTTATTATTTTCCGAATCCGATCCTCCGACGGATATGCTTTCGCTTCCTTTGTGCAAATTAAAGCCCCTAGAAATTGGAGCGATTGAGAGGGCACTACTGAAGATTTTTCCAGATTGATCCGCAGACCCAGGCGTTGAAAGAGATCCATGCAGTTGTTTAATGAGTTCTGAGATTTCTTGTAAGATGGACCCTTTACAAGCCAGTCGTCCAGGTAGGGGAAAATTTTATGCCCCTGCAATTGTAGACGAACTGCGACTGGGGCCATGCATTTTGTAAAGACCCGTGGTGCCGATTTTAGGCCGAAGGGTAACACCTTGAACTGAAAGTGGCGCCCCGCCACTACAAAACGCAGATACTTTCTGTGTTTCCGAAGAATTGGAACATGGAAATATGCATCCATAAGATCCAGAGATGCCATGTAATCTTTCTGTCGTATGAGCAAGAGGATCTCCTGCAGTGAAAGCATACGAAGGGGATGTTCTTGATGTACTGATTTAAATCCCTTAGGTCCAATACCTGTCTCCATTTTGAAGTCTGTTTTTTCTTTATCAGAAAAAAAGTGTGAATAAAATCCTTTTCCTCTCTGTTGAAAAGGGACTTCCTCTATAGCTCCATTCTGAACAAGCGATAGAACTTCCGCTCTTAGAGCTGAAAGGTGTTGTTGATGTCTAAACACTGGGGGGATGATGAGGTAGAATTTGAACAAACTCTAGGGTATGTCCCTTGTGTATTACATCCAATAACCATTTGTCTGATGTTATTGACATCCAATGCTTCGAGAAGAGAGACAGATAATGGTCGTTGTCGGGTATAAACCAGTTTGAGGGCGCCTTGGGTAAGCCATTGCCGTCTATTAGATTGTTGTCCCCTGCCTCGAGCCGTGGTTTTTCCTCTAGACTGTTGTTGAAAAGATGAATTTGAGGAGAGATATTGCTGGTTAGACTGATATTGTCAGTAATTTTGCTGGTTGTAAGGCTGGTATCAGTTCGACTGATACGATGACCTTTGACCAAATTGACCTCTAGCTCCTCTTCTCGGAAAGGATTGAAATCTTCCCTGCTGAAGGGACCCCAGCGCCCGCGCCGTGTCCGTGTTTGCCTTAATGCCCTGGAGTGCGTTGTCTATGTGTTTCCCGAAAAGATTTTCCCCATCAAGGGCATGTCAACTATTTTGGCCTGAATCTCAGGCCGAAAAGAGGTAGCTTTCAGCCAACCTTGCCGTCTAAGCGACACTGCTCCCGCCATCTGGCGAAAAGCCATCGAAGGTATATCCATGGCGGTATCAATGGATTCCGAGGCCACTCTTGATCCATCCTGTAGAATAGTTGCTGCTTCTTCTTTTTTATCATCTGGTAGATGAGCCAATAGTGGCGCTATATCGGACCACATCTGCCTGTTGTAACGGCTAAGGAGAGCCAAAGCATTTGCCGCCTTGATGGTAGAGGCTGCCATTACTGCGAATCTTTTGCCTGCTCCATCCATTCTTCTTCCTTCCTTATCCGGCGGAGCCATAGATGTGGATACCGGATTTTTAAGAGTTTCTCTGCGCGGCCTGCATCACTACCGATTCCGGACGTGGATGTCCTATCAAACACGCAGGCGAAGTTTCTGGCGCTCGGTATTTCTTTTCAATCCTTGGAACCGACGCTGCCACTGAAGCTGGTGTCTTCAAAATTTTGAGACCCTCATCCCATACATGCTGTATGATTGGGATCGATCTAATTAACCTTCTTGAGTACTCTTTAAAATCATTTAAGAAACATTCTGTGTCTTGAACCGGCATTTGAAGTTCAAATCTTTTAGCAGCCTTTTCGATTATATAATGAAACCCTCCAATGTCTTGAGGAGGCAAGTTCGCTGGAGAAGGGGTTGTTGGTAAAATATACTCATCCCATTCTACTCCAGCCGGAGCGTCCTGAATAAGCTCACCCTCTTCCTGTTGATAATCTCCATCACTGTCGGCCAAGTCAACTCTTATTGTGACTATCGGTGGAGAACGCACTATTTGCACTGCAGGTAAAGACTGCTTTACTGGTGCTGGAGGCTGAACTACTGGAGCCGGCGGATTAGGGGTATTAGCCTCAGGGAAGCGACGGTAGTAATCATTAAACATAAAACGTAAGTCCGTTACCAGGCATTGATATAGATTCTTCTGTTCTTTCAGGTTGCTGTTATTCCTCTTCCTCCTTGTAGTCACAAGGTTCCTGAAAAGATTTGTATCTTGTGGACTTAGTCTGAGTAGCATCTTTAAAGGAGTAAACTTCCTCCTCATCCGTGTCCTGACTCTTGATTTGTAGTTGGGAGGGACTATACGCCACTCCCGAAGATTCCTCATCGTCCGATTCCTGCATTTCCAGTAAGTTTGATGGAGGAAGTGGAGATATCTTCGTCCATGATGTAAACTCTGAAGATTTCCTTATCGTCGACGGGCCCGTCGACGAGTGAAAAGATCCGATAGAGATCATGGTCCTTGACTTCGGCGATTGAAAAGCCTTCGTCGATGGAGCTTCCCTCGACGAGGCTCTCGTCGACGAGCTCGTCGTCGGAATTTGAATAATCGTCGACTATGTAATCGACGGGATGGCCGACGATGCTACCGTCGACGGTGTCGTCGTAGTCGACGAGGTCGACGTCGTTGTTCGTCTCATCGACGGAGACCCTGTCGACGGAGTCGACGTCGTCGACGCAACAGACTTGGTACCTGTCGATGCTGCCATCGTCGTCGAGATGGTCATCGTCGACGATGTTGTCGACGGTGTCGTCGACGATTTGACAGGAACGACAGACTGGGACACCAAAGCACTGGATGAGGGGGCAGAAGACACCGCCCTATGACCAGAGGACTTTTTCAGAAGAGTTAGAGAGAGAAGAAGCCTCTTTTCGTTTGGTTTTCAGCTTTTTAGGATCCACAGAATCTTCTGAAGTGAAAGATTTCCTCTTCTTGGAAGCTTGGCCAGTGGATTCCTCCTCTGAATCAGAATCTGAGGAGGCCTTCTTCTTCTAAAGCCACAACAGAAGACGTGCCTCCCGATCTCTTAAAGTCTTAGCAGAAAAAGTTCTGCAGTGCTTGCAGTCTTTTGCTATATGCTTGAAGTGAAGGCAGTATAAGTAGTCCTTGTGAGGATCTTCTGAAAAGAGCCTGGCTTTCCCACAGGATCTGCAAGGCCTGAAAAGCCTCTTAGAGCTTTCAGCCATTATAAGGTATAATATGGATCACAATACCTTAGTCCAGAAGAAATTCAGCAGTTGAAAAAGGTCAAAAGTTCACACAGGAACAAACTGAGCAGAGCTCAGGGAGACTCCTTTCTCACACGAAGGCGGTTGGAAATCTGAGGTAGGAGAGTTCTGCTGGGGAGTGTGATGTCAGGGCTTGCTTCTGATTGACTGAGTTTTGGACCAAACAATAAGGAGGTCTAGTTATCAAATATTTCAGTCTCTATGGGGTTTTCTATGCAGTTCTTTCATCCCTATGATACTGCTTTGGTCATTCTGTTACTGCGAGACTCCCACCAGGACGACGGGGAAGATACAAGCATGTGAATCTATGAAAGATTCAATACTGGAGAATAGGGGAGTGGAAAGGTGAATCTTTCAGAAGTCCTATTAGTGAACAAAATTGTTTTGGGGAGGTGTGGATCATTAAGAAATGTGTTACAATAGAAACCAACCTTACTTTTTTTTTTATAGTGCTCTTGCATATTTGACTAAGCGCCGACCATTCTTTTTTTCACAGAGTGATTATGATTCGTATGTCCACTGTGTTTCAAAGCTCTGAGTTTATGCATAATGGATGTAAGCTCTGTTGTGTACCAATTGTCAGAAGACTTTTTTCAAATGTAACACCTTCAAAGGAGCAATATTATCAACTGTCAAGTGCAGAAGATCACAATACTGATTAATCAAAACAAAAAGAGAAGTGGATTGACACATAGCCGTAAATGGGGGAGATTGGGGTGGGGGGTGGTGGGGACTTTTTAGCAAGCATAATGAGATGACGACCTTCTACCAATCACTGCTAACGGAGATGGTGGGACCCTTATTTCTTAGTCCAACATTTCAGACAAGTACAGAGGAAGTGTACTCCGAAATTACTACTCCAAGGCACTGGAAAAGGAGGCAGTTAAGCCAGCATAAGCAAACAATATTGAGAGTGCCCATGTATGGGAGTTCCAAATGGAGGACCCGTTCTGAGATCAAATGGGAAGAAAAGGTCAAGGCAGATGGAAACTAGCGGGGGCTATGGGAGTCAAAAATTAGATTAAAATCGCTTAAAACAAGGAGGTTCAAATCCACACTTGTCCCATTGGTCAGGGTATTGGCCAGGGATTTAAAAGCCAGCAAATGAAGAGTTAAGAGGGTAGTAATTTAAAATGCACGATCAGAGACCCTACTGGATCACGAAACTTAACAGAAAGAATTTTAAAGAAGGGTTGCAGCTTGAAAATGTCTTGGTAGTGGTTCCAGGACTCTTTGATAATAAAGAAAAGCCTGCTGCCTTTGCAAGTGGTACAAAAAGATGTAATAACAAAATACTCCTATTATCCTCTAAAATGTCATAGCTGAAGTCCTAAAACACATTTCGGTAATAGCAAGCATATTTAAATTGTAGTCCAAGATAAACGCTTAAGCGATGTGGCATTCTTAAATGGGAATGGTACATTAAATAAAAAAAACCTTTAATGTCTGAGTTCAGTATATTAGATGTTATTCCATGTCCCAATACCAACAAGCATTTACAATGCAATGGTCTCGACATTCTTAAAGTTAGAGCTATTGGCATTGCTCATGACATTATTTTTATTTATGTTTTTGTTTTTAAAAGATAAATAAATGGCATTGTCATTTACAATGCCAATAGCAGGGCAGGACAGCAAGCACAAGCAACGAGGGGGCAGGACAGCAAGCACAAGCAACGAGGGGGCAGGACATAAAGCACAAGCAATGAGGGGCAGGACAACAAGCACAAGCAACGAGGGGGCAGGACAGCAAGCACAAGCAATGAGGGGGCAGGGGCAGGAGAGCAAGCACAACCAGCGAGGGGGGGGGGGGGCAGGAGAGCAAACAGAACCAGCGAGGGGGGGGGGCAGGAGAGCAAGCACAACCAGCGAAGGGGGCAGGAGAGCAAGCACAACCAGCGAGGGGTGGGGGAGGGGCAGGAGAGCAAGCACAACCAGCGAGTGGGGGGCAGGAGAGCAAGGACAACCAGCGAGGGGGGGGGGCAGGAGAGCAAGCACAACCAGCGAGGGGGGGGCAGGAGAGCAAGCACAACGAACGAGGGGGCAGGGGCAGGACAGCAAGCACAACGAACGACACAATCAGGGAAGAGAGGCAAGAAAAGCGAGTACTCACCGGAGGACTCGGCAGCTTCTCGACTTCTTCCGGCGGCGGTCGGGCAGAAATGGCATCAGGAAAGCGGCGCCATTTTCGCATTTGGGGGCGTGTTTTTGCGGTTGAGTGACGGATGACGTCACAGAGTTAAAAACTGCAAAAAACACGCCCCCGAATCCGAAAAACAAGGGGCTTGAACGAAGTGACGCCCCTCTCCTCCAATGGCTGGCCTCCGTTTAGGAAGCCAGCCAATGGAGAAGAGGGGCGGGTTTAAGCCCCCATACATGTAAAACATAAAATCTCGGCTGCGCGACACTGCTGCGCAGTGTTACGCTAGGCCAAGACCTAAAAAGGGGCGACAGGGACAATGTTTGATGCTTTCTCACATGCATTGGTAACAATTGTTACTAGGTTAGAAATAAGAAAGATATTAAATGACTCCTAATTCCTGCAAAACTACGGTAGTAAAGCTCACAAAGAAGTGTAGCTTTTCTGCCTCAGTGATCCAAGGCAATGCAATATCAAAAACCATTTTATAAGGAACTGGTACACAAGAAGTCTCATACATAGGTGACATAGGTGACAACTTTTTGTGGTAAACACTGATTATTTTAAAAGAGCATGTATGTTTAAGAGCACGAGCACAATGCGCCACAACTGTTTTCAATACGAACTGCTTTTATAACTGAATTCTGTAAGAAATTGTACAACATGGAAGCAAAGTTACATTATCAAAACGCTAAATAAAATTATTATGGAACTGGTAAAAAAAAAAAAAAAGGATTACAACTACTCGCAAAACAAACATGCTCTCCTAACAAAAGAAATATGCTCGGCAACGTGCACCCAACATCTAATTAAATCACTGTGTAAATGGAAAAGGAGAGAGTTTTACCTATCTCCCTTTGGCTTTCGTTTCTGTACGATCTTCCCTTTGGGCCGTCGCTCGCTTCCTGAACAAGGGTTGCCACCGGGGCCCGTTACCCGTATTGATTCAAGGCCTTTGGAAGATTTCTTGAAGGTAAATTCAACTGGTTCGCCTTCTTTTAGGCTTCTAAACCCTTCCATGTAAAGCTTGCTCTGAGAAAAAAAAAAATAATAACCATTACTTTTAGACACACGTAAAATGCAAAAAAAACAATTGATGGACAGAATGTGTAACAATGTCAAACATTCACCCCAGTACACAGAGATCTGGGCCTAAATCCATCGTTTTTTTGCATACCATGCCATTTCAGTTTGAACCCAGTCCTATGCAAATCAGTCTTGACCCTGACCCCCATGGGAACAGTCCAGCCCAAACTGCCAGGCCAGGTCCTCCCTGGACAGGAAACAAGCATCCTAGGACCGGTTTCTGAACTCATCAGCCAGTTTAGCTTGACTCCAGTGGCATGGAGAGCAAGGGTCCCACATCTGGGCATACCCATCCCACTCGGGGTGACAAATGCAAAAAGAATAATTGATGGACGGAATGCTGGAACAATGTCCAACATTCACCCCAGTACAGATATCCGGGCCTAAATCCATTGCTGATGCAGCACAAACAAGTAAAATGCAGTATCTGGTGTCTTTATTTTGAAAAGCAATACACTAAAGTTACCAAAATAAAGTAGTGTTTCTTAATATTTTATAATAAACACTAATGATGCGTTACTTTTAAGCACTTTTCCATAACTCCTGCTAAGCAATTTTTCCCCAAACATCCATGTAATTTTTCGGTTTCATTTAGGAGTACAGTTTGATAGAGCGACATAGCAAAGTGTACAAAAACTAAGAGGGACAAGTATGCTCAGAAGTGGGTCCTATGTACACGGTCACTGGAACCAAGCTATACCCCACTGGGGAGCCCATAACAAGGGTGAAACCGATCTGGGCAGTTAGCGCTTGACTGTTCCAACTGGAGCAGGGTCAAGACTTATTTGCAAATAGATGGCAGGGTGTGCGAAATAACAAACAGGGATGCAACCCATAGTAATCATCAGTGGCTGACATTAATTCAAGCATCCCATCCATCACTTTTTGTATACCATTGTCTGGTAGTGACTTTGCTTTGTTCAGTCTAGCATGTCCTAGGCTAATAGGCAAACACATAAAGCAACAGAAGAACACCTGATATCTTCGGGTCGAGTTTGCGCTATATAAAACTCTATAAAAAAAAAAAAAATAACAACATCACTGTACACTTTTATACTTTATGTAGTTGAGCTCTCCTACAAAGAACCTTGGTTATGCCGGCACCATAGAGTCAAGCTAAACGTGTCCTTTTATCACCTGATTGTCCTGTACTGTAAATGCATTTATATACCGTGGAGCTAAAAGTGGACAGGCAGCATGCTACATCCTTAGGGCGCTCTTATTTGAAAGGTTCTTGAAACATAGTTTGGCGTATGTGAGAATCGCTTTTGTCTTGGCGTTACTGACCAGAGTGCGCACTTATCCTGAAAACTGTTACTATACCCAAGTTTGTAAAAATGTTTAGAGGAATGAGGCATAGTGCGCTGCACTTTACATTCATATTTGTTCATGTGTCTTATTAAATATTGTAAAATCATGCATAAGGAGCAGTGCAACGCATTCCTTCTGTTGCTCCAATTTCGTAGTTGCCCATACACATGTACTGGAGCAGACTTGGGTTTCAGCAGCAGAGAAGTAACTCACAAGAACAGACCAATTGGAGACAGGCATGGTAACTGGTCTTAAGAGTACATCATAAGGCGGGGCGTGGCTATCCGCGAGAGTGATTGCCGAATAAACTGCCAGCTCTGCACTCCATCCACTACTATCAGGCGCCCAACTCGCCCATCCTGATAGCGCTTCCAACGCACAGCACTACAGAGGACAAGAAACTCATTTTCCAGACTGGCAGTGGGTTAATCTTTCTCCCCTGGGTCATCGGCAACGCGACGTCCCAAGACAGCGGTCGCCATCTCAGTGAGATCCACATCGCTGCACTCTCGCCTCAGCTCGGCGTCCTGCCTCACCAACTACCTGGTTTTCCAACACGGACACTCTTCAAATCTGCAGCAACTCCCTCCATCAACAACACCTGCTTCTAAGACCGTGACAACGCCAGCCTCTTAACACCTTCGCTGCGGCGGCAATTCCGCCGCAGCGCTAGGGGGGGCGCGCAGCGCTCCCATGCTCGTGACGGAACCGCTCCGTCACGAGCCTCGGGCGCGCTGTGCTTGTGACAGAGCGGTTCCGTCACAGCCCCGCCCGCTCAATGGAACGCGCCGCGCAGGCGAGAAATCAGCTCCGCGCAGGCGCTCCGAGCAGGCCGTGACGGAACCGCTCCGTCACCAGCACAGCGCTACCGAGGCTGGTGACGGAGCGGTTCCGTCACCAGCATGGAAGGTGTTAAGTGCTACATGTCACCTTCACACGGAGTAAACGTCTCCCTGCTACATACTCTTACACGGTCACTCAAAGCATAAATACTACACTCACATCCCTCAACAATTGAAGTTAACAATACTGCTTCATGTAGTGGACTTGCGTTCCGGCCTGTAAGCCGAATAATGTGACATCCGTGGGCCAGGCGTGGTCCGCAGGGTTAAAAATAAAAGGGAGGAACCACACGAGGTTCATCTCCCGACCAGTAGTGCATGTGTCTGCCTCGTTATTTTCCCACCTTCATTACCAGTTACTTTTATTAGGCCCTGGCATCCTCTGACAAGCCCAAAGATGCAGGCTGGAACATGACACTGGTGACGAGAGGAGGCATTATCTATGCTCCTCGAAGCAGACCTTGGTTCCGTCTAGTGGCCGGTGTTTCCTCTGTCACCGCCAGTGACGTCGGCTGGCCTGCGGTAACACACACTGAGAAGAAGGGTGCTGCAGGAAGAACAGATGCAAACAGGGAGTGCAGCTGCCTCAACCGCGTCGGAGCGCGCCTCGGAATACCGCGACCTCACGGAGACGCCCACCACGCCCTGCAGCCTCTCCTACATGGAGAAGGAAGGCCAGGCATGTGCACGTAGCGGCGCTGTAATGTAGAAAGCCTACAAGTGGCAGAGAGTGGCCCGGCTGTGAAGCAAAACCCTGAGAAGGCTGCTAAGGGCAATACCGGCAAACCCATTTAAAGAAGGGAGAGAGAAGAACAAACAAAAGGAAGGACAGAAAGAAGAAAAATAGGGGAAGATGAGAAAGACAAAACAGAAAAGAAGATACAGCACAAACAAAAGTGGAGGTGAAGCAGAGGCCACATGACAGGAAAAGAAAAATATAAAACAGGAACATGGCAGATGATAACCAGGCACAGCCCCAGAAGGGAGCCCCAGTACAACACGCCGTCACTGGGGTGCTACCACCATTCAGTGAACTTGAGGACCCGGCGATAGCGTCCCAATGGTGGAAGATCTGGATCGAAAGACTAAACAACTACTTCGTCGCCACAAGGGAGACCAACGGAGCGGTGAAAAGGTTACTACTCCTCCATTACGCGGGGGATGAAATCTTCAAATTGTTTAAGCATCTGCCAAATACAGGAATCACCGAGGATTACGACGCTGCGGTAACAGCACTAAATGCTCATTTCGATCGTCAACTCAACCACGATTTCGAACTGTTCAAACTGCGTTTATCAGTACCAGTGAGGTCCTAAGAACAAGAGGTCATGACCACGATTTATGTCATAGATCGGGAGGCAAACACCCTGATCAGCAGTCACACTGTTGAGGACCTAGGGCTGGTGTTGTTCGCCAGGAGCGTCTGAGCACACCAGGTAGACGATGTGTTGGATCAGTTTCCTGAGCTCTTCCAAGGACTAGGGCGCCTCAAGTGTGCACCCATCAAGTTACACATTGACAAGATGGTCACCATGTGGCGCCACAACACTGACGGATCCCATTCCACCGGAGGCCTCTAATGGAAAATGAACTCGAAAAGCTGGAAGGGCAAAGGTAATTGAGAAGGTCTGGGGCCAACTCCGTGGGTGTCCCGGATGGTGATCGCGGAGAAGCCCAAACAACCAGAGGGAATACGCCTGTGCATTGGCATGAGGCTGCCACATCACGGCATCAAGCGAGAGCGCCACATCACGCCCACCATGGATGACATAATTGCTGATGCCAACGGATCCCATTGGTTCTCCAAATTAGACCTTAAAAATGGGTATCACCAGCTGCCCTTGGCAGAAGAGAGACGATATATTATAACATTCAGCAATTATCTGGGGCTGCCTCAGTACAAACTGCTAAACTTCGGAATATCCTCGGAGTAACAGAGGTGTTCCAGATCACCATCCGCGAGCTGCTCTCCGGCCTACCTGGAGTCCTCAACGTCAGTGACGATATCTTGATCCACTCTGCCACTGCAGCCGACCATCACAGACACCTGAGAAACACCCAGAGCCACCTCAGCGAGCATGGTGTGACATTGCACCAGGAGAAATGCTTATTCTTCCAACCCTCACTGGGGTTTTTCGGGTACATTTTGCAATCAGGAGGGTATCCAGGTAGACCCACAGAAGTCTCAGGCGATCCGAAATGCACCCGCCCCCATCACACCTACAGAAATAAGAAGCTTCCTTGCCATGGCCACTTACTGTGGGAGGTTCATTAGGACCTCGCAACTCGCTGCAAGCTCTCACCAAAGCTGACGGCAAGTGGACCTAGGGACAACACAAAGAGGAGGCATTTCAGAACATCATGGGCTCACTCCTGGGAGAAGCCACGCTTGCTTACTTCGACCTGGAAAAGCGCACCGACCTACTGGTGGACACCAGCCCGGTGGGGCTAGAAGCGGTGTTGGCCCATGAACATGAGCCAGGGCAATGGGCGGCCCTATTGTTTGCCAGCAAGTCTCTGACCCCCACCGAAGCCAAGTACGCTCTGATTGAGCGGGAGGCACTCGCCATCAAGTAGACCTGCAACCTCTTCTACCTGTACCTGAGTGGCCAACCCTTCAACGTCGTAACCGACCATCAATCAACGTTTCTCCTCTTCAAGGTACACTTTTTAATGTGTACGTAGCTCCTCATCTCCTTGATTGCCAACTGGGGTGTTAAGGCAATTTCCTACGCTGATGACACACAGTTGGTTTTCTCTAATCAGGAGCAGACGGTAGAGACGTTTACGAATTTTAAAGGGTGCCTGCGCGACATCGCTCTCTGGATGAACTTAAATAAATTAAAACTTAAAGCAAGAAAAACGGAGGTGATGTTTTTTGGAAAGGGCCCAGTGCCGGCGACAGATTTGTGGTGGCCTTCAGAAATGTGTCCTCCACCCTCCCCCAGTTCTAGCATTAAAAATCTGGGGCTGCGATGGGAAGCCGACCTTTCTTTCTCGGCCCAAATTCAACAGGTTTTCGCTGGCTGTTTTAGTAAACTAAAAAACATCTGTAAATTCTTGCATCTGCTACCAGAAGATTGCTGTAAATCTGTAGTCCATGTCACTGTAACATCTAGGCTGGACTATGCGAACGGCTTATATCTTGGCCTGCCTAACTATTCGATTAGACGTTTGCAGATGGTGCAAAATGCGGCTGCGAGGCTCATCAGACGCATCCCCTTTAAGCATCCTGTCTCTCCGCACCTACAGGATATGCACTGGCTCCTGGTAGTAAAAAGAATAGAATTCAAAGTACTGACCCTGGCCTACGGCACACTGAAGGGAAAATGCCCGAGCTATCTCAAACAACGACTCCGCTGCTATAAGCAGGTTAGATCTTTGCGCTCAAACACTCAGAATCTGCTTCATGTCCCTCGCTTTGCGAAAGTCCGGCTGGGGGGTAGAGCATTCTGGGCTAGAACAGCAAAAATGTGGAATGCCTTGCCGGTGCTCCTCCGTCACGCAGATACAGAGTCCAGCTTTAGAAAAGCACTGACGACATGGCTTTTTAACAATAATTAAGCATGCCTCCTGCTCCAGATGCCATCCCGCATGTGCTGCTTGCTGATTGAGTGCCGGGACACCTCTGTTGTTGAGGTAGCTGTTCGCGCTATATAAAACTTCAGTATTATTATTATTAAGGGTTCTGCTCCTCACCCGCCTCCACGGATCGAACAATTGGCTATCCAACTTCAGCTCTACCAGATGGAAGTGGTCTATCAACCTGGAGCTAAGAACCCAGAGGATTTCTTATCCCGACACCCTTCACAAGGGGGAGGAGACTGACAGGACAGAAGGGTCAGAACAACATATCCGAATAATTTCAGTTGCAGCATGTCCCCAGGCAATGACAATTGAAGACACCAAGAAAGCAGCCAAACAAGACAATATACACCAGGATTCTCCAAGCGGTCCAGGAAGAATCATGGAAAGACTACCTCCAACAAGCGAACGCGTGGGTGCCAGAAGACAAGGAGGAACCAACCAAAATGTGGAGGGTGAGAAGCGAGCTGAGCGTCACTTAAGACGGAGTACTCCTGCAAGGCCTGCTTTTAGTGATCCCCAAGCGCTGAGACAACAAGCAATCCAGCTGGCACATGGCGGTCACTAGGGCACCACCAAGATGAAAGCCAGAATTAGGGAAAAGATCTGGTTTCCATAGCTGGAAACAATGGTGAGGACCTGGTACGTCGCTGCCATGCCTGCCAGATGACCAGTATGCCAGAGCGTCCTGCCTCGGTGATCACGGAAAAAGCTTGCACCGCCCCTTGGTCGAAAGTGAGTATAGACTTTGGGAGTTTCCCAGGAGGGAAAAGCACACTCGTCTTGGTGGACACCGACTCCAAGTACCCCCTAGTGGAAACCATCTTGTCAACTGCCTTACTCATGTGGCACCCGTCCTGGAGAAAGTATTTGCAACGTTTGGTTTCCCTACAGAAATTAGGAGTGACAATGGACCACCTTTCCATGGAGCAGAGTTCGCCACATTTCTCAACCAGAGGGGAATCCGTCACCCGCGGATCACCCCTCAGTGACCCCAGGCCAATGGGGATGTGGAACGGTTCATGAGGACATTAAACAATATGCTACACATCGCCATGGCAGAACAAGCAGACCCCGAACAGTGCCTCAACTCATTCCTTATGGAGTACAGCAGTACCCGCACTGTACGACGCTCCAAACACCCTGGGTGCTCATGTTCAACGAACCACAGAGAGACCTGATCCCCACGTATCGGGGTGGAGACCTCCACCATGTTTAAGGAACCCAGGCTAGGCAGGAACGATGGAACGAACAAGCCAGCGCCAAGCGTCATGCTACGCCAAGGTCCCTCCTGCCAGGAGTGACAGTAATACTCAAGGATCGCCGACCCGGCAGAAAATTCCGAACCACCCATGAGCCTGGCACTTGGACAGTGGTGACAGTGGCACCATGGTGACCACCCGGAGAGGGAGCGAAGAAATATCCTGCAACATATCATGGGTCAAAGAGGTCATGTCTGTACCAACCGAGCCAGGCTCTCAGAGCCCTACAAACTCTGACAGGAATGCCCCCTGTCCGGAAGATGAGAGCCCCAGAGACCCGGATCCTGTTCATTCACAGGTGGCACCTCAAAGTTCACAGCCACCTACGCCTCGGTGAGGTGAACCACCCCTCCGAAGCCAGCCCCATTGTTACAGCCTTAGGCCGAACCCTCTGCCCTATCAGCATGTCCAGGACTTTGCCTATTGACCCCCACAGACTGCCGTCAAAGCACTGATAGTGCTTATCGAACTTCAGAGACAGCCCTCAAAAGAACCAATTTGAGGAGGGATGTAGTGGGTCAGCGGTCTTGTGTTCCGGCCTGTAATCCAGATATGATGTGCACGACATCCATGGGCCAGGTGTGGCCAGCGGGGTTAAAAATAAAAGGGGAAGAACCGCACAAGGTTCATCTCCTGACCAATAGTGCAGTGCATGTGCCTGCCTCGTTATTTTCCCCCCTTCATTACCTGTTACCGTCATTAGGCCCTGGCATAATCTGACCAGCCCAAAGGTGCAGGCTGGAACACAACACTCCACACGCCGCATTGATGACTCTGTTAAGCATCAGATGCTAACTGCACGCCACCTACACGCAGCCTGGAGCCTCGCACATACCACTTTGCATACTCTCATGGAAGGGAGCGACCTTCCGTGCCTTACGTGTGAAGCTTTAAGCAAAATCAGCATGAGAAACGTGGAATAACTCTCTAAGCCCCAAGTGTGGAAAATAGACTTTTTATTTTGACACTCGCTCAGCCATTTTGTACTCTTTATAAAAGTATATCTGTTATCTTGCCATTTACTCCACCATTTTGTGCTATACCCTTCATGACTGACGAACACTCTGGAGCTACACTTTTGACCTGCCATATTCCTGCACTGACACTCACACCCTGTTCGTGCTTTGGGCAGCCACAAACTGACCAGCCCATGCTCAACCAGTCTGACAGGGAGTTTCCCAGATGTTTATCGTCCTCACCCTGCACACTATGCCCTGCAGGGGTCCAAACAACTACCATTTGTTGACTTATTGGTATAAACATGCTTTTCTCCTACACCCTGCAGGGGCCTCACCGTTTCCATCTGTGCTTATCAGATTAACCTTTGTTTGACATGTAATCATGCTACACCTTGCAGAGGCCCACAGCTACCACCTACAAACTTATCAGATAGACTTCTGTGTACTATGTAATTATAATGTTTTGCCCATGTCCTGCGAAACACCCCAAAGGCTACTCACCTGCAAATCCACCAGATTGACCATTGTTTATGAATGTGATAAAGTATTATTGGTACAACTCCTTTACATGCCTGGGGCAGGATAGAGGGTATATAAGAGGTAAAGTAAGAACACTCTGCAGACTGCCTCCTCAGACAGCTATGGGTGTCTGTTGCTGATGCTCTCTCCATCTCATGAGATTGTAATAAATATCCTTTCTCTCTGTGCTCCAGAGTTGGTCTCAGTTTGTATTATGGACCCGTGAACTATACGGTGATCCCTGCACCTTTTGGGTGGTCCCCCAAAAGACCCCAAAAATCCACACAAGGCCAACTCATAAAAAGTCCTGAGGCCAAATTGAACTCGCCCAACCTACCAGAACGCGATGCTTGGGCTCAAGATGGCAGGCTCGCCTTCACCTCTCGAATAACCCATGCCCTGAGATAACGGTTGCAAAACGCTGCACCTCGCCTTCACGGCTGTGGGCATCGTGTCTCCCCAGGCGCATGCTGGCTGCCACGAGGATAACACTCATCAGGGATGACTGTTCCTCAACTAGCGCTATCCACCCAGCTATCCTGCCTCATTGACCATAATTCCTACCACACTGGTGCGGTGGGCACAGGCAGCAGCGGATTACATATAGCAGCAATCAATGAGCTTAAATAGCAGGAAGACACCCACAATAATCTACAACAGGTCCTCCTCCATATGTATCCAGCCACTCGGGTGAGTACTATTATATGAGCACATCCTAGCAAGGTCTATAACAACAACTCCGCATTTCCGAGCTATAGGTACCCGAAAACTACTTATCTAGCTACAATATCAACCCGCACCTGCTCATCTGCTCATCATTAGTGCCTAAGAGCATTTGTGCCTCAGTCCTCTGTTCACTTTTTACAATCAGGGCACCATGCTAGACGCTTAGGGTTATCAACACTCCTCTGCTCCATTATACAAGCCCAGCGTGGGGTACAAGCACAACTTTGGATTCGCGCTCCTACTACCGCACTCAGTGAAGGTTCTCCACCATCCAAATTAGGAGAGCTTGCGGCCTAATGGCTAGAGTGATCGACCTCGAAGATGGGGAACTGGGTTCGAGTCTTGGCAACCTCGAACATGTGGAACCAGGTTCGAGTTTCGGCAGGGATGCTCAACATTCTGTGATTCTAGGCAAATCACTTAGTCTCCCCATGCCTTACAGAATGAATGTGTCAGTCCGTAACGCAACTGATACTCATGTAAAGTGCTCGGATACCTTCGGGTCCAGTCTGCGTTATATAAAACAAAAAATACACCTGGCTCAACCGACCGCACCACACTGCTCCCTCCGTCTGTAACCTATACTACATCCAAACTACACAAAGGCCAACCACAAAGGTAGAGAGGCGAAAGATCACAAAGATAATAAAGCGACGCAGAAATGCTCCAAATCCCCCCCCCCCCACCCCCACCCCCCAGTTTCAACCTCTCTGATGAAAGCCAAGCAAGAAAGGTCTGCTAACATCGAAGTCTATCATACAATGTCTCCGGGCTCTCCACAACCTGGCGCAAGACACCGACGCCATGCACCACAACATTAAAGCCCACCGCAATGACCTCAAGGGTCTTTCAAACAGACTCAATGAAGCCGAATCTAGAATCGCCTCTCTGGAAGACTCCAACTCCTTAACTCTAAAGCGCGTGGCCCATTCCTACCACTCAATGAAATCGATGGCGAGAGAATTTTCGGAACTTGAAGATCGCAACCGCAGAGGGAATCTACACATTTTCGGCCTTCCAGAAAATGTTGAAAATTATGCCAACTCTTGCGCTGAATTCCTAGAATGATGGATTACTC
Source organism: Lissotriton helveticus (assembly GCF_964261635.1). Taxonomy (NCBI): domain Eukaryota; kingdom Metazoa; phylum Chordata; class Amphibia; order Caudata; family Salamandridae; genus Lissotriton; species Lissotriton helveticus. The sequence goes on along the minus strand of NC_136067.1, from coordinate 844,151,694 downwards.
GCACCTTGGGCCTCAGCTTTGAGAAAGACTCTGAAATAGAAAGGGCACACAGGATTGACTGTGGCAAACCCAAGATGGGCCGCCTCTAGTCACTTCATGTGCCCAGGAATTATGATTTTCTATCCTTTATGCTACCATCACACAAACATTTCTGGCTTATATGAGGAAAGTACAACAAAATCAATGGAATCAGTCTTGCATTTCTTTTGTTCAGGACTACTCTAAAGAGACTGTCTCCACAAAAAAAGGCTTCCTGGCACTCCGGCAAGCTCTGCAAGATCGTAATAATCCTTTCACCTTTACTGGTTCAGCCAGATTTAGCTTCATCTTTAAAGGCAAAACAATGTTCTTCACCACTCCTGCAGATCTTAAAGCCTTTATGGACACCTCCACGCAAACTGGAATGGGTGCTCGACTCTGTCCCACTCGTTCCACATTTACCTAACTTTTGTCTACTCTAGTGCTCCACATCACTAGGCCTACGCTGGAGGCCTATGCTGGTTCTCTAACCAACACTATTTACTAACACCCCCTGGACTTGCTCACCTGGTCTTAACCTGACATGCCTTAAATCTAATCATCTTTCACAATAATGAATTAATAACAATTAATTATCAGTTAATGGCAATTAACAGTTAATTAGCAACAGAGCTTCTGAATCAGTGGTATCTCCCTCAATCAGGGTTGTTTGGATAAGTTACTTACCTGTAATCCTAGTTCTCTTCCAGGGGTATCCTCATCAAAGTCATAAGCACTGAATATTCCTGTCCATGTGCGGGGACCCCGGAAATAATATAAAAAATATATATGAAAATCACATATATAAAGCTACATATATGTATATACATATATCATTTTTTCTCATACCAATGCAGCTCCCAATAGGAGGCGTAACAATGTAATTACACACAAAGACTGTATTTGCCAATATATAAAAACACAAGAGGGCAAGTAGCACTTGAACTCTGTTTTTTAATGAGCAAAGTACTCAAAGAGTAAAACTGCAAATAAAGTAGACATTGTAGCCTACAGGCTGCATTGCAAACTAATAGCATAGAAAATGAAAGCATTTTCAACAAAAAACTGGCACCGTGCCTTTAAGGCAGCCATGACCCCTAGCTTCCCATCATGCCTCGAGGGTGACAGTTAGGTCAGTTGTACCTCGCATAACCCTGAAGGTCAGGGCACAAAGATATCCTTTAACACTTTAGAAACATCTCATTTACCTGGGGAGGCGGGTGGGTTGCTTATGACTTTGATGAGGATACCCCTGGAAGAGAACTAGGATTATAGGTAAGTAACTTATCCTTCTCTTCCAGGGGATCCTCATCAATAATCATAAGCACTGAATAGAATAGCAAACCCATCAACCACCTGCAGGTAAATGAGAGTAAAATGACCCAACAAAAAATAACAGCCAAAATCAGCTGTTGAACAGATTCCGCAAGGAGGACTGGCCTACTTGGGTGTCTGCTCTGGTGTGTGACTCCAGACAGTAGCGCCTAGTAAATGTATGGACAGACCTCCAACTTGCCGCCTTACAGATTTCAGACATGGGCACATTATGAAGAAAAGCAGTATTAGCCGATTTCCTCTCGTAGAATGCGCTTTGGGAGTAAACCCCAGGGGCTTCTGCGCTAATTGATAAGCAAGCTTGATACATGAAACTATCCATCTGGAGATGGAACGATTTGAAGCTGCCAAACCAGTTCTGATCGACCCATAGTTAACAAATAGTTGATCAGATTTTCTTATAGACCTGGATCGATCCAGATAGAATTTTAAAACCCTTTTCAGGTCCAAAGAATGCAAAGCCCTCTCAGCTGGAGTGGAGAGATCGGGGGGAAAAGGTGGGTAGAGAGATGGACTGATTCACATGAAAATCTGACACCACCTTTGGAAGGAAAGAGGGGGGACGTCTTCAACACAACCCTGTTTAGATGGAAGATTGTATATGGTTCTTTAGAGCAGAGAGCCTGTATTTCGCTCACTCTGCGAGCAGACGTGATCGCTACCAAGAAAGCTGTCTTCCAAGAAAGACGCTGTAAGGTTGCTTTGTGTATGGGTTCAAAAGGCGGACCCATCAATTTTGATAGCACCTGGTTTAGCTCTCAGGGTGGTGAAGGAGGCCGGACCAGAGGGTAGACCTTCTTTAAACCCTGCAAAAAATCCTTAACAGCATGTAACTGGAAAAAAGAAAGTTGAGAAGGTGAACGTCTATATGCAGTTATAGCTACAAAATGCACCTTAATGGAAGAAAAATTCAACCCTGCTTTCGCCAGATAAAGTAGGTAAGGAAGGATAACCTCTTCCTGACCCTTGGTTGGATTACAATATTTTTGCATACACCACATGTAAAACCGTTTCCACTTGTATGCATACGAATGCCTCGTGGACGGTCTTCTCGCTTCCTTCAAGATGGACATGCAGTTCTGCGGGAGTCCTAGGTGGCCATAGTAGAGGACCTCAGGAGCCATGCTGTCAAGTTCAGTGAGTGAAGGTTGGGGTGATGAATCCTCCCATTCATCTTGGACAGCAGGTCCGTTCTGCAAGGCAGCTTCTTGTGAGGGCACACTGATAGGTGCAGAAGGTCCGGGTACCACCATTGTCTCGGCCAGTCCGGGGCAATTAGTATCATCCTCGTGCACGAATGGGACAGCTTGGTCACCACCTTCGGCTCAGCAGAAGGGGTGGAAAGGCGTACACAAATGCCCCTGACCAGTCTATCAAAAGAGCATTGCCTTTCGATCCTGGTCGGGTCTATCAAAAGAGCATTGCCTTTCGATCCTGGTCGGTAGAACCGTGAGGCGAAGTCTCGGCATTTGGTATTTTCATCATCCCCGGAGAGGTCGATGGTGGGAAGACGCCATGACTGGAAGATGCCTACGACGACCTCGTCGTTGAGAACCCAGTCTTCTCTGTCTTCAAAGTGACAGCTGAGCGCATCCGGTCTCACGTTCTGTTCTGGCAGGTGGACTGCTGTGATTGACAGATTCCAAGCCAGGAGCCAATGCCAGAGTGTTTGAGCCACCAGGGAAAGTGTGCGTGAGCGAGTTCTCCTGTTTGTTCAGGTAGTACATGGTGGTGGTGTTGTCAGTCTGCACTAATACCGAGGTGCCTGAATCAAGAGGAGGAAAGCTTTGGGGGCTAGGTGAACTGCTCTCAGCTCTAACATGTTTATGTGGTAGGATTGCTCTTTTGGAGACCACAGTCCTTGAGTCTGGAGAGGTCCCATGTGGGCCCCCCAACCCTGCAGCGAGGCGTCCGTGATCAGAGTCTGAGCAGGCGGAGATTGATGGAAAGAAATTCCGACTTGCATATTTTGTTTTCTCATCCACCAAGGTATGGATGCTCGAGCCGCGTTTGATAGACTTATTTTTTCGTCTCCGCGAGCTGTCTGCTGGTCCCACTTGTCCTCCAGATCCTGCTGAAGAGGACGCATTCGTAGTGGCATTGGGAACCGGGAAGATGCAGAATGCCATCGACACTAGCAGGGAGGCAATCCGACGCACAGGCAGTTTCCTGTTGTGCAGAACCAGCTGGTATTTCTGTATGAGGGAACACTGTCTCTCCTCCGAAGAAAACACTTTTCCTACCGCAGAGTCTAGCAGAGCTCATAAGAAATGAATATTCTGCGTTGGTTGTGAAGTTGACTTGGCGAAATTCACATGCAGGCCCAGCTGGTGACACAGCTCGAGACAGCTCAAGAAATGACTCCTCACGCTGTCTGCGGAAGGGCCTTTCAACAGCCAAGTACGGGTACAAGAAGATGCCCCTGCGGCGCAGTGCGGCTGCCACCATCACCATGCACTTTGTAAACACTCTGGGGGCTGACTTCAACAAGAAGGGTGGCACTTTAAACTGGTAATGAGGGGATCCCACCAGGAATCGCAGGTACTGTCTGTGATGCGGATGATCGGGACGTGAAAGTATGCATCTTGCAGATCCAGCGAACACATCCAATCCCCCTGTCTGAGATGTGGATATATTTGATGGAGCGCCAACATGCAAAACTTTGCCTTTTTGATGGATAGGTTGAGTGTCTACAAGTCCAGAATGGGTCTGTACTCTGTTTTTTGACCCTTTTCCTTTACCAAGAAGTATCTTGAGTAAACCCCTTTCCCTCTGAGATACTGGCACCCTCTCGATGGCTGACTTTCTGAGAAGGGTGGCAACCTCTTTCTGCAAGAGTTTTAACTGGTGACCCGATGGTGGAACTGGAAGGATTGAGGGGGGACGATGTTGAAAACGTAGAGAGTACAAATTCTGCAGCGTAGCTATCACCCACCGATCCTTTGTGATAGCTCGCCACTCTGAGATGATTTGCGATACTTACCCCCACTGGAGTGGTGAACGGCGACGGGGGAAGTGAGGACGGAAAATTGAGGATGCGTGACTGCGCTTCTGGCTTGAGCGTTGTAAGTCGTAGCCAAGACGTTCTTCTTGCGCATACCCCATGAGCATAAGCATGTGCCAAAAGGGTAGCTCAATCCGCCACAGCGCCGATGACCTGGTTAGACACCTGACTGCCCTCTGTTAGGATTTACTCAAAATCCTTGCGGTCTTCCTGTGGCAACTTTTCAGTAGTGAGTCCCACAGAGACCTGTCGTAGCGGCCCAGGAGTGCCGCTGCGTTGGAGACCTTCAACATGGAGGCCCAAGTGCCACAAACCTTCCTTCCCCAGGAATCCTGCGTCTTACTCTCCTTGTCTGGTGGGACAGTAGAGGAGGATGCCACCGCATGGGTCTTCTTTGCCGCAGCAATTATGACTGAATCCGGTGGAGGGTCAGCTCTGAGGAAGAGTGGGTCGTCCTCTGGTGAACTGTACTTTTTTAAGATTCTCGCTGGAGCAGTCTTAACACTCGCTGGCGTGAGAAAGATGTCCATCACTGGCTCTATGAGGCATGGTACAAAGGGAAGCAGAGGTTTAGATGCTCCTCTTTGGTGTAGAGTCTCAAAAATCACAGAGAACTTGTTTTGACAAGTTGGCATAGGGATACCCAACTTTACTCCTCCTCTGCAAAGAATGTCCTGAAAAGAGTAAACGTCGTCCACCAGAGAGACCCTCGACGGTATACTGTCAGTCAAAGTCAGCGAGTAGTCTCTATGGGATGTATGAGTGGAAGGAGAGGACGGAGTAGGGGATTTGTGCGCTCTCCTCCTGCTTCTTGATCTAGACCTCCTCGTGTGAGTGCACAGGGGTGCGGCTGCGAGCTCTGGTTCTTGATTGGTTTATCCGCTGGTTGAATTAAACGAGCCAACGGAGATCTGTGCTGAGGGCTCGAGTAATGCTGTTCTGTGGTGCCCTTGTCAGTAGCCCATTGATGCAAAGGCATGTACCATCGTGGTGACAAGTTGATGGAAGGTGATCTGCGCCTCTCTCTTCCCTAAGGAGACTGTGCAGGAGGAGTGAGGTTCACCTCTTCATGTGCTGACCTTGTTGGGGAATCCTGCTGACCCCTGACACTGGACTGGTAGACGTCGAGATCATCACCTCCGGGGATCTGGACGTTGACCCTCGGTGACAACTGGGAGAGCCTGAAGGTGACGAAGAAAGGTTCACTGGAGGTGAGGAGTCTCCAGAAGGGCGCTATGACGTTGATCTGGAGCGTCTATACGCCAACTGCCCTCTCAACGGAGAAGTATGTCTCGACATTGATTTTCTTCTCTTAGAAGGTAGACTTGATCCTGCAGCAGAACGTCCTCTCAACGTCGAACGTCTCTTCAACGCCGATGCAGTGTCATGTTTTGACGTTCTCTGCACCCTCTCGGAAGATTGCTACCTCGACCAGCTGCTGGCGACGGAGATTTCGGTCTGGACGCCGACGATCCATGTACTGATCTCAGTGGTGTTGTCCGTCCAGACGTCGATGAATGATGGATCGACGTCAGAGAGCCTTTTCCTTACGTCTGCTTCGACGCTGAAGGAGGTGTCTTGTGTCTTGATGCCGAAGATCGTTGGATTGATCTAGGCGGAGACATGTGCCTCGACGTCGAGCACCGATGATGTGGCGACAACGGAATGATGTGTCTTGACGTCGATGACGAGACGACGACGGAGAGATGTGCTTCGAAATCGATCATCGAAGATGAGACGACGGAGCTCTGTGGCTTGACTTCGATCGCCGCCGCGACGACTGAGTGATCTGCCTCGACGTTGAGCGCCCAACCGGCGACGGAGACCTGTCTCTCGACGCTGAGCGTTGCCTGGTTGACGTCAACGGAGGACCGGTTACCTTCGTCGACAATGATTTTGTTGTCTAGGAATGATGAGCTGGCATCACATTAGTCTTCGACGCCGATTTCTTCTTCGCCTGCAGCTTCGACGTCAATCCAGATGCTGACTGAGAACAGGTCGGGACTTTTCCTCTCGACGTCGACAGAGTTCTCTTCTTCTGCCTCACAGGAGACCTAACTCTTTCAGAGAGGCCATAAAGACTAATCCTATCCCTGTCCTTGATGGTCCTTCTTGACAACTTCTTACAATGGTGGCAGTTGTCAGAAGAGTGGGACTCAGGGAGGCAGAGAATACACACAGGATGTGTATCTGTGCTGGCCTTCTTCTTGCCACAGGAAGGGGAAGGGTCTAACACAGAAGGCCTTTTTAACAAAAATAAATCTTTTCTGTACACAAAAAAGGTGTTACTTGCACTCGAAGACCAAAAGACGTTGAGTGAAAGTAGAAAAACTAGATTTCTATAAGATATTTTTGACAGAAAGTCAAAAAAAGCAGGAGCTGAAAATCCAGGGTCCTGACTGAAGGAGCCGGAAAGAACAACTGACCCAGCTGTCACCCCTGAGGCATGATGGGAAGCTAGGGGTCATGGCTGCCTAAAAGGCACGGAGCCAGTTTTTTGTTGAAAATCCTAGTGGCCTTGGCCAAATTGTACTTTGATTGTAAGTCCGCAGGTCTGTGTGTTCTTTTTGTTAATTTAAATACAAAAACAGATGTTTTTCTGCGTGTGCTTTGGCCCTGGGTGGGCTATGGTGATAACTTGGGTGGACCTAGCCCACCCTCTAGAACCGGGCTTGACTGGGTTTCTATTAGCCCCTTCGCCGCGGGGCTAAATCCCACGCGGTGCAGGGGGCCGTACGTGGCGCCCGAGTGCTCGTGAAGAGCTCAGCTCGTCACGCTGCACGGTGGCACTGTGCTCATGACGAGCTCAGCTCGTCATGACCACGCCCGTTTCTTAGAACGCTCAGCACAGTAGAGGGAATTATCCCCACGTGGGAGCGCCGCGGCGGTCATGACTAGCTCAGCTCCTCACGAGCACAGCGCCACTGTGCCTCGTCATGAGCACCGAAGGTGTTAAAGAACAATAACAACTTCCAACTGAACACATTAAAGAGAACTATGAACATACACGCAGAGCAGCACAGACAAGTCGTATAGCTACAAGTCAACGTACTCACAAAAGCAATGCCCACGGATGCTCATACCACACATCATCACATAACAGCACACATTAAGAAAGTGCTCTGGGCATACAGCTCTAATGGGCAATTACCTGGATAGTAAGGAATAAAACAGCAGTTGCTATTAGCAACCTATCACTCACAGACATCAGTTGGGCAACGAATGCCCACACCAACAGAGGCGATACATAAGCTATTTGGCCCTGCCCCCAGTGTCATCACCACACACAATGCTAGAAAACAGACTGCGGTGTGCAATATTTGGAAATCCATACCCTGGAATACCGAAAGGCATTTCGATGCTACACTAATGGTTGAAGGTGTTTTCTACACATGCTTATTAGTCACAATAAAGCAAATACAAGCTGCTAAAATATGTAGCTTTCACAATAAACACGATAAATAAGCTTGGGATCCCTTAGTGGTTGATCTTCCTTTTCAGTGCATGTCCACATGCCGAAAAAAAAAAACTGTCTGTACTTCAAATTATATGAATCTACGGCCACTGTTTTCTGTATTATTATGGATGTACTGCTCTTGCCACAATCCACCATCTGCCGTATAGTTTTCAGATTTCTTTTTTATTTTACATTTGTTTACGGATGAAATATTTCAAAAGTTAAAAAAAAATGTTGCAGGTAGTGTTGCTCTTACATAACTTTTATAAAGATTAAAAGATCACCCTTCCAGCAGCGGATTGGTTTATTCAAGTAATATACTGGAAATAATGGAAGCAAAATATTTACCTACACAAAATAACATAATATTGCCAAAGAAAGTGACAGTCAGCAGCATAATTTGGGGTTTCTTGGCGAATGATTTAGTCGTATGCAAAAGAAACAATTGATGGACGAAATGCTGGACATTGCAGACATTCACCCCCAGTCACAAAGATCTGGGTTTAATCCATCATTCTTTTGCTCACCACACCACCCCAGTTTGGGCCCAGACATGCCGTGCTCTCCATGCCACTGGAGTCAAGCTATCCTGGCTGATGAGAACTGAAAGTCCGAAACCGGTCCTAGGATGCTTGTTTCCAGTCCAGGGAGGACCTGGCCTGGCAGTTCGGGCTGGAATGTTCCCATTGAGCGCAGGGGAAGACTGATTTGCATATGGCTGGGTCCAAACTGGAATGGCATGGTGAGGAAAATAACGATGAATTTAGGCCCAGATCTCTGTACTGGGCTGAATGTATGACATTGTTCTGCATTCTGTTTCGGCTACAATTGGGTGCTCCTTCTGTATGGGCCTGCGTCCTCGTTCACTTCTTAAAATAAAAAGAAATTGTTAGACTTCATTTTATTTTGTCATATCCGCATTATAACGAAAAGACTGCTAAAGTAAACATTACATTTATCAACATCTGTGTTGAATACTGTAATCCAAACCTACCACTCCCGGAGCCTACATCATATCTTAACACTCAAGTTGCACAGATGCAATCAAACGGAGAAAGAAGGTAAAGTAGAGGGAATAGCCGACAGGCAGTAGAAACCGCTATCAACAAAACTACCTAATGCCCTATCACACCTACTCTCCTACATGGAGATAGAAACTTGAGGCCCACTAACAGTAGAGACCCCAATTCTTTAGTGCCCTCAAAGTGGTCAAATAACTCATAGAATCTCATTCACCCTTTACCTGACACCAAACCCTCCAAAAATAACGTGGACCAGTCAACCTGTGTGAACATCAAATATTTGCCTTGATGTTCAATCTCAATGCCTGGCTCAAAAGCCCCACAGATTCTATTACCCCGTTTGATCATTATCTCTCGTCTAATTTACATCAGTGACATTTTGCTAGCCAATTTGTCACAGGATACTTTCAATGATAGCAGGCTCTCAATTCATATTCTCTCATTCTCTCTCTCTCATTCTCTCTCTCTCTCTCTCTCTCATCCTAACTACTTGAATACATGTCAAATAGTCCAAACAAATGGTATCTGTAGCAAAGTGCCCAATATAACAGTATGGGAACTAAATAAGACCACACAGATGACATATACTCCTTCCCCCAAAAGGGCATACCTCCGGATCCTTATGCTTACCACCGTACCCCCGGGGACCAATAGTCTTCACTGCGGCCTGTGTTAACCACTCACTGGCTAATTACTTTTTACATAATATGTTTCATTTCTCCAGCACCTCAGACAACCAAAGTATATTTTGGAATCTGTAGGTGAGGGTATAACCACACTTTACCACATGTCCATGTTTTCCTTACCAATTTGCTGTTTTTTGCACAGGCCTTCGTTTCTACTGTGGCTAGCATCCAGCTAAAACATTGCACTGAAGATCAAGTAAGTCGTGATTTTCTCTCCGCCACCACCCACTTCATAGCCTCTTCTCACACGCACTTGTTGTCATACTTGATTTATATACATTATTTCTGCTACTTTAAGATCCACACCAGCCCGCAGTCTGAGGTGATCTTTAAATCGTACAAGGTCGAACCACATTGACACAGTATGTTGAGGGAAACAAGACAAATTAGAACAGGTCATGGCCACTCTATTTTTATGACTTTGACATAAGTAGCTCTTAAAAACAATGGTTTCCACATTCATGATATAGAAAATCTGGAGTGGGGTCCAATCAATGCAAACTTAGTGTATTTCCTCATGTGACTATGTAAATATTGCCCTTGTGCTAAACCACATGGTTAAAAAAATAAAAAGATTAAAAAAAATCTTGATTAAAGTTGCTGACTGAAATAAAATACAAATTGATTATACAGTATTTTTCCTATAGCAGAGCCGGCAGATATTTTTGCATACCTGGGTTAAGCTGTGGTACTCATTGGATTACTTTCCTTCATCATCATAACATCACAAAGACTGCCCCTTGGCCCTCTCCATCTTTAAGGTCTGGGGAGGAAGCTCAGGACAAATTGCTACTGCTCGGCCCAGAGAGGGGCATGCCAGAGCATTAACACAAATCGCAGGCTAAGAGAACATGGGAGGGCATGCAGTATAATGCCACTAGTGCGAGGATACTGTACGTCACTTTTGTAGATCTATCGGGGGCAGGATCTTTTCACAGCTTGAAATCGTGCTTAGCAAGATCGTGCCTACACATCGCATGGGCAAGCAAGATGATCAGGTCAGGAGCATAGGCCTTACATGACCATCCTCATCTGGCAGACCATGCCCAATGGGGTTTAAAAAAAACCATGCATTTTAATCAATGTGTTTTCTTTTTAAGTTTTACCATTTAATACCAAAGTCTTTATATATACACAATGATTTATCCGAGTAGATTGTCAGTTACGTGTAAAACGCATAAATTAATTTCTACTACATGACATTTTGCTATAGCACAGCTGTATACCACAGTGTTGGCCCACTTTAAAAACAGCAATCTTTTAGACATAACTCAGCATCGAGCACAAGAAAGATACTTAAAAAGAGAGGGTAGGATTGCACTTACTAAAAAACAGACTAGACGAAAAGAGCCATATTTACATCTCGATGAGAAGTCAATCTCTGGGTGTAAACACAAGCGTATTTATGGTGCAAACTTGAGTGGGGGAGTTCTTTAATGTCAATGCACACATAATATATGTATCTGTTGATGTAACTCGGACCTAAATTTACTGGCACAGCATCCACTTGTCATTGACTTCTGTCTTAGAACAGACAGATAGGTAATGGAGGCTTATTTTAAGCAACAATATTCTACGGCCTCAAAAACCAAATCTCTAAACTGAAATTACTTGGATTAGAATGGCAGACGCACCCCACCTCTTGTATGGTCATCAGGTGGTGACATATTGTTTCTTGCATTGCCACACGGACTACCTCATAGAAGCAAGACCCACGTTTGTCTGCATAATGTGCGTTCACCAAGGGAAGTTTGGGAGCAGCCGACCACAGGGAGGTCAAACTCCCCCGCCCTCCAGGCAGACTGGGAGGGTGGCGCAATCCAGGAACTGACATTTGTCTTGGCCTACATGTGTAACCCAATATAGCGCAACTTATAAAAGGGGGTAATTTTGGGCTCCCCCCCCCCCACCATTTCAGGTACAGGTGACCTGATGGTTGGTGGCAGGTGTTTTTATTAAACTGTTATTGGTTTTTTTTCTTTCAAAACAAATTTTATTGGGTTTTATTCACACAACAAATAACAGCAATTACATGACCCTCACCGTCTAAAACCCTCTAAGATAACCCCCCCAGATAGCAGGTACAGGGAGGGGAACAGGAAAAATCTAGTGCAAGTCCATGAGTCTCAGAAACTGACTCAATGTATCCCCGATCATAAACCCTGTGCAGTCCCCCTCGTCCCACCCACCTCCCCGAATGCCCCATCATCGATATCCTCATCCGGTGTCAGTTATGGTAAGTGGTGTATACCGGAGCTGATAAAGATTGCTCAATGTGTTGTGCCTGTCGTGTCCTGGGGATGGTCACCTCTAGAGCTACTACTCTGCTGTATCCTCACGGGTGTCATAGTCGTGTGGTGATTGTACTAGAGCGTCCCACGCCTGAGCCGCCTCCAGCGCCCTATCCTTGCCCTGTCGTCGCGCATTCTGAAATCTCAGCACACTTTCTCCATTAGCCCACTTAAGGAATTTGTTTACCCATCGGGCTCTGTTAGGACCCATCGCTGCCTTCCAGTGCCGTGTGATTTCTCGCTTAGCCAATATGAGCCCCATATCTATATACTTGCTTGTGATCTTGTTTCTGGGGGTATGGGGAAACCAGTGCTGGACACCCACAGCCATATCGAACACTAAATCCCATTCGGTTATCGCATTAAGGGGTGTCGCCTACTTCCTTCCAATAGAGCGCCAGGTTGGGGCACGTCCAGAGCATATGGACTAGCTCTACACCCAACTGCAGACAGCGAGGGCATGCTGCAGTATCTACGTGGAAGTGCTTTCGGATCTTGCCTGGTGTTAAATACGCCCGGTGGATGATGTAAAAATGTACCAGTTGAAATCTGGCGTTGCGCGTGCTCTTCCAAGCCCTCCGCATTAAACTGTTATTGTTAGTGGAACTTACTGGATCCCAGTGGGTAGAGTCTCTGCAGCGGAGTTCAAAGAGGCTGGGGCGATGCGGTTGCTTAAGGAGGCTGGGTGGTTCTACCTCGTGGTAGGAGGTGAAGCAACGGAGTTCACGGCACGCCCAGCCAGTTAGGCGTCAATGTGCATGTCCGCCGCAGTGGTAGCATGCTTGCCGTCGTGCAAGTGGAGCGCAGAGGCGTCATCCCCAGTGAGGAAAAGTTCGAGGGGCCTCTCCGTGTACAGGAGAGCGGCCACTCGCAGTGCAAGTAAGAAGGGAGTGAATGTGGCTATGCCCAAGCGAGCCTTAGGAGATGCAGGGCTGGGGCATGGGGGTTGGGCACACATAGTAACCTATGCTGACGATACGCAACTTGTAATGGGACTTAACCAAGTAGACAATTCCTCTCCCAGCCTCCATCCTTGCTTGGAAGAGGTAGCCAAATTGACGAACAGTTCTTTTCTGAAACTGAAGGGAGAAAAAATTAGATGATGATTTTGGGTACCTCGTCCTCCTTTGATCTCAATACAATGTGGCCGGCAGTTCTGGGCCCTGTTCCGGCCCCCAAGACCCAGATGAAAAGCCTGGTATATGGCTGGATCAAGATCTGACTTTCAAGGTCCAGGCATGTAATGTGGCGGCCTCTTGTTATGGCATCTTAAAGATGCTTCGCAAAGTCCTTCCCCTCCTCCCCTTCCAGGCAAGGAAGCTCATGGTCCAGGCACTTATTCGGTCGCGTCTGGACTACGGGAATGCCCTTTATTTAGGGGCCCTATGCACGACCCTCTCTAACCTTCAGATGCTACAAAACTGGGCAGCCAGAATTCTTCTGAATATCCGGAAATGCCAGTCTGCAAAACCTGCTCTTAAGTCTCTCCACTGGCTCCCTATTAGGAAAGAGTCAAATTGAAGGCTTTGTGTATTGTTCATAAGAAGCTAGCCGGAAAGGGATCATCCATCAATCACTCTATCGTTCAGCCCTACCGTGCCAACAGACGTCTTCGCTCGGACGACCTGCATCTCGCCGCAGTTCCTAGGATTATGAAAGCGAGAAGTGGAGTTTGTCTGTTCTCCTACAATGCCCCTAAGGTTTGGAATTCCCTCCCTCTCCAGCTGTGCAAGCAACCCAACCATTCAGCCTTTCATAAACTGTTAAAAACATGCTTTTCCCCTAGTTCGGTTGGTTTCTCCACTACTTGCCACTACTAGCTCTGGGATGCCCCCGCGTAGCCAAGTGCTTAATAAATGTACTTTTCATTTTATAATAAATGTATTTTTCAGTGGAGAAGTTGAGCTGGCAGTGTGGGCTCGTGCCCGACCAACACTGCTCACGGACACAAGATTCAAAGGGTTGCGGCCCCTCCACACCAACTGCGTTTGTACAGGGACCATGTGAAGACCCCAAGTAAGAAAGCCGGCGGGACCATGTGAAGACCCCAAGTAAGAAAGCCGGCTGCACCAGCGGAGCAGCCTGCAAAGCAAAGGCCCATTACAGGAGCAGGCCCGGCTGGGAAGCAAGTGGAGACAGCAGCGCATTAGCATGTGGGTAAGGCCCAGAGAGAGCGGGATGGCAGGTGGGGACTAAAAGTCATGATGAGAATGGCTGGGGCCTGGTGAATTTAAACATGCAGCAGCCTGGGGCAGGGGGAGATTTAGTGGAGGCCCACATGGGGAGATTAGTGGGGGGAGGATAGATTGGTTTTTTGGACCTTGGTGGTAATCAGCAAGAGACCATATGGAGATGCCCAAGAAAAGGTAGGGCTCTCATGAGATGAGCTAGGAGATGGGGGCAGGGACATGGTGTCCCAGCTAGATGATTATTTGGAGGGGGGGGGGAGGGATGTGCAGGGAAACTCATAGGGGTTCTAGTTGCGGGGGCGGTGGAAGGCAATTGAGGGGTAGGGAGGAGAGGTACCCCTGGGGTGGGTTTGGAAGTCACACAGTGCTGTCAGGACAGGGACAGGTAGGGGCTCCTTGTCCACCCTAGTGGCATGCAAGCTGGAATGGAGTGGGAAGGAGGATGAAGAGAGTGGGAAGGAGGATGAAGAGAGTGGGAAGGAGGATGAAGAGAGTGGGGAGGAGGATGAAGAGAGTGGGGAGGAGGATGAAGAGAGTGGGGAGGAGGATGAAGAGAGTGGGGAGGAGGATGAAGAGAGTGGGGAGGAGGATGAAGAGAGTGGGGAGGAGGATGAAGAAAATTAGGATGGCCTGGAGCAGAGGGATTTTAAGGTAGAGAGGCAGCACACCTGGGGGAGGATGGAGAGGGATTGGGAGTTGGGACTGCATACGTTAGTAGCGTCAGGGGATACCAGGCGACTACTTGTATCCGGTCATGCTTTTTGACGACGTAATAACGTTACGTGATTGTAACACTTCTGGCATCTACAACTCTTGGTAATACAGTTGAGCCGGAGGTATGTGTAATCATGCTGACTTGGCTCCCTGTGGACCCGCCGTATTCCGGTCAACCACCACGGTAAGAGCACTCATGCCAGCTGCTATAGCTTTTTTAATGCAATGCATGTCACCTCATTTAATCTTGTATAACCTTCTCCACCAGTTACGGGTCCCTTGCCCGTAAGCATCCGCTCAAATGTGACAATACCATGCTTCACCAATTACCTCAACTAGATTGGTTGCTCCCACAGCCCTTCAGTGTCTGTATTAATTACTCTGCATATTGCCATATTTCCATCTGCTTTTGATACCATATTGTTAACAATTTCCCTTACCCCTACCAGAACCACTGAGCTCTTATCTGCGGTCTGACCCACCGCCGTATGGTCTAGCTGCCAATACGTTGAGGGTTAGTCATCTCCTATGCCCTCACTGTTATGCCTCACTAGCCCAATTTCCGTCTCACTCTGCATTGCATGCCCGACCGAGAGCGATAGTTTCCTTTAAACGTATCACTCAAGACTTTCCAAAACTATATGATATTCATTGGGCATGCTCAACCCTTATGCATGCTTCACTAGCATCGACTTACACGGTTTTCGTGCTTTTCTAATACTATTTAAAGACTAAGCATGCTCCTTAATTGTGCATGCTCTATGTAAATTAATATGAATATTAATTTTGGACCTAAACCGTAACATATATTTTCCTTTTCCCCTTTTCTTCCAATTTCGTCCACACATTTTCAATTCATCTAGCTTCTATTGTAATTGACATCTATCTTGGTAGGCCTGGGCGTAAAATTCCATTCCACTCGCAGAATTTGGGTAATTTAGCGTTCCGCGGAGAACGCAAAATTGCCCAAAATTCTGCGTTCCACGACTTTGCGGAATATTTTGCTTGTTCGCGTTCTCAAAGTGCGTGTTTGTGAGATATTTTCCCCTGAGCACGCAAACAACGATTGCTAACAGCAAAAAAGCATCGCGAACAAGCAATTGCACGTGTTCGCGGAATTTCTGCGTGTTCGCGTAGATTTTTTTACAGTTTCACGGAGATTTGCGTAATGCAATTACGCAAATTTCACCCACCCCTATATCTTGGGCATCATCCTTAATGTCCTGAAGATAATCCCAGTATTTTGACAAAGGAATCGCAATGTCGTCGACTCCACGCACCCTGACACAGTCTTACCTTTTATCAACTTACACTATGGGGTTATATTGTATGCTTGTTGGCCTAACTACTGAATTATGCTAAAAGCCTTGCAATTTCAATGCTAGAGTCCTTTTTGTTGTTAAATGTCCAACTTAAATGTGGTTCTCACAAACACTCACATTAAATGATTATGTCCAGTTGGACGTTTAAAACAGACATAATTGTATTTCTAAGTAAATAACAGTAACAATTTTTGGTGTGAGGGACCGCTGTTTTTGAAAATAATCGATTCCCAAGGTCCGGACCATTAATTGGTTCCCTTGTTTCTATAAAACAAACATACTGATGTGGGAGTGGGAACGGAAGAAAAGCTGGAAGGCACGCAAGAAGGGCAAAAGAGGTGTGGAGGAAAAGGGGTAGATAGCGGAGGAGGAATATTAGCTGGCATAACGACCAAAGGTACCCCTGACCATTAAGAATTGGACTGCAGCATTCTCAATTTACACCAGTATGTACTGCAAAAAGTATCAGTAACATTGCATGGCCATGTATGCATGGATGTAATTTGAAAGGCCCAAATCACAGGAGGTGAGGACGGGGGGGGGGGGGGGGATTTATGCTTGTGCCCAGCATGACTAGTAATTTCGGGCATACTTGGCTCGGGGTCCAGAGGCTAATGAGGGGGAACTGGATTCTGGCCTCTGGCAGCACACCATGGGGACTGCTAAAATGAGCAAGACCATTTATGCAGCAAGGGGTTTACAGATAGTGTACCGCCCTTTTCAAAGCCCCCCCCCCCCCCCACCTGGGTAGGGGTGAGTTTGACAGTAAAAGGCCAGACTGGATCAGGAGGTACCTGCTGGGACTTTAATAAGGGAATGTGCACTCGAGAATGCTGCAAATTTGACCACGAGCTTTCCAAGTGCGCAGGTCAGAATCCCCATATCAACTGTTTCGGAGCAGGCAGTGGCTATCAGGAACAGGGCTCTGGTCAGTGGCAGGCAGGCAGCAGTAGGCATCTGGCAACTGAGGAGGGCACAGGGATCTGTTGCAAAAGGCTCATACTCTGGTTAATCCAGACAGTTTGGAGTACTGGCTGGGTATCTAAAGGCATCCAGGTGAAGCAAGGTTGCTGCAGGATGGATTTAGATGGGGTTTTCATTTAGGTTACTAGGGTTCTCGAATGCTGCATGGACAGATAATCTAAGGTCAACTAAAGAGCATTAATAGGTAGTACAAGAGAAGTTGGATAAGGAGGTTTCGGAGGGTAGGACGGCGGGCCCCTTCCATGAGTGGCTGATGGATGAGCTGATAGTCTCTCCAATAGGGGTGGTGCTCATAAAATAGAACTAGGTCAATTTTGCTCGATTCGGCACTTATCCTGGACAGAAGGTGGGTGGGTGAATGAATTCATTGCATTAGACATAGCTTTGGTCTCTTATTCCTCACTGGATGTGGCATAGTCAAGGGTGGCGACGGCAGACCCAGGGGCATTGATGGCAAAGTGTGTCATGAAGTCAGCTTTTCGGCTGCTTCCGGTACATCCAGATGACTTTCAGCTTTTGGGTATTCAATCTGAAAGACGCTGGTAAGAAGATAAGGCGCTGCAGATGGGATGTTCCATATTGTGTGCCTTGATTGAATGCTTCAGCTTTTTTTGCAGTAGCTATTCACACGTAATACAGGCCATCAGCTGGTAACCCATTACTTGAACGATTTACTTTTCGCGGGGACTCCTGGCTTGGCAGACAGCCACGCTTTTCTGGCAAGGTTCCAGACGGTCATGTTTGACTTGGGGTTGCCTTTGGCACCGGAAAAAAACAGTTGGTCCATACACAGTGCTGTCATTTTTGGGCACTGACATTGCTTCTTATCAGATGGAAGCGAGGTTGCCACAAGAGAAGGTGAAAATGCTAACTTTGTTAACATGCAAGTTGGCACGGTACATAGGGAAAGTGAGGGAGGTCCTGGTGCTGCTGGGTCATCTAAACTTTGCATGCAGGGTGGTGAGGGAGGGATGGATGTTTTGCAGAAGGCTGGGATGAGCGCTCTTGGGTTTCTTACTACCTCATCACCATTTCAATCTTTCAACTGGGGTTAAGAAGAAACCAACAAATGAGGTGTGTTTATCCTGCAGTCCATCAATGGTATTCCGATAGCGTGGAGAGTGACTTGAACTGGGACAGTTTTTGTTTGATGCAGCGGGTCTTCTGGGTTCTGAGCTGTAATGGCAGGGCAGATGTGTGCAGAGTCATGGCTAGAACAGTGGACAAAGGAGGACAGGAGCATTGCCTTCTTGGAACTGGTTCCTCTAGTAGTAGCAATGACTTTGTGGGCAGAGGAGTTGGCACACAGGAGGGTGCTCTTCAGAGTTGACAGCATGTCCGTGGTACAGGTGGTGAATAGACAGTAAGCCAGGGCCACCCTGGTTCTGAAATTTCTGCAAGTTTTTGCGTTGATTTTCTTGCGTCATATTTCTTTCAGATCACAACATGTGCCAGGTGTCTATAATGAAATTGCGGATGCTTTGTCTCGTTCACAGTGGGAAGATTCAGTGGTTTGGCCAAGGACGCAGACAGAGACCAGACGCCCATGCCAGAGAAATTGTGGTCAGTAGGCAATGCAGGATGGTACAAATGGTGGTAGGGTCTCTCACGGAGTCGGCTCGGAGAGCATATGGTCAAGCATGGTTGGGAGGGAGTTCTTAGCATCAGGGGTGCAGCACAGGGAGGAGGGTTGGTTGCGGGCTGAGGATGTGATTCAATTTATGTTGGATTTAATAGAAAAGGGGTTGTTACTGATTACCATTACCGGACAACTGGAAGATGTTGCATTTATGGGGAAATTGTTGTGCGGCTTCTTCCCATCGGTGGGTAAATTGGGGCGCAGGATGCTGGAATGATGGGTTCAAGAAGGGGGCGTTGCAGCGCGGCCAGGATGCCAGGATGCTGATCACTTCAAATTTGCTTTGCACATGCAGCGATGCTGCAGGTGTGCGGGAATTCAGCAGTCTTGCTTGTTTTCCATCATTATTTTAAGGATGTTTTTTGCGCCTTAAGTGTATCAGACTTGCTGGGAAGCAGGGGTGAGTAATGTGGGAGGGCGTTTCTCAGTGGAGAAATAGTTGGGTGATTTGGCTTAGGAGATCAAAAATGGATCAAAGGGGGGGGTCTACAGCCGAGAGGAATGGCCGCGTTCTGAAGCGGCTCCTCGGCCCTCGCCTATATCTTTGGCACTAATCCTGTACCTGTGCTCCTTATTACTCCTACACTTGGAGTTGGTATCCTACTGAGAGCCTGGTTGGGCCCACCTACTCCCCGTTTGCCTCCGGACTCCCTTTCATCGTGGCTGACCCCAGAGGCTCCGATATTTAGCGGCCTCAAAATGGCGGCCGAGATCGCCAGCCGATGTGGGGCCTGACTCCGGAGCCGCTGCGGTACTTCGCCAGTCTCGTCGAGGCTTCAGGAGACGGTTGCCTGCTAATCCCTGCCATCTCTGTCCGGCTGGGCCCAACGAGCGACGACTGCGGCTGCTGTGATCGAGCCCTCCCTGGTGCCCCGGATGCTCCCAACGCGAGCCCCCGGCTTTTGGGCCTACTGCTGGAGATCGCTCCGACTGCCCTAATTTGCCTCCACTACCTGCCACCCACTGTGCTGATTGTCCTGCCTGCCTTGGCCCCCCGGACCTGCTGTTGAGGCCGAGATCGGCACCCTGGAGCTCTGTCGGGCCACATTATCGGTGAGGGGACATTCGTGTGCTGCCTGTGCCTGCCCCGGCTTCTGAGGGGCCCTGCTTCTCCTGCCCCGCGAGTGCTGGCCGGATTCTAGGACCGGATGCCTCAAGCATGACCCCGGACACAGGGGTTCGACCTGACATTCTGTGCTTTGGCGAAGTGACGCAGTGACCTGCTCCACGGATTCTGGACTCTGCAGCATGGCCTTGCCCTGGGGTGTCCCTCACCACCCCTCCTGGACTAATAAGCGGACCTTCAGTATAGTGAGTAAAGCGCCTGCACCCATATACGCACGGCTATTGACTTGCTCAGTCTCCCTGCTCCCACCTGGGCCCGGGACTCTCTAGCGGTGCCACCCCGGCGAATGTGGTGAAGTACGACCTGTTTGAGAGCGGCGGAGGCCTTCTCTTGTCTGCGCGAATTTTGATCCATGCCACTGGCCCATACTGCGCGCACCCACATCCACGATGGCCTCTAATAAAGGCACCAGGCCCTCCTCCCAGAGACAAATCTACAAGCTCTCGTGGGGCTCTAAGGGAGAGAATAAAGAGACGACCCCCGACACTATCAAAAACCGCAACCCTTCCTCCTGCGGCGCGATCCCCTACTCTGGAGGACGTTATGGAAGCGATAGCTGGTGTCCGCTCATCGCTGGAAACCCGCATAGACTGTCAATATCGAGGTTACGCTGCTGCGGGCGTACCTCCACAAAATGGATACCAGAGTGAAGGACACGGAAATAAAAACCGCAGCACTTATAGACGACACCTCCACCCTTCAATAACAGGTGGCTCAACTTCAAAAGCAGCAGCTGCACATGGGAGAGCTCCTCAACGATTATGAAGGGCGTGCGAGACGCAACAACCTCCACATTTTAGGGGTCCCGGAGCGCATGGAGGGGCCGGCCGCTGATCTTTTTGTCGAGTCCTTGGTTCTAAAACATCTCAAGCCCAAACACCTATCCAACTACTTCTCGATTTAGCGGGCGCACAGAGTTCCAGGGGGTAGGCCAAAACCGGGTGCTCCCCCCCCGCCCCATCATTGCTCGAGTGTTCAACTTCAGGGACCGCGATGTCATCCTTCAGACGGTGCGCATGGGGTCGCCCCTGCGCCTGGATAACGCTCAGATCACGTTCTTCCCTGACTTCACTGTGAAAGTCCAGGCTCGTCGGCGCAGTTTTCTTGAGGTCAAAAAGGCACTTTGGGCTCAGGACATAAAATATGCTATGCTATTTCCCGCCAAACTACGCGTTGAGTCCGAAGGCAAGACCTGGTTCTTTGTGTCTCCTGACAAGGTCTGGGAATGGCTCGAGGGATGGCATCAATCGGATGCCACTCGCAATCGCCGCCGGCGGTCGGCTGACCACTCCGACGCGGACATTCTCCCGGAAAGCCAGGAGCTGTTCACCGACACTAACCAGGATGGCCAGTGAAGTTCCCACTTGCTTGGATCTCCTCCACTAGTCGGTCACGCTATTTGAACCTCGGCCGACCCTGTATCGCTCGATTTGTACTCACTCTTGTTCTTCAGGCACTTCACTTTTGCCCAGGACATTGTGGTTTGTTCAGTTTTCTCTTTGTTTTGTACCATGTGAATACCACTGCTATACTCCGCTGAATTGAGTTGCACTAGACTTCACTATCTTGCAGACTTTAGGCGAGGGCACTCCTGGCTCTCCACGCACCCTGGTTATGTTTGGGAGGGCGACAGGCACTCTGCCTAGTTGGGGAGTGGATAGTTTAAAGTCCGCGGGCAGGGTGGGGGATTGGGCAGAGTGGGAGGGGTGTTCTGGGGGGTTTGGTATTGATTTTGTTGCTTATTATCTTTGTTGACGTTTACATCAGAGTCTTTCTTTGTCACACTTCACTTCTTCTTCAGGGTCTGCACTTAGCAGGTCAGCTCCATTGGAATTCTCCGAGTCCCCGTACGCGTCGGAGACCTCCTGATCCTCTATCCCACCTCGTCATAGAATATTGGTGGTGCTTTCTTCCTGCACTGTCTCCACAGTTCCCACATTATCCATCGCCATCTCACAACCCGTCTCTAGGACCATCACAATAATGTCGTGGAACGTTAACGGGCTGGGGCACAAAATAAAACGTGGTATAGTCCTCCAATATTTAAGGCGCCACTCCCCCGACATACTACTGTTACAAGAGACACACTTGGCGGGCAACACATGTCAAGCTCTTCAGAGAGGTGGTTACAGACTTCTAGTACACGCGGGGTTCACTTCTGGCTCCCGAGGCACAGGAATTCTCGTTAAAAAGAATCTGGCACTCACTTACACGAAAGTATGGGCAGACCCATTGGGCCGCTTCGCACTGGTTGAGGCCGACTGGGAGGGACGTCCACTGAACATTGTATCTGCATACCTCCCGCCGACCCTAGGTCGCGACTCCCTCAAAGCACTGGGCACCCGACTGTTAGGCCTTCCCACTGGCACACTCCTCATTGGAGGTGACTTCAAGATGACAATGTGTGACGAATCGGACCGGGGACCTGGACGCAGCTCACATAGGCAAGGTTTGACCTATCCGACTTTGTACAGGCCATGGGTCTTGCAGACATTTGGCACACCCACTATCCGGACACACCTTATTTCACACACTATTCGAATGCACATTACAGTATGTCCCGCATTGATTACCTATTTTGCCCCACGACTGACATTGGTTTTTTCGTTCACCCGAAAGGTCTTCCCCGGCGAATCTCAGATCACTCACCTCTTAGCATTGACCTCACGTATCACTGTCAATTCACCCAAGGCCCCATTATATTCAACCCCTGGCTTATGCAAATCCTGGACATTAAGGATAGCCTGATAGAACGTACGGATTTTTATTTTGCAGAAAACGTTGGGTCGGTGAGCTCAGCGGTCACGATCTGGGAGGCGTACCTAGGGGTTGTTAAGGGTGAGGCACTTGCACTCAAGATGGGTTATCTGCGGAAGCACAACGAACAGATCCTTCAGGCCGATTCTGATCTCCTTAGCCTAGAAATGTCCCATAATGCTGCCCCCTCGGAAGAAACGGCTCGCAGTCTCCGAGCCCAGCAACTAGCCTATAAAGCACTTGCACAGGAAAAGGCACAGGCTCGGTTACTTCACACTCGACACCGCGTATACGAATTTGGCGACAGCGCCGGCAAGATGCTGGCCTGGATAGAACATCGGGATCAAGGTACTAGATGGGTGTCATCCATAGTGAAACCGGATGGGGCCAAGATCGTAGACCCACAAGAAATAGCGGAGGCTTTCGCTGATCACTTAGAACATATCTATACGGCTGGAGCGTGTTATACTCCGGAGGAGACTAGACAGCTTCTGGATGAGATGCGCTTACCTACCATCTCAGACACTGAAAAAGAGACCTTGGACGCTGCTATCACGGTAGAAGAGCTGACTACAGCACTTTTTGCCGTTAATTCTGGCAAGGCTATGGACCCCAATGGGGTCCCCGTGGAATTTCTGAAAGCCATGTCTCCGGGAATTATCCCCCATTTAAAAAACATGTTTGTGGACAGCCGCGAGACTGGTACCCTACCGCTTGATCAACGACTAGCGTCCATTGTGGTCATCCTCAAGCCGAACAAACAGCCCAGGAATTGCGGGTCGTATAGACCCATCTCTCTGATTAGTACAGAGGCAAAAGTCTTGGCTAAACTTCTGGCTAACCGTCTCCTCCTCGTGCTCCCTTCCCTGATACACGACGACCAGTCGGGTTTTCTTCCGGGACGTAATACGGCCCTAAACTTACGAAGAGTAAATAATGTCTTGAGTCGGCAATCTATCACCCAACAAGATGCCGCCATCCTGTCCCTTGACGCCACGATGGCATTCGACTCGATTGAGTGATCTTATCTCTTTGAGGTCCTGCTGAGATTCGGCTTTGGCCCAAACTTCATCCCCTGGGTGCGACTCCTGTACACAGACCTACTGGGCCAAGTCCGGGTTAACAACCATACGTCTCGACGGTTCCGACTCCACAGGAGTA
The DNA here is from genome assembly GCF_964261635.1 of Lissotriton helveticus. Classification (NCBI taxonomy): domain Eukaryota; kingdom Metazoa; phylum Chordata; class Amphibia; order Caudata; family Salamandridae; genus Lissotriton; species Lissotriton helveticus. The sequence goes on along the minus strand of NC_136067.1, from coordinate 844,127,989 downwards.
CCCGACAGGGCTGCCCCTTGTCACCATTGTTATTTGCCCTCACCCTGGAACCCCTATCCCATTGGGTCCGCACGGACGTCTCCATCAGAGGCCTCCAATGGAACGATGAGATAACAGACTAAATCTCCCTCTACGCCGATGACGTCCTGGTGTATGTGTCCTCCCCCAGGTCCTCTATCAATAGCTTGTTTCATGTCCTTATTAATTTCGGGAAATATTCGGGCTACTCGATCAATTGGTCTAAGTCCACCTTATATATGCTGCATGGCCCCCCGCCCACTTTGCCCCTGGGGTTCTCCATCGCGGTGGCCCCGGATGGATTCCAATACCTCGGTATCTATGTTACATCAGACGTCAAGTTAATCCATGATCCCAACCTCTTGGGTCCCTTGAAGAGATTACACAGTGCCGTGGCCCATTGGTGGTCCCTTCCGCTCTCCCTCCCTGGCAGGGCGGCCCTATTTAAAATGCTGGCTCTCCCGCGTTTCTTATATACTATGCAAAACTGTCCTTTTCAGATCCCTGACTCTTACTTTACCGCGGTGGAAAGCGACATCCGCCTTCTGTTATGGGATGGCGGGGCAGCCCGCATTGCCCTCCATAAACTCTTCCAGGGCTGGTACGACGGGGGAATTGCCTTGCCTAACCTGCGCCTTTACTATTGGGCGTCGCAATTGGTGGCCGTCAACCACTGGATACATGGCTCACCCATGAATCCGGCCTTTTTTCTTGACAGATGCCAGACCGGAAGGGAGGGCAACCTGGGGGCCCTCTACAGCAAGCCAGTCAGGACTAGATATGCTGGACCCATGGCACACAAGGTCGCAATATGGCACAGGGCCAACAAATGTATGGGATGGTCTGATAAGATTACCGAGGCAACACCCCTATGGTCGTCGCAATGGCTGGGTTCCCTCTGTTTCCTTCAGGGATTCGATAAATGGGACATGATAGGGATCTCGACAGTGGGAGACCTAGTACATAGGGGCAAACTGCTGACGTTTGCTGAACTGCAGGCCAAACACTCCCTTGCACTGACGGAATCTTTTCGATATCTTCAAATCAAACACGCCATCCTCGCCGCAATCCCCGACCTCACATCCATACCTGAGATTTCCCCCCTGGAAGATAGACTACTGTCGGAACCTCTCCCCGAGAAGGCCATCTCCTACACTTACCGCAAGCTCTGTAACAATCTCCCCGACTCCTTCCAGCCCTTGCGGAATAAATTGGAGGACGATCTGGGACTTTTGGAGGATGAGGAATGGCGGGCGGCCCTAATGTCCCCTGGAGAGAGGCAGCTATCTGCCACTGGTTCCGACTGATCCAACTGAAGGTTTTGCATAGGGCTTACATGTCCGCTCCAACACTGGCCAAAATTGGTAGACGGCCCGACGAGTTGTGTCTAAGGGGTTGCGGCTTACCAGGCACCTTCTATCACATCCTATGGGACTGTCAGGTGATCCAACACTTCTGGGGGGGAACTATTCGTAAGATGGGCAGCTCCCTGGGTAAGACAGTCCCACAGTCGCCGAAGGAATGTATCCTTAATATGTGGGGAGCCACGGGCCTGAACGAACTGGAACTACAATGGGCGGCGCTGGGTTTCCTCCTTGCTAAGCGCTCCATTGCTATGAAATGGGGCGCTCCAGAGCGGCCGCTGGATGGCTGAGATGGATCGATGCACGATTGCCGAAAAAACTGTGTACAAGGTCAGAGGCTGCCCCAAGAAATGGGATAAGAAATGGGGACATTGGAACACATTTTGAGGTGAACTCTGTGAATCGCTGACAACTGAGCTGGCTATGAGCCGAGCTGGACCCATATGACGACCTGTATGCAAAATTAGTTTCCTGCTTGATTTGTACGTTGAGTCAACTGTGTCGATTTAAATGTGACTGATTTTATGACTCTGTTTTTCTCTTAATAAAATATTATTTTTTTTAAAAATGGATCAAAGAGCGCAGGTGAGGAGTGTAGCACTGCAGGAAGTAGAGTCATCAGGGCAATGTCCGGTGGGGTGGGGCGAGCAATGTTGTGGAGTGGACTCTGGCATTGTTTAAGACGCAGGTCTGGGAAAAAGGGTATGACGTTTCAGCTGTTATCTGTGTTGTGTAAAGCGCTTGAGTGGTTGGGCTTTCCCCCTGCTAATTATAGCACTTACTTCTTCCACATTGGCGAGGCAAAGGAAGCAGGGTGTCAAGGCTGGGCGCATGAAGATACCATGTGTTTGGGGCAATGACCATCTGAGTGTTACAGGTGATGTGTGTGGGTACGGGGATGCTGAGGGAAGTGCAGTGGGTCAGACTTTTAGAAATCCTTACTACTGTTTTGCTTCTTTTCAGGTTCAGTGGCATGTCTGGCAGCGGAGGGCGTGGTTATTTGGGTGGTGAGCCACTCCACCAAATGGGTGGAGTTACAAGCACACTAGAGGGTTTTGGACCGAATTTAGGTTTTGATAAACGTTTTTCCCCATTACTCGGAAAGGGGGCATGTGTTGAAGAAAATTAATTCAGTGACTGAACTGTATGATGCAGGGAGGTAGGTGCCCAGATTTGTTGATTTTCCATTTTGGGGGGGTATTATCTGGTGAGGGAGAAAGGTGTGGTTCTGATGAGGGCAAGAAAAAGGATTTTTACAAATGAAGGCAAATTGGGCTGGATGTTTTGTCTTGTGGACAGAGTTGATCCTGGAGAGGACATGGAGGGGGCGAGCAAGCACGTCGTGCAGGAAGGTAAAATGAGAAATGTCTCAGTTCTGTAGGGAAGTGGGTTTCACCCACATTTGCCATTCTGATATTACATTTGAGGCTCTGGAGTTTTTCAGGGGTGATGAGTCCACTTGTCACGTATAGGGATGGACCTTTATTTATTTGTTTGAATTGAGGAAAGTGTTATCTAGGAGCCTGAACATCAGGAGAAAAGGTGCAAGGTAAAAAGGACCAGATTGGAGGGACGAGCGGTGTAGGTTTCAAAAAACGTTAGCAGGCTCACTTTACCTGGGTGACGGGGGCCTGGAAAGTTTGCCAGGACTTGTCAGAAGTTTGGCTGGCGTTGCAAGTTGGGGAAACATGTGCAAGAGAAGGGTAAGCAGGAAGTTCAAGGTTCAATTTGGGAAGTTTGGTTGCTTAGGTGGTCATACTGGCATTCATAGGCTGTAGGAGAAATATAAAGTTGCAAATGTTGAAGTGCACTACAGTTAAATAAGATAGCTGCGGGTGGGCATGTGGGGGGGGGGTAGCGGTAGGGACATTGGTTAGCTCAATCTGATGTATAGTTAGGTTTAGTTCTGTAAGGTGGTTTGCAAGGTAAAATGTGTGATGTGCACCTGTTTCAATAAAGCGTCCTTTTTCACAGAACAAAGTGGTCAGTGTTATTTGCTGCACCTCTCTCTCCCAATAATTAAGTTGCTGTGTGATGCCTTGATTTTTCGAACCCTCTGTTCTCAGTAGAAAAACACAAGTAAATAACCTATGCCCTTTTAGTAACACTGCTTTAACTAAAGCTCCAACACGTGTGGACATGAATCACTATTTTTTTCATAATTGCCTGGCAACGCAATCAGACACACCTGTAAAGATCCATATTTTAAAAAAAAAAAAAAAAGAAGAAAGCAAATGGGGACTAAGGACGGAGACCATGGGAGTTTTCCAAATTGTTTTCTTCTTCTGACACATTCTCTGCCACGGACGTTGTAGCAATGCTATATTCTTGTGGTTCCTTTAAAAGAAAGAGGCACTCGTTTCCCCTGATACAAACACCCTTGTTGATCATCACAGTTTAATTATTTAAAAGCAAACATCACTGTTGTTGAATCTTTCAATGTATCTTACGGTGATGTGCATCTGTGTCTTTACCGAATGTCATATCCTGTTAGCAATTCACTGTCATGTGAACATGCCCCAGCTCCTCAATATTGTGCCTGAGGGAATGGTCAACTCGAGTTATGTATTTACCAATACTTTTTTAAGACCACCCCCTGTAGGTCCCAAACATGAGATGTAATCAACCCATGCAAGCAGAAGACCAAAGACTGTCCAGCCATGTTTAGACTGGCGTAATGCTCATTCTCACTCAGCAATGCATGTCTAACCATGGTATCACCAACCTCACTGTCAGCAACACTGCAGTCTACCAACAACCCCTAGTGCTTTTATTGTATCCTCTCTTTTCAGGAATAATGCTATTGGTGCTGTACAGCACTACACTGTCTTTTGGCTATATTTGCACTATAGAAATACTACATACAAGCATAGAGCTCCTGGGATCTACACCCGACTTAAAGGTGGTATTTTTTGGGGCATCGGTGAGAGTGCATGAGTGAATAAAACTTGTTTTATTCATCATAAAACTCAAGCAACAAAATAACTTAATTGAACGTGTTGCTGCTAAAAGAGCGGTGGAATTAACTACCGCAAAAGATTGGTGCATTACCATCAACTTTGATTGATCTCTTCCAAACACTGGTCTCTGCATTAATCTCTATTTGCTTCTTGATAATATTAATGTTAAGAGCACAATCCTTGCTTTCAGTCTTGCAGATAATCATGCTGCAGTGGTGTCTCTCTTGATCCAATCCCGGTTAGTCGATTTTAAACAGCCAATGTGTGGGACTTCAGGCATAACTTTTGACTAAACTTTCCAATACACTACATATATAAGCTACATAAATTTGAAACTGTCTCGAATATTCGCTACTCTCTACACTGCTTACATACAGTTTAAGGCTCTTCGTGTTTCTACCATGAAGAATGATCCAACTTAAAGCTTAAACTGCCCCGGGAACACATTTCTTTCCAAAGACCAACTACTAGTTTGGGTACCACAGAATGAATAAAAAAAAGTTTTTGACGAAGATCTTTTAGCTCTCTTAATCGCAAGATATGCAACTCACTTTCTAAACTCACTTCCTAGGAGCAACACAGCTATTACTAATCATTTAGATGTACCTTGAAACCCTTCCTTTTCGGCTAACATCGAGCCACGTTTATTACCCGTTGGCATTTGCCAGTAGGTTGGTAGTTAGGATAGTTTCCACTGGAAAAGCATTTTTTTGGCTTGGCTATATCTTTGGTGCAATTTGACGAATGTCCACGTAATTTCCCCCAAAAAGTGCAGGTGATTCTGGTTGTACATGGAAAGTTTCAGTGCAAGTTATCCGACAGGCGAGAGCCGAGAAAAGGAGGGGGGTCATTAAAAAATAAAAGTGTGTTTCCCATGTTAATTCCCATAGGAGCTTTGTACAGCCGAACAGCAGGGCGGAATTACACAAAATTTGGCAGGTAAGTACATTTTGTTTCGCAGATCACGCTTTATCGGTTGTAAACCGTTACGCAGTTGTTGAGAAATGTAAGGCAAAAAATAAGGATATCTATGGCCGCCGTTAAATCACAAATGTACGCTGCAACAGGAATGCCGTGATTGACTGGACGCAACCTGAGCAGAGAGTTGTGGCCACCATTTTATCTCATTGCAACAGTCCCCGGGGCTGAAACAAAATGGGTGAAAGTGGTATAAGGATTCAGGTTGCATGTGCACTTACCCCAGGAGAGGGATATAGGGATAGTTTGAGGAAACCCGTATCAGTAGAATATGCCTTAAGAAAGGCATTTTTACACTTTCGATATTCGTGAATTCGCCGCAACCGTCAGCGCGGCCCCGTGTAATGCCGCATCGAATGTGCAAACATCAGTGGGAAAAGTTTCAAAATGTTATTTGTTTATAGACCCTTCTTCAGTCTTACTTACACACCCACTCAGAAACTCATGCACCCAGTCACAGACCTACTCAAGAGATTCGTACACCCACTCACAGACCCACTGAGACACTTATGAAGCCAACTCCTAGGGCCACTCAGACACTCACACACACCCATTGAGACTCTCAAAGGTTACATGTTACATTTAGGAAATACAATTTAAAATCCTTAGAAATACACTGAAAAAAAAGGTTAAAGTTAAGAAACAGATTTTTAAAAATCTTAGACATTCACTGAAAAAAACAATCAAAGATTACAGAGACGTTAGTTAGGCTCACATTTCACTCCTACAAAACCAATGAAATTCAGCAGTTATAGTTACCTGAGCTAACTATAACTTACGCCCCCATAGGCGCTAGAGGGCGCACAAACAGAATGGCCACCTTCTGGTGAGGCTCCTGCTGCCTGGACAAGTAATCCTGCATGTATCTGCTTTTAAAAGTTCACCATACAGCTGAAACGAAGGGCACACGTCTCTGATGCTTCCTTCTGGCCTCGGTGAAATTTTGGGACTGATCATACATTGTCAGCCTGAGAACGAGCGCTCCGAACTTGGCCCCGGGTCTACGCTGGAGAAGAGGGGTCTGCTGTGAGCGGCTGCCCGAGGCAGGAAACTCCGAGGCTTGCCACGAGGGCGGTAGGCCAGCCTTGCTGTACACAGGTGGCGCGGCTTTGGTGCGGACTCGCTCTGGAGGTACGGGCGGTTTGTGGCGGTGTAGCGGATGTAGTCAGACGGGGCACACACCCCCACGCAGCCTGGTGCCAGCCTTGAGGCAGACGAAGTGGCAGGTATTCCCCCCGGCCTTCCCCCCACAATCGCAGGCAATACACCGGAGAGGGCTTGACGGGACGCGCCGCACGGAAGGTCCGGGCAGTAGACTTGCGTGAAGTAGCTGTAACACATCGCTCTTATACCGCACGGCCGGTCGGCGGTCATCAAGATACTGGCCAGCGGAATTCTGCACAACGCACCTGCGTTATAACATCACTACGGACATCATTGCCCAAATGCCACGGAGGAGGTGGAAATCTGGTTGCCGGCATTGCGTAATGTGCCAGGGGTCGAAGTGGATTGTCACTGCTGCGGCCCTTGGTGTTTATATGCATGATAGCCCAGAATTGATCGGCAGACTTTCTAGTGTGTTCTATGTCGACACAGGGGTCGCTGAAGAAGATTATTGAAATATAGTGTGACCGCAGCGGTGTACATAAGATCTGATTACCGGGAGACTGAACTGCCTCATATATTGCCACATCTATCAGGTGGAGTGACAGGGAGACGTACCGCTTCCGAGGGGAGTGCAGCGCACCGAGTTGTCTGTACAGTCGTAATTTAATTGAACCCTACTGAAGCCATGGGGAAGGCAGACACTCGGCAACCTAAGCTTACCTTTAATGCCACCAAGAAAGGACCACTCAAAAATGCCCGGACGTAAGCGGAGACACATGACACAGTTGTGGCATGTAATGGCGCAATACCTGCGGACCTTGATATGCGCCAAAGTTTACAGGAGATGCGACAAGCGTTCGCCACTGTGGTGGACAAGGTGGACCGGATGCCCTCCAGAATGGACGCCATAGTCCATAAAGTGGATCAACACGAAGAACGGCTAAAGGAGGCGGAAGGCCGCATCTCTCCTGCTGATGATGTAACGGCTGGTCACACAACGCAATTAGCAAGAATAAATCATTTGCTGAGGGTCATAGCTGCCAAAAATGAGGACTTAGAAGCCCGCAGCCGACGCAATAACATACGTGTCACAGGTGTGCCGGAATCAACTAACACTGGACGTATGGAGGAATATATTGAAAGGCTGCTATTGACGTCCATTGGGTCTGAGGCCTTTTCTACGCAATTTATTGTGGAACGTGCACATCGTTCTCTTGGGCCTAAACCGAAACCTGGCGCCCCGCCGCATCCCATAATTGTGCGCCTGCTGAACTATCGCGATCGTGATGTTGCTCTGCGCGCACTCAACAGAACTTAGTTTATGATGGAGTGGCCTTTTCGATATTCCCGGATTTTACACCTCTGGTCCAGGAGGAACGGCGCATGTCCGTGGAGGTTAAAAAGAAGCTTCGTGCAGCACAAATTGACTATGCACTGTTATACCCTGCGAGGCTAAGGGTAACGCATCAAGGGAAACAATGATTTTTCACGAATCCGCAACAAGTGGAGGAGTATCTGCGGGCACTGAAACGCTCTCAACGTGGAGAGACTGATCGCAACCCGGTGCGACGCGAAGACGCACGGGAGATAGAGGAAGACGCTTGAACAAGCATAACTTGGGAAATGGGTCATATTCCACGATTACCGTGCAAACTGATGAACTCACCCGAGAAGACTAAGGGGCTGGAGGCAGCTCTTGACTTACTGCCCATTAACCTATTACACTAGTCCCAGTGGTAACTTATTCCAGGCTGCCACTACCCCTCCTCAGATGAAGCCCAGAGGGTGCACAGGTTCCGGGGCTTAAGGAGGGATAGTGGCTGTGTGACCTCCTATTGCTGTCCCCCTGTGGGTATTCCCCTTTATTGGACCATTTCAGTGGGATGGTTATGTTTTATCTGTTGGGAAGGGTGGGAGGAAAGGGGGCGGACGACTCTGGCAAGTTGGGGACGCTTCAGTGGGAGGGGGGATGGATGGGACACGACAGCGTACTGTATTGTTGTAGGTTTGTCGCAAGTGGGGGGGAGGGAGGCGCGAGGACTGTTTGCTGAGATTGTGAGATTTTGGAAGGCTAGGATGATACAGGAGGGTGGGATGGTGGGTTGGGTTGGGTTGGTTGTTCTGAGTTGCACAGCATTGATGCTCATGGTGGCACTGCAGAAAGTTATTGTAAATGTGATGTAGGGATGGAGCCAAATTCTTTGATGTTTTTCTTCCATATACTTTTCTTTTCTAATGACAGCACAGAGTATAAAATATCCTCCTTCGCTATCCAAAAATGCTGCCAAAAAGTTTAAACATAACACATTAAGAAAGAACCCAGATATACTGTTCGCAGACCCATACTTTGACGGAGTCAAAGGCACCATAATGAATGACTTGATTTTCTACACAAATAAAACAGCGAAATGGCGCTACGCCCTCACAGAAATGCTGTTCATAAAAATTATGAGAAACATCCCTCATGGCACAAAAATAATGTCCTCCCCGTCAATAAGATGCAATGCAGAATTATGCATCACTTTATATAAAACGGGAATAGTGCTGATACAAGCACCTAATAGAGACCTGGAAGAGTTTGAAAAGTCTTTCCTAATAATAAAAGAAACTCTGGAGAGACCAAGACACCAACTACCTATGACCTCACATGAAGTCACTCTCGACAACACTGAGACTACAACTAGAGACACCAACCGAACCGGGGACCATAACAATCAAACTTCCAGCTCGGGAGACATAACTGAAAGGGAGATGGCAACCCCAGAGAACGAGCCAGAAAGGGAGAGGGCAACCCCAGAGAACGAGCCAGAAAGAACAGAGAGATCTTCCAATATGGCAAACGAAGAGCAGGTTCAGGTCCAAAGGATACAGCTGATGCCGCCACCAGTCAGTGCGAATCTGCTTGAAAAGAATACCTCAGCTCCTAGCGAGTCACTAAATGACTCGATACCTCTCCAAGGACAGATGGTCCTCTTTCAGCCTGTTGCAAGCAGGTGGCATCGGTGGAGGGTTAGACATGAAGGGGATGGAGCATCCCCTCTGCACAATTTGGAGAACCCATTGGTGTGATGTTATAGACCTCCAGTGGGGAAGGTGATGGCATATCGACCTCTCACTGGGTGCCCATTATTTGAAGGGGGCAGACTATAAAGATTTGGAGGCTGCTGAGGGGGTAATGGACTGCCCCGACTTCTGGTTGCCCGACCCGCGTCCGCAAACACGCAGAGGCTGCGAAGCTTGAGCACCGCGATGGCTGGGAGGATTCAGGCGCGGCTTGAAGCCCCTTCTGTGGTCATGAAAGGAGTGTAATGCGGATTGAGGGTGGCAAGGAGCCATGGAAAGACCCAAGGATCTCTTTGTTACCCCGATATCCTTAAAGCGCTCCAGTGCTGAATCCGCCTGGTCTCCAAAGAGACGGGAGCCATTAGAGGGCATGTCCATAAGCAATGCTTGAACATCCCATGAATAAACAGTTGTCCTGGCGTGGTGTCGATGGAATCTGCCTGCCCAGCGAGTCGGTGGTATCCTGTTCACATCTGATTGTCAACTTAGCTGCATCTCTCCGGTCAGCAGCAGCCAAGAAGAGTATTGCCCGGGCCTCCTCTGGGACCATGGGCAGCACAGGTGCAACCGGATACGACAGAGCATGGGAGTAACTGCCCAAAAAGAAAGTGGTGTTCACGGACTGCATTGCCATTCCAATCTTGTGGAAGAAAACACCTTCTTCCCTAATGTGCCCAGCATCTTTAATTCCCTATCCAGTGGGATTGTAGGGAATGCACCAGGATTTACATGGGAGGACGTTGATTGGACCCCCAAGCTCTCTGGGGTAGGGTGTTGTGTGAGAAAATTGGTATTACCTAGGGCAGGGCAGGGGGCAATAGTCCTGTTCACAGGAGCCCTTTTGCTGGACTTGGACTAGGTCCCAACCAGGACCCATGTAAGCGGTTCACAATGTTTTCAATACTTAAAACTTGGGCTTGCTTTGGGGGATCGCAAGGCAAAGCTAAAAGAGGTCCCCAACTTCAACCCTCTTGAATCCAAACTAACTTTGTATAGAATCAAGGCTGAAGCTTATCTCCTCTGTATATCACATGCAGATTGTCAACAACCCCTACCCCACAATAATCCCTGCAAGAAAAATGGGAAAAGGACTTGGGTGCACTGAAGGAGAAGACTTGGTGGTAGCTAAAACGGCTGCCCAGCAGTTGTATATCCAATCCCGCCTCCGTCTGATACTTTCATCTATTTTCATGTATCTATTATATGCCACCCCAGTTGTGTAGGATGGGGAGGGCTGGAGATAGTCTGTGACTTAGATGTTGAGTGACTGATAGCTCATGTTTTTATGTTGTGTAGAATTGCCCAATCATCCAGGCATACTGACTGAGGATTTATGATGCACTTGGAACAGGTCAATGGACTGCCTCAGTCTTCACTGGCAAGTTACTTTCTAAAAGGGGCATTGAAGGACACTGGAGGGATGCCCTCGCCCAGCCCATGGACGAGTGGTACAGGGACACAGACAGGAGTGTGCAGCAGCTGTGGAAGTTGCATCTGAAAAAAAGGAAATGCTCCCAGAAACAATTGTGGTGGATGGTGGGCTCATTTTCATTCCACAAATGCCTAGATGTTATATTGAGATTCTGTGTTAGTACATAGCATATGTTCTCACCTCCCGGGGTTATCTTTTTTTCCTGCTAGAAAGCTAGGACACGATTGCTTGTTGGGGCAATGACCATGTCATTTTGGGGAATGTATGATTTTTGGTTAATTGTTTTGCACACTAAATGAATAAACAGAGCGTGGTCTGCCGAGCAGCGGAATGGCGGCTTTGAGTGCGCTCCGCCGGCTGAGTTTGTAATCCTATAATTATCCTGACATATGGTGTCGTGGCGAGCCCATAAACAACATCTCTGACTTGCTGACTAGCTGTGGACCGACGCGGTGTGAGATCCACGCTCCGTGCGGGTTCTGAGGCATGGAAACAGAGGTACTGCCTGCCGCCTCCGCGGTCCATACCCGCTGTGAATGTGGAGGGCGGCTGTCCTGAAAATCGAGCCCGGGGCTGCTGTGGTGCTACAGGCCGAGAACCAGTGGAGGTGCGGAAGCCCTGTGACAACTAGCCTCGCTATTGCAGATTGATGCGACACTAGAGTAAGACGGTGGGGTGCTTGAGCTTCATGGTGTTTGCCCTCATCTGGCGCTGGCGGATGACTTTGATTGAGGAGAGGGGGAGCTTTAATGTGACGAGGCAGTCTGCAGCCGCCTTTTTAAGAACTCTGCGGTCGGAGGGGAGGTGATAACGGGCGCACAACAGGAGGTTATCTCGACCACCTCGTCAACTGCTCTTAGCGGACGTGCCTTACGGAATGCTTTGTGGAGCTGAGGCGCACGTTGTGGTTGGTGCGAGTCTGCCATTGCGCCCAATTTCCTAACTGCAGGGAGATGGTACTCACTGCTGTGGGCGAGGAGCCATTTTAAGACATTTGCAACAGGAGTGGGTCGGAAGGAGGCATACCTTTGCGGAGCACCTGAGTGCTTTTAACCATTCCCTTCGCTTACTGTACCCTGCACAGCACTTTGTGGTACCGTGGCGCCGTGGTCCCAGACGCGGCGGCTGTGTGACTGCCCTGCCGCCCGATCCCCCCACTGCTGTGAGATAGACATTGTTGGTGCAGGCGCAGGGCCAAAACCTACAGACATTGAGGCGCTTTTACAGAGAGGCACCCGGAGGAGCTGCGGTGCATCTGCGATCCTTTAACTGCCTAAGTGGTGCCCCGGAATGAGTCTGCCCACTGACGCCGGCGATGGGCCTGTTCCTTGTAATGATAATTCTGCTCCCCGGTGCGGCCTTGGCGGAGCTCCCCCCTCTTTACCCTGACCTGTGAAGTTTTTCTGCTGGCCTACCTCCCCTACCATATCTGGTCGGCACTGGTGCCACAGACAGTCGCTTGTGAACGAGAGGGTACAGGTGGAACGTGGCATTGGGGAGTTGAGAAGATCCTGAGCTGGGACAGGCTGCACTGTACACCCAGAGTTGAGATAATTCCTTGGAGAGGGTCAGCGGCAGGGGAGCCCAGAGACTTGCTTGAGGCCAATGACTCTAATTTGGTTGAGTCTCTGTCGCGCATTACCGGATCGCTTCAACATGGGCAAACAGGATGCCAAACAGCCGAAGCTCAATTTTGATAAACGCTCTATGCGCCAAAATGAATCGCCTTATGAAACGCAAACGGACGAGCAGCAGGAGATGCACTCTGAACACCCTCATGCTAGAAATGCGCTCCAGCCTGAGAAACAGACTCTAAATTGGACACCCTCACAACGCAGCTGGACTCAGTCAAGGCTCAAGTCACTGTCCATGAAACTCGCCTGGATGTCTTGGAAAACCTGCAAACCGAATTCCACTAATTCCAAGTGGAAACCAAAGAACAGCTGTTACATATGGATAAACTTCTGGGGTTCATCCACGCCAAGAATGACGATTTTCTGGGCAAGGTCACGTAGAAATAACCTACGTATTACTGGCATTCCGGAGACCACTGCCATTGCCAAGATGGAAACCTTTGTGACGGACCTTCTGCATACGCTGTTTGACCCTCAGCTGTCCGCTGTCTTTGTGGTGGAAAGAGCACACAGATCCCCGAGTCAAAAACCTACGGTGGGGCGCCGCCTAGACCGATATTGGCCACATTGCTGAACTATCAGTACCGGGATAATATATAGAGAATGGCGAGGGAAAAAGGCCAGCTGTCCTATCAAGGTAACAATATATCGTTTCATCCAGACTTTACCCCGGCTGTGAAGGGGCCAAGATGCAAATTCCTACAGGCCAAGCGAATACTTCTTCAGGCACAGATCCCCTACTCCTTGCCCTGCCAAGTTAAAAGTTTTGTATGATGGTACTGCGCATTACTTTACTGATGCAAAATCTGCCCTAAAATTCGGCAAGCCTATCGGGTGGAAGAAAGGCAGAGACCTTCGTGGAGCAGCAGCATCGGTAACTGGCCAGCTTAGCGACAATGACTGATTTGTGACACTATTTCTGCTGACCTAAGTGCCTTTTCAACACGATGCCGTACTGTGTGGTAATTCCTATAGATGTGACTGTGGGTTTTCAAGTTGTAACTTATTCAGGTAGTAGATTCGCCTAGGGATGTCGGGGAGGCCTTGTAGTGTATGCTGCAGAACTCCCAGCCACCCTGTTAACTCAGGGGTGATTGCTGGTGCCACTACGCCCCAATGGGAAGTGTCCCTTTCATTTTAAGGAGACTGTTATGTTTTAGTTGGCATGGGGGGGATATTCTGCAGCCTAATTGGGGGGTTGGAGTGGGTGGCGGGGATTGTTTGTTTGTTTGATGCCAGTACGCATACTAGATGTTGGTCTCTGTACACACCCTATGTTTTGACTTTTATGCTCACTGAGTGCCTACTCCACGCTGCAGGGTTCCGGTTTGTTCCTTACACCCGGCTGCAAGTGCCACTCTGCAGTCCTTAGTTACAGATGGGAACCTAGTAGACATATGGCGCAACAGACACCCCCTGGTGAGGGAAGGTACATGCATATCAGACCATCACTGTGCGTGGTCCAGCCTGGACTTTTGGTTAGTCTCCAGGGATGCTGCAGCCTGGACTGTTGACATCTTGCACTTGCCGCGCAGACTGTCAGACCACGCCCCATGCTTGCTGCAGATATTACTCCAGGGGTCACTACCCCGTGTGTTTACCTGGCGACTCCCACCCCATGCTATGCTAGATGAGGCCTTTAAGGAAGAAATACGGAGGATATCACTGACTATTTTGCATACAATGTGGGATCTGAGGATACTGAAGCATCACTCTGGAAGGCTTTGAAGGTGGTGATTAGAGGACAGTGCATTGCAAGACAGGCGGGGGTGCTGAAGGCAATTCGGTGCACAATCACCTCCTTGGAGACCCAGATTAAGGCACTAGAGGACACTTTTTACTCCACAAACTATCCCCACACTGCACAGAAATTAAAATCTCTACTGTTAGATTACGCAGAGGAGGCACAGCGAGAAACGAAATTCCTAGGCAAGTATGCTGAAGCCCGTAGATACGGCGAGGGGGACAGGCCGGGTCGCACTCTGGCTGGCATGATTAGACCATCTAAATCAGCGACATTTGTCCATGAGATACGAAATCCCAAGGGCGACATGGTTAGTTGCCACGAGGGAGTGTCTGGCAAGTTCTCCGCATTTTATTCCCGGTTGTACACGACTACTCAGGGGGCATATACAGAAGAGCTGAAGGCGTTCCTCGACACACTGGCACTGGTCTGGTTTAACGATACCCATAGAGTATATATGGACCTCCCATTTACAGTAGACGATGTAGCACAGGTTATTAAAAGCCTGCCCCTAGGTAAAGCTCCTGGACCTGACGTCCTGACTACGTCATTCTATAAAACCTATGTTGAGGAATTGGCGCCTAGGCTGTTGGCGGTTTATGAGGAGGCGTTGGAGGAAGGGGTGCTGCCTCAGTCCATGAGGGAGGCGACGATTCTCACGCTCCTAAAACCTGGGAAATCGGAGGAGGAGATGGACTCCTACCATCCACTCTCTATGATCAATGTGGATGTCAAAATCTTAGTGAAACTTATTGCTAAGAGACTGCAGCCCCTCCTGCCAATGATAGCACTGCTCGATCAATCGGCATTTATCCCGGGGAGATCGACGTCCCATTATTTGCGAACAATATTTTCGGTACTGCACTACCTCCACCCAGACTAAAAAGATGCAGCGGTGTTTTTGGACACCACCAAGGCGTTTGATACGCTTGAGTGGCCCTACCTTTTCTCCATTCTAGGGCATATGGGATTCAGTCTGCTTTTTATAAACCACATCAGACAGCTGTACGCCTCACCCATGGCGCGTGTTCAGGTGAATGGCTAGCTCTCTGACCCCTTTTCGATCTCACGGGGTACTAGACAGGGGTGCCCATTATCGCCTTTGCTTTTTGCAATTGCAATGGAGCCCCTGGCTGCCCGTATCAGGCAACATCACACTGCATGGGGTATTGGTTTCGGCTCTCGCAGTTTGCTCATCTCCAGCCTACATTATAAACCCCGAAGAGAATCTGGACCTGTTATTGAGGGAGTTCATATGTTTTGGTGGACTTTCAGGTGTCTTTACAAATTGGGCCAAGTCTGTGATATTCCCGTTAACAGGTCGCTGTCCACTGGGGCACACGGCGAGTGCCCTCCATTAAAGATTGGGTTAGAGACATCATATACGGGCACGCACAATTGAGCACATTTTGGGAATTGATGCCACCCTCCTCAAGACCGCGCAATATATGGGATCCGTTCTTGACTTGGAACGCTGGTTCACAACCAACAACTGAAGTAGTGGATGTGGAGATCTCGCAGACTACATCCCACTAGTGATATATTCACACCTCACACCTACTCCCAATCTTAAGAGTATAGGAGAAGTTGTTTCTGGCCAGTGGCTAGATGTGCAAATGTCGTAATGGCCCTCTCAGGGAAGGATATGTGTAGCATTATAACCTTTGTGTTAATACTGATAAATTGTGCGTACATTCTATTGTTTTATTAATATCATGCCTGAGGTTTGTGGTAGATGGGTACGGTGTAATCTGTCATTAACATTATGTACTGAAGTGACTCTGGATGTATGGGCTCCTTTATTGATGCATATCGAACTGGCTTGTTGGATTGTAATGGCATTATTTGTTTGAAATGTCAAATAAAAATTTTTTTTTAAAAGGAATAAACAAAAGGAAAAAAAAGATTTTTAAAAATATATATTTATATCTTTTCCTTCAAAGAGTTTCGATGCTTTGGTGGCAGCTTGGAGGGGATTTTCCCAGATTGTGGGTTAATGAAGAGATGTTTTGGTGAGCACCCAACTACTCCTGCAAGCGTTGAAGAATGGTTGCTCAAAGTCATCGGAGCCAGTAGTCGACAGAGCTTTTAGCATCAAGTGGGTCTTTGGCACCGATAGGGTTTTCAGTGTGGAGGCATTCGGTGCGGAGGTCTGCGTTGGTGCCAGTGTCCGTTTCACCAACTGATTTGGTGCCAGCGTAGATGGGTTCTTAGGTAGGCCGCTGTTTGTGGCCACAGGTGTGATGTTTTGGATATAAAGGCTTCTTTTGGTGCCAATGATGGCCCGAAAGCAATGGTGTTTCAGCAGGCTGCTTTCAAGGCTGTCGGCTGGACACCTGAGCCCTTCTGGTGCAGTGCTCTGCCTGTCCACTTGGTTGCTTGGCAGCCGCGGGTTGTGAGTGGGTGACTACTATATTCATGGTCAAAGTCTTCGGGTTGATTAACCTCAGGATCTTCATGCTTTTCTTCCTCGGAGGGCGAGCTTGTCTTTGAACGGGACTTGATCAGATGCACTTCTGAAGGGCCAGGTTCTTTCTCCACCTCGCAGTCACGATCCCCGAAGATCATAGGGAGGTCTGTTGGCACATCCTCTCTACATTCTCCTATGGTCTCACCTGTACTGAAGGGGCTTCTTGGACTGGAAGGTGATCCAGGCCTGGCATGTGGTCTCGTTATGCTCGGGGGACAGGCAGATTTAAATGTGGAAGGGCGTTCTTTCCATTACTGACCTGGCATTCTGGTCGATGGAGCACGAGACGCAACAGTGATAAGCCAACAGAAAGGCACAAAGGTGAGTTCCATTGTCGAAGTTCGTCAATTGAGGATCTGTTAAGGATCTTCCATAGCACGCATGCCAAACGGTCGAGTGGACCCAGTTGTAAGAGCTATTTGGCGCCGAACACGAAGCCTGATCGGTACATGTCCAAATCTGGTGGCGGGATAAAGAAAAAATCTAACAAGGGAGCCAGTGCCCATGCGCATTGCCAACTAAGGGAGGAATCACTTTATCTAGTGACTCAAAAGACTTCTTTGAATAAACATACACTGAAAATGTCCAAATCCGACACCAGATGATAAAACTATGCAGAGCATGTGAACCAACTGCCACACATTCTAATCATTCATACAAGACAATATATAATATACCGTCTGTCCAGTATTTTGTCATAAAACTGAGCTACAAGATATCCTAGCAAGTGAACTGCTCTACTCGATGGATGTACTGAGTACAAGAAAAATTCTGTATTCCCATTCCCATTAGTCACCTTTTTTAATATAGCTAGATATTTATTACCATGTGCTTCCCTTTACATTTGGCTGTGTAACTATTGGCGCACTGTTGGAAATGGGGGTTGCCCAAATCTCCAAAGGGGGTAGCATGGCATCAAGCGGGCAGGCCAAACTTCGAGGACATGTGAAGCATTCACGCAGTACCCACAGACGACCCACCAATCACACTACAAAAGAGTCACGACACCACCTTTGGTTGGAAAAGAATAAGTTTAGTGTTATCTCCAACCTGCAAGGTAAAAAGGAAAAATACACTGGTAATCACAACAAGGCGCCAACTGGCGCCAGAGCCAAATACATCATGGGGAATTATTTACATGGGACAAAAGGGATGAGTCCATAAGTCCATGCTGCAAGGAAAAAGGATGGTTAACTTAACACTAGACCTGGGGCCAATCTGGCGGGGCCAACTCAGGCTCTCATCCTACAGGGAAGGCTGTAATTGCAAAAGTTCTACATTAGCATAGTTAACCATCATGCACATTAACACCAACCCAACCCCTGTTAGGGAAAGAAAACATTAGGGCATCACGGCATAACATGGGCAGGAACACCTGCAATAAATCAGCCTATTTGGCCCATCAATCGGGTACATAAACAAGGGCCTGGATTAACACATCAGGCCAATCCATTGACCAACCTAGGCGGAACATACATCGCCCAGCATAGATATCAGGTAGGGACCCTCCTCATAGATCAGGAACACCTGTAAGGAAATAGCTAGGCTCCCCCTACCAACAACCTTGGGGTATCAACAACAGGGTGTACACAACAGCCCACCCTTATTACTTCTAGACTCCCTTAGACATTTCCTTGCCCAGACTTCCTCTCTAACTGGGGACCCTAGGACAACCCATAAGGTAGGTACCTGAATTTGCAATGAGGGGGAATAAGACTCTCTCTACCCCAGAATATGCAATAAGGGCAACCGGCTTGCTCCTGAGTTGTCTTTTAGGGCAGTTTGTGGCAGGAAAGTTAGGGCAGTTCAACAAATCTGGAGCCCAAGTCACAGGTGCCTTCCGCAAAACGGGGCGCCTGTCAAGGCAACACGGTCCCAGGGGCGGGCACCGGCAATGTACCCCGTTGCCCCCCCTTCCACCAACTTAAGACAAGCCCCACTCACCAGGCTCTCCTCGATGGCTTCTGTGGGGCTCAGTAGGTCCTGCGGGGCGTCCTTTGGGGTCTCCTCTGCAGGGGGGGACCAGGCACCGACAATGTGCCTCGAGTCGCAGGATTTCCCCAGTGTTCTAAGCTGGTCACTTGGCCCACAAGGCCTCATTCAGGCCTCAGTATCGCAACCGGGGCTCCTGCTGGCTTCACTCCTCTCTCAGGGACCCGGGCTCTCCTCATCAGGACGCAGGGCTCCTTTCCAAAGGATGGGGGCAGGCACCGGCAATGTGCCTCGAGGCCCCTCCTCCCTGCGGCATCACTCGGGCCCCTCCTCCTCTCGGGGGCCACTATACTTCTGGGCAGCCACACTCGCCTCACCCGGGCCTCCTTCCCTCACAGGGGCCCGGCGTTCCAATACAACCTCAGAGAGGCCTCAGGGGACACACGCAGTGTCTCGGCACATGTGGGGGGAAGCCTGCCTGGCTTTCCTCCCACCTCGCACGGCTCCCGCAGTACTCTCTGGCCTCCCTTCTCCGGTCGCCTCTGGTCGGGAGGCGGGCTGGCACCGACAGTGTGCCCCGGCCCCGCCTTCTTCACCGGCCCCTCGCGTGGGGCACAGACCGGCGGGGTGGCCTCCCGCTCCGGTCGCTTCTCTCGGGGCTCCCTTAAAGGCGCGGGGGCACCGCAACGGAGCTTCACCCGGGTCCCCCTCCTACCTCACGGGGACCCAGGGCTTCGATTCCCCTTCTCCTGGCCTTCCCGGCCGTCCGCCAATCCCTGCGCGGCCTTCCAAGGTCACGGCCGCGCAGGCCAATCAGTGCGCGGCGGGGGCGGGCCGATGACGCGGCCGAGCCCCCGTCATGTGATGGGGGAACCTGACGGCCTCAGGGCCTAACGCAGCCCTTCCTTCACTTCGGCGGCCCTCTCCTGGTACCGGGGGCCGCCGCGACGATAACCACCCCAGTGGGGGGGGGTCCCACAACAGCGCCGGGCCGCGGCGGTGATTTCTGGCAGCAACAAGGGGTAGGCTCCCTTTTTAATTAATTATTTATATCGGCCAAAGCGCGCCTCCCCAACAGCGCTATTCACAGGCTGCCAGTCTCCTCAGAAAACAGCGAAAACGGCGCTATTCACAGCGCACTGCTCCTCCCTCTGCCCACAACCTCAGCTCCTTCCTCAGACTACGCAGAGGGGGCAGGAATCTAGCACTTCCTCAGCGCTTCGCAGTTATAGCGCTTGTCAGATAGGCTTTACAGCACTAGGGGGCCACAACAGTCCCAGGGCCCAGCGCTTTCACAGGGCCTCACAGCACCTCAGCCAGCAGCATTTCTTTTGGGGGCACGATCTTCCCCATGGTGCTTCAAAGGGGCAGACAGTCCCACAGCAGGTCCTCAGGGGCACACTCCTCACCTCCTGGGCGCTTCTTCACACAGCGCTGGCGTGATACCCGGTCAAACAGCGTCAGTGACCTGGATAGGGGCCCTCCCTTGTCAAGGGCCCATGGGGACAGCAGAGGGGGGGGGTTCTAGGGGTGCAGGGCCCAGCTCACAGGCCCATGTGGCGGTAGCACCTCACAGCATGTCCCCTCTCTTCTTTGTCCCAGCGCTGACTGACTCTCTGGTGACACTTTTCCCCATTTATACCCTCCTCCCAGGCAGTGCCAGGACCTTCTAGAATGTTGGCACATCTAGCCTAAACTGGTTCTAGGGGAGGGGGTGAGCACCCTGGGTGCCAGGCTTTCTCTCCAAAAACTAGGGGTAGCTGGGTAATATTATCTAGACCGCTGACCTATGTCAGTCCAGTGGCAAAACCCAGGGCCATGGCATCCATTTTAAAAACAATACATTTCAATCAGGTGCAGTTTTAAAATGGGGGATTTTACAAGTGCTCACATTATGTCATGTAATTACATTTTTCACAAGGGGTCTCACACCACTCATGGCCTATACAGGTTTAATCCCATGGGGGAGACAATCTAGATAAGGGGGTCAAAAGCGAAAAATTTGGGTGGAAAAGGCCAAGTCCAACACGCACAATGAATGAAAATTAGCTGGTTGTATTAACGAAAAGTGACTCAGACATGTAGTGGGCTATAATAACAGAACCCAAGCAGATTCTGCTAAGTGTTGACATCACAAAAAACTTGTAAGCATTTAATTGGTGGCAGCAATAGTTTGTACTGGAGAGGTTTTTGAATAATAGGAAAGAGATTGTCAAAGTAGTAAAAACAAATGTTAAGTTGCTTGAGGTACTGGGGGTTTATAAGAGGTGATTAGTCAAGCACCAACTTCAGATGGAGCAAGGTTAGATCTTTGCTTGCACTGAAAAATCAGATGTTTTGCCCTCAAAACAGGAAATCTCTGATTGGAGAGAGGTTAACATAATGAGAAAGTATCTTTTTAAAGACAAAATATCCCTCTTGCCAGGGTGGATTAATTAGCGTGCTTAGGCATGGAAGAGACAGGAGAACAAACGCATGGGTGTCCACCAAGGACATCCATTAAGATGCATGATGTTGACTCTCGAGCAGGAGGTCCAAATAATTAAAAGAAGGTGAGGCAGGACGTCAGAGTATCCAATACTTCCTATAATGTATGTCTTAGTGACGGTTCTGCCACTCATTTGAGCAGGAAACTTAAACATTGAAAAGGTTTTCTTGGTGGCTAGGAACTCTTAAGTTGCAACATTCCCCCAAATTTCTTTTTCATTTTTCATATAACAGAGGATGGTTTAATCTCCAGCACCTTTTTTCATATCCCAAGAAAATAGTTTTTTTCTTGGTTCATTTTAAAAGATTTTGCCAGTACTCTACCATGATTAGGTCTCACTTTAGACGACACATGCATTGTCTGTTACAAGACATTTTGTTACCTTACAGTACTTTGAGCCCACCTATTATTTACCTTTGCTTGGGTTTATTGCCACTCATCTGATTGCTTCCAATTTTGCAGTGCGTGTGGGCTTCACTTGCTGTTCTTGGCTTTGTCTCTCTGGTGGAGCACGGACTCATTACTTGCGCCCTTCTACTGCTCAGGTTTCGTGTACTACTTTTTAGGTCGAGCGACCTATCTCAATGCGCATGCGCATTGAGCGGGAGCTCGATATATAGGGGCTTATCGAGAGTTTACCTAACTGGCGACTCCACTGGCGGTTTGATGCTGTGCCCGTGCGCTTTTAGGTCAATGCGCAAGGGCATTGACCTAAAATGCGCGTGCACATCATCAAATCGCCATCTGTTCCCCAGCAGCACTCCTCCCACACCTTTGAAGTGAAGCTTAGCTTCACTTCAAAGGCCCCTGCTGCTTCACACTACGGCCGCATTTCTCCTCCCCTCCCCAGCCGCCAGCACCTCCCCTCTCTCTCACGGCCGACAGGCCGTGTTTTTTTTTCAGCCTCCCCTGAATCTGCTACTTAGCCAGCACCTCCCCTCTCTCTCACGGAGAATGTTTTATTGACACACCCCACGTACCACTTAAACCGAAGTGAGCTTAATCTTTGACTACCACATTAGCAATGTTTTTTTCCACAAACAAGCCCAACACTCACCCACTGTACCCCTGACCCTAACCCCGCTCGGCTTTTTTCGTCTTTCCAAGCGACGGTTTCTAACCACTAACGTCACTTCCGCAGCCGTAGGTCCCGAAACATTCTGAGCCCTTAGGACAAGCTTGCCTACAGTGTCGCTTTTGTAAAATACACATAACGATATCAAACGAGAATAGCAACTAAAAAGGCATTCGTGTTGCAACCATAAGATAAACCATTTGGAGAAAAATAAAGCAGTTTTTAAGTTTCATTTTTTATAATTGTTTACAACATTTTCATGGCGATTCATCTTGTAGCACCAAAGTTCTTTATACGCTTTCATATTTACTTTTTGGGATCAATGTCATACACCGCTTCTGGCAAAAAAAGATGGCTGCTTCCAGTCCATACGATCCCAGTCCATATCTAATGCTCCTTCAGAGTGTAGTCCTTTGTCTATCTCTAGGGCCGCTGCATAATATTGCAGTTTCAGCTATAACGTGACGTTGTACGTGACGTATACGTGTAATTTCAACACAATTCCTCATGGGAGTGGTAGTTTACTACGAGCTGGTTTGAGTGTTCGGTTGCTCTTCCCAGACTCCATGAGCCGGCGTTCCACGCGTGTTGTGATAGTCACATGTCGCTGAGCGGAGACAGTGAAATGAAGAGAAATGGGGAACAACATAAAGAGAAACAAGTCAAGGTAAGTGCACCTTTTTATGTGGTGCTTTATTTCCCTCCTTGTGAGCTGCATAACTTCACTTGCTGTTTCTGTCCCAGGTGCTTGGAGATCAAACAAGGTAGGGAATTCTAGTAACGTTGCTTTTAGGATTGCCAGCTGTCCCGTTTTATGTAGTAATTTGGGTTGTTTTCACCACCCAGTTGGTACACGACGCCAAACATCCCGCCTTTTCATCCCTCGCACTTAAAGGTGTCACGGTCACTTATTTTAGTTATATGTAGCGCGAACTCGACCCGAAGGTAATCGAGCACCTGTCGCATTACAGACGAACACATTCATTGCTTGTTCCCTGTTGTTTACATCTTCATCTCCCCCATGGTTACTCCTTTCCCAGGTCTATCTCCATTGCTCTGCCTTCCACCTCTCATGCCTCTCTCCCAAACTCATCTTCTCCCTTTCTATACTTCTCTCTCCCTTTCTATAATATCAGACTCCCTCTCCATGCTTCTGTCCCCTGCTGCACTCTCAGGCTCCCTGTCCGTGCATCTCACACTTGCTTCACTCTTGGGCTTCCTCTCCGTGCTTCTCTTCCTTGCTGCACTCTCTGCTCCCTCTCTGTGCTTCTCGCCCCTGCTGCACTCTCGTGCTCTCTAGAGATGTGGCCTAACGACCAGAGCTGCCATCTAAGTCACGTAAATACAAAACATGTTGCATTCCAAATGCTATGGGTGTCACATTCGCGAAAGTTATAACTATTGGCATTGTAAATGACAAAGCTATCCAGTTAGCGATTTTAAAAACCAACACATAAATAAAATATTTGTCATTTACAAGACCAATAGCTCCAACTTTTCTAATGCGAGACCTATTGCATTTCCAATGCTTGTTTCTGTTTACAGTTTGCGAGAGCATTGGCTCCCTCATGTACATCTCACCTTCGAATGCTGCCGTTCTGCTTCAGCCAGCTCAGGTCTCCTTGCCCCACTCTTGCAATGGTTATGGCTTCCTTTGAGCGCAGCCTTTGGCTCTTGATCTTTCCCTATATATAAGTCCAGTCAATACTTTTGAGGTCTAACCCTTGAGCTCATCAACTGACATGGCCATAGCTATAGTCTAGCAGTGCCCTGCATAACAGTGGACAGACTGTCTGCCTGCCTGATACCTAAAACAGCACTGTCTTCCCATGCATCTAATGTTGTTTATTCCTACATTCTTGCATGCCCAAATAGAATGATATTTCAAAAAAGATTGTCTATTTCCCTAAAATCTTCACTTAAAACGTCGGACTGTCGCCTCTGCTTTTTTTCTTTCCAATGGCCCTCTCCTTTCCTCCCCCATCCTTTGCATGCCTCCTCTTTATGAGCACTACCTAATCTAATACGAGTGCTCCCTTTAATCTCCATTATTCCATTATTGTATTTCTGCAAACAACTCACAACTGATTTACAAGTTCACATCCTCACTTCCTCTGAAAGTCATACCCATACACCCTAACAAAACCTAATGTCATCGAACTAATCTATGAATCCCGCCAAATGTGAATGTGTCACAGCCCCCCTCACTAACAATCAAACAACTTCTATTAACTTAATCAACCCCAAGAAACTGGAGTGAATACAAGGAATGGTTTGCTTGGGCACACCCAACTAATGCCAGTAGTCAACAATAACCAATAATATTGGACTTATCACTAACCTTGAGTTTTGGAACAGCATGCTGCCCGGCATAAAGTACTTCAACGCCACGTATGGGGTAGTAAATACACTATAAATGCAATTCCAAAAAAATATAAAAAGATTTGTTTCTTCAGGAACTTTTACAGTATCAGAAGTTTGGCGTACAGGCCTCCATTCAACCATTACACAGCTGCCACTGTTCCGATGGCATTATGAACAGGCCAGCTTCTTAATTTAGCACATCACCTAGCGCTGTCAATAACACACTGACTGCTTGCCAGAGCCTAGTGCATGTAATGAAAAGCCTGTGTGGGCATTTCTCCAATGGAAATGCTGTGTGGGTCACATCTTACTCTACTGCACTGTTGAAGTTAATTCCCCTGTGAACGTGGGCGGTCGGCGGACTGGCAAATCAGGCGAGGAGGCCGGATATAGTGGGCGATAGTGTTTTATTGAGTCTTTATACAGCGGGTTACGGGGACAGAAGGAGAGTTCAGGTCCAACACCCAGGGAAAGGAGTGCGTCTTCTTCTTTGTTCGTCCTGTTCTGACGAAGGTCCAACGGGTGTCCGGGTCTTGGGTGTAGCTGCCTCGGTATGGTCGGAGAACACACGCTCTGCCGTAACTCTCCTCCGAGTTACGGCCGCTCTTCAGCCGCCTCCGTGGGACTCCACCACTCTTCGGACCACTCCTCGCTGTCTCCGTTCCCGTCTTCTCCGTCCGTCACCGCTCTAGCCGAAAGCTCCTGCCACGATCCTTCGACCCCCTCTGTCTCTTCCCTTCCGCCTTTTCTGTATCCGGCCGTCCGTAGGGAGGCGGGACTTCCGGGGTCGCGGGGTAGCCCTTCCGGTCCTTCGTTACACCTGATTGGACCCTGCAAAGGAGAGAGGGGCGGGATTCCGGTCGTCATGGACGCTGTTGTTGGGGATACCTCGCGACTACCCGGACATGCTGCGGGGCGATGTGGCAACAGAGGTGATGGGGCGTCTCGGGGTCGCGTGTCCCGTGGGGCTGGATCACATCCCCATAGCATAGGGCACCTCTATAAATAGTGACTGTGAGGTGCTTTTTCGAGAAATTTGACATTATGGGTTATTGGGGCTTAGTCTCCAATATAGGTTGGAAAAGGAAATGCAAAGTCAATGGGTCTGGCCTTGGTAAGCAGGTGCTATAGTTATTTTGTATTGAAAAAATACGCCTCAAAAAGAAAAAAGTGCAGCTGTCTATATATGGCAGTCCAGAATATGCACGCAAATAGGAGCATATAGGGAAACACAAGAACCTGGTCGCCCTCCAATAATCAAGTTATACAAACAATATTGACCAGGTCCCCTTCAGCAATATCTAATATTTTAATCAAAGTAACTCTAATTGCAATATTTTAACAACAACCTCCCCTTCTTTTTAAACCTTGGGGTAGAGAGTACAGTGTATTCATGCCAAGGTTGAAAGGCCTCAATCCCTTCCAAGACAGTCAAGAACAATGTCAACACCAACAACACAGTGAATGGTGAAAAAAAGTGTGACAAGCGAGATGACCCCTCACGGGCGCACCACCAACGGGAAACCTGGTAGGTACTCACCAGTGTTGCCCTGTTATCATCGGCGGTCATCAAGCTTTAAAGTAAAGTGTCCAAAAAATGTGTAGGAGCATTTTAAGTGCAATATGAAGTGCAGTGGATAAAAGTGCAACACACATAAAACTAACAGTGTAATGCAACGAGATAGGACCTGCACACATACACAATTTTTATTCTTCTTCTTAGTGCAGCCTATCCAATTAAAAACAACAGGAAGTGGCTATTAATTATATAGCCTACTGCCATTTGACAACATGTTTCATTACCCTATAGATTCTGGGCAATTTCGTCAGGGCTAGTAGTTTTTGCCACTGCACTCAATGCTGGACACACCATTCTTCATGACTGTCGAATAAACAAACACAAATTTAAAATTCATTTGCCACATGCCCATCCAGACTTATGTGTTACAAATTGCACCAACTGTGCAGAATACGTCACATCATTCCATATTTACCCTTCCACGGCCCAAGTGACTCCTACCGGCCGTGCGGTTGCGATTAAAATATAGACTAAACCCAATCGTGGGTAGTCTCAGGTCTCGTTTCGTTTTGTAACTGAAAAAAGGGGGTAACATATACAGAACGTGTGTAGTTAGCGTTTTTCGGCGCGTTCCGCTGCTTACCTATAAAAAGGCTTAATGAGCCTAATCGCATTCAAGGGGAAGTCCCCACTCTCTGTCCCTCTCCTTACCGATTATTACGGACCCTTTGCGTTACCTCCGCCCGGTCCCGGGAATCCGCTCTGGCATTCTCTTAAGCGGGGACTCGATTGCCGAGATCCCGCCCGTGACGCGTCTCCTCTCGCGAGAAGACGCGACCCCCCATTTTGGATTGGGTACTGCAAGTTAGCTGATAGTGTACCTCCTGGCAGCGCTCAACAACATACACGCGCTTGTAAACTAACTACGAAACTTGTCCAGCATTATAACATCACTAAACATAGATTCACATGGACAGTTCTCGAAAAAGTTATAGGTGACCCACAAGCTGTAGAAAGAAAGTTAATATCAAAGGAAGCGAGATGGATTTTTCAAGAGAGAAGTAGGCAATATGGATTGAATGAGCTTGTGGAATGGAATAAAGTACACTAAGAACATCTACATTTTTCTAGTATGTCCATTTGCAATATCGCTCATTTAAGTTGTTTTTTTTCCCTGTACTTGGCTTTGGTGAAAACGGATCACGGGTAACTAGTCCTCATAATTGTGGCTTGTAACAGGCTACAGGTTTCCCTAACTCTTTCATAGAGAAGGAAAAACGGTCCTCTCCTACACCTGTATGCAGCGGGGTGCTTTGTAGGGGAACATAGTCTAAGATGTCTCCCAAATAGTACATGAAAAACTCTGCACTTTTGGTTTATGTAACATGAACATCTAACATACATTAGGCAATATGGTGTGGAAAAGTAAATTTTGCTATGTTCTGTGTCCCTACGTGTCATCCATCATATGTTATGTGTGCATGATTAAATATGCATATGCATTCCCCATGTTCGATTAATGACGCAATTATAGTTGTGTCCACCTCTAGTATGTCAGTTTCCAGTTCTCGTGAATACTACGTATATCAGGCCTATGTAAAGCTACGTTGCCACGTTTCTCAGTGTGCACGTTATTCCATTGTAAAGTCCCCGTTTCTAGGCCTCAAAAGGGCCTGGACACAAGATTCAGCTCCTGTCTCCTAAAGCCTCGCTGAGGAGCGATACAGCCCCCACCTGTATCCTCGACCCTTCACTTACTTCCTGCCTCGCAGTGCCCGGCTCACCCTGGCTCAGCCTCTGAGTCTGCCAAGAATATGTTATGATTCCAGTTATCAGTTCAGTCCTCCTTCTCTGCATTCCTAAAGCTACTGAATCGCATCGATAGTTTCCATCATTGTCTAGCCTTCACGTCTCCACGTTAGAGAAATACTGCATTTAATGGTCATTTAATATTCTTCATCACGCACTACATGTAGAATAATGCATGGTCCAGTCTTAGAATCAAGTTAGCCTTTCCCCTCCTAACTTCTAGTTTATATCAACATGTTCTCTAAACATCAGATACTAGATACTGCTTAGGTACATGTCGCCCTGACTCTCCAGACTTCAGTCTCTGCTCCTAGCACAGAGTTCGAAGCCCCCAGCTTCTCCTAGTGATACGTCATTGCTAGTCTGCGCGCACCATCAGGTTAGAGGTCCCGGCTCCTTAGGTAGCCCCCTCCATGGTTTCCGCCCCATTCATGACATATTCTGTTACGTTTGCATCACATGTCTATGTATACGCCCTGTTACACCTCTTTTCACCCTTATCTTTCGCGACTGCTACGCGTCACACCTTCTGCTCCACCCACTGCTACGTCTATTGCAATGTAATGATATGTGTTTGCGTTATGTATATATGCTCATGCACTGTTATTAAAAAGGGTCATCCTTTTCCTTGTCCCGATCCTGACACCAGCAGCGCTGCTGGGCCCTGCCATTCTATTCCTATGCAGGTTGTCCTGTTCCTGTCCTTTATGCTGTAATAAACCTGCGAAACTCCTACTACCTCGAATTTCGACTCTTATTTATTGAGCTATCTGTTATTCATTTATACATTCAAAAATAGGGTATTATTTATTTATTTACCACATAATGGCGCCCGAATAGGGACTTGCCCTTTCCCCACGCGTCGGTGAAGCCACGCCGACCCCCTGACCCTCTGCAGTCGTGACGGAACTCTTCTGCGCACCGGCAGATATTTCTGCTTCAAGTATCCCTCAGGCCCACGGAGGAGACGGAGGAGGCGGTCCAGCATCCAAACGAGACGGTGGAGGAACGCGGCGAGTCCCGACCAGAGCCCAAGCCGAGAGTTCAAGGTCCGAGGTATCCGGAGGCCCACCCGTAACTGAAGTCCGAAGTTCGTCCGTCCGACGTCCAAGCAGTCCCGTCCAGTCTGAGGCTTTCCGTTCTTGCTGCCCGGTGAGTACCATTACTGGGGTGGTATCTAGACAGGGTCAATTTAATTGACTCTGGTCCGTGGGTTGGTGGTACACAGACCCACAAACGAAGTGTCCACTTCGGTGGATGCGGGTCCTGACGTGTCTCTTTATGAGACCGGTAAGTTTCGTACTGTTTCAGCAGTGCATCTAGTTCCTGTTCTAGTCAGTTCTGTTCTCGAGAAAATTCATGTATTCTGTGTTCCGTATTCCAGGTAGTATTCTGTTCGAACTGTTATTTTTAAATGTTCTTCATGTATTTTAATGTCGTGGTATGAATGGGGAATAAGTATCGTGTTTATTGTGTATTGTATTGTGTCTAGATTATAGTTCAGTCATGCCGCTCTTTTCGAAATTACGTCAGTTAAAAACCAGAAAGGGTCTGCTGGAAGCAGCAGTTCCAGTTCCGCCTAGGGACAGTCCAGGTCATTTTATGTATCAGAAGCATGGCATAAGCGCCATATTGTATCTAGATTTATGGGTAGAGTATACCAAACAGTTAGAAGAAAAGTATAGATGACCCGTATCGGGTACATGGGATGCCGAATGCATCATGCGAGTAGAAGAGGCATTATGGAAAAAGAAAGCCAGACAGTCACAGAAAGATGCCATCGAGTTATGGCGCAAAGAAGCTCATAAAAGAACTGAAAAGGAAATCAGAAAGTCAGAATTAAGTAGAGAATCCTTAGAACGAGCACAAGAAAAAGAACTAATCGAGATAGGTGAACAAGTCAAAGCCGAACAGTCAGACAGACAGAGGCATGCCCTTATTAGGGGTATGTATCCTCTCCTTGCCGAGGGCTTGCCAAAAGCGACCCCAGAGGCATCCAGTAATTTCCCGCCACCATTAGTTCCGACCAAGCTACGTCACAAACAGACCGCAGCTGATATTTTTATTTCGTCCTATTTGGACGACACAGTCCCAGAATATGCAAATCCTGTTCGCGCTCCGCCAGTCCCTGTAAATCAGGCACTTCCCGCTCCTCCAGACACCGGAGTACCTGTTACGGTACCCCCGGTCCAGCCCGCCATACAAGTCCAGCCTACATTTCCATTTCCCACTCTGCCAGGACGAAGAGCCTCAGTAGACGACTCTAGTTTAGGGGCCGCAGGGGGAGGTACTCCTCAAACCCCGCCGCCACACAAGCGTTTAACGACAGCCGAATTACATGCACAAGCGTCACAGCGTACGCCCAGACATCAGACTGTAGCAGAAATAAGAAAATCCCTTGCCGAATGCGGCTATGATCCAGTCCCAGGCGAGGATAATATGGTTTTATATTCATTCCGCGTAAGAAAGGTGGCCGAATATCTAGTCACCTTACCGAATATGAAAGAAGATCTAGACAGAATATATCGTTTCATCCGTACAGGGGATGATCCAGAAAGTATTAGCGAGGCCATGTCTCAAAGGAAAGCCGAGATCCAGCTCATGATATTAAAGTTTCTGATCAATTGTCTAATAAGAGAACAAGATTACCCGTCTAAAGATCCGGCTGAAATGAAAACCCTGACAAGGTGGAGTGATAATATAGCCGAGGGTAAGCACAAGACCGTCGGTGCTATGGAGAGTATGTACAAGAAGATCCGTAGAGAAATAATGAAGATACACGAACAACGTAAAGCAGCACAAGTAAGCGAGAAAGAAAGTAACTCTGATACTGAAGAGATAGACGACGAGAATTCCGCCAGAATAGCGTATGTAGGAAAATCTAGATTTCCAGATCGCCATTTACGTCTAGAACCCAAGTCTACTTTCCATCATTCAGCACCAGAACAAGGTTCCCTAGAACAAGTATTTCAAGCTACCGATCACATTCTGAAATCACGAATCGGTTACAGTGAGTTAAGTACCATGCATGAACAAGAACTAGCCCGATCAGCAGTCCGATGGATTACTGATTCTACCACTTTTCCAGACGAAATAGTGGCACAAATGTTTCTGAAACTGCCCCCAGCCGAGCAACGACTGGTGGGTATGTATATGATTCAGCACCTCATTACATTGTATGAGGGTCAGCACTCTGATCCAGGCCCGTTACATGATGTCCTGAACGAGTTACTCCAGTATAGATGGAAAGGTCTAGGTACCGATTTAATTAGTGTCATTCTAGAACAGCGTCACAAATATAGAACGTTTTTGAACCCGCATTTTGTTCATGTCTCACCCCCAGAAGGTAAACCATTTTACATGGAGAGACAGAATCCGTTACGAGAAGTCCACCCAGTCAGAGGAACGGGTGGCGAACTAGAACGAGTGTTTGTTTACACTCCGATTACAAAGATGGAACTCCTCGAGATGAAGAAATTAATTCCCTGTCATGATAAAGATCCAGCAGGGTTCCATAGAGAATTAAAGGACATGCTCCGTATGGGAGAATACACGTATCCAGATATAATTAAAATGTTAAAGGTTCTGCTGCCCGCAGGGGTGTATGAAAAGCTCAAGGAAAAAGAATGGGAGGTGGGAGAGAAAAAGATCGATTGGACAGCTCTAGAAGCTGAAGATAAGATACGAGTACCAGGTACCGGTCTTGGAGATAAATGTAAAGAATTACCAGAATTATTGATACAAGTTTTACCCAGATTATTGACAACTAGAAAAGAAGACTGGGATGCAATCTCAGCCTGTAAACAGAAACAAGACGAAGATATTAGTGATTTTTATTCTAGATTTGAAAAATGTTTTAGCATCAACAGTGGCCTCAAGACAAGTAGTGAGTCATACCCTCACCTTTTTGTTACTAAATTAGTCGAGAATTCAAGCCCACAAATTAAAAGTCGAGTTTTGAAAGTCGAAAGTACCTGGCAAGCTAATACCCCGTCCCAGATGTTGCAGATGCTTCAATACCACCAGAATAGAATCAGGGAAGAACAAGAACACGAGAGAAAACGTATGAAAGACACGAAAATGAAAGTACTAGTTGCACAATCTGTTCCTCAAGAAAGTCAGAAGAGGGGTCCGAATCAAGCCAGTCATCCTGCAGCTCCCGTTAAAGGGAATTGCAATTATTGTAAACAGCCAGGTCATTTTATAAATGAGTGTGCAGTTCTGAAACACAACATAGCTACTGGTAAGACTAAAGAAAGACCACGTCCGCCTAGACAAGAACAAGTTTCACAGATTCCTCAGCCACAGAATGCACCACAGACAGTTACCGCACCGCAGCCTATTGCTGCAACACAGCACGTTACACAGCAGATGTACCAGTATGCACAGTCTGAGTATCCAGAGTACCAACAGTATTCATGAAACAGCCTAGAGAGGGAGGTAGGCTTGCCTCTCATCGAGATACCTGTAGATCAAGAAGGTCCCTATGTTCACAGTCAAGTATTAGGGAAAGACAGAAAGTTTTTGATCGATACAGGGGCAAGTAGGACCACAATTAGTCATGCCGAAGTTCCAGGGGCTCCGCTCTCAGGCTCAAGAAATGTTTCCCTTGGATTTTCAGGAAAACCTATCGTAAATGAGATTTCAAAGCCAGTTACTCTAGAAGTAGGTCCATTGTCCCGCACTACTGATCTGTTACTTACTAAGTCATGTCCAGAAAATCTATTAGGCATTAAAACACTGAAAGAGTTAGGTGCAGTTATATGCTGTTCCCCAGAGGGAATACGATTGTTCCTACGTGACTTTAAGGGTCACTATGTATTACGAGATTTTGATTCAAGACTGTCTAATGTTCCACAGCACTTATGGGCGCGAGGTCCAACTGATGTAGGTTATATGCAAATCACACCCTATCGTGTGACTCTCAAGCCAGGTGTAGTGTTACCACGAATCAGACAGTACAGATTGCCACCTGAGGCTGTAGCAGCCTTATCCAAAATTATTGACGAGCTCATGGCTCAAGGGGTGGTTGTAGAAACTGACTCCAATGTATGTAATTCTCCGATCATTCCAGTCATGAAACGTACTGATCCAAATGCACCCCCAGTATATCGATTAGTGATTGACCTACGAGAGCTTAATAAATGTATTATTCCTCAGTACCCAGTCGTTCCAGATATCTCTTCCCTATTAACGGCCATTGATTCCGAAGCCACGTTCTTCACTGTCATAGACCTCAAGAACGCCTTTTTCAGTGTTCCTATTCATCCAGACAGCCAGTTCCTTTTCGGATTTTGTTTAAATGGAAGGAGCTATATGTTCACACGCGCTCCTCAAGGTTTCACAGAAAGTCCTAGTATTTACAGTCAAGCACTCAAGAGACAACTAGACAACATTCACATGCCAACTGACACTGCCCTGCTCCAGTATGTCGATGATCTACTGATCACAGCCCGTTCTGAACGCGCTTGCGAGCGAGCATCACTGACAGTTCTGTATTTCCTAGCCGAGATGGGGCACAAGGTGTCCCCTTCTAAGCTTCAATTCTGTGTCCAGCAAGTGGTCTACTTAGGACACTTGCTGTCCAAGAGGGGTAGGCAGTTGACACCAGACCGTATCCAGTTATTAGCGAGTCTTCCTCAGCCCAAGACCCAGAAGGAGGTACGTGCTTTTATCGGCCTCACTTCTTACTGCAGACAATGGATTCCTCAGTATGCATTTCTAGCCAAACCACTGATACAGTTAACGACACAGGAGGCAGCCGTATCGACTGTCCTCCCTTGGACATCTGAACATACACTTAGTTTCAATGAGTTAAAGAAAGCCCTATGCCAAGCTCCAGTTCTAGCGACACCGAACTACAGTAAGCCTTTTACACTTTTTGTTACTGAACGCGAAGGTACAGCATTATCTGTTCTCACACAAGATCAAGCAGGACAATACAAGCCATGTGCTTATTTTTCGAGCACATTAGATCCTGTAGCCCAGGCTCTGCCTGCGTGCCTCAAGTCAGTTGCAGCCACAGCACTAGCTATCAGACAAAGTGATTCCATAGTCTTAGGACATACCTTGACAGTACAAGTTCCACACTCTGTGGAAGTTCTTTTAAACCGAACACAAACTCAGCACTTGACAATTGCACGTTTAACAGGTTATGAATTGACACTGTTCCAGCCACACATAGAAATCAGACGCTGCAACATCCTTAATCCTGCTACACTGTTACCATCAGTTACTTCGAATCCTGACCCACATGACTGTGTGGAAGTAGTTAACATTACGACAAAGCCAAGACAAGATCTGACAGATACTCCGTTACCAGACCCCGACCTGACACTTTATGTGGATGGTTCATGTATGAGAACTAGTACAGGAGAACTAGTCGCCGCGTATGCAGTAACTACTGACACCGAAGTTATTAAAACACACCGTATTGACACCCTGTCCGCTCAAGCAGCAGAGCTAGTTGCTCTGACACAAGCCTGCATACACGCCAAGAACTTGAAAGTTAATGTTTACACAGATTCACGTTACGCATTCGGAGTTGTACACGACTTCGGAGTGCTCTGGCAGGAGAGAGGTTTCATGACTTCTCATGGAACCAAGATTCAGCATGGTCTCCTTATTCAAGCTCTGTTAGACGCAATACATTTACCGACATCTATTGCTATCATGAAATGCAAAGCACATACGAAAGTTACTGACACCATTTCTCAAGGTAACGATCTAGCAGATCGCACAGCCAAGCTTACAGCACAGACTCTAGACATTCCAGTTAACATGACACACACTCCAGATCCGATTACATGTATGACAGTTAAGGACCCTACACAAGATGTCATAGATATCCAGTTACATGCTACTCCCGAAGAAATCAAGAAATGGTCCGAACAAGGAGGGGTCCAGACAGATCAAGGATGGTTAACGAAGGGTAGAGCCACATGGTTTCTCCCCGACTCTATGGTTCAAGTCATTATTAATACCGCACATAGTACAGCACATTTAGGAGAAAAAGCTATGTTAGACAGTATCCAGAACATTTGGTTCAACAAGCATTTACGAGCTGCAGCCAAGCAGAAAGTCCGTACCTGTATGATATGTTGTCAGTTTAATCCAGGTAAAAGTGTCCCGGTGGAACAAGGTGGATTCCAGCCCCCTGACCACCCTTTTGAAGTCCTCCAGATGGATTATATTCAGATGGAGCGATGTCGAGGTTTCAAGTATGTCCTTGTAGTTGTATGCGCTTTGTCCAGGTGGACAGAAGCATATCCAGTCCCAGATTACACAGCCGCGACCACTGCCAAGCAGTTGGTTCGTGAGTTCTTCCCTCGTTATGGACTCCCTAGAGTCGTATATTCTGATAACGGCCAGCCATTCTCATCTGAACTCATGAAGCATGTTTCCCTGTTGTTAGGGTACCAGTGGAAGTTTCATTGTGTACGCCATCCTGAAGCAGCCGGTCTCGTAGAGAGACATAACCAGACTCTGAAAATCCGTATTGCAAAAGTGTGTAAAGAGAAAGGTGTGGACTGGCTAGTAGCTCTGCCAGTCGCTTTATTTTATATGCGCATGGTCGCACATTCCAGATCAGGTCTGTCCCCGTATGAGGTCGTATTCGGCCGCCCCCCAAATATGTGGGGTACTCCTAGACCCCGAAGTATTACCGATGTTTCAAGTAATATGCTGACAGATTACCTAGCTTCCTTGATGTCTGCCCTCAACTCATGTCGTTCACAGGTTGCCGCCGCATTTCCAGATAATACCGAGGTGGCACCGCATGAAATCGTTCCAGGATCCATGGTGATGGTCCGCAACTTTGACAGATCAAGTCCGCTGGAGCCCCGCTGGAAGGAGCCCCGACAAGTCCTCCTCACCACCCGTACAGCCGTGAAGTTGGAAGGTCGCAAAGGCTGGGTACACCTTTCTCATGTAAAACAGTTTAATGGACTGAAACCCGTCTTAAAGAACATTTCCCAGGATTTGAAGGATTGCCAAAGCATTGTTCTCAAGGACTGTCCCGCAAAAGACATTGCTACAAACCCTCCCCTGTTAGAGAAAACTCCGCAACAGGAGTATAAATTCAAGTTAAGGTCTAGTAAAATAAGTCAGTCAGTTTGATTGTCTAAGTCCTCCCCTAGGTGAAACGGTTAGACTGTTTCTGACATGTATAAAATAGACCCCCATAGTGAGAGAGTTAGTCAAAACTCAATTCGATGTATCGTTTTTCTATGTTTCATATTGTTTCTCAGCATTATGATTTCCTGCACCAGTTATGCATTTTTCTTGTATCTCCCAGTTCTTCATGTAAATAAGTCTGCTAATGCTACAGTAGAGCACACGTTTAGTGATCTGCCTCCTCATGAACTCTCTTACCGCCTCGCTATGCGAAATAACTCATTCATCCGCATGTTACATTACTCACACCAGTCCAGCAATACCACTAATTGTTGGGTGTGTGGTCGACTCCCCCCTTTCCAGACACCGAAGGGAGTTCTGCCACTTTTTCCTTATCCATTCTCACATAATGGTTCGTGTGGAGCATGGTCCACGTTAACGTCATCCTCAACAGATATGTCTTTTCTTAACAGTACATGTTTTCCAGACAAGCAAGGTCTCCCCCACAGAACCGGGTTAGATCTAGAAAATGAAGTGTATAATTTAGGTAACTATTCTTCGAATTTCATGGTCCTGAATGTTCAGTCTGATACTACTCCAGACTTACCTGCTATTTCAGTACTGCCAGTCAAAGGCGAATTATGTGTCCGAAATAATGGTTCCGTACATGTAGGACATAGTGATTGTACTACTATTGTCAAGTATAGTGACAGTGGGAAATCTATTTTCAAAGCTTCACGTCATTCTTATTTTATTTGTGGTCAAACTGCATATGTTCGTCTGCCCCTCGGTTGGGAGGGAACCTGTTACATTGCCTTCCTACTGCCACCTGTTTTCCTAGCCCCACCTGATTATCATAGAAACACACACCTAGTACACGTTAGACATAGAAGGGAGTCCCCAATTGTCGATTATACTGAAACTACTCTAGAACAGTATACAGATTTCAATAGAGGTTTCTTCTTCTTTATAGGACCTATCCAGAATAGTAAGCTAATCCGTAGGTTAACAAGAACTCTTGAAGCTGTAGTAAATGAGACTGCCTCTGCTCTAGGTAATTTAACTGAAGAGCAATCTGCTATGAGATTTGTCGTTTTACAGAATCGTCTCGTCCTTGACGTCATACTGGCCGATAGGGGCGGGGCCTGTAGAGTCATCGGATCTAGTTGCTGCATTTTCATTCCAAATAACGCGCCGTCTGTTTATTCAGCTATAACCAGACTCCATAAAATTGCCCATCTGATACACCAAGATCCAGGCACCTGGACATGGTCCGGTTGGTTCTGGAATATAGTTTCCGCCTGGGGATGGAAAGTCTTGTCCTTTCTAGGTATTACAGTAGCGATCATATTCAGCTGCTGCCTCTGTATACAATGTGGCCCTGCGATTTGCGGCATTTGTGCTACCTCTTGTATTCCTAGTCCCAAGCCCCGTTCTAAATCCCGTTCCAGGATAATTCGAGACGAGCAAATGATACTGTATGAAATGATAGATGGTATCATGAATATTGATGTTTCCTGATGGAAACGTAGTGACAAGGAGGGAATGTGGAAAAGTAAATTTTGCTATGTTCTGTGTCCCTACGTGTCATCCATCATATGTTATGTGTGCATGATTAAATATGCATATGCATTCCCCATGTTCGATTAATGACGCAATTATAGTTGTGTCCACCTCTAGTATGTCAGTTTCCAGTTCTCGTGAATACTACGTATATCAGGCCTATGTAAAGCTACGTTGCCACGTTTCTCAGTGTGCACGTTATTCCATTGTAAAGTCCCCGTTTCTAGGCCTCAAAAGGGCCTGGACACAAGATTCAGCTCCTGTCTCCTAAAGCCTCGCTGAGGAGCGATACAGCCCCCACCTGTATCCTCGACCCTTCACTTACTTCCTGCCTCGCAGTGCCCGGCTCACCCTGGCTCAGCCTCTGAGTCTGCCAAGAATATGTTATGATTCCAGTTATCAGTTCAGTCCTCCTTCTCTGCATTCCTAAAGCTACTGAATCGCATCGATAGTTTCCGTCATTGTCTAGCCTTCACGTCTCCACGTTAGAGAAATACTGCATTTAATGGTCATTTAATATTCTTCATCACGCACTACATGTAGAATAATGCATGGTCCAGTCTTAGAATCAAGTTAGCCTTTCCCCTCCTAACTTCTAGTTTATATCAACATGTTCTCTAAACATCAGATACTAGATACTGCTTAGGTACATGTCGCCCTGACTCTCCAGACTTCAGTCTCTGCTCCTAGCACAGAGTTCGAAGCCCCCAGCTTCTCCTAGTGATACGTCATTGCTAGTCTGCGCGCACCATCAGGTTAGAGGTCCCGGCTCCTTAGGTAGCCCCCTCCATGGTTTCCGCCCCATTCATGACATATTCTGTTACGTTTGCATCACATGTCTATGTATACGCCCTGTTACACCTCTTTTCACCCTTATCTTTCGCGACTGCTACGCGTCACACCTTCTGCTCCACCCACTGCTACGTCTATTGCAATGTAATGATATGTGTTTGCGTTATGTATATATGCTCATGCACTGTTATTAAAAAGGGTCATCCTTTTCCTTGTCCCGATCCTGACACCAGCAGCGCTGCTGGGCCCTGCCATTCTATTCCTATGCAGGTTGTCCTGTTCCTGTCCTTTATGCTGTAATAAACCTGCGAAACTCCTACTACCTCGAATTTCGACTCTTATTTATTGAGCTATCTGTTATTCATTTATACATTCAAAAATAGGGTATTATTTATTTATTTACCACAATGGAACCAGGTCCTTTGTCCTCGCAAATATATGTTCTTTAAAAAACATCCTATTGCAATTATGGCCCCTGATATATAATTAAGGGTTTGCGATATAACACCGGTGGACCCCTGAGGCTGTATTGCAAAGTTTTATTTGTGAGTTGCCCCTGATGACTTTAATATGCTGCGGGGGTTCTACATAGCTGGATATATTGAGGATTAGATTTTCCACCTTTCCCTTTTTCTTAATTGACACAAGCACGTGTATGTTGTTGAGCGCTGCCAGGAGGTACACTATCAGCTAACTTGCAGTACCCAATCCAAAATGGCGGGTCGCGTCTCCTCTCGAGAGGAGACGCGTCACGGGCGGGATCTCGGCAATCGAGTCCCCACTTAAGAGAATGCCAGAGCGGATTCCCGGGACCGGGTGGAGGTAACGCAATGGGTCCGTAATAATCAGTAAGGAGAGGGACAGAGAGAGGGGACTTCCCCTTGAATGCGATTAGATTCATGAAGCCTTTTTATAGGTAAGCAGCGGAACGTGCCGAAAAACGCTAACTACACACGTTCTGTATATGTTTCCCCCTTTTTTCAGTTACAAAACGAAACGAGACCTGAGACTACCCACGATTGGGGTTTAGTCTATATTTTAATCGCAATCGCACGGCCGGTAGGTGTCACTTGGGCCGTGGAAGGGCAAATATGGAATGATGTGACGTGTTCTGTACAGTTGGTGCAATTTGTTACACATAAGTCTGGATGGGCATGTGGCAAATGAATTTTAAATTTGTGTTTGTTTATTCGACAGTCAAGAAGAATGGTGTGTCCAGCATTGAGTGCAGTGGCAAAAACTACTAGCCCTGACGAAATTGCCCAGAATCTATAGGGTAATAAAACATGTTGGCAAATGGCAGTAGGCTATATAATTAATAGCCACTTCCTGTTGTTTTTAATTGGATAGGCTGCACTAAGAAGAAGAATAAAAATTGTGTATGTGTGCAGGTCCTATCTCGTTGCATTACACTGTTTGTTTAATGTGTGTTGCACTTTTATCCACTGCACTGAAAATGCACCTACACATTATTTTGGACACTTTACTTTAAAGCTTGATGACCGCCGATGATGATAACAGGGCAACACTGGTGAGTACCTACCAGGTTTCCCGTTGGTGGTGTGCCCGTGAGGGGTCATCTCGCTTCTCACACTTTTTTTCACCATACACTGTGTTGTTGGTGTTGACATTGTTCTTGACTGTCTTAGAAGGGATTGAGGCCTTTTAATCTTGGCATGAATACACTGTACTCTCTACCCCAAGGTTTAAAAAGAAGGGGAGGTTGTTGTTAAAATATTGCAACTAGAGTTACTTTGATTAAAATATTAGATATTGCCGAAGGGGCCCTGGTCAATATTGTTTGTATGAAAGTCCAGAATATGCCTAAAAAAGAAGAAGGTTCTGCTGCCTATTTTTGGAAGAAAAACCAAAGGTGATGATGGACGGAGGGTTGACAATGCAAACACTCACCCCCAGTCAATTGATCTGGGTTTAATCCATCACCGTTCTTTAGCTCACTCCGCCACCCCAGTTCAGACATGGCCATATGCAAATCAGTCTGACCCTGTGCCTCATGGGAACAGTCCAGCCCGAACTGCCAAGCCATGTCTTCCCTGGACAGGAATCAAGCTTCCCAGGACCGGTTTCTGGCATTACAGCCGTCTTCAGCCGGGCTTGCTTCACTCCAGTGGCAAAGTGAGCAAGGGACTCACGTCTGAGCATACCCTGCCAACTTAGGGCGAACAAAGAAAAACCAAAGGTGATGATGGACGGAGGGTTGACAATGCAAACACTCACCCCCAGTCAATTGATCTGGGTTTAATCCATCACCGTTCTTTAGCTCACTCCGCCACCCCAGTTCAGACATGGCCATATGCAAATCAGTCTGACCCTGTGCCTCATGGGAACAGTCCAGCCCGAACTGCCAAGCCATGTCTTCCCTGGACCGGAATCAAGCTTCCCAGGACCGGTTTCTGGCATTACAGCCGTCTTCAGCCGGGCTTGCTTCACTCCAGTGGCAAAGTGAGCAAGGGACTCACGTCTGAGCATACCCTGCCAACTTAGGGCGAACAAAGAAAAACCAAAGGTGATGATGGACGGAGGGTTGACAATGCAAACACTCACCGTCCATCATCCCCTTTTGTATCGCCTATTTTTGGAAGTCATTTGACCTGGCAATAACAAATTAACCCCTTAAGTGCACCTGTCTGCCAACGGCCGTCGCGAGCACTACCTTTGTAGTGCTGCGCACGTCCGTT
The DNA here is from genome assembly GCF_964261635.1 of Lissotriton helveticus. Taxonomy (NCBI): domain Eukaryota; kingdom Metazoa; phylum Chordata; class Amphibia; order Caudata; family Salamandridae; genus Lissotriton; species Lissotriton helveticus. The sequence goes on along the minus strand of NC_136067.1, from coordinate 844,086,863 downwards.
GGCCGACGCGGCCTCACCCGCGCAAAAGAACGCCCTCACCGCGGCGGAATTGCTGCCGCAGTAAACGGGTTAAAATTAAAATATCAATTGCATATAAATGTACTTAAACAGCAAGTGAGCCTCCTAAAAGGCATGCGTACACAACACGTATAGAATGTCTTTTTAGTTTTCATGCACATCCCAAACAAATAATACTGGTTTTAAAATACTGGAACCTGTAAACACTTTAAACCAGCAATAATGACAACAACAAAAAAACAGCACTGGCAATGCCAATAGGTCTGCCTTAGGACTGAAAGTGGTCCTACAGTCCGTTATGAGTTTAAACACACTAGTCATCATACACACGCTGCAATTCGTCCTTGTATTTGTATATCCATTTATCCATCCACTGACTCATTCTATCATTCACTCATTTCCCCATTCACAACAACACATACACACACTAAAGAAAATGTTCAAGATAAATTAAACGAATAAATGTAGAAAAAAATGTTGCAGTATAAATGTAGAAGGCTTACGCTTGCAACAGAAAAACTCAAAATAGGCGGTGGCGGTCTTGCAATGGCATTGCGAATAGTGTAAAGTTGTTTTTTTTTTTTTATGTTCCTGCATGTCCACCACTATTAGATTTATCTTAGAACATTTAAACAATGATACACTATGGACAATCCCATTCCAAGATGGCTTCCCAGGATGTGGCAAACTGGAGTTGAAAGGATTGGCAAAAAGCCATGGCACTGAACACACTAATTTTCAGTTGTATGTGCATGTGATCATGCTAAATGGTGTCACTCACTAGACAACATATACTATCATACAAATGCTGCACTGGGGAGACCCATTGCCTCATGCTGCATACAGTAATGAATAGAAGCAGCACTCGAATGGACCAAAGTCAGAAGAGGGCTAAAACATACTGCCTCTATACATATATCCATACACATGCATGTATGTGTTTTTGTCAATTTGTTTTACAGGAGCCCAGTAAACAGCTTAACCTGTCATGGCCTCCAAAGAGCGTGAAGCAAGGTTTATTACAGTGCAAAAAAATCAATTCCCAGAGCTCATCAAAGGTAGTAAGTAATTAAAAAACAAAAGAGTTCCCGATTAAGGTAATTTGTAAGTTTTCATGTTACCTTCGGTGAAGCTTATTCTGGCGGATACTATAACTGCAGATTACTCTTCTTGTGAATACCGCAAAGCGCCAGACTGGATCCAGAGATTTTTTTTCAGCAATTCCCTCATATGCCAGTACATGGCGCCATGCAGCTCCGCGTCTGGCACTCCCCACCTCCGGAAGTGGCATTGGGCCACATATAACTGCCACCTCTGTGCATCAATGTCAGTTTCTTTTCTATATGACTGGCGCCATCGAATGTCATTTGATAGTGTGCAGATCTCTAATTGGGACTTTTTAGATTAGTAAATAGTACATTCCAAAGAATGGAGAGAAGAGAGGGTTGTTGAGGCATCTGTGGTTAGAGTGGAGAAGCGTGGCTCAGTGGTTAGAGGCGGCAGACCCGGAAGCTGAGATCAGCCGTGGACCAGGGTTCGATTCCCCGCCTCGGCGGGTCTCGGGCTCAAAAATTCCACGGACTCGATAATTCTCGCTTCGGTGCCTACTCGACTCACGGGGTCACACTCTGCGACTCTGGGCAATAGCTTGCTTAATCTCCACTACGGCCCCTCGCGGCGGGATGCCTGGCTTTCACCTTGTGAATTCCCTGCCGGGGTATCTCACAGGGGAATACCAGGACGGGTTCCCTAAGCAAGCGCCTTGAGACCCCTGGGTGATTTGTGCGCTATATAAATCGAAATACATTTACATTTACATTTACATATTCTCCAGAAAAAGTTACCAAAGGTAAGCAACGTATTCTTCTGATGGATACTTCTAACCACGGATACCTTACCTTGTGAATAGATAAAAAAGCAGTACCTCTCCCTGTGGTGGGAATGGCTAAGACCAAAAAATCCTGCAGAACTGAACTGGCAAATTGTTACTCGTCGGACCTGGCTATCAAGGCAACAGTGCTTCGTTAACGTATGGAGCGGGCTTCTCCAATGAGTGGCTCATGAGCTACTGGTAGCTCATGAGCTACTGGTAGCTCATGAGCTACTGGTAGCTCTCAAGCTACCTGTAAGTAGCTCTCCTTTGTGCAGCCCAGCCCACTACATTAGAAGCTTTTGCATGGTTACATTAATATATGCATTCCAAAATTGAAAAGCATGTATTTACGATACAAATGTGTGCATTTTAATAACTCATAACCTGATGTCTGGAGAAAAATTGTTTGATTTCCAAAATATATTTAAAGCGGATACTTGAGTGCTAAATCGAAAGTCGTTGGAGACACTTACCAATATTATTAAATTTGTGTCAGAGGCATTTTAGTCATGGTTTTTGATTGTTATGTATATACAATGTCGAAGCTTTCCACATTGCTAATGCTTTTTTCACATTAATGCTGGAAACCCTGTCTGATGCACGGAGGAGGTCACTGGCAGTGATCTTGCATGGGGTGGCCATCTTGTCTGATGTGGTCACTATTATCAGACTTGTATTAGTAGCTCAGTATGGTTTTCATTCAACATTCGTAGCTCTTATTACAAAAAAGGTTGGCGAGCCCTGGTGTGGATTGGCGCCTGCGTTGCAACCTAGCAGATGCCCAGAACAGGCACTCAACATGCCAGCACAGTTGGGACTGAACCCAGATCTTTTGACTGGGTGTGAATGTTTGATTGGTTCGGATGCTCCGTCCTTCACCACCCCCTTTTGTACCGCTTTTGGCCGCCATAAGTGTGGCAGGGTATGCTCAGACGTGAGTCCCTTGCTCACTTTGCCACTGGATTCAAGCAAGCCGGGCTGAAGACGTCTGTAATGCCAGAAACCGGTCCTCGGAAGCTTGTTTCCAGTCCAGGGAAGGCATGGCTTGGCAGTTCGGGCTGGACTGTTCCCGTGAGGCACAGGGTCAGACTGATTTGCATATAGCCATGTCTGACCTGGGGTGGCAGAGTGGGCTAAAGAACGGTGATGGATTCAACCCAGATCTTTTGACTGGGTGTGAGTGTTTGATTGGTTCGGATGCTCCGTCCTTCACCACCCCCTTTTGTACCGCTTTTGGCCGCCATAAGTGTGGCAGGGTATGCTCAGACGTGAGTCCCTTGCTCACTTTGCCACTGGATTCATTCAAGCAAGCCGGGCTGAAGACGGCTGTAATGCCAGAAACCGTGTCTCGGAAGCTTGTGTCCCGTCCAGGGAAGGCATGGCTTGGCAGTTCGGGCTGGACTGTTCCCATGAGGCACAGGGTCAGACTGATTTGCATATAGCCATGTCTGAACTGGGGTGGCAGAGTGGGCAGGAGAACGGTGATGGATTCAACCCAGATCTTTTGACTGGGTGTGAGTGTTTGATTGGTTCGGATGCTCCGTCCATCACCACCCCCTTTTGTACCGCTTTTGGCCGCCATAAGTGTGGCAGGGTATGCTCAGACGTGAGTCCCTTGCTCACTTTGCCACTGGATTCAAGCAAGCCGGGCTGAAGACGGCTGTAATGCCAGAAACCGGTCCTCGGAAGCTTGTTTCCGGTCCAGGGAAGGCATGGCTTGGCAGTTCGGGCTGCACTGTTCCCATGAGGCACAGGGTCAGACTGATTTGCATATAGCCATGTCAGAACTGGGGTGGCAGAGTGGGCTAAAGAACGGTGATGGATTCAACCCAGATCTTTCAAATGGGTGTGAGTGTTTGATTGGTTCGGATGCTCCGTCTATCACCACCCCCTTTTGTACCACTTTTGGCCGCCATAAGTGTGGCAGGGTATGCTCAGACGTGAGTCCCTTGCTCACTTTGCCACTGGATTCAAGCAAGCCGGGCTGAAGACGGCTGTAATGCCAGAAACCGGTCCTCGGAAGCTTGTTTCCGGTCCAGGGAAGGCATGGCTTGGCAGTTCGGGCTGGACTGTTCCCATGAGGCACAGGGTCAGACTGATTTGCATATAGCCATGTCTGAACTGGGGTGGCAGAGTGGGCTAAAGAACGGTGATGGATTCAACCCAGATCTTTTGACTGGGTGTGAGTGTTTGATTGGTTCGGATGCTCCGTCCATCACCACCCCGTTTTGTACCGCTTTTGGCTGCCATAAGTGTGGCAGGGTATGCTCAGACGTGAGTTCCTTGCTCACTTTGCCACTGGATTCAAGCAAGCCGGGCTGAAGACGGCTGTAATGCCAGAAACCGGTCCTCTGAAGCTTGTTTCTGGTCCAGGGAAGGCATGGCTTGGCAGTTCGGGCTGGACTGTTCCCATGAGGCACAGGTTCAGACTGATTTGCATATAGCCATGTCTGAACTGGGGTGGCAGAGTGGGCTAAAGAACGGTGATGGATTCAACCCAGATCTTTTGACTGGGTGCGAGTGTTTGATTGGTTCGGATGCTCCGTCCATCACCACCCCCTTTTGTAGCACAGTTGGGACAGCATTGGCTCAGGTGGATTTAGCTCAATCTTCACGCAAGGTTTGTAAGTTGTGCAGAGCTGGGTGCTAAGCTCTAACCTGCTGCTGCGAAAGAAGATCATCCTGAAGCGGCAGTCGCACTGGAGGACAGATGCTCATGGCCAGAAGTTCTGGGTACTACATTCTCCTGGCCAAATGCTAGTCCACCAAGATGACTTGGGCCCGATCATACCAGATCTTCAGGATTCAGGAAAAGAGAGGTAGCGGTGGAAAAGCATACAGGAGTCCAGAGCTCCATTTCAGTGAAAGGGATTTCCAATGGAGTCTCACCATGGCACTCTAATACGCAAAGATTTGGACACTGTGTGTTCTCGGTTGTCAGGAAAAGATCACGTCATGGTTCTCCCCATTGGCGGTAGATGCCAGCGCCACCTCTAAGTGTAATCACCATTCGTAATCTGAGGTGCACCACCAACTGAGTTCATCCACCCTGGTGTTCAAAGCTCCTGCCAGATGCTGTATTACCAGGGAAATGCCGCGACGACTCAGCCAGTTACAGAGACAAAGCCTCCTGGCACAGAATCTACAATACCATACGGAACTGCTCGCTGCAGTACAAAATTGAGTGGTGTTGTCCGTGAGGACTTGCATCCGCCTGCCTTTGTATAGACATAGGAAGGCTTTTTGTAACAAATGAATCGCCTGCAACTCCGTTCCAGGTGGCCTCCCCAACCCAGCAACAATGCATTCACCATGACCATAATCACGGTAATGTAGGGAGAGGGGTCTGCCACTGTTTCAATGACCGTCTTGCAGTCACAAATACAGATCTTTTGCAGTCTCCTCCGACATCTATATGGAATCTGACAGATATTTATTTGAAATCAGTTATGGGATGCTGCTACTTCCAGGAATATGTAAGAGTAAAACCTTGGATCGCACTGAAGGTCCTCCAGTGACCCAAGCACGACGGGGACGTAAAGTACCATAAGGCGGCACAGGTTAGCGTGGTCAATGAATGGCCTTATTCAGAGTAGGACAACTCGGCGTATCATCTAGACAGGCAGGGAATGCGAGACAGGAGCTATCATCATGTACTATATTGGGAGAATTTGAACCCAACAGGCGGGACCAGCAACAAAGATTATGACGGAACTTTGGTACAGGCTGCACAGGGAGATGAGGTGGGACAAGAGGTTGACCACCAAAACACCACTGTGGGAGGTGACCAGACTGTGACAGGTGGCTGCACTACAGGGCTTTCGTAGCTGGGATGCCATCGGTCTCTCTGCAGTGACGGATGTCTGGGATGCAAAATGGTGTCGTTCATTTGATTACCTGCATAAAGAATATAAGATACCAGCTACAGAGTAGCTGAGATATGGACAGCTGGGACATGCGCACCCGTAGTGCATATCTAGTGAGGAAGAAACTCAGGAGCATTCCCCTCTGGAGGGGAGACTGATGAGGGTAGCCAAATCAGGAAAACAAATCATCTCACTGACGTATGAAACACTAATGAGAAACATGCAGGGCTCCCTCACATAACTACAAGTTAGATGGGAACAAGATGTGGAGGAGCTGGACGAAGAGGACTGGCAGATAGCACTCGCATTTCCTGCAGACATTGTGCTAAGGGGAAGTTTCCGCCTGATCCAACTCATAGAGTCCACAGGACATACTACACGATGGTCGTACTACACAAAATATGGGGGGCGAAGAATGTGCTCTGCTTGTGGGGAGATGGAATAATGATGCTCACTATGGAGTTGCTGAAGCTTGCGCTCCTTCTGGGAGGCAGTGAATGAATCCCTCAAAAGGAATGTCCAAATATAAGGTCACACAGTGGCATCATAAACTGGTTGGAAGAGAGCATGTGTGTTAAGCCTATAATTAACTGCATCAAAACAAGTGTTTTGAAGAAGGTCGGTAGATCCAGTTAATGCAGATAGGGGGAATAAGTAAGCTTTATTACTGCCCACTGGAAATCCATGCTGAGCCAAAGACTAGAAAATAAAAAGATATCCACAGCTTAACTTGCAAAGCACCTATCCTGTGGATTCCAGTTCAGTCTACAAAGCTGTCCCTGCGCGTGGCAAAAACAGACTTCGTGGAAGGGAGCCTAGCAGACAATATGCCATCCACCACTAAGTGTGTCATGTCAAATGCCCACAGCTCTCACTGCTCAAGCTTCATGCAGACAGGTGGAGGTTTGGGTGGAGATCCCTGCCCTACTGCAGCGACAGAAGATCTTCCCGAAGTGGAAGCCTGATCAAAGGCAGGCGCACATGCTTAAAAGCTCCTGGTATAACATTCTCCAGGCCCCAACTGGGGTCACTAGGATGACTTGGGCCCAGTCATTCCTCATCTTCTTCAGAACTCTGGGTAAGAGAAGAAGGAAGGCATACAAGAGTCCAGTGTTCTACCGCAGATAGGGGTACAGGAGTCCAGTGTTCTGCCCCATACATTTCCTAGGAAGGACTTTTGCAGAAACTCCAACGTGCAAAAGTTTGGATACTGAGTTTTCCCAACGATTGTCACCCTGAGATGAAGCTGCCAGTCGTAATCTGCCGGCTAGCCACGGCTGAGCTCATCTGCCCTGGTGTTAAATTATCCCGCTAGGGGGTTCGCTCTCCAGGAAATACCTGGACATTCCATCCACTTCCGCAGGCGTACAGCATCCTAGCGCAGGACTCATGACCAAATTCTGCCCTACTTGCTGAAGTTCATAGCTGTGGAGTAGCCCGGGATAACTGCACCAACAACCCCTTTATGGACAGTAGGAAGGACTTCAACATGAGGTTTTATGCCCACAACTCCAACAGGTTTTCCGTCAGAGACCTGAGCTCTCTAATCTCCTCCTCTCCCAGACAACCACCCTGGTCCAGTTGTGACAAATCCATCAACACCATCCTCTCTGGGTGAAGAATTGAGAGGAGTATGCTGCAGGTCATGAAGCCACCAAAGCAGATATTGTCTTCTCTGGAACCTGGATGATATCCAACAGCTTTCCTCTGTGCATGGCCCACTGAAACTTCAGCTCCTACTTCACAACCTGCATATGCTACCTGCTGAAGTGGACAAGCAGGTTCCATAAGGCCAACAGGCCAAAAAGCCGCAGAGCTACTCTAAGCGACATTCAGAATCAAGAAAAGGAAGAAAAGCACTTAACTGCACAATTTCCAAGATAGCTGCTATAAAAGGAAGCCTCTGTGAAGGAGTCCAGTGTGACTTAAGCTCGTTGATAAAGAACCCCAACGACATCAAGAACTTTGCAGTCTGCTGCTGATGGTATACGACTGGTTGTGGCGAGCACGCCTACAACAGCAGTTGTCAAGGTATCGCCAACCTCCGAGGATGGGCAGACGACTACGTAACCACCTAACAAATGTTTAGGACAGGCACTCTGCATGCCAGCGCAGTGGTAGCAGTCTTGGCTCTGGTGGAATGAGCCCATAAAACTTCTTGAGGTGCTCCTTAGCCAATGCACAGTAGATCTTGATACAGATAACAAAAGTTCATAGGGAGATGGTTCGTTTGTGTGCTGTCTTGCCCTTCTTTGCCTCAGAGAACTCCCACTAGGAGCGGATAATCAACTCTATATTCTTCGGGTTCATCTAAATAAAAGCTTATTGCTGTTTTAAGGTCCAAACGATGGGGTCTCTCTTCCTCCTGCTCATAGGGATAAGGGGGAGCAAACAATGCAAGAAGGGGGTAGCCTGCCTGACATGAAATGGCAGAAAAGCAGCTTGGATTCTCAACACCAACTTATCTAGGAAGAATGTTGTTATAAGGTGGGTTGACAGAGCCTGCAGATCGCTCACATGCCTAGCCTTTAAGAAAGATAGTTTTCAGTGTAAGAAGACAATGGACAACTTTGCAAGGGCTCAAAATGGGTGCACATAAAAAGGTGAGAAGTGAATTCTAGTCCCACTGTGGCATCACAAAGAGTTTTTGTGGAAACACGGTTTGAAAACAGCAAAACTTTACATAACTTGACTTGTAGTGGATCAATTTTGCGGTTGCCATACCAAGACACCTCGCTGCCAAGAGGACAGCAATTACCTCAGGAGAAATGTCAAATGCAAGCAGCTGCCACCGCTGAATTTCCACTGAAATGCAGACTGTGAAGGCCTAAGTGAAAGACCCTGCCCTGCTGCAGTGACAGCCATTCCTCTCAAAGCAGCAGCTTTGTTGGAGGAAAGTTGCTCATGACCAGGAGTTATGGGTATCACCCTCTACTGGCCCAATCTGGTGCCACTAAGATGACTTGGGCCCAGTTGTTCCTTACCTTCAGAATCCAGGCAGGAGAGGTAGCAGTGGGAAAGCATACAGGAGTTCTCTGCTCCACACTAGGTGGAATAAGAGCCGTCTTGCACGCAAAAGTGCAGAGATTGACAGTTCTCAGCGGTGGTATAAAAATAAATCCAGGCTTTGCTGCATCCTTAGAAGATACCCTGCTCCACCTTCAGTGTAACTGCCATTTGAGGTCCGTGAGGCGTTGGTGGATGAGTTTGTCTTTCCTGGTGTTTATAGATCCCACTAGGTGTTTCATCACCAGGAAAATTACCGGCCAGTCCATCCACTTCTAAAGACATTAAGCCTTCTGGCCCAGGACCCAAGACTCTAATCCATCCTGCTTGTTGTAGTACCACATGGCGATGTTATTGTAAGTGAGAACCTCTACCAGTCTCCCTCTCATGGTGGATAGGAAGCCTTTACCACCAAGTGAATTACCTGTAGCTTCAATGGATTGATGTGGAGCCAGGCCTCCATCGCACTACAGAGTCTTCTCTCCCAGCTGGCCTCCGTTCAACACCAAAAACTATGTATCCATCACCATTGTAAAATCTGGGTGGGGAAGGAGAGTGATTTTTCCAGTGACCAAATTGCAGTCCAGCAGACAGCTCTGCAGATCACCTACGAAACCGGAATACAACCTGACAAATTACCCTGGTGCGGTGCCCACTGGGACTTTAGATGTCACCACAGAATCTTCATATGCCATCCAACATGCTTTACCAGAAGAATGTTTGAGGCCAGCAATCCCAGCAGCCTCAGTTAATTCGCACTGAAATTCAGGAAAGAGGCTGAATCACTGGGATCCTAGCCCAAATGTCCTGGATTCTCTGCTCTGGGGGAAATGCACAAAACTGTACCATAAACAGTTTGGCTCAGATAAATGGGAGTGTCTGAAAGGATGAGATGTAACTCCGGCACATTGATAGTGAACCCCAACAACTTGAGGAGGTTTGCCATGTTGTGGATGTTGTTGACTAGTGAGAGCACACATTCAACTGCCAGTCAGAAAAGTAGGGGAAGACTAGTACCCCCCCCCCACACCCACAAACTCTCAAGTTGTGCTTCAACCACCATCATCACTTTCATGAACATCCGAGGGACTCTGGTAAGAACAAAAGGGGAGCACTGCAAACTGAAAATGCACCTAGCCCACTGTGAGCTGAATATATAGCATCTGTGGGCCTGCCGGATGAGGATGTGGAAATAAGCATTCTACAGGTACAACACAACCATCCAGTCTTTGTGGTCTCGGGCAGACAGGGCCTGAGCAGAATGTAGTATCATGAATCTGTCCTTCCACTGGAAGTCATTGCAAGGGTGGAGATCAAGAATAGGATAAAGATCTTGGTCCTTCTTCAGCAGAAGGAAATAGGAGGAGTCCCATCAGACATCTTCAGACAAAAGCCATCTACAAAAAAAGTGCCATCAACAATTGCCATTGGTACATTCACCAGGTCCACTTGACCTTTTGTCTCAATTTCAGAATGACATTAGGGACCATCATTGTCAGTTCATATTGCGTCAATTTGGCATTAGTAAAATGTTGAGTTTTTGTTTTATTCAATAGTATGTCCACTGAATGAGAAACATAACCTGGTGTCTCAAAATAATTGAACCTGCCTGTTTAATTTCCGTGCAGCAATATTTCGGAGGCAGTTTAGTAGGCCTCATGCTACTGGATCCAATGTTGAGGAAAAATAGGCACATGGTCTAGACTTCTATCCTTGATTTTGTGTCAGTACAGCCATCTTCGTCATGCAAAAATAAAGCAAAGCATTTGGTGTAATCAGGGGTACCCAAAGCAGGTGCATTACAAGGAGCTTCTTTCAAGGTGATAAAAGTTGTGTACGCCATGGAACTGGGTCAGATGTCTGTGTGTGTTAAGGGCAGTTAAGGATTTGCTATCAAGGGAAACTTTGGTATGCATCATCTACAAAATGAGATCATGCATATAAAGGTATGTACCTCTTTTTGTGTGGTAGGCTGAGATATGTTTTGAATTACCGTAATGCGATCAGGTGACAGTCTTCTCCCCCTTTCAAAAGGAGGTGACCTAAGTAGGTGACCTCCTGTTGACAATATTGCAATTTCGATAGCGACACCTTATGTCCGTGTGCAGCCAACAAGAACAGTACTCTATGTGAAGCGTTCTTACAATCCTCTTTACATTCTGCTGTTATTAATAGGTCATCTACATATTGTAATACGTTGTTCCTGCCGGCGGCATGCAATTATCTAGTTGTTTCTTAAGGGCTCGACTATAGATGTTTGGACTTTCTGTAAACCCTTGTGGTGCATGACAGAAAACAATATTTTCCTTGAAAACTGAAGCTCAACAAACAATGTATGTCATCATGAAAGGGAATGCTCAAAAACGCGTTTTTAAGATCTATTTTGCATTAGCTGGGATAGAAGAAAGCATTGCGGTAATATTCAGGACCACGGGGTAATGGGGCTGAACATTTTTGTTTATTGCACGAAAATAAATAACAGTACGATATTTAATTTTTCCCATGCCATCATCTCATTTGACCACAGGTAAAATAGGGCTTTTACATACATTTCCAGCCACACCTCGTATTATTCCCTTATCCAATAAGTCCAGTATAACCTCTTAATTCTTGTTCACCTTCTTTCGATATCATGTACTGAGGTATGTGAGGCAGCACAGCATTATTGTTTACTTGTATTTGGACTGGGTCTATTGTCATATAACCAGTGTCATTTGTTCCTTAGGCCCATAATTTTGCTTATATGGACAGCAATTCTTGGGGCAAACTATTTTTCCCGGTCACTTATACAGCTCCTATTTAGTGCATCTTTTTTACATGTAAGTTATACGACATCTGGTGAACAATATATGGTGGGAAACAATTTTGTAACGCTTTTAATCCTAACAGATTTAGGGAGCATTTGTCTGTTAATACAAATGGCATTTGTCCTGTCAAAGGAGCAATAGTAAAATCAAGCGGTTTTGAAATGAGTCTTGTCACAACAATTTTAGAGAAACCCACAGATTTATCTACGAGCCCTGAAAAAGATACACAAGGGAGCGAGTGGTGGGAAATAGAGATATTAGTAGCGCCTGTATCTATTAGAAATGTATGCTCTTCACTATCAACTGTCATCTTAACATTTGGCCCAGTGTGGTCCACAGGGTAGTGGCACTCGCTCCTCTCTCTCGGGCGCCCCTTTTGGGTACAGTCACAATAATCATACTCATCTAAGTAATCTTATGCGTGAAAAGCGTTATTACGACCATCAAAACAATTAGCCCTCGCATTATGTCCTCCATTTTCTGTCCTCGGCCTATACCTCTGCTGCTCAATTCGATTTGCAGCCCTTGTCCTCTTCCTTGAAAAGAAGGACATTCATTTTTCCAGTGCCCTTCTTGAAAACAATAGGCGCAAGTATTATAGCCTATTACAGTTCTCTGCTGCGGCGGAGCGAATTGGCCCCTCCCTCTACTACTTCCTTAGCCCTCACATTACTTCCACGCCCCTGCAAACTACCTCTTTCTGGATATGCCTGCTGCATAAAAGCTTTAGTTTTTAACTCGTATTTTAAGTTTTCCCCTGCTCAGCATTGCTCTTATTTCCATAATAACTCGCCATAGTTACTAATTCTGCTGGGCTCTTTGCTGTCCAGTTACTCTTATATGTTTTTATGCTGTCTCCCAACTCAGTCAACAAATTGCTAAACAGAATGGCAAATTTGTGTTACCCCGCTACTGTTATTAGATCCTGCCCACTGAGCCTTGAATGCTTCTTCAGGTCTACTATAGAAACCGGTTACTTCCTTGCTCTCTTTTTGTTTACATGCTGTTCATTTATCCCAATCAGCCTTTTCTCTAGGCAAAATCACTTGCAATTTCTTAATCAATAGTTGGGGCAACTGTAAGATCCTTTGAGGTGACAAATCTTTTATGTGTCTCTTTCTATAATCTCAATCTAGGTTAGTCCAAACTATGTTCAGTTGTGCATGGTCATTCCATCTCACCTCATCCCATATTTCCAGAGGGACAACATAACCAAACAACATATCAATATCTTTGAGGGTCATAGAGCAATATTAGTGGATTGTTCTAAATTGTCACAGAATCCCTTTGGGTCTTTTCTAGGATCAGTGAGATCTTCTTTTTATTGCCATTAATTCGGTCTTTGCCAAAGCGGTACGAAGAAACTGCGGGACATGGGTTTACTTGTCCAGCCGGAGGAGGCAAAGGATGCATTTACCTCATTAGGATCGTTTTCTCTACCCCACCAGCTTCCATTTCACTGAAAATTCCAAAGTTGCCGGGAGGCACATGCGTGTCAGGCATAACATTGCTCAAACAAATCTTCACATTCACGCTTAGACAAAGTGGAAACATCACTGTTCCTCCATAATTGTCTTAATTTATGTGGGATCGCCGCACTACCTCCAGTTTGTGTCTCCAATTCTCTAATTGGATCTAATGGGCAATGTGCCATACATTGGCAAACATAATTTTTTGTTCTGGGAGGCATTTGGTGAAATGTATTTAATGCATTTTTCGCCGTTACTACCCCTTTTTCCATCCATTCATAAGCCATTGCCCTAATTCTTCTTTTAGTTTTTATCTAGTTGTGCGTGGGTACTCATTGGTGTGCCTCCATCCAATGAGGGACGTCTCATGAGTGCCTTATGTTTACTTGCAGACCGCTAAAAAAGTGGAGAACATTGAGTAAAGTCACCAGACTGGGAAGAACAGGCCCACTAACTGTCTGTGAAATGGGGTATTAGTAATATTGGACACTATCTGGGGATTCGCCGGTATCCCAATATTAGGTGTACTCTAAAAAACGTTTGGTACTATGGAAACAGGTGGAGTAGGTGCGTTTGGAACGCTCCTCACTGGTGGCGGAATGCGCTTTTGGGGTAATGGGGGTGCAGGTTGTCAGGCCATATTATAACTGGGGTGGCCTATCCAAAAGTAATATAAAAAACTGGACTTCATTTTGGCCCCTTATCTCTGATTGAGATCCAAAACACTTCTCTGTTTTTATTCTTAATTCCCTATCTATGTGTTCCTTGTTTTCCTGTAGGATCGTATTCAGATGCTTTAGCTTGTTCTAGCATTTGTTGTTGTTTCTATCTAGTTTTTCCTTCATTGCTAACGGTCGTGCATACCTTTTCCATATTTTAAAAACTTCCAACATTGCACGTCGTACTTTACTTTGCATGGAGCATTCTTGTATGTACTGCAATTTTGCAAGATTAAAAGTTCCATTACGAGTGAACTGCATTTCCTCATTTTCTTTAGTATACTTAGTCCGTAATTTGTTGTACAAATTCACAGACACTCCTTTCTTTACTATTAATATCCAACCTGAGCTATCGTCAAATGGTGTGGGGACTTCTTTGTCTGAACTATTCCCTGAACCTATACACGATTTTTTTTTTATTTTTTTTTTTTTTATTAACAGCTTAGGAACCAGTGGCGGTCAACACAGTCGTATATTATAGTTTTTTAAGCGCACCTTAAATAGCACAGAGTTTACAGATTACCATCAATTTTAGAGCGAATACACCAGCCGGTCATATAACAACTTACACTTCTACCTCTATTTCTGTATGTGAGGGTTGAGGGGGCTCACATATGTTGCCTCTGTACTCGTTCCAATTGGACCACACCGCCTCCCATTTATTGGGGCACCCTTGCGCCATGTACACCGTCTTTTCCTGGAGCATGCACCAGTCCATGTCCTTTTTCCATGCGCTGATCTTCGGAGGCGTGACTGCCCCCCAAAGTCTAGCAATGTTGCGCTTTGCCACTGCTTGTCCAAGCGTAACCCATAACCTTCCCTTTGCTGGTAGGTCTTTTGGCTCCCAGACTTTCAGTAGGCAACTCTTAGACTCCAAACGTAGCTCCACCCCCCACACCTCTTGCATGCAGCGTATCACTCGCCTCCAATAGTTCTGTAACACTGGGCATTCCCACACTATGTGGAAAAAGGTTTTGACCACTCCGCATCCCCTCATACAGAGACCCTCCTCGCTTCGTTCCATTAGCTTCAACCTAGTGCAGGAAATATATACCCGGTGTAATATTTAGAGCTCGATGAGCCTTAGCCTGGACGATATAGCCACCTCCTTAGGGGAGGCAAGCGCACTCCTCCACTCCTCCTCATCAATCTCTAAACCGTCAGCCTCCCACTTCCCTTTGAGGCCCAAAAGCGGGTCTGGAGAGTTGTTTATTCGTTTTTTATATGTGAGGGAGATCGCGTGCTCTGGTAGGTGTCCATCTAGCAGTCTATCCTCCAGGGGGAGGCTTGTGGGGGTGTGGTCCCCGGTGGAATGTTCTTCTGAAGGGAGTGCCTGACCTGCAGGTATCGGAAATATTCAGTTTGTGCGAGTTCATAAGTGTCTTGGAATGAGGCGAAGGACTTGACCCCGTCCGAACCCCAAAGGTCTCCATCTTGGGGAATATCGATTAGGTCAATATACACCATTTTAAAATGCATTTCATCATCTTAGTACAACCAGTACACATATTTGTTGACAACTGCAACCAATACCAATAAGACCGGCCTATACCAATACCATCAATTCAATCAATGATAGCAACTAATGCAACAGAACAATCTCACCAATTGTTTCAATCTGCTGATGACGTCCGGCCACTGGTCTTTTAGACAAAACGCCTATTCCAAAAGGATCAGTCCGGGGACCTCAGCTGGGGAAATCCTATTGTCTGGAGGCCTGTTTGGGACTTCAGATGACAGCTGCTTGAGAAACTTGGTCTCCTTAATTGCAGGTCATCCCAATATCAGTCTGTCCGAGGTCACCTCTCCATGACACTGTTTTTTAAGCCTGTTGGATGTCTCTCTGCAAGATTCTCTTCATGGTCGCCAATTGAGGAAATCCGATTCTATGTCAGGACTGGAGGCTTTAGATTATGCATTTCTTTCTCCATTTTATTGCTCAGCAGCCCAACAAAAACAATATAGCCCGATACAATCAAGATTACAAATCCCATGAGTTTTTGTTTAAGAACAGTTTAACCAATGAACCAGAGTCCAACATATATAACATCCATCCAGGAAAACCACTTCCTCTTTCTTCGCTGCTTAGCAGCCACATACGTGTGTTTTCTTGATGAATATTTATGTTGTGGTAATAATGTTTAATGACACTTACGAGCGGATTGAGCGCTTCGGAGATCCTCTCCTTGGCATCTTGAGCGGCGCGCACCAATCCAGGGCCTCAGTTCGCTCCGTTTGTGGCGCAGACGTTTAAGGCCTTTGTGCCGTGACGAGTTCAATGTGCTTAAGTTACTGGGTTTCGAAAATGTCCACCGCTCATTGATACCCCTTTCGCCCTTGGAACAATAAGTGCCTGCTTATAGTGAAGTATATTCTCTTCCAGAGGCCAGCGTTCGCCCATGAAGACGAGCGTGGGCACAGCTTGTCTTCCCAGGGCTGCGTCTTTGTTTGTTGCAGCCACTTCCCTTGAACATGCACGCTTGCGCGCGCACCTTGTACTTGCTCCAGAGCGCACACACTGTTCCAAAGCGCACGTTAATAAGAGACCGCTTGCAGCCATATTCTTAAAGATCACAGGAGCGGCTCAAAAAACGGTCCCTTTGTTGGCAAAGTACGAGAAGCGGTGGCAGCATTTTTGCTAAGCCGGTCAGAAGTGCAGGTGTTTCTGCTACAGGCGCATTGCATTTGGAACATCCCAGAGCTTGACGCTTCTGCATCTGCCACTTGCTCGGGTAGCTTTGCGGGCCAGCCAGGATTGTGCAGGGATCATTTAGCATTAGCTACGACTATGGAGCCATGGAGTCTGCTTTGAACTCCAGTCAGTATACATTTTGTGTTCGGTCGCCATAAAAAAATTCAGAAAGGCTTCATAATTGCCAACTGTTTGCATTTTGTAATTGAGCAACTTCTAGTCTGTAACTATGTCCCGACATTCGGATAGCAAGTCCAGCGAGTCTGTATTTAATTTGATGGCTCTAGGAGAGGCACTGGGATTCTATTACAGGACCGGAGGCTTCGTATTATGCTTCTCTTTCTTTTAATGCTACACACAGCAGCCAATGAAAAACGTTGTATTTGTAAAATAACTACATTTCCCATGATGCAAACATACATCACTTCCTGTCATAGCCCATAAGAACTAAGACCGGATATAGTCCTCTTTCTTTGCTGCTCACGCAGCCAGTTAAGTGCCTTACTTTTCGATTGCATATTGTGCTTTATGTTTGGCTTTATTTAAATTGTATTTGCTTGTATGCTCATATGTGGCATTGTTGATCGCCTTGCCCTCTGGACTGTGTTATTTGGGGGCTTGCGCTGCGGCGCGCCTTTCATTAGCGTGCCTACTTGCGGACACGCTTCATTCTCCGGCACCGGATGAGATCGCGCCTCTCCCTCTCTTCATTACGGGAGCCGCGACCTCACCGGGACGCCGCGTGTGTGGTTCGGGAGCAGCGCCTCTGCTCGCGCTTGCTCCCGAGGGAGGCCCCAGTGCGTTTTTCACTCGTGCAGTGCGGCGCGGAGGTTGCAGTGGTTGCCGCTTACTTCTGGGGGCAAGTTTAAATGTTGGCTTTGTTTGGGGGCACGGTACCGACTCGCCGACGGTGAGATTTATTGTATTAAGAGCGCGTGCCCCCCCTCATTGGTCTGAGACGCTCGGAGCCATTAGCTAGGGTATTTTCCAATAGTTTCGACGTGCGTAGCCCAATTGGGCTGGTTTTCAGTAGGATTGGGCTACGCACGTCGCTACTGCCCGTTTTTGTTCGTATTTAGTTAGTTTGGTGCTGTCTTCCATCGGAGGCAGTTCTTTGACGCTTGGCGAGCTGCAACAACTGCTGGGCCTAGAGGGTGCACACCTCTTTGGACTTGTTTGTTACTTAAAAAAGGATTTTGGCTCCATTTTACGCCTGAGGGCTGCAATAACTTTCTACAGCCTTTGGCTGAGGAGCTAGGTTTCCTCTTGCCCATATTGATTCTTTCTTGTGCTGTGGGTTGGCTCCCCCCTGTTTCTCCTCAGGCATTACTCTTGGCCATGAGCAAGTCTATGTATAAATTTGGTGCCAACATGGAGGACTGGGTGACATATGATGAGGAGAATGTCTATGCAGAAGAAGTGGTTACCCCTTCTGTTGAAGAAAAGATTGTTGAGGCTCTGGACGCTTCTGTCCAGGATTCCGTCAACAAGGCCCTCGAGAAGGCAGTTCCAGGAACTGTTCAGCAGGCTTTGGCTAGTGCTCTCAAGCCAATCACTAAACAACTGGAGAAATTTGCGAAAAGGCATGGTTTTACTTCACCTGATGCCGCAAAAAAGGACGCAGTTGCCTCTCAGGCGCCTTCGGAGGCTTGGCCTCATTCCTATTCTATGTCCTCTCTGCCTGCTCCAGACTCTGGTAAGAAATCCCAGGTACAAGACACCGATACCGATACGGATACTACTACTACTACTACTACTGATACTTCTGATGAGCCCCCCCAAAAAAAAGCGGGCAAAGAAGTCCAAACATGTGGAATCTTCCCAGTATCTGTCTACTCCCTTTACTTTCGACCGGCAGATATTGTCCACCCACGATCTTCAGATTGGCCCCCGGCACCAGAGGTCGCAGCCTATATTCATGACAACCTCCGCAAGAGTTTCGATAAGGAGGTCAGGAATAGACTCCGATCGGAATGTCCCCGCCCGGACATTTCCGACAAGGTGGCGGAGACTCCCGATATTGATCCTAGCATGCTAACTTTCCTCAAGAAGTTCGCGAAGGACCCTAAGAAGGCCATAGATCGTGCATGGAGGTGCTGCCAGGACAAACTCCTGGACATGGTCGGTCCCCTGGCCAAGATCCTTGAAATGGCTTTGGAGGCCCAGGAATCCGGCTCGGCTATGGATCCGCATGTATTGGCAGGCTGGACCCAAAGGGCTATCTGCGTATTGGGCAACGCGAACTGTGCGATTTTCACTGAACGGCGCAAGTCCCTTCTCGTGAGGATGGATACTAATCTCACTGAGCTTGCCACCGCAGAGCCAGGCCCCTTGGCGGAGGGCAATCTGTTTGGCGATCGCTTTGTTAAGGATGTGGCAAAGTACGTGGGTACTTTCACCACTTTGGATAAGGTTCAATCCGGTATCAAGCGTGCCCTGCAAGCTGATGTTTTTCCCAGGGCCGGACGAGGCAGGGGACGCTCGTTTGGACGTCAGCAATTCCAAGCCCCCCATCGAGGCGATTTTGGACATGGCAGGGGCGAGTGGGATTCCACCAAAGGGGGAACCTTCTACCCTACCAGGCAGCGAATCAACAAACGACAGTTTAACAAGGGATCTTACCGTGGAGGTTTCCAGGCCTCAGAATCAGGAGGCGAGTGCTCCAGATCTTTACCCACTGCCTTTGGGGGGGTCGTACTTGCCATTTCTTTCACAATTGGGTTCAGTTATCTCAGGACGCTTAGGTCCTGGAGACTGTTCGAGGTTTTCATCTGCACTTCTTTCAGGTCCCCGTGCAGGTCGTTTTTCCCAGACAGCTGTTTTTTTCCCAAGCAGAAGGCGCTTTTATCGATTTAGAAATAGGAGAATTGCTGCGGAAACGAGCGATAGCACGCTGTGATGCGGGCCATCGCGGTTTCTGCAGCAATATTTTTTTAGTACAGAAGAAAGGTGGCGGTTACAGGTTGGTACTCCATTTAAAGACCTTCAATCAGTACATGGTTTACAAACACTTCAAGATGGAGGGCATCCATCTTTTGACAGATCTGTTGAAGCAGGGAGACTGGATGGTCCGTTTGTACCTGAAGGACGTCTATCTGTCCATTCCGATTTTTCCACCCCATCGGCGGTTTCTACAGTTTCAGTGGAGGGACCAATGGTACGAATATTTGGTCCTGCCTTTCGGTCTCTCATTAGCTCCTTGGTGCTTCACCAAGGTGTTGAAACCAGTGATTGCATACCTCAGGGAGCAAGGGCTCCGTATGATAGTGTACTTAGACGACATCCTGATCATGGCGCAAGCGCAGGAGGTGGCGTCACAGCATCTGCGCTTGACCATTGCTACGCTTCAGAATCTAGGTTTTGTCATCAACGAGAAGAAATCAGTTCTCTGCCCAACCCAGAAGATAGACTTTCTGGGTTTTGTCATAGTCTCGCAAAAGGCTCAGTTGAGTCTTCCACGATCGAAACTGCGCGACATTCAGAAGGAGTTGCGCATCCTGCTGTCCAGACAGACTGTGACACTGCGAGCTATTGCCAGGGTGGTGGGTCTCCTGGCATCATCCGTGCAAGCAATATTTCCGGGCCCCCTTCATTATAGGGCCCTTCAGAGGTTAAAGATTCGGCATCTCCGGGAGGGTCTCTCGTATAAGGATGAACTATTGTTACTTACCTGTAAACAGGTGGTTCTCCAGTATTGGTGTCTTTCATAGATTCACATGCTTGAATATTCCCCGTCGTCGAAGTGGGAGTCCCACGGTATATAAAAAAATAGCAATAATGCTAATATAACATAAATGATAATATCATATAATAATAAAATAGAGATAATACACTGTAAAAACCTCTACAATGGTAACTTCCATAGGAAGACAGTATAAGAGAAAAAACTCATTTGTAACATATCAGTGTCATTATGTTGGTCCAAACTGCAGCCAATCAGGCTCACGCACCCTCTAGAACCTTCTCCTCAGAAGCTCAAGCCCTCAGATTTTCGTAGCACTAGTAACAATAGCGTATGAGGAGAAGAGAGCCTCTGAGGGGAGGAAGGGTGGGTCGCATGTGAATCTATGAAAGACACCAATACTGGAGAACCACCTGTTTACAGGTAAGTAACAATAGTTCTTCTCCAGTATTAGGGGTGTCTTTCATAGATTCACATGCTTGAATAGAATAGATAGCAGTAACTCCTTAGCACTGGGATTGCAAGCATCTTCACAAGAAGTAAACACATAGCTTAAAAGCATATAGCAATCACAGAAGAGAAAGGAGGAGGGAACAGAGGCTCACCTTATTTAAAGAGATGGCGAAGCACTGCTTGCCCCACTGCGGTATCCGCCTCGTTGATGGAATCCAAACAGTAATGTCTGGTAAAGGTGTGCCTATTCGACCACGTTGCCGCCCGGCAAATCTGGTGCAGAGGCACTCCGGCAAACAAGGCGGTGGAGGACGCCATCGCTCTCGTCGAATGTGCCTTCACAGGACCCTGTAAAGGCTTGCCAGCTTGTTGGTGACAGTAGGATATGGCTGCTGAGAGCCATCTTGCAAGTGTCTGTTTTGTCACTGAATGTCCCCTTCGCATTCTTCCATATGCTACAAAAAGCTGATCTGATTTGCGGAAGGGGGCAGTTCTTGAAATGTAAAACTTTAGACAACGGCTGATGTCTAAGGAATGAAGGCGTTGTTCTGCCGGAGACTGTGGATTCGGAAAGAAATTCTTCAAGAAGACAGGTTCGTTCAGATGGAAATCTGTAGGCACTTTTGGCAAAAAAGAGGGATTGGTCCGAAGAGACACCCCATCTGGCTTGAATTGCAAATAAGGAGGCTTGATTGTGAAAGCATGAAGATCGCTGACACGGCGAGAAGACGTTAGGGCCAAAAGCAAAACGACCTTCCAGGTAAGAAACTTGTTGTCTGCTCTGTGGATTGGCTCAAAAGGAGGCTTCATGAGCTGTGACAATACCACGTTGAGCTGCCATGCCGGAGGCGGGCGTCTGATAGGAGGAAACTTCCTGAAGAGACCTTTAAAGAATTGTCTGATAATTCTGGATGAGCAGAGAGAGGTTGAGCCATCATGCCTGAAACGTGAAATAGCTGCCAGAAAGACCCTCAAGGTGGCATGAGAGAGGCCAGACTGAGCAAGGCTTAGAAAGAAGGGCAACAGCTGTTCTGGGGCAGAAGTGAGTGGGTGGACATTTGCTTCTGCGCACCAATGGCAAAACCGTTTCCACTTTAGTTTGTACGTTTGAACCGTTGAGGAAGCTCTAGCAGAAGCCAGAATCTCTCTGCATTCCTGGGGCATCTCTAAATTCGCGAATTCGAGGAATTCAGGTTCCATGCCCATAACTGAAGAGTGGTCGGGTCTGGATGGCAGACTTGGCCCTCGTCCATGGACAGAAGATCTGGACGTGGATGCAGACGAATGGGCGTGCATTGGGACAACAGAAGAAGTTCTGAGAACCAAGCCTGTCTGGGCCAACGAGGTGCGATCAGTATCAAGTGGCAGGGTTGCCTGCGCATCTTCCACAACGTCCTCGGCACCAATGGTATGGGAGGAAACGCATAGGCGAACAGGCCGCTCCAGTCCATGAGAAGGGCGTTGCCGCTGGACCCCGGATGAGGATGCCAGCTCGCAAAGGCGGGGCACTTCCGATTCAGTGGAGTGGCAAAAAGGTCCATCAGGGGACGACCCCAACAGCGGAACACCATGTCCAGAGTTTGTTGATGAAGCTCCCACTCGTGGGTAGACGATGTGGACCTGCTCAATGAATCCGCTAGGATGTTTGAAACCCCCGGCAGATGGACCGCCGTCAGGGAGATTCGATGATGAAGAGCCCAGTTCCAGATCTTCTGAGCTAGCCGAGACAAGGGCTGAGATCTTGTGCCGCCCTGTTTGTTCATGTAGTGCATGCTGGTTGTGTTGTCCGTTTGAACCAGCACGGACTCTCCTTGCACTACTGGCAGAAAAGATCTGAGAGCAAGGAAGATCGCCAGCAGCTCCAATCTGTTGATATGCCATGTTCGTTGTGACGGTGTCCACTTCCCTTTGATTGAAAGGTCTAGGAGATGAGCTCCCCAACCCTCCATGGATGCATCTGTGGTCAGCGTCAGATCCGGAGGAAGGGCCAGAAAGGAAACTCCTTCGTTTAGGTTGGATGGTTCTCTCCACCAAAGGAGACTGTCTTTCATGCGAGACGAGACTCTCACTAGATCGTTGAAGGATCCTGATACTTGGCGCCATTGCAGGTCTAGTTCCTCCTGAATAGGGCGAGTGCGGAGCCTGCAGTTCGGAAGCAGAGCGATGCAGGACGACGCCATCCCCAGAAAGGACTTCAACATGCGCACAGAAACTGACTGTTTTGAACGGATGAGGGTGACCAGACGTACTATTTTCACCTGTCGTTCTTGGGAAACGAAGGCTTTTGATAATTCCGTGTCGAGAATGGCACCCAGGAAGTTCCTTCTTTGTGATGGTGTTAAGTGTGACTTGTCCACGTTGATGGTCAACCCCAGTGACTCGAAAGTCCGCAGGCAGAGACTTGTGTCGTGAGCCAGCTGAAGAGGAGACGGAGATTTCAGAAGGCAATCGTCCAGATAAGGAAAAATCTGCACTCCTTGAAGACGTAGATAAGCCATGACTGGGGCCAGGACCTTCGTGAAAACACGAGGTGCCGAACGCAGGCCGAAAGGCAGCACCTTGAATTGGTAATGGACAGTGCCCACCTTGAACCTCAGAAATTGGCGATGTTGTTGCAGAATCGGCACATGAAAATAGGCGTCTTGCAGATCTATCGTGGACAGGAAATCTCCGCTGCAGAGAAGCCGCAAGACTTCTGACAATGTGAGCATGCGGAAAGACTGCTGTTTCAGAAAGAAATTGAGCGCCCTCAAATCCAGTATAGGCCGCCACTCTCCCGTCTTCTTGGCAATGAGGAAAAAACGTGAGTAGAAACCTGTCCCTTGTTGTGATACAGGAACCACTTCGACTGCACCTTTTAGAATGAGAAGACGAACTTGATGTTGCAATTCTAGAAAATGGGGAGGTGGCGGGCCTGATGGCGGAGAATGAGGAGGAATCTCTGTGAACTCCAAGGCATGACCCTTGTGAACAATGTCCAATACCCATTGGTCCGATGTTATCAGAGACCATTGGGAATAAAACTGCGAGATTCTCCCTCCAACTCCTTGCGTGACATGAGAGTCACTGGCGTTTGTTGTTGGCACCCCTATAAGTAGGTTTTCCTTTATAGGGTCGTGACTGATTTTGGCGATTAGACTGTTGAGAGGAGTAACGTTGATTGCCTTGGTTGAATTGGCGGTACTGAGTGTGTCCTCCTCGAAAATTCGTGGAAGATGAACCTCTTCCACGGGCGCCACGAAAGGGCTGCTTCTTAAATTGTAAGGAGACCAGCGATTTTGCTGTATCGGTGTCCTTTTTAATTGACTCAAGCGCCTCGTCAATGTGAGCGCCAAAAAGAGATTCACCGTCATAGGGCATGTCGAGTATCTTCGACTGGACTTCTTGCCGGAAAGAAGTGGATTTAAGCCAGCCCTGGCGGCGGAGAGCCGCAGCACTGGCGAGGATGCGAAATCCCGTACTCGCCACATCAATCGCGCAGTCAATCATTTCCTCTGACGCCCTCATGCCATCCTGGAGAACTTGCTGGGCTTCCGCTCTGGACGCTTCTGGAATTAGAGAAACGAATGCGGAAATGTCCGACCACATTTGCCTGTCGAAGCGACCTAGAATGGCCAACGCATTTGCAGCGCGTACCGATGTAGAGGACATGGTGGAAAATTTCTTCCCAATGGCGTCCAAACGTCGACCCTCTCTATCAGGTGGAGTAGTGAGAGGAGTCGCCGGATTACGGGATCGTCGCTGTGCCGCCTGTGTGACAACCGAGTCCGGTTTGGGATGCGACAGCAAACAAGCAGGTGAACCCGCAGGAGCCTTGTACTTCTTTTCCAGGCGAGGGACTTGTGCCGGCAAGGAGTTAGGAGAATGCATAATTCTTATCCCTTCTTTCCATACAAATTCTATGATTGGTATGGTGTGAATTTGTTTGTATGGTTTGTTTTTGAAATCGTAGAGAAAGCAATCTTCTTGCCGTTGTTCTCTCGGCAATTTAAAACGGTCTGCCGCTTTATTCATTAGCACATGGAAGCTTGCTGTATCAATGGTAGGCGCATCACCCGCCTCTGGCTGTTGCGGAGAAGGTGTCTGTATCCGATAGTCGTCGTAATCCGCCATATCTGGATCCTGATCATCGTCAGTATCCTGGTGTAATTCCCCTTCTTCACTGTCCGACTCATCCACCCCGTGCGCACCAGGTTGCGGAAGAAGAGGGGGGTGAGGGCGGGGAAGCTCTGTCAAAACAGGCTGCTCCAAAGACTGTGGATGGGTGGCAGGGCCGGAGTCCTCCGCCGGAGCGTGGCTTGGAGTACCCTGAGGGGTAGGCGGAAACCTTCTGTTGTAGTCATCCAGCATATGCTGGAGGTTTGAAAACAAAGAAACTGGAAAAGATGCCATAGGCAACTGGACAATTTGGTCATCCGGTTGGACCACTTCCTCCACGTCCTCCTGGTCAGAACTGGAGTCTTGACATTTTATAATCAATTCTGATGGACTGTGAGCTTCATCGTCATCATCTTCCCCCATAGATCCAGTCTCGTGATCAGTTGCCATCAAAGGCGAGGGTAATTGAAGATCAGGAGGCGGCAGCTGCATAGAAGAATCCCTGCCAGAGGTCAAGGAAGGCAGTGGTACCAGAGGCATGGTGGCAAAAGAACCCGAACCTGACGAGGATCCTGAACATGCCGCTGAAGAAATCGCCATCGTCGACGAGATAGGGCCCACTGAGGGATTCGTCGTCGACGGTATCGTCGTCGACGGAACGTGCGTCGACGGAGCCGTCTTTGCTGGAATCTGAGGAGACGGAAGCCTCGTCGACGGTGTCTTCGTCGACGGTATCTTCGTCGACGATACTTTCGTCGACGGTATCGTCGTCGACGGTACCTTCGTCGACGGTACCTTCGTCGACGGAACCGGCGTCGCCTTTTTCGACGACGACGCCGTCGTCATGGAGCTGGTCGACGGAGCACTCGACGTCGACGGGGCTCTCGTCGTCGGAACCATCGTTGCCTTCTTCGCCGACGATGCCGACGTCGACGAGGTGGTCGACGGAGAGGCCGACGTCGACGGGACCTTCGTCGACGATGAATTCTTCGACGTCGAAGAGGTTTTCTTCGTCGACGGCAACTTCGTCGCCGACGAGACAATAGGGATCGTCGACGGGATCGTAGTTCTCGTCGACGTCGAGGATGTCGACATCACCGTCGTCGACGACGAGGAAGCAGACGTCGTCGTCACAGAGGTCGTCGACGAAGACAGCAAAGCCAATCTTGTGGACGGAACGGTCGTCGACGAGCCCGTCGACGACCTGGGTGTCAGGACTGTCAGAATACTGATAGAGCCTGGGCAAGACGCCTGAGAGCCAGGTCTCGTGGGCGTTGACACTGAAGGCATAGAATGTGAAGATTGTGCCACAGGCAAGGCCAGCTTTTTCTTTTTCTGAAGAAAAGGCGAAGGCAAGTCTTGAACACTCCCACGCTTGGAAGGAACAGTGGAACAGCCTGACTGAAGACTTACTGCGTCTGACAGAACATCTTCTTTATCTTGGAGGCGCTTCAACCATATAAGAAGGCGACCTTCCCTGTCTCTGAGAGTCTTAGAAGGAAGAGCTCTACAGATTTTACATTCATCCACCTTGTGGTCAGGGTACAGGCAGTAAATACACTTTTGGTGGGGGTCCTTCTCAAACAAACGTAGTTTCCCACATGAAGAGCAAGCTCTAAACAAGGACTTCTTACTTGACATTCTTGGAAAAATAAGTTGAAGAGACAAACTTTGAAGAAAACTGAGCAGAGCTCAGGGAGACTCCCTTCACACGACGTGCGGTAGAAAATCTGAGGGCTTGAGCTTCTGAGGAGAAGGTTCTAGAGGGTGCGTGAGCCTGATTGGCTGCAGTTTGGACCAACATAATGACACTGATATGTTACAAATGAGTTTTTTCTCTTATACTGTCTTCCTATGGAAGTTACCATTGTAGAGGTTTTTACAGTGTATTATCTCTATTTTATTATTATATGATATTATCATTTATGTTATATTAGCATTATTGCTATTTTTTTATATACCGTGGGACTCCCACTTCGACGACGGGGAATATTCAAGCATGTGAATCTATGAAAGACACCCCTAATACTGGAGAACTAGTCCCTCTGTCGTCAGAGGTGCGGCAGGAACTCCAGTGGTGGTTGAGTCACGTGGAGGCTTGGAACGGTCGAGCCGTCTTCGGCTCCGTTCCAGATGTCCTCATAGAGTCCGATGCCAGTCGTTTAGGGCTGGGGAGCGCGTTGTGGAAATGTTTCCACCGGCGGCAGGTGGTCTCTGCAGGAGCTAGAGCTGCACATAAATTGTCTCAAGCTGCTCGCCGGTTCGTTCGCGGTCAGAACTCTGGCGCCAAAGAAGGTGTCCTGTTGCATCCTTCTAAGGATGGACAACGTATCGGCGGAGCGCTATCTCAACAAACTAGGGGGCACAAGATCCTCCATGTTAGTACAGCTAGCGAAGGATTTCTGGCATTACTGTCTGACCCATCAGATTTCTGTCACGGCGGAGTATATTCCGGGTCAGTCGAATGTGGTGGCGAATTGGCACTCGCGCCACCTGAAAGATTACAGCGATTGGCAACTCAACCCGAAAGTGGTGCAATGGTTGCAGAAGATATGGGGAACGTGTCTGATCGATCTTTTTGCGTCCCGGCTGAATCGTCAGATGCCTCTGTTCTTCAGTTGGAGACCGGATCTGTTGGCTCTAGCGACGGATGCTTTTTCCCAGGACTGGTCTCAGTCGCTGAATTATGCGTTTCCCCCCTTCATTCTGATTCCCCGGTTGTACTCCCGGGTTCTGCGTCAGAAGGCGGAATTGATTTTAGTGACTCCCCTTTGGAAGTGGCAGCCGTGGTTTCCGAGCCTCTTGGAGTTGTGCTGCGACCTTCCCAGGAGGATCCCGGGTTCTCCGACGCTGCTCCAGGGCCCTCAGGGAGAGATGCACCCGATGGTCCTGTCGGGGCATCTAACACTGATGGCCTGGAGACTTTCAGGAAACGTTGGCAAATGCCGGAGTTTTCGGAGCAAGCTTCAGCCTTCATTGATCAGGCCCTGGGCTCCCTCCACCAGGAAACTATATACTTCCGCCTGGAAAGGCTGGGTTCGTTGGTGTGTGGAACAGCACGTGGATCCCGTGGGGGCAGGACTACCCTGCATTATAAATTTTCTTTCCTCGAAAGCGGCGGAGGGATTAGCTTATCGTTCTGTTAATAACTTCCGCTCCGCGATTTCGGCGGGTCATTCCCAGATCGATGGGAACCCGGTAGGTATGCATCCTATGGTATGTAAACTCTTGAAGGGGATTCGGGTTGCGAATCCACCTAAGCCTAAATACACGTCTTTGTGGGATGTTTCTAAGGTACTCTATTTTCTCGCGAATTGGCCCCATAATGATCTTTTGTCTAGAAAACAACTTTCAGCAAAACTCGCTATGTTACTGTGTCTGTCGGCTTGCCGACGTTCTTCTGATGTGAAGGCCCTGGATATTACGGGTAGAGTATTTACCCCTGAAGGGGTTTCTTTTAATATAACGGCCAGAACTAAAACAATGTCTAGATGTGTTGATTATTATGCTTTTCCTAGCAATACCAAACTGTGTGGTTCACTGTCTTAAGGCATATGAAGAATGTACAAAGAATGTACGTCCTCAGGGTGTTTCCCAATTATTGATTGCTTTACAGAAGCCTTTCAGACATGTTACTGCGGCTACTATAGCCAGGTGGTTGAAATATATTATGCAGGAAGAGGGCATTGATACCCAGGTGTTTGGAGCACATTCTGTTCGGGGCGCAATGGCGTCTAAATGTTTTATGCCGGGTTGTACTATTCAAGATATAATGCATTCAGCTGATTGGTCGTCTGAATCCACTTTCAAACAGTTTTACTATAAGCCGGTGGGTGATATTTCCTCTGTGGTGTTTCAAGAGCGTTAAACTAGCATAATACGAAGCCTGCGGTCCTGTAATAGAATATAAAATTAGCTAGCTATAGTGCCAAGAATATTCAATTCTATTAAGGACACGGAGGCGAGGATTATCCCACCCGGTTTATTACATGTATTGTAATATTATGCCCACCCTGATAGGATCTGTTTGACAGATTTTACGGGCGTCTTTTTTCTCATTTTTTCAGGTTCTGAAAAGAAGATGGACTGAATGTCCTGCGGATTTATGGAATTCTTTCCAGTTGACTGTTCTTCCACGTTGGAGATGATTCATGTTGGATCGATGTTGTTAATGGACTCGTGTTCGGAGCAATGAAAGAGGACTATATCCGGTGTTGCCTAGTTCTTATGGGCTATGACAGGCAGTGATGTATGTTTGCATCATGGGAAATTAGGTATTTTACAAATACAACGTTTTTCATTGGCTGCTGTGTGTAGCATTAAAAGAAAGAGAAGCATAATCCTCGCCTCCGTGTCCTTAATAGAATTGAAAATTCTTGGCGCGATAGCTAGCTAATTTTATATCCTGCTGTAATTTGAGTGTAGGCAGAACAGTAAACCCAGGGGCAGTGGGGGATTACGAATAGGTAACCTAAAAAGAACTGTGCATGTGCAACTTTCCTTCCTCTTCCAGTGACCCTGAGATGGAGGGATGAAGGCTTAAGATACATAAAAAGTTGATGAAAAGTGTTAGGAAGCTGTGCTTTTTCAACATCCTGTCACTTTGGCCAAATCATGTAATCTCCGAGTGCCTATGATTAAAGAATGAGTCCTTGTGTAATGTAACAGGTACTCATTTGAAGTGCTCCAATGCCTTTGGGGCATGCATGATGCTATAGAAAACAGAATAAAAACGAAACAGTAGCAGCATTTGTGGGCAGGCCAGACGTAGGCATTAATGTATTGTCCATAGCATTTATTTATTGCAGTGGAAGTGGCCTGCATTTCAGCCACAATATGAGTAGCTTCTCCACTTATGTGATTGACTGTTTCTCACTTCACTTTAAAAAACACTAACTTTTAATGAATACTTTCCAGATATTCTAATCTAAGGGTAATTAACTGCATGTTAAAGAAATACACTTTCTTGAACTTAGATGGAAAGCTTATATTCTAGCATGATGTTTGCTGAATGATTTACATTCCAAATATGTTCAAAGCTTGTGCACTGGCTATTAGTCAGAGTGAACTTGACTTGTCTCTCTCTGTTAATCTCTTGGCACACCCATTTATTTTCCCAGGTGCTCCTTCTGCTAAGTTGCTATATTCATATGGAAATTGAAAGCTAGGCAGAAACACAAATAGGAGTGCAACCCTTTCCAAGTTATACTGTTTACATATGGTGCTGTTAGAACTATTGAAAGTTAGGGGAATGAATGGCGCAGTTAGGCTGTTATCCTGGAGGTGCTCAAACCTAGAACATCATGCACCTTTTGAGATATCACCATAAAACCACTACAATAGCCTAATTGATGTGTGACTTCCAGTCCTGGAATTAGAAAACATTTATGCAGAGAGCACATACATTGGTAGCCAAGGCATGTGAACAGAAAGGGGGTGCAGTCAAAAGGAATAGAGTCATGAAAAACAGAGTCTTGTTGTCAAATTAAAAATTTACTTTGATTAACCTCTGCTGTAAAAAAAGTGGCAACAAGAACAAATGTGACAGTAAATTTGTTGAGCTTAATTGGTCACAAAGGCTGCATTATAAAATATCTTATGGATTAAGGCTACTTCTGCAGAAATACTTACATGAGCAGCAAATCCAGGCCATAATAACGGTAAGATGACTCTGGGGGTTAATGCAGTAGCAGGAGATCTGAGTTTTGTCTAAAGATTTGGCTCATAATGCTGCAGAGATTGGTAGTGTGTTGCCTGTAAAACACATTGTGTAACATTTCAATCACAACTTTTATTTTATGTAGATCAGTAGTTTGGTTTTTGCTTTAGACAAAGATGCTTTTATTATTTGCAGTTCACATATTGCAATCTTTCTAATACAGCACAGTGAGCTATGAACCAGCATCAACAAGCTGCTTGGCAAACTGCATGTCAAGGGTTTAGAACTTTATTGTTTTCTTTCTCAATTTTTCATATAAGGGTGCTAAAAATTGTGCATAGTTAAGTCTTATAACTGCAGACAGCCTGAAGCCCTGCGTTAAGTTTTAAATCCTGACTTTCTATTTCTCTCAGCTATGCATTCTTAATATGCAATGCCTACCTTCTTATAGTACATGCATACATCTTGTATACAAGGGGTAAACAAAGTCAAAAACCTGCCTCAAATGTTTTTTCTAAGTACTTGACTCGTAAAGGGATGAGCTGCATGTCTTTGTTTCCCCTCCACTGAATTAGCATTTAGGTATTAGGCTGCAGGTGGCTCCCAGACCGAATCATTCTTGAACAAAAGGAGGGCTGATGGCCCCTTAAATTAGGTTTTTGTTTTGGGTCCAACTTGAATTATAAATGAGAAAGCTCCTTCGCCATCCCCAGATTCATGCACGGAAAAGAAAGCAGAAAACCTGTGGGTACTGCTCATTGTATCCCATTGTCAGCAAATTACATTGGGAAACATTTAAGGCACATTTCAATGGGTCCAGCCAGAATACCAGTTCTGGCT
Organism: Lissotriton helveticus; assembly: GCF_964261635.1. Classification (NCBI taxonomy): domain Eukaryota; kingdom Metazoa; phylum Chordata; class Amphibia; order Caudata; family Salamandridae; genus Lissotriton; species Lissotriton helveticus. Next base: position 844,055,681 of record NC_136067.1, on the reverse strand, counting down.
GAATAATAGCGGTCTCATTCTTCGGTCTCATTCTTCTGACTGCTTAGATCAACGCTGCTGCCCAGTAAATGTTTATAACTGTGCAACCTTCTGAGTCAGGTTCTTTTTAAAATCTGGGATTTAGGTGCCACAAGAGTAAATAAACCTCTCTGTGTGAAATACACTTGTTTTCGCTCTTTTTGTAAACAAAAGTTTGGAGTAGTAATTGCCAGACTTATATTGCTGAGGGCAACACTCACAAGCACATTCAGTTCCTTGGTGCACATAGCCTTGACTACAGCGCACAGAGATCTTGCACTGCCGCACACAGAGGAAAACAATTAGAGGGAACATTGGTCGCCGGTGCAGTTGCACGTCGGGTCCGCTAGGGGCGCGGAGCACAGAACGCATTCTGGACATTCTTGGATTGCTTTCTCCACACATCTTGTCTGCACGGCTTCCCTCGGAAGGGATTTGCTGCCATTTTAACCGGTCCTCGGAAGCTTGTTTCTGGTCCAGGGAAGGCATAGCTTGGCAGTTCGGGCTGGACTGTTCCCATGAGGCACAGGGTTAGACTGATTTGCATATAGCCATGTCTGAACTGGGGTGGCAGAGTGGGCTAAAGAACGGTGATGGATTCACCCCAGATCTTTTGACCCCGTGTGAGTGTTTGATTGGTTCAGATGCTCCATCCATCACCACCCCCTTTTGAACCGCTTTTGGCCGCCATAAGTGTGGCAGGGTATGCTCAGACGCGAGTCCCTTGCTCACTTTGCCACTGGATTCAAGCAAGCCGGGCTGAAGACGGCTGTAATGCCAGAAACCGGTCCTCGGAAGCTTGTTTCCGGTCCAGGGAAGGCATGGCTCGGCAGTTCGGGCTGGACTGTTCCCATGAGGCACAGGGTCAGGCTGATTTGCATATAGCCATGTCTGAACTGGGGTGGCAGAGTGGGCTAAAGAACGGTGATGGATTCACCCCAGATCTTTTGACTGGGTGTGAGTGTTTGATTGGTTCAGATGCTCCGTCCATCACCACCCCCTTTTGAACCGCCATTTTATGATGAGCACACGGAGATTACACACCTCAATCAGAGGTGCCACCTAGTAGAGAGTTTTGTGCCATTCAGTTAGTTTCTTGTGCTCTTGCCAAGCAGTTGTATCCCGCAGAACAGTTTCCCTGTCAGCCCATTGTAATTAGAGGGCGCATGTTACGAATAGGTTGAATCCCTGCAATATTACAGAGCATTGGTCAGGTAACAGGGCCCTTTTCAATATCAACAGGTAGTGTCTACCTGTCAGGCACCTGGGAACGTATCCCCCTACATCACCTCAACCTACACAGTGTAACAATACTTTTAAAAACATTTTTTATGTGTTTATTGATTTTCAAAGAGAAAGTACAACCATGAGAGCATCCATTATTCGTACAGACACAGATATACAAGCTTACCGATTGACACAGTCCAGGCATAAGCATTTGATGGTACATAGTGGAACTAACATTTTTTATAACACCTTCTCGTAACTTTAGTGCATGGGCTGAGAATTTTGGTGAGAAGTGCACACAATATAGTATTGTTCAGTATTCACTTGAGTATTTGCAATATACTACATTGTTTAATATCAACAACAAAATATCCATAGGCACGACTGGTGCAATGACACGGAGAAGGCTATTTAGAGGTCTAAAGTACATAGTATGATCACCCTGGAGCGCCTCGGGTTGATATACCTATAGCTGCTGTATTTCCGCACTTGCGGCGGGGGCATCTAGTGGATGCCTCAATAGATAATTTTTCAAAGGGTCCCAAATTTCCTTGGGTCGTGACGTAGGGGGGAGCAGTTTCCCCATAGTTATCCATCTGCTCTTGCCAATATATCAAATCAGTAAGCCAATCCTTAAATTTGGATGCCCTCCCTCTGCTCCATCTGCACGCAATGCTTGGCCATTATTAGAGCTGTTGTAAGGTAGTGACGATGTGGTTTGTCTATTAATTCAGTGTAGCCCAATAAAGCCACTAAAGGTATGGGTGGCAAGTTAAGTGTTGTCATTGCCTCTAGAGCCACAAAAACCTGACTCCAATAGTCATGTATACGAGGACAGTCCCAAGCTAGGAGGAAGTCGCCCTCCCCCATGCCACATCTATTGCATCTATCTGAGTCGATCAGCTTATATTTGTACATTTTGACTGGTTTGTAGTACAAGCGGTGTAGAAATTTGAAGTGCGTAATGTGGAGTCTACTACTCGCTAAAATTTGCTCTGTTTGAATACAATATGTCCCGTTTATCTGTGAGTTCATGGCCTAGCTCTTCGACCCAGTGTGTACGAACAGGGCATGGGGTCCGTTTTGTTGAGTATCTACTGTGTGGTAGTGTGTGGAGACAATATGCCCTGAAGAGGTAGCAGGTGCAGAGAGGCTAATGTCGGGGGCTGCAGTGGGAAAGCTGGAGTATTATGTCGCATTCCCTGTCGGAGCCGAACATATAGAAATACGTCCAGTGGAGAGGACGGAGCCTCACAGATAGTTGCCCCAGTGAGAGAAATGTCCCATAGCGGTAGAGGTCTCCCCAAGTTGAGATACTCGTCCGTTCCATGACCTTACGAAACCTCGCCTGTTGGAGTAGTTGCATTTGGGGATGTAAAGGAGCAGGAGTAGTGGGGAATAAAGCATTGGGGCTTTGAACAGGTTCATCATGCGCCACCAGGCAGTGACCGTGCAAGAGATCGACGTGGATTCTTTGTCTCAAGGCTGGGGAGTGGTGCATATCATGTATGCAAGGGGGACAGCGACCTGCAGCATATACGTGAGTGGGTGGAACCAGTAATAAGCATAATGCGCTTGGGCACATGTATAGTATAGCTTCAAAGTTAGGAACATCAAATCCCCCTAAAGAGTAGGGTCTGGAGAGTGTATTCCATTGTAGCCGCAGTTGTTGTCCCCCCCCCAATATTAACCTGATCATTTCTGAACGCACTGCTTTGAAAAAGTGCATGCCAGGGTGAAGCAGGATATTCAGGAATAAATACAGTAGTTGTGGGAGAACCACCATTTTAATTAATGAGGTGCACCCCGCCATAGAGAGTGGCTGTGAGATCCATTGTGTAACGCAGCTTAAGATATGGTCTAGTGCTTTGCCATAATTGAGGCTCAGTAGCTCCTCTCGGTCCCTGGAGATGTGTATGCCTAGATATCTCATGTCGGTGTTGCACAACTCTAGTGGATAATACAGTGGGAATTGTGTGGCCGCAGAGGTGAGGGGGAATATTTGGGACTTCCCCCAATTAGTATGAATTCCGGATAGCTTCCCAAAGATAATAAATTCACACAGAAGTGGGTTTATGTTTTGCTGCAGATCTTTAACATAGAGAGTATATATCATCCACGTAGAGGGAGATGAGTATCTGCTGCAACTTACAATGTAATTATTTACAACAAGGGGTGGTGATGGACAGAGTCTCTGAATTAAGCAGAATACTCTCACCCAGTCAAAAGATCAGGGCTAGATCCAACACCGTTTTTTAGCTCATTGCACCATCCCAGTTTCAGAACCTGGCTGTATGCAAATTAGTCTGTCCCTGGCCCAGTGCATCATGGGAACAGGGCAGACCAGACTACAAAAGCCAATTCTTACACTGGGAAGGAAACAAGCTTCCGGGGACCGGTTTCTGGCATTTCAGCCGTCTTCGGCCCGGCTTGCTTGAATCCTGATGGTGCAATGAGCAAGGGACTCACATCTGAGTATACCCTTCCACGCTTAGGGTGGACAAAATTATTTACAACAAGGGGTGGTGATGGACAGAGTCTCTGAATTAAGCAGAATACTCTCACCCAGTCAAAAGATCAGGGCTAGATCCAACACCGTTTTTTAGCTCATTGCACCATCCCAGTTTCAGAACCTGGCTGTATGCAGATTAGTCTGTCCCTGGCCCAGTGCATCATGGGAACAGGGCAGACCAGACTACAAAAGCCAATTCTTACACTGGGAAGGAAACAAGCTTCCCAGTGTAAGAATTGGCTTTTGTAGTTTGGTTTGCCCTGTTCCCATCATGCACTGGGACAGGAACAGACTAATTTGCATACAGCCTGGTTCTGAAACTGGGATGGTGCAATGAGCTAAAAAACGGTGTTGGATCTAGCCCTGATCTCTTGACTGGGTGAGAGTTTTCTGCTTAATTCAGAGAGACTGTCCCTCACCACCCCTTGTTGTAAGCAACTTACAATGTAGCGCTTTGTCCTGATGGTGTTGCCTCAGCCGAGCCGCCAATGGCTCAACCACCAGGGCAAAGAGCAGAGGGGAAAGTGGGTAGGTCTGCCTAGTGCTCCTAGTGATGGAGAAGGCTAGAGACATCTGCCCATTAATCAAGACTTCAGCTGTTGGAAGTCAGTATAGCAGACCTATCCAAGAGAGAAACAGTGGAGGGAAGCCCATTCGTTGTAATAACCCTAGGAGATAGTCCCACTCAACTAAGTCGAACGTCTTGGGCGCGTCTAAAAAGACTGCTGCCAGCACTAGGTCGGGATCCACATTATGCAATATGGAAAAAAAGGTACTTAAGTTATGCGTGGTCGCGCGATCGGGATAAACCCAGCCAGATCGGGCAGGACAAGTTTCTCCATTCATAAATTTAATCTATTGGCTAGGATCTTGACTAGAATGTTAGCATCGTTATTGATGTGAGGCAGTGGCCTATAAGAATCACATTGATTTGCTGGCTTGCCGGGCTTCAGGAGGGAGGTATTGAGTGCGTCTCTCATTGAGGGTGGGAGTATTCCAGTCTTAAAAGGCATCTTCATTCGCCTTGTTTAGAATAGGGGTTAACTGATCGATGTATGTTTTGTAGAAGTCAACAGGGAGCCCGTCTAGACCAGGGGCCCTGCCGGACTTCATGTGCATGATTGCTTCCTGTATCTCATCCAATTTAAAGGGTGCACACAGGAACTCTCTTTGTGAATCGCCCACCCACCCCAAGGCTACATCCTCAAGATAGCTAGCTAGATTGAGAGAGTCTCGTCTGCCTGAGGTGTATAGAGTAGAATAGTGAGCGATGAACGTATCTAGTATATCAACAGTGTCTCTGTTCAACTCTCCATCAGGACCCACAATTTCAAGGACGTAATTAGAGAAGCAGGGCTTCCATATTGTCTCTGCTAGAGCCCTGACTGGGAGCTCGCCCTCTCCGTACCTCCGGCAACCCAGTATTTACCTCTAAATTTAATCTTGCGGTCAGCAGTTTCTGTGTAGTATGAATGCTTTTCAGCACCCATAGAGAGCAGAATCACCAGACTCTTGAGTTCCGTTTCTAGTTTCTGCAATGTTCCTTGGATGTCACGCAGGACTCCAGATCTTTTCAGGATGCAAAACCAACAAATTGTGACCTTAAAGGCCTCCCACACTGTTTCAACACTGTCCTCGGACCCCATGTTCCTTTGGAAAAAGTCTGTGATTCCCTTTCCCCGTTCACGGTGGAATGCTGCGTCAAGTAGTGTGAGGAGTGATAATCTCCAGACAGTACGTGGAGCACCGTATTCAGGGGGGGGCGAGCGTCAGCCTTACAGGAGAGTGATCTGAATATGTGCTCGCTAGGTATGCAACTGCGATTATCGACGGGCCTAGGCCACGTGATACTAGACAGTAATCCAATCGAGCCCAGGATGTGTACGTGGCTGCGTAGTATGTGCCTTCAGTGGTTTGCGGGTGTACATGGTGCCATGTATCTAACAATCCATTATCAGCCACTATGTCTCGCAGCACCTTGTGTAATCTAGTGTAATGATGTGGTGCAGGGTTAGATCTGTCCATGGCGGGGTTGAGAGTGGTGTTGAAATCTCCCCCCATATAATGTGAGTAGAGCCTATCTCCATAATTTTCCCCCGGAGCATGGGAAAGAAATCCGGGGATTCGATATTGGGGCCATAGCAACATACCAAGGAGACGATTCCGCTCCCAGCCTGCCCCATGTAATGCAGTAGCGCCCATGTTGATCCTGCGACAAACCAGCTAGGGCAAATGGAGTACGTTTTTAACAAGTATGGCTGTGCCCCTAGAGTAGGAGGATAATATTCTATGGTCCGCCCATTTATGTGCAAAAGTATTATCGTACCTAGGATTTAAGTGGGTCTCTTGGAGCAGTGTGATTTGGACTTGGTGTCAGTCGAGATATGCTAGAATCTGCCGACATTTAAGTGGTTTGCCTAGTCCTCGGACGTTCCACGCGAGGACATGCAAGTTCTGCTTAGACACTGGATTTGTCATGCACCGAAGTGGTATATAATGTGTAGAGCAGTGTTTGTACTGTTTCTGCAAAATGAAGAAAAGAACTGTAATGCCTCTGCCTTTCGTATTCTCCTGTGGATGGCGTGTCAAACGCGCAGTCAGGGGGGAACTCCTAGGCTCATGCACGGTTACACCCCACCCTCAGAATGCTCCCACATAGTCGGAGGTTGCAGCACGCCCCGTCCCGAAGTTACTATACTTAAGGATGCTCCCTCGCAGTCTCATCGTTCCATGGAGTCGCGGGGAGGTAGTATCCTGGAGAGGCAGTGATCTTGACATTATAAGTATGGCACAACCGAATCCTATTGAAAGGACTTTGAGTGGCGCTGATCCTTTCCTCAAAGGCAAGACGTTTTAAACTAAATATTTTTTCCATTTGTTTTCTGAATCCAGTGTTCGACTATAGACACTCCTTCCCACCCAGTTTCTGAGGCTCATGGGGCAACATCCTTTTTTTAGACAAAGTACTTGATCTAGCCCCTTTTAATGGCACTCATTATTTATAGTGATACATACTACTATAACCTACATTTATTACCTTGTACACGCATTCAGCATTCCATAAAGAGAGAGTGTGTGATTTATGTTAAGTGTGTGTTTGTCTTTTATTTTGTCTTTTTTTACATCAGCAGCACATAACACTGGCTAAATCGTCACTGATAACGATAATGGAATATATCACAATATTTTTTCTTCCAGATACATAATATGTAGCATAACTATTGAGGTATTGTATACAGTGCTTGTTTATTTTGACATGTCCACCATGTAGTAGTATCTACATGTATATACACCTTCTTAGGTCTCGGCTAGCGTAGGCTGCGCACATGCGCAGTCTCGCCGGCGAGATTTAATGACTTGGAGTAGCGAGGTTAAGCACCGCCCCTCTTCTCCATTGGCTGGCCTCCTAAACGGTGGCCAGCCATTGGTGAAGAGGTCCCACTGACAACATTCTATCGATCTAAGCCCTGTCCTTTTCGGATTGGGGGCGTGTTTTCGACTTTCTTTCTCCCCACTTCTCTATTGGCTGAACAGTCAAAAACACGCCCCGAGTCTGAAAAGGACGAGGCTTACAGACAATGGCGAAATGAAAATCGATGAAGTTGTGTCCTCTGTGAGCCTGTCTGCCTTCATAAACACTCCCTCCCCCGTCCCAGGAACCGCCTTCGCCTCCCTGCCCGTGTAGCCCGCCTCCCTTCGTGCATTTGAGTATTAATCACCAACGACCATTGTATTAAATGGAAGTTGAACATTGTATTTACTTTTGTTTAGTTGATAAGCCGTCATGCTTGGCTACGGGGTCTCGCCCATGTTTTTAAAGGGAATATTCTGATCACTACGGAGGTTGCCGTGTTTAACTGTTGCTTCGGGCTGGCTCGCGTGAAGCGGGGTGACCTGCGTGTCAAGCGCTGTGCTTTCTGTAACCCATTCAGAGGGCCGGGTGTCGCCTCGCACGCGTTTAACGACGGGGCGGAGCCGCGCGCAGAAGCCTTGCTGATATCTGCCGGCTGTTGAGCGGGTCGTAAAATGGCGGCGGTGAGTCGCGCCCGTGGGGGCCCTGGCAGCGTCGCAGCTGGCTGCGGGGAGGCCTCGGAGAGTGGTCTGGAGCCCGTCTCCTAAGAGAAGACCATGTGCCCGGTGTGCCTGGACATCCTGCTGCGGCCGTTGACCATGCAGTGCCGCCACTCCATGTGCCTGCTGTGCTTCCAGCGCACCGTAGAATTGGCCAGCCTGTGCTGCCCGCTTTGCCGCTCGCGCATTTCCAACTGGGGTCGGCAGCGCGGCCGGGACAAGACCCTGGTGGACCGGGAGCTGTGGGAGCGGGTGCGCCGGAGTTTCCCGGAGCGCTGCCGCCAGAGGGAGCAGGACGGCACCCCACCGCAGACGGTGCAACAAGGTGCGGAAGGGGCAGCGCTGTCATCCTAGGTGCCCTGCAAAAGGGCCGCCGCCGCAGAGTGGCCTGCTGTGCTTGCTGGGAGCCGTCACTGCCCTGTGACTGATACCACCAACAACTGGTCGGTGAGCGGCTCAACACGTGAGCAGTCACTGCACTGACCTGTTTATTTAGCGGCTGCCCATGCACTCTAGGCGCACAGTAGCGTGGGTCGATGTTGTTCACGCTTTAGATATGCTTTGTAAATGCTGCTCCATTATCTCCTTACAAAGGTGCTGTTCACCCCTACACCTGCACCTGCAATAGTGACACAGCGAACAGAGTTGCTTCCTAACGAAACAAGCCTTGATGCTGGTCATTTACGTTCACTCGTATATTACCATTTTCTTCTTCAAAACTTTATCTCTTATGTTTATGACGCAAGTTATCAGGGGCGTAGCTTCAGGGAGTTGGGAGAGTTACATCCCTAATAAATACATTTTCTGGAAAATGGTTGGGTACACTTTTTCAGTCTGGTATGCTTAGGTGTCGTTTGGATTTTACAAGGAATTGTTACATAAACACAGACAAACACCCTCTCTGCTTTGAAAGTCTTAAAAAATGTTGGTTATTTTACAAAATATTGTTTTCTCTCACTTAGTACCCTTATCACATCGCAGACGTTTCCCTTTCCACTGCCCCTTTATCCTCTATCGTGGGCCCTGCTTGTCGTATGCTGTATTTTAAAATGGTATGTCGGCGTGATAGTTGTAAAATCTGAAATCCACCTCAATCTTACTTACCAGCTACGCCCCTGCCAGTTATTACAAAACACTCCTGCGTGTACTTTGCCCACATGTTGTTGTGAACTTGTTTAATGGAAATTCTTTCTTTCTCGATGTTTCGCTTTTACAAATCTCTGCCCTAAATACCACTGATGTTGGTAGCTGTGCGTGTCTGGTGTATACACACTTACTTTATACTTTTGCTAAACTCCTGCATAAACACCCCAATAATAGCGCTCTGAAATGTAATGACTCCGTCTCAGATTATAGCTTCTTATTCACTTTTAATCTTGGTGTGTTCTGATAACCTCTCCCTTTTGGTGTATACACGTTTACTTTATACTTTTGCCAAACTCCTGTACAAACACCCCAATAATAGCGCTCTGAGATGTAACGACTCCGTCTCAGATTATAGCTTCTTATTCACTTTTATTCTTGGTGTGTTCTGATAATCTCTCCCTTTAATGGAGTGCCTTTTTAGGTCTCGGCCTGCGATAGCTGCGCTTGCGCAGTCTCGCTGCCGAGATTTCATGAGATAAAGAGAAAGGTAAAGCGAGGTAAAGCCCCTTCCCCTCTTCTCCATTGGCTGGCCTCCTAAACGGTGGCCAGCCACTCACCCGGAACCCCCAACCTCTCCTCCGACTGAGTGACCGCCGCAGAGCCTCGCCCCGCCTCTGTGTGTGTGTGTGTGGCTCTGTGTGTGTGGCTCTGTGTGTGTGTGGCTCTGTGTGTGTGTGTGTGTGTGTGTGTGTGTGTGTGTGTGTAGGTGTGTGTGTGTGTAGGTGTGTGTGTGTGTAGGTGTGTGTGTGTGTGTGTGTGAGTGACTGTGTATGTGTGTGTGTGTGACTGTGTGTGGCTCTGTGTGCGTGTGTAGCTCTTAGGGTGTGTGTGTGTGTGTAGCTCGTTGTGTGTGTTTGGCTCTGTGTGTGTGTGGGGCTGTGTGTGTATGTGTGTGGCTATGTGTGTGTGCGTGGGTGCAAATGCAATAGGTCTCACATTTGCGACAGATTAAGCTATTGGCATTGTAAATGACAATGCCATTTATTTATGTTTCCAAAACCAACACATAAATAAAAAAAAATGTCATTTACAATGCCAATAGCTCTAACTTTTGCAAAGGCAAGACCGTTGCATTGTAAATGCTTGTTCTATTTTACTTTGAATTTTAAGTTTGAGTGTAGAAGGGATCCTTTGGTCCGGATGAAGAAGCTAGGGGAGGGCTTCGAAACACGTTGACATAGGAGAAACAGCTAATTACAGTTTTTCTCTCCATCTCTTTCTCCACTTAAATACCACCTCAACGGAACATTAAAGTCTTTTTTCCATAGAGTCAGGTATTTTTTAGTAAATTCACTCCTCCACTCCCTCCTGACCCTTCCACTCACATACCTACACTACATATAGTCTTGTTCAACAACAAGTGCTCCGGCGTAGTCGTAGGTTACAGCATGCCCCGTCACGCAGCAGGCGGGAAGACCCCTATGATGAAGCATGACACCAAGGGCCATTTTGGTGTGTGAGGGGTATTTAAACAAAGCTGTGTGCTTTACACTACTGTAGGAGACACACCTAGTTCCGGTTCTTCCTCTAATGGGTCTGGACGCCAGCTAAAAAACCAAGGTAGTTGGTGATTCATCCTAGAAGCAAAGAGGTCCTCTTGACATGGACCCCATTTGAGCGCGATTGCCTGAAACCAGATTGAATCCAATTTCTATGCACTGGAGTCCCTCAGGTGACGGGAGTTCCAATCTGCTGTATGGTTCAGACGAACCAGTAGATATTCTGCAGTCGCTGAGTTCTTGTTCGCCAGAAAATGATCCCAGAAATCTCTGGCCAGATCCGCCTATGCCTTGGGTTAAGTACCCCCAGATGACTTTTGTATTGCACTGCTGACACATTGTCCATCTTCAGAAGTTTGGAACAAGAGACCCTGTTGGCAGCTAAACTCCGAATCGCAAACCAACACGCCGGAGTTCTAAACAGTTTGTGTAGAGTCCCTTCTGCGTTTGACCACGGTCCCCCCCGGTGGTAAGTTGTCCGCATCTGGCTCCCCATCCGTATTGACTCGCATCTGATTCTATGATCGGGTCTGGCTTCGAGCCATAAATGGCTCTGCCATTCCACGTCGGCATATGGTCGAGCCAAAAACAAAATTCCATCTTTGCTTGTGTCGATAGTTTGACCTCCTGACTGTAAGACAGGCCCCTTCTCAGATGTTGAGCCTTGAGACGCTAACGTGCTCTGTAGTGTAGGGGTCCTGGGAAGATTGCTTGTATGGAAGACGAGAGAAGGCCCACCAGTCTGGCCAGTTGTCAGAGAGAGAAGCGTTCTTTCTCTAAAGACCTGCATAATTCTCTGCGAATGAGAGTTATTTTCTTGTGGAGCAGTCTGAGAAACAGGTCTACCATGTCTATCTTGAAACCCAGAAATTCCAACTGTTGTGAAGGAGTGAATTCCGACTTCTGAAAATTGATGATGAACCCTAGGTTCTGTAACAGAGAAAGTATCGATTGTAATTGCGCTTCGAGTCGGACGATTATGATGCATTATCGGAATGTCGTCTAGATAGACTGAGTCTGACACCTCTTGTCCAAAGCCATGTCATAGCTGGGTGCAGCACCTTGGTGAAGCACCATGGTGCGGATGAGAGACCGAAGGGGAGGCATGTGAATTCGAAGAACTGTCCCCTTCATACAAACTGTGGAAACCTTTGATGAGGCGAAAAAATGGGAATGATGAGGTAGGCGTCCTTTAAATCCAACCTGACGAGCCAATCGTCCAGGAGTAGGGCGTCTTGAAAGAGGTGGATCCCCTCCATTTTGAAATGATACATCACCCACATGTTGAATTCTCGTAGGTTAATAACTGGTCTGAAGCCCTTGTCTTTTTTCTGAACCAGAAAAAATATTGCTGCAAAACCCAGTGGGATGTTGAATTGTGGTTACGATTGCCCCTTAGTGTAACAAGTCTTGAACCTCTGTCGACTACCTGCATCCCTCTTGTGAGAAAACTAGGGGTCAAGGGTCCCGTCTCTGTCTGGGGGTACCGTACAATTCTATGTGGAAACCCTCCACCATCTGTAATACCTAAGCGTCCCCCGTGATCGAAGCCCACGACTGGTGAAACCATCTTAACCTGCCTCCCACCTCTGGTAGGACAAAAGGGGTATCTCTCACCGCTAGGACCTCCAAGGGTGTTGTTTGCTCCTTTGAAAGAGCCTCTGCCTCCACGACCGTTGCCCCAGGTGGGGTAGAAAACTGCTGTACTTTTTCTGGTGCTGCTATTGCAAGGATCTTCGAGTCTGGAACTTGTGGGCGTCGTTGTTCCCTCAGCTGGGGGTATCGCCCCCTACCAGCCCGCCAAAAACCTTTTGATTAAATACTTTCTGAATAGATTGGCGAGCTTTATCCAGGGATGAAAAGGTTGTCACAAACTTTGTGAGCTCCTTATTAAACGGATCTCCAAACAATCCTCAGTTTGCCAGTGGCCCGTCCTCTGTGGGTGCCAATTCTCCAAGTTTGGGCTCTATTTTGATTAAAAAAGAGCGGTGTCGCTCTGTCGATAATGCACATTTGCGTTCCCCAGGAAGCATACTGCGCTTTGAGCCCAGCCAGAGAAAATTACTGGATGAATCAGCTCACCTGATTCACGAGCCGCTTCTGCCAGGTCAAACATTTTCGTGATAGGCCCTAGAATATCTAAGACTTTGTCCTGGCACGACCTCTAGGACCGATTCAAACCTTTCTTTGGATCTTTGATAAACTTGGTGATAACGGTTGCCATCTTGCCGTCTATATCTGGAGTGCATACCACTTTGAGGTCAGAGACTGTCTTGGGCAATCTGCCCCTAGGCAGCCCCTGACCTTTTTATCCATTGGCTTCCGAATCCGTGAAGCCACATACTTTGCCACCTTGGTGGTGGGAAACCAATCGGTAGAGTGGGGATGATAGATCTCATATGGGTCCAAAAGATCCTGGCAGTCCCTCGCGTCATGAGTATCTGCCCCCTGGTCCTCCAGCCTGGGATGTTTGGCGCCGCCTTCTGGTCGCCAAGGTCTACTCAGGGCTGTTTCTTAACCAGAGTCCTCGTCTAGATTTTCGGAATCTCCCCGGTATTATCATCTACCTCCTGCGGAGAGTAGGTATGATCATCATCTGGGGTCGGTCGAGGCTGGGAATTTGGTTCCCGCAGAATTTCTAGGCACTCTCTTAAAAAGACATTGCACAATCTTTCAAATACATCCACTTGTGTGGTGCTCGCCCCGGCCCTAAGGCTAGATTTTGCCTTTCGTTTCCCCTTGCGGACACACTGAGTATCCTCATTGGGGTTCTGTCACCCCCTTTCCCCTATCAGGGGAGTAACATTGCTCCGGACAGTCAATTGAACAAATTGCCTACTCAGGAGTTTAGGGCCGCAGAAATAGCTTTTTGCAGAGAGATGTCAACAAGTTCCAATTGAATAAGGAGGAGAGGCTGGTCCTCGTCCTCCTCACCCCAGTATTCCTCTCCAGAGCCTGCCATGGAAGTCAGGTAAGTATTGTTACTTTGGTGGGCGCTAGGTGGCGCACGAGCAAAATGGCCGCACAAGCGTGAGGCTCCTGCAGCTCGGTCCACTAATCTGCTCAAATATCCTGCCTAGGAGGTCCTTGGATATGACCTGATACCAGGTTAGATCCCAACTCTTGTTCATCTAAGCCGACCAGAACTAATTCAGAGGATACATTCATTACTTGGCCTTGACGCAAAGAAGCTGATCGTTGCAAACCCCACGCAACTGGCGCTATCGCAGCTGCTGTGGAATCATAAAATTGGGAAGGCAGATACCACACAAACCCGCTAACCTTTGAAGCCAAAAAGGGAGGTCGTGTGCAGCAAGACAATCCTCATCAGGCGAATGAAAAGCAAGCACAGAAATCAGCACCATCACAGGATGAAGACATAAAAACCCTCCTCCTTGACATACGCTAAAGCCTTACTTCGATTGCAGAGAAAATGGATTCCATCAACACTCGGTGGATGCCATTCTTCACAAGCTAGATGGCCATGATGAACGCATCAAAGAAACTGAACGCCGCATCTCAGATGTGGAAGATATCACGTCACACATTCAGACACAAGTGACGCAAATGGTTAAACTACTCAAACTGATTGCTGCAAAAAACAAAGACCTCGAAGCGCGCAATAGGAGGAACAACATTCGAGTCATAGGCATTCCAGAGAGCACCAACACTGCCAGGATGGAGGAGTTTATCGAGAGACTACTGCGGGGAACAATAGGCGCAGAATTTTTTTCCTCCCAATTCATTGTGGAAAGAGCACACCGTTCTCAGCACGCCGTGCCTATCATCTCGAGGCTGCTAAATTACCGTGACCGCGATGTAGCCCTCAAAACAGCACTTGGAAAGCGGCGACTCACATTCGAAGGTATCGCATTCACCCTGTACCCCGATATCAAAGAAACTGTTCAAGAAGAACGACGCAAGTTTCTACCTGCCAAACAAAAGACTTCGCCAGGTGCAAATCTACTATCCTCCTATATATCCTGCCCGCTTGCGGGTAACTCACCAGGGCAAGCAATACTTCTTCACTAATCCACAGCAAGACTTTCTGAAGCATATCAAATGTCGCAACAACTCCCGCTCCTCACATGAACCATCATTGAGACCGCCCTCCCTGGCTGAAGAATAATTGGAACTATATGTGGGGCATCAATGCACTCCAGAACTGCTGGGAACCTATACCCCTGCTACGACAAATGTACATCAATGTGCAGAATCGATGGATGGGGACGACTGACACTACAAACCAGATAAGTGATTTCCTAGAGCTGTATGATACTTGGCATCGAGCACCCCCACCCTCGATGAGTGGGGCGGGAAGACCCCTATGATTAAGCAGGACACCAAGGGCCCTTTTGTTGTGTGAGGGGTATTTAAACAAAGCGGTGTGCTTTCCACTACTGTAGGAGATTCACCTAGTTTGGGAGAACACAGTTACATTTCCTTTCAGTGGTGGATCCCTTTTGTTTCTCATACATTGACCAGAGGAGGACGTATCCACCTCTTTTGCTTTCCAGGCATAACGTCTTCACTCCCTATTTTGATTATTTACCATTAGAGGAAGAGATAGACAACTTCCTGTAGGACTGGAAACCCTTTTGGGGGTATGTGTTCCCGCCTTTCTCAATGATTGGCAGACTTACAGCGTTGGTGAGATGGCAGGAGGTGGTACTAGTGACACCGTTGTGGAAATATCAAGTCTGGTATCCAGTTCTTCTGGAACTTTCTATGGATTCTCCAATCCCACTTCTCCAGACTCATCACCGCAAGTTACACCAATTGGTCTGGAACGGCAGTCTCCGACTGATGTTGTGGAGGATTACAGGGGATGTTGGGGTGTCCTTGGCCTTTCTTCGCAAGCTTCAATGCTCATCAAGAGGGCCTGGGCGGACTCTAAGATCAAACAGTAAAGCTCAGCCTGGCGTAGATTGTCACGCTGGTGTGTGCGATGGGATCTTGATCCTGTGGGGACAGTTGTAATACACATAGTGAAATTCTTACTGGAGCTGGCGGGCGATGTAGTAGCATATCGCACAATTAACACCTTCGAGATCCGCCATTTCAGCATGTCATTTGCCGTTCCATGAGGTACCAGCTGGGGAGCATCCTCTGGTATGTAGGGTATTGAGAGGTATTAGATTGTCTATTCCCCCAGATCCACGCTATTCTTCTTTATGGGGTGTCAATGTTGTGCTGAACCTCCTCTTATCCTGGCAAGAAAACTATTACTTGTCTTGCAGCGAACTGTCCGGCAAACTGATGATTCTTTTGTGCTTAATCTCCTGCAGAAGGGTGTCTGATGTATGGGCTTTAGATGACACAGCACACTTTTTTACACCAGAAGGAGTCTTGTTTACTATTTCTAGGAGAAACAAAACGAACTCCAGAGTGGTGCACTATTCTGCTTTTCCCTCGCACCGTAAATTGTGTGGGGTCAAATGCCTTCGAGCATTTGAGGCTATGACAGAGGAATACCAACCTCCAGGGACAAAGCAATTACCCATAGCCCTAAAAAAAAAAAAAATTCAAGCCGGTTTCAGCACACACTTTTGCCAGGTGGGTGAAGTGGGTGTTGCAGGAAGCAGGTATTAATACTACTTCTTTTGGAGCACACTCCTCCAGAGGTGCCATGGCCTCGAAGGCTTTTTCCCTAAGAGGTCAGTGGGAGGATATCTTAAGGGCGGCAGATTGGTCTTTGGATACCACATTCAAGACCTTCTACTTTGAGCTGGTCCCAGGAACTGACTCGCGGGTGACCAATCAGCTTTAAACTTGCATAATTTGAAGGCTTCAGTCCTGACATAGAATATAAAAATTCCTAGCTATCGTGAAGGAAAGTTTCAATTCTATTAAGGACGCGGAGGCGAGGATTATCCCTACCAACCCTTCATTGGAAATAAATAACCCTCCCTACGGCTTCCAAACCGATGGATATAAGGATGAGTAATTCTTTATGGATGCAGAATACTGTACTACCATGTTTGGGTTTATGGATGCCGATCATTTATCATGATGTTGTCGGTACAATTTAGAAGATGAGGCTTATATTTTGCTTATAAAGAACATTACAAATCTGGTTTCGGGTTCTCGACATTGATATTTGTTTGTTTTTTCATAGGCATGGATCAGAAACAAGATTCCTAATGGGTAAAGATGGAGGGATCTCTGTTACACGAAGAAAGAGGAAGTGCTTTTCCTGGATTGGTGTTTTATATGTTGGACTCTATGGTTCATTGGTTAAACTGTTCACAAACAAAAATTCATGGGATTCGTAGTCTTGATTGATTTGTGATATATTGTTTATGTTGGGCTGCTGAGCAATAAAATGGGGAACAAAATTTATAATCTTAATAGAATTGAAGCTTTTTATTAAAGATAGCTAGGAAATGTTATATTCCTTTAGTCTCCACTTTACAAAGAGGCCAGTAGTCAGAGGTCTGCCAAAGTAACTCATATTTAATATTTGTGTGGGTGCACATAATCACAGCTCTAGGAGCTATGACAAGAGTGGACCTCGTACAGAGATCTGCAATGTTATTTATAAAGGTTGCATGGGCTGGGGATGTGCAAAATATTTATAGAAGGAACAATCCCCGGTTAAGTAACAAGGGTTTGGCTTGTTCCTGACAGACAATCGTACAAACAAGTATAAACGTTACAAGTGGGCATTTCGTGTTCCTTTGAATACATAGACAAACAAATCGAACATTCGCAATATGAACATTACAAGTCGACATTGCTAAGCCCTAAATGGGAAAAGAACCGGTAGTTCAACACCAGCTGTGGAGAAAATATGACAAAAACAAGTTTGTTTGTGCTGACTTGAATCAAAATAGAAAAGCACCAAAGTGTGTGATTTCACAATCTCAGGTGGAATACAAAAGGGACTTACTGAAGTTCAGATTAATAAGGAAAAATACATTTTTCACAGAGATATTACTCGTAATGTTACAGAAGCCAGACAAAACTGCCAGCACAGTGTAATTCTTATAGGCCACTGTCCCTCAACAATACAGATGAAAAAGATTCCAGCAAATGTACTTGCTAATAGGCTACCGCTGCAGGGTTTGGTGCTTCAAGATCACCCAGGGTTTATATCAGGCAGCTCAATTGCTTATGAGCTGTCGATCTGAATCCTGAAGAATCCTGCCTCATCTTGTGATCTCTGCCTAATCTTGCCATCCTTCGATGCCTTCTCACTCTAATGCATCAGTTAAATCCAGATGTGGAGGTAATGGTGGTCCTTTCTGGACACCACAAAGACCATCAACTGCCTTGAGTGGGAATTTATATTCGCAATGCTGAGCAGAATGGAATTGCAGACAAGTTTCACAAAATGGATGTTTTCTGTACACTGACCCACCACCCGAATCCAGCTTACTGTTTTTTTTGTCAAACTCCACTTCTATCGGGAAAGGCACCCGCCAAGGCTATCCATTATCCACTTTCCATATGCCCTAGCCTCCGATCGTTCAGTCTTTTGAAACTACAGAACTTCATGCTAGGAGAGGCCTACATTTTATCTCCTACAATATTATTATACAATTATATGCTGATATTATCTTAGACTTGAACAATCCCACCCAAAATTTCAGTCCAGTTATTAGAGAATTTATACTATTCAAAGTACTATCTGTGATCATTATTAATGGAAGTAAATTCACACTGTTTAGTTAATTCCTGGAGCACGCCCTTGTACACTTGATTTTCCTCCCCATTGGTGCTAGACATCTGTTACATATTTAGGCATTTGGGTGAGGTAGCATGAAAGGTTGAAGACAAAGTTTTAAAAATGGAACCGGCTCCCAATTGTTGTAAGTGGGTAGACTTGCTTTGATGAAAATTATTATTCTGCACAAGTTGTTGTTTGTTCTACAATATTCCTATCCCTTTAAATAAAGAATTATTTACAAACTTGAGATCTAGAACGATCACACTAGCATGGACAGGCAAACAACCCAGAATTCAATGGGAGATCCTAATGCTCCCAAATGACAAAGGCAGTCTTGCTGCACCCAATTGCAAACTTTATTAAAATTGCGCACAGGCACAATTTGATAATTACTGGCTACATCCATCTACATATACGACATTGGTCACTTGGAGACACATGTGCAAGATGCAGCTGGCCGGAACCCTCGTCTCAGTCACAAAGATCAACTCAGCTGCCAGCACACTGACTGCATGGGAAGGTCTTCAGTAAAGGATTACTAGTTCTGTTCTTTAAATTGAAGATCAATCAGTGGTTCAATCAATACCCATTACACCAACTGGCCAAATGCAAGACGTAACTCCATAGGCTGCATGGTTGGGGTTGAACTAAAATCAAATTTATATTGCCTGATGGCTGATTCATGGAGTGAACAAGTATTAAAGACAGGAGCAATTACTCAGTTACAAACACTTTAACATACCCCAGTTTCATTCATTGTGCAGGGAGAGCTTTCAGTCATTTCCTCGAGAATCCAAGGCCCGCAAGGCTTTAACTGTGGCCGTCACCCTCATATTGAATCAACATATTGTCATCATACTCTATATTGCTATGCAAAGAAAGATACCCATTACAATGCACAGAGCCAGAAAACCATGAAAAACATTTTAGGCTGCACCATTACAGAGAAACAATGGCTACACTGTTGCACCCAGACTCAGATCTGAGTTAAGGGCAGGCTAAGACTGATATACTTCAAGTTTCTACATCCGATCTATGGCACTCCTCTAACGTAACAGAAATAAAAATTGACAGACTCTCGCTGTGCAGGATGCAGTGCTCTTGATGCAGACTTTATACATCTATCCTGAAACAGCCAGCTGATCCGTGGTACTAGTTTCGTGTATTTAATTAAAACTCTACTGATTTAGATGGACATTACGCCATTACCCCCACAAGGTCTTCTGGGGTGCATCATGCATATGCCACAGCATCTGTGGCACTACATCTCAACAGCCCTAATATTGGTCTGTGAGTGGGGGAGGAATCAAGACCCCACTACTAAAACATGGCTGTCTGAACTAGTGCGCTGTAATGAACTGGAGATCTACTATTCCACAATACCAGGAAAGATAGCCCTTTACTTTTTTGGGCTCCACTGCAGTCCTATTTAGCAAGCAATGCTATGCTAATCTAAAGAGATTGTACTAAATGCTGGCTGCTGCATTAGGGGTAGACGTGATGGTAGGGGCTTGCTGATGATTAAACCTTTGAATAATATCATTGACAATGTGTTGAACCGCTGAAATATTTTACTCCCTTTAACTTACCTTCCTTCAGACGCCAGCTTGTACGCTGTGCTGGGTAGGTTGTTTCCTTTCCCGCACTATCAATTTAACACCATCACTATATAACCTGTGCAAAACCGACCAACTGTATCTATTGTTTTCAACCTAATGTCAGTTGTTCCACTTGATATACAAATTCAATGTTAGTAGTAGTAAAATCTTAATAAAGTAAAAAACATTAGAGAAATGAAGACCCCTAGCATGTCCAGGGTTATGAAAAGGGAGAAGAGAGAGATGGGAGGTGAAGCAGAGAATGGCTAGAGTTGTGAATAATAATAAGGCAAGTATACTTAGAAACATGGACTCATTGTGCACTGCCAATGAAGTTATCAGAAACAAGAAACCATTGTTATCAAATTGAAATTTCTTTACAGGAGTCTTATTTATATTGTATAATCAAACAAATATTAACATTAGCCTAATGTTAGTACATTTCATTTACTCCTGGTTGCTCAGACAATATTTGAATTACAAAAACTGCGTATTATACATCAACATAGATCTTAATGAAGGTGTTTACACCCAATGATTCGTTCAGGGGCCAATCTATTAAAAAAAAATACAATAGTACAGGAATGGTGTAATCACATAAGAAAACAAACATGCAAATGTGCTGACTGCACAATTATGATGGTGCTGAACATGCAATTACAAACAGCTGCTGATAATATGAAATGCCCTGTACCAAGAAAAAAGAACCATGAAGTTAAAAAGCCTCACCCAAAGAGTGATAAAGATCTACTGTGTAAATACTCCAGAAATCGTGCAAATGCAACTCCGTATGCCTATCCCAAATGTGTCCGAATGAAGAGGCCAGCACTTACTCAGAGCTAGATCCATGTATAAGATAATAGCTGATAGTAATGCTGTCCTCCTATACACGTGCCTTACGCTGCAATGATAATGAGAGAAAATACCTAATATTAAGAAACCTCAAACTAAAATGTCCAGAATAAAAACAAAACCTAAAAACAAAACAAATATATATATATATATATATATATATATATATTCACTGAAAAAAACAGGTTTCAGCCCCGTCATAGTTGGGAATTAGCATTTAAAAAACCTTAGAAATTCACTGAAAAAAATCCTAGGTTTCCCACATGTTATAGTAAGCTAGATATTTCACTCATACAAAACCATTGAAATTCCCCTGTTATAGTTAGTTCAGCTAACTATAACTTGCGCGCCCGCAATGCACTGCTGATGATGTCACATATTACATCACTCATGACATGGTCAGTGACATCACTCATGACATCACTGATGACATCTCAAATGACATCACTGATGACATCACCCAATGAATGTGTGTCTTTCTGAAAAATAAATATTTTTTATATATGTATATCTAAAGGTCGATGGAAGAATAAATGGGTAAATAAGTGTCTAAATGGATGTTTTTTTTTGTAAAATTGATTGTATAACTGACTTAAGTGTATCTTAGTGAATACATGTATTAGCGAGTAATGTTTAAATACGTAAATATCTGTATCAGTGTCTCACTTTGTGTATAAGTGGCTGCATGGGTTGGTGAGTAGCTACACGAGTGTCTAGATGGGTTGATAGTTGGATTTTTGAGTATCATAATGAGTGTCTGTATGGTTTGGTGGGGGTATTACTTAGCGCACAGATGCATGAATGACTGACTCACTGTTTGTATGTGTTTTGAAGACAGCATGTGTGCAGGACTGTATGGGTGGATGAGTGTGTGTATGGTGTGTTAGTGAGTGAATGACTGTCTCAATTGGATCTTTATGAGTAACTACATATGTTTTAAACTGGTATATGTGAGTATTGATGTACATAAGTGAGTATGAGTGAGAGATTGGAAGAGTTCCTGAATAAATAAGTATGTGTTTCTATAAGTGATTGTTTAAGAGAGTAAGTATGTGTACGTTTCTGTAGAAGTAAGTGTAGTGGTGTGTGTGTATAGCTGTATATGCAAGTAAATGGATGTTTGAAAGTTTATTTGCATGTGTGAGTATGTGTGTGAGTAACTATGGATGAGTATAGGTGTGTAACAGGATGTATAGGTGTATGAGTACATATGATGAGTGAGTACATGTATGAGTGACTATAAAGAACTGTTGGTGAATGAGTGGATGTGTATGTAGATGTTGGAATTACTGAATAGGTAGTTGTAACTGGTATTGGTATCCATTTTTTTGAAAATTGTAGTTTCTATTTTTGAATGTGTGTATAAAAGGTTATATTAGGGTGAGAGGAGGTCTGTCACTCTTTCACAAGGATGATGTCATCAGTGATGTCATTTGAGATGTTATCAGTGATGTCATGAGTGATGTCACTGACCATGTCATGAGTGATGTAATATGGGAGTTCATCAGCAGTGCATTGCGGGCGCACGAGTTATAGTTAGCTGAACTAACTATAACGGGGGAATTTCAATGGTTTTGTATGAGTGAAATGTCCAGCTAACTAAAACATGTGTGAAAACCATGTTTTTTTCCAGTGAATTTGTAAGGTTTTTTAAATGCTAATTCCTAACTATAACGTGGCTGAAACCTATGGTTTTTTCAGTTAATTTCTAAGGTTTTTTAAATGCTAATTCCCAACTATAACGTGGCTGAAACCTCTGTTTTTTTCAGTGAATTTAAAAGGTTTTGTAAATGAGAATGTATTAATTGTTATATTTTTTAAAACTGATTTACTACATTGTTTTAAAGTATTTTTAGATATTTTATTTTTTAAATTACATTACATATTTTTAATATAAATTGAAAAAAATGTTTTTAAAAATATTGACATTGTAATATTTATTTATTTATTTAATTTATATATATTTTATATAGCAGGCAATGATATCCTATGGAAGGAAATTCAAGTTACTGGTAAGTACGCTTAAAATTACTTTTCAGGAACAGTAGTGAGCTGAAAGAATTTTTTTAAGTTCCAAAACTCCACACTTGCAAGAATTTCCAAGTGAAACCAGTCAATGTTAGCCTATGGAAGGAAATTCAAGTTACTGTAAGTATGGTTAGAATTACTTTTCAGGATCAGTAGTGGGCTGAAAGATGCAGCATTGAGGTCTCTCCTGATAACAGTGAGTAAATCGGCATTCGTAGTTCGGCTGATTTTAGAGGAATATTTGTACGTTTAAAAAATAGACACTTGAAAACTTTTCTGGTGAAAATCACACAATAGATTCCTATGGAAGGAAATGCAAGTTACTGGTAAGTACGCTTAGATTTATTTTTCAGGGTCCGTACTGGGCTCAAAGATGCAGCACTTACGTCTCTCGTGATAACAGGTGAGTAAATCGGAATTCGTAGTTCTGCTGATTTTAGAGGAATATTGTGCTCAATAGTGAAGGAAGGGGGCGGGGCCTGAGGTGAAGTGTGCAAACACGCCCTGTGGCGCGTTTTAGGTTGGAGAATTAATTCCGCTTCAATCCTGAGGTCCCCTGTGAGCCAACTAGCCCACCAGGTACCTCCAGTATGCGCCATGGAGCTGCGTTGCAGAGAAGTGTTCAGAGGGCACGCCCCCTTTTACAACACTCTGCAACGCAGCTCCGTGGCGCTTACTGGAGGTACCTGTTGGACTAGTTGGCCCCTAGGGGACCTCTGGATTGAAGAGGAATTAATTCCCTAACTTAAAACGCACCACAGGGCATGTTTGAACACATATCACCTCAAGCCCCGCCCCCTACTGTCACCACTGTGCAAACGCACCCCGTAGCGTGTTCTAAGTTGGGGGATTAAGTCCCCTTGCATACTGGGGCTCCCTGGGGGCCAACTCGCCCACCAGGAACCTCCAGTATGCGCCAGGGGGCTGCGTTGCAGAGAGGTGTAATGAGGCCCAGCGACTTTTTACACCTCTCTGCAACGCAGCCCCCTGGCGCATTTGCATAGGGGGGACTAATTCCCCTTGCATACTGGGGGTCTCTGGGGGCCAACTAGCCCACCAGGAACCTCCAGTATGCGCCAGGGGGGCTGCGGTGCAGAGAGGTGTAATGAGGCCACGCCGCTTTTTACACCTCTCTGCAATGCAGCCCCCTGGCGCGTTTGCAGAGGGGGAACTAATTCCTTGTATACTAGGGGTCCCTGGGGGCCCACTAGCCCACCAGGAACCTCCAGTATGCGCCAGGGGGCTGCGTTGCAGAGAGGTGTAATGAGGCCACGCCCCTTTTTACACCTCTCTGCAACGCAGCCCCCTGGTGCGTTTGCAGAGGGGTAACTAATTCCCCTTGAATACTGGGGGTCCCTGAGGCCAACTAGCCCACCAGGAACCTCCAGTATGCGCCAGGGGGCTGTATTGCAGAGAGGTGTAATGAGGCCACGCCCCTTTTCACACCTCTCTGGAACGCAGCCCTCTGGCACGTTTGCAGAGGGGGAACTAATTCCCCTTGCATACTGGGGGGCCCTGGGGCCCAACTAGCCCACCAGGAACCTCCAGTATACGCCAAGGGGCTGCGTTGCAGAGAGGTGTATTGAGGCCACACCCCTTTTACAACACTGCAACGCAGCTCCGTGGCACATACTGGAGGTTCCTGGTGGGCTAGTTGGCCCCCAGGGACCCCCAGTATGCAAGGGGAATTAGTTCCCCCTCTGCAAACGCGCCAGGGGGCTGCGTTGCAGAGAGGTGTAAAAAGGGGCGTGGCCTCATTACACTTCCCACGCCCCTTTTACACCTCTCTGCAACGCAGCCCCATGGCTGGTTCTGGTTTCTGCATCTTCTAGAATCAGTATAGGATGTCTCCTTGGTTAAATATCTTTGGTTCTGTTCTTACAAAGTGGATATGCATGTGTCCAAATCTTAACAAATTATTTTAATTCTCAGACGAATATGGCATATTTCAAATAAGACTAGCTGGATGAAAGTTTTGATACATCAATGCATTTTTTCTATCTGTACGTTTACTATACAATCATGCTATTATAACCACTGTGTATTTTCCATCCGGACTTCCAAAAATGAAATCTGGTTCTCACTGATAAAGTAAGTAAATTGAATCCTGGGATTAGGTGTGTTTAAATGCCAAATCTGATGTTCCAAATGTCCTTTGGTTTGTCTGCCAAATGAGAAGATATCATCAGTATAGTGACAATAGAAGATTAAGTTCTCTTGCGTCTGAGTGGATCTCTGAGAGGCTGAGTGGGTGTGCGAGTGTGTGTGAGTCAGTGACTGGGTCTTTAAGTGGGTGTGGGAGTGGCAAGGCCATATTTGAATGGTGGTCGTGGGTTTGTGCGCCCCCCCTCCCCAGGATAATTTTGGCCCTGGGCCCAACCACATTTGAACGGGCCACGCAGCCCTCCTCCCTGGGCCTATATTAGCCCCAGAGACCCGGAGGCCCCATCCCCCAGGACCCAGACAAAATTCAATAGGGGATGTGGGCTGCGTGGCTCCCCTCCCTGGGCAGATTTTGGCCCTGGGGACCCCATCCCCTGACTTTAATTGAATATGGAACAGGCTGCACCCCCTCCCATTCCTTTGGGCCCGACCCGAATGTAATGGGGGCGGGCGCAGCACCTCAACTTCACAGCTTATTCTGGCCTCAGGGACCCCATCCCTTGGGACCCAGGCACATTTGCAAGGGGGGCACAAGAGCCCCCTCCCCAGGCTGATTTCGACCCCAGGGAGACCATCCCCTGGGGCCTGGATAAAATGTAATGGGAAAGCGGGCTGCATGGGCACCCCACTCCCTGAGCTGAATCAGCCCCAAGGACCTCTTCCCCGGGGCCCCATCATAAAAACAATGGGGGAGGGGGGCTGCACTGGGGCCCTATTTGTATAGGGGAGCAGCCCCCCACACCCCCTGGGCAGATTTCCTTCACTTTGACCTAATGCCCTGGTGCCCGGCCCTTACGTTGGGGAGGCGGCCTGCCATGTGTCTCTGGGTGTCCTGGCCTTAGCCAGGACACCTAGTGTGCACGATGGGGACTACTAGTGTGCACGATGGGGACTACTACTGTGCACGATGGGGACCATGTGGTGGAGCCTAAAGGCCTCAGCGGGAGCAGTCATTGCTGCCTCACGAAGGGTGCTGCTGGAAAACCACCTCAGTTGTGCAGGAGCAATCGTTTCATCTCTTTCCCTATCCACATATCTGCGGATAGGGAAAGAGATGAAACATCCCCTTCCAGCAGGTGGATGCACTTTGGCAACTCCCGCCCTCTGGAATTAGAGTATTTGCAATTGCTTGGCGGGAGCTGTCAAAGTTCCCGCCAAGCAAAGGTACACAGCTATGTCCTGGGGGTGGGCACCACGGGACATAGTAGGAGATGGCCCTGGAGGCCCGGGGGTCAGGGTATTCCTACCCTGGCCCTTTTTCTTTTTTTTTCTTCACATTTTCTGGGGGGGATTCAGCTGAAACGAAGTCCCAGATGGCAGCTAAATCAGGGCTCTGCAGTTCTCCACGTGAGCTCATTATTATTCATGAATTAGCCTGGATAGCAGATAAACAAATGTAGATTTCCTTACATTTCTCAACTACTTAACAGATTTATACCAAATTATAAAAAGTGTAATCTGCGTGCAAAAAACTATCTTTCTGACAAATTGGATGTAATTATTATTAGGTTTTTTTTTATAGAGTTTTATATAGCGCAAACTCAACCCGAAGATATCAGGTATCGGAGCGCTTTACATGAACACCAGTTTTGTTACAGACGGACACATTCATTTTTGTTAGGCACAGGGAGATTTGCCAAGAGTCCCAGTATATTAAGCATCCCTGCTGAGTCTTGAAGCCGGTTCCCCCGCTTGAGGTCGATAGCTCTAGCCATAATGCTACGTCCAGCAGTTCGTGCTGCAGGAATGTCTAAAGAGTCTACAGGAAATAACATGGGAACCACACTTTTTTAAACCCTGCCCCCCTCTTCTTAGTGCTCACCCAACGTATCATCCCAAAACTTTCCACGAACAACCAGATCCACCTGGGCACTTCTTTTTTTATTTCTTTAAGATTCGCCAAACAGGTTAATCTATGTAAATATATCTTTTTTCTTTCAATAAAAAATTACGGAAATAAAAAAATATATAGGCTAGTCAAAAAATGATTTTCCTATGGAAACTTGGTCTTAACTATAACTACCTAATGGTGACCGCCAGAGGAACATATATCAATATCTAGATCTATACAACTATATACACTTTTTTTTATAAATTCACTGAAAACCCTGCAAGTGCTCTGTACTTTTTCCAGAAACAATTGTTAGGTAAGAGGCGAGGCCCTACCCTCGCCAACACAGATGCACCCATCCTGAGTTCAGGTGGTACCTCCAGAAATGGATTTGATTGCCATGCTGCTGATGGATCTTCCCTTGGACCAATGAAGGTTGTCAAATTCATGGTCTAGCTAGTCGACTGACAACTGCGGGCGCATTTTGGTTGTATTTCCAGCCGCCGTGACGAGGGGTATACAGAGGTACAGAGACATGGTTGTCCCGTAGGTGAGGAGATGCGGCAGCCCATTCGGGGCTTTATTGAACTGTAAAAAGCCAATTGGGAAGAAAAGTGTAATTTGGGCCATGATTGTGAATATCGTGGGTGCGGTTACAGGGGAAGGATTGCATGGCGGCCAAAACGAAACCAACACAAGTACTGCAGTGCTCTCATTGGGCAAGGATTAACCAACGAGGATAGCCCTTATGTTTAAACCAACCAAAGCCTTTGTATCACATGGCTAGCACGTTTGAGCATGGAGGAAGGCAATCATGCTGAAACGAGTATGCATTTGCTGCTAATACACACACTGACATCTCAAATGCCATAATTGATTACATCACTTATGACATAATGCAATGAGTATTAATTTGTTTTATAGTTTACATAGTGGCGGGTAACTACCATATTACTTTTATACCTTAATTTGTACAACCTCTGTCCAGCTAATGGATGGGTTTATGAAATGCACATGCTTTTCTAATGCATCATTGGTGTGTAGAGGTATTGAACACATTATAAATCTCTGAATTGAAGAGTAACTCTGTGTGCAGATGACAGTTGATGACGTGACCATTATGTTCCACACGTTTTTTGCTTCTGCAGGAAAAGATTTCAATAGAGTAAAAATCCTACCTAGTAGATACCAGGTTTTGTAAGCAGCCTTCAGTTAATAGACAAAATCGTCTAGCATGACAATTTCTACATAACATAGAAGACTGTGTGCACTAGGTACTAACTTTTTTTGCTTCAGAAGATGGGCTATCTGTAAAGTTTGTCATTTCGAATGTGATCAGTGATGTCCTGATTGACGTCGTAGAACATGCCATGGGTGATGTACTATGTGAGGTCATAAGCAGTGGATGTCGTGGGCACAAGTTATAGTTAGCTCTGCTAACTAGAACTGGTGAATTTCTGTGTTTCTTTGAGTTTAAAATGTTAATGTTGTCACTGACCTATTCACCTAACAATTATGCTACTTTAACCTTTGGTTTTCGCAGTGAATTTCTAAGGTTTATTTTTAACATAAGGGGATATTATATTACCATAAGTAAAGCCAACCCCCCCAACCCCACCATGCACGGCCTTTGATCATGCAAGGTGTAGGGTTAGACGCAGGGCCTGTCTTGCAGCCAGGCCGTGTTTCTAACTCTTCGCAGGCAGCTAACCCTGCCCTGCACACAGCCTTTGGCTGGGCACAGCCGGGTATCAATCAATCAATCAGTGCATTTATATAGCGCACTACTCACCCGGAGGGTCTCAAGGCGCTTGGGGAGGGGTGGGGTCCGCTACTGCTCGAACAGCCAGGTCTTGAGCTGCTTCCTGAATGCGAGGTGGTCTTGGGTCAGGCGGAGATGGGTCGGGAGGGAGTTCCAAGTCTTGGCGGCCAGGTAGGAGAAGGACCTTCCTCCTGTGGTGGCTCTTCGGATGCGGGGGACGGCGGCGAGGGCGTGGCTGGTCGATCGAAGCTGGCGTGTGGGAGTGTAGAAGTTGAGGCGGCTGTTGAGGTATCTTGGGCCTTGGTTGTGCAGGGCTTTGTGTGCGTGGGTGAGGAGCCGGAAGGTGATTCTTTTGTTGACCGGGAGCCAGTGCAGGTCTCTCAGGTGTCTGGCGATGTGGCTGTGTCGGGGGATGTCGAGGATGAGTCTTGCTGAGGCATTCTGGATCCGCTGGAGTCTCTTCTGGAGTTTCGCGGTGGTTCTGGCGTAGAGGGTGTTGCCGTAGTCCAGTCGGCTGGTGACGAGGGCCTGGGTGACCGTCTTCCTGGTCTCGGTGGGGATCCACCGGAAGATCTTACGTAGCATGCGCAGGATGTTGAAGCATGACGAGGAGACGGCGTTGACTTGTCTGGTCATGGAGAGGGAGGAGTCCAGGATGAAGCCTAGGTTGCGTGCGTGGTCCGTTGGTTTGGGTGCGCTGCCCAGGGCGGGGGGCCACCAGGAGTCGTCCCAGGCGGAGGGCGAGGAGCCCAGGATGAGGACTTCCGTCTTGTCTGAGTTCAGTTTCAGGCGGCTGTTCATCATCCACTCGGCTACGGCTGTCATCCCTTCGTGCAGGTTGGCTCTGGCGGTGGCGGGGTATTGGCCACAGGGTTTACCCTTTGGGCCCCGGGAACCCAATCCCCTCAGGCAAAACATATATTCAGGTGAGGAGCGCGTGAAGCCCCTCTCCAACCCTTAATTGGCCCGGGGACCCCATCCCTGAGGCCACTTCCAATATAAAGCAGAGGGGAGCCATGTGAACTTTCTTTCCAAGCCTTAAAAGTACCTGGGGACCCTATGCACCAGGGCCAAATACAATTAAACAGGAGAGAAGGATATGCAGCCCCCCTTTCTGAGCCTTAATAGGCACCAGAGACCCCATCCCTGTGGGCCAAATACAATTTTTACACAAAGGAATGGGAGAGGGGGACCACAGCCGCCCCTCCCCCTCAAAAACTTCAATCAATCAAAATACATGATAAAACATGCAGCTGCTTCACCAGAAGAGTCCTGGTTCTTTAGCAGACAGTGTAGGGAGGGGGTGGGGGCCGAAGAAACAAAGAAGCAGCGCCAAATAACGAAGTTTTGAGTTGCCTTTTGAAGGATGTAAAAGACCCAACCTGACGCAAGTTGGGTAGGAAACTATTCCATAATTTTGCAGTGAGAACAGTAAAAGTGGTACCTTCACAGTGAGACTTACAGAATTTTGGGATCCGAGG
This sequence comes from Lissotriton helveticus, assembly GCF_964261635.1. Lineage (NCBI taxonomy): Eukaryota > Metazoa > Chordata > Amphibia > Caudata > Salamandridae > Lissotriton > Lissotriton helveticus. Next base: position 844,025,821 of record NC_136067.1, on the reverse strand, counting down.
GAGGCTGCTATGGTTGGATTGGTGTACCTTCTCTCAGGTGCATGGAGACAATCTGTTCGACAGATAGGGTGATGCCTCACCATGTAAAGCTCTGAAAGACAGAGTCAAAGCTTTAAATTTGATACACTGTTATACCGGGAGCCAGTTCAAGTGTCTCAAATGTGGAGAGATAGGATGGCATCACGGAACTCTCCTGACTAGTCTGGCCGCAGCATTCTAGATTAACTGAAGTCTGTGTATCAGATAGGCAGGGAGGACAAGATAAAGACTATTAGAGTAGTCCAGGCAAGAGGCAACTAAGGAGTGGACTACTGTTTTTCTGGTCTCTACAAGAACCAGATAAAGAAACTTCTTTAGGATTTTCATCTTCATAAAGCAGCCAGATGAAATATGCTTAATTTGAACCACAGAGAAAAGTGTAGAATCAAAGATGATAGTCAAATTTCTGGCTGAAGAGGTTGGATTAGGAGGAGCGTTGAGTTCAACGGTTCACCAGAGGAAGGGTGGTGGGGAAAACACTGACTAAAAACCAAAACTTCTGTTTTATTGGAATTCAGTTTTAAGCAATTTACATCTATCCAAGCCGTAACTCCTCTAAGACCCTCTTTGAAATTGCCAAAAGCTGTCTCAGAGTTACCCTGGAAGGAAAAAAGAAATCTCTCGTCGGAGTACAGCACTAGGTTGACACCACAAGATTTGATGAGATACGCCAAGGAGGAAAGATAAAGATTAAACAAGAGCAGACTCAAGTAGAACCCTGCGGAACACCAGAATCCAACGGTTTAGAAGATGAAGAATATGGGTGTAAACACAACCATAGGGTTCTGCCCTCCAGGAAGGATTTGATCCATTAAAAAGAGCCTTGCCCTGAATGCCTAGCTTGCTAAATCTGTTCAACAAAAAAGGATGTGGTTCAGTGTCAAACACCGCCAACAAATAAAGGATCAACACAATGACAGGTGTGATCTTGTACAGATTCTCCTGGACAAACTTTGCCACCACCAGAAGAGCGGTCTCTGTGCTAAATACGGTCCTTAAGCCCAACAATGAGTCATGGAGAATAGAGTGAACAGTTGTTGACTGCCCAATTCCTCCACAATTTTTGCAGAAGCTGGGAGGAGAGATATAGGCTGATAGTTGCTCAGCAGCATGCTTGTGTAGGCATTCGGCTTATTTGTTTTAGCAACGGCAGTAGAGATGCCTGTTTTCAACATGAGGGGAACATTCCAGACATTACATATTTTATTAAGCAAGGGGTGAAAATGCTGAGCCAGAAGCATGAAAATAAGGGGAGGGCAGACATCTGGAGAACAGGACTTGCATTTTAATATCTCATTCAAGGGGCATTCTTTGGAGGGGGCGTGGCCGACTGCCGAAGATGGTGCGCGTGCTTTAACCTCGCTCCGTAACCTTTCCTCCATTATCGACACGGCTGCCCTCTCAGATAACCTATCCGAGGCTCGCAGCATCACCCTGCCGCTACTGCATTAGAGGAGGCTACATCCCGTGCTCTTACCAAACTGTAGTCGTCAAAGCTGCAACAGCACTGCCTGGCGAAGGCAAAGGAGCCTCGCCGTGACTTGCTTCCGCCGCGCAGCCCGAGGTGGGGATCTAGCCGTGGGCCCCGGGGACTGGCCTGACTGGACATTGGCCTAGAGTCCCTGGGCCCAGTATTCTGACCACGCCTCCGGACTGCTTGGGTTGCCGGTGCCTCTGGGCCTATAGATGCCACCCAGCCCTGTGCCTAGTCTGGCTTGGGCCTCCTACGTGGAGGTCCGGGAGTGCCACTCCCCAAAGTATCCTGAACGTTCCCGCCCGAGTTGGCACCAAGTGACCGGCTCTCTGCTGAAGTGACTTGCGACTGGGGAGCGGCGCCTAGCCCCCCCCTGTGAGATCTGGAGCTAGGTACCTGCTTTATACCATAGGTGAGTCCAGCGCTGGATGGCTGCACCTGTGGGACTGGGGTGGGGGGGCACAGGGGTCGGCCGGGCCTAGGCCACCCTCCCTCCCTAAGCAGTGCCATCAGTTTCCAGAAGAGGGGGCTCCCCTGGACAGCACAACTTGCGGCCTGGCCCTGCTATCGGCGGCCGGCGCATTGCTGGGGGTGTAGGCTGCACAAGGGTTGTGCCGGACCTGGCGGTCTCTTCCTCCCTTCAGGAAATGCCCCGCACTTACACTGCCACTATCTATTGGGCCGACAGGGAGCGGGAGCAATCCGGAGACCGGGTCGGGTCCAGGCTGCTCTCTTCTCTCACCCCCCCTGCCCCCCCACCCCCCTCAATTTCAATATCTGAGCTGGTTAGGGGCACGGGGGTCGATCGGATCTAGGCCCATCACAAATGTTATGAAAATTTCTGCAGGACAGGGGCACGCATATACATATCCCTGCACATTTATCCGGAGCTGAGCAACTGGACTCTCTGTGGTCTGGCACCCTTCGTGCTAGCCATCTCAGCTCTGGACCTGACACTTTCCAATTGATTCCAGTGCCCTCACCCTCTTGGTGACACCTGTGGACCGGGCATGCAAGAGGCAGGGGTCTGCCATCTTTTTCGGTGCAAGGGGTCGTCCTGGGTGTCGGTTTGGACCTACTTTGCTCCCCTCCCACTTTTAGCCTACTGGACACCGCGCGGTATTGAATTTGCAGGTGTGGGGCGTTGCTCCTTGCTTCAGGCCTATCCTCTACTGGCTACATTATCGGTCCCCCTTTGGTGCCCGGTCCATACCCTGCATCTTCTTGCGTTGTCTGGAGATAGGCGCTGGCCCTTTCTATGCCCACCGCTCAGCAAATAGTCATGGGCCTCCTCCGCTTCAATTTTCCACATGCGACAATGTACCAAGAGGTCAGTGATGAGGCGTCTTCAAGTGAAGAAAGGCCACTGGAGTATGGCTACTCTGCTCTTTCCTCCAAACTCACCTTGGTCCTTGCAGCCATGGAGAGGATTGGAACGGCTCTGGACCAGACACGTGCCTCGCTGGAGGCAAAAATACATACAGTGGCATCAGACTTCATGCTTTTGAAGGCAGACCACCAAAAGTTAGCTCATCGGCTCCATGAGACAGAACTTGTACTTACTGACCTGCAACCCTAGTCCAGCAACCATACTACCGCCCTACAAGATCTCCTGGACCGAGTGTGCACCCTTGAAGACAAGTTGGATGACGCTGAGGATTGCTAGCGCCATAATGTCAGAGTCAAGCACACCTGCGAGTTATTAGGGATGGATCAGCTCGCTTTTTTGACTCACCTTCCGACACCTAGGATTGGCTGAAGGAGACGGTTTCTGGCCACCATGCCTAGATCTGCAGACGACCCCCGGGCAGGCCAGGCGTGGCCGTGCGCGGGCAAGGGGGAGAGGTGGGGTACTGTGTCCACGTAATCCTTCAAGCAACGCTCCAGACCCAGAACAGATCATCTCAGATTGTCAGGTAGCACTCCAAGCGGCTGCGATGATTCACGGTGCAACATCTACCCCTACATCAATATAGTCACCAATCAAATCACCTAGTGTGAGAAGTTGGCCAGGCATATGATGTCCACTATTCTAGTGGGCACCTTGCACCAGTCCAAACGACCCTCATTAATGGTAGGTTTGAAGTCAACCTTATAGAAAGCTATCCTACTGGAAGCTGTGGAGAGCAGCCTTCAGGCTAAGACTTAGAGGCGAGTTAAGCAAGTTGTTTTACCAGTCTATAATCTTTTGAATGATCACCACACAAGGTATATATCAAATATATATGTATTTATTCTAAACACAACCCCTCTGGTCTCTTTATGAGGTCAGAGGTAAAAGTACAATACAAGGAACTTAATTAGCATACGATAAAATGCACAGTATACATTATGCCCTAGGGGCCTCACAAATCATATACTAAAATAGTGGTATAAAAGAACCACGTGAGGGATAGAAGTCAGGCTTAGGGCCTGTAGAACCGCTGGGGCAACCAGGAACCACCAAAGGTAGGGACACCGGAGACCCACGGGGACACGTGCAGTGTCTAAACACAGCCGCGAATCACCATCGACATTCTATGGAGAACGAACAAGTTACAATTTTAAAGATTAAGGACACTTAGAGGTGAACCACGATGGAACCCTTTTAGACTTAGACACTTCGAGAGTCAAGACCCACGGGAGCACCAGAGTACTCGTGTTACCTAACCCACGGAAGCCGGGTGCATAGGTGTCTTTTGGTGTCGGGTTTCATCGTCGATTCCTATGGAGAGCTGCGAAGAAGTGCTGCAGGCGACCAGAGGAAAAGTGCCAAGATGGATCCAAGGGTGGATCGGAGATCTGAAGAACCTGAAAGCAGAGGGGACAGAGTCTGGGTCACAAGCAAGTGACCAGGATGGCGACAGGAAGATGCCAGCCGATGTCGGGTGCTTTCAAGTGGAGTAGGTGAAGCTTGACTCTTCAGCGACGAGGACCAGGAGGCGTCGACAGAGACCAGGAGCTGGATTAGAGCTGTCCCACAAAGGATGTCGAGTGCTGCAGCGTCAGAATCCGGATTGGACCCAACAAGCCTTGGCAACAGCAGCCCACGCAAGATGACAAGATTGGCTTTGGTGCAGACCAGCAAGGTCTGAGGGACTCACCCTTTGGAGGGGAGTCAGAGCACGTCTGGAGCAACCAGGAAAGGTCAAGAAACAAAGGATTGTCCTTCGTGGGGGGCCCACTAGCCAACGGACTAGGAACAGCGAAGGAGCCTCAAGCTGCGGTGAAGAAAGGGGACTCACAGGTCACTCGTGGAGTGCTGGCCTCTGTACTTCGGTGCTCGGGGCAGGGGCTTCAAATACCCCAATGAACAACTTCGATAAACTTCGGGAAGTAGGTGCAGCGGCAAACATGCAGGATGTCCAGGAGTACCAGTCCACCGTTTCTCGTGTCAGCTACAGGTCTCAGCTTCAGAGATGTTTGGAAGTTCGTGTCCTGTGTCGCAGATTCTTCGGGATCCAGCGGGAGCCTCAAAAAGGCAGCCCGGCAAAGATGCTTCTTTAGTGCCTGTTTGAACGGGGGGGTCACTCCTTGACCTCAAGGGATATTCTGCAGTCTTTCAGGCGAAATGAAATGTCGAAAGTCCAGGATTTCTACTTCAGAGTTTCGTCCAGGGTAATCCAAAGTCCTAGGGACTGGGTTCCTATACTTATACTAAGTTTAGGGGTTGGGCTAACTCTAAAGTCCCACCTATGGGTGGACCTGGGGAGGGGGTGGTAACACCCTTTCCCTTTGTCCAGTTTTGAGCCAGAGCTGGGGCGGAGTGCCCCAGCAACCGGTTTGTACTGGGAAATGCATCGAGCACCTTGTGTGCCCCAGGCAGTGTCTGAAAAGCATTCACTGAATGCAAACCACCCTGCCCCAATACACTAAAGCCTGTCTGGGGAGGTGCTGGCACCTCCCTGGACAGGAAACCTATTGTCCAGGCCTCCCCGGCCTGAGTTTCGTCCAGCAGCAGGAGGTCAGATTCGTGTCTGTGGCAGCAGCATCCATTTTGTGATGCTGGGGCTCTGTTTAACTTTAACAGGGTATACCAGTGTGTACATGTCTTTTTCCTCTAGAAGGGTGGAATGCTACCCCCCTGCCGCCAGAACTGGCAGGGGGTAGTATTCCAAATACTTTGACACCTTATACAACATGTTTTGATAAAGCCAAACCAAAATTAGTATTTAACCGCGAGGTTCATAATGCACTTGAGAGTATATGGTATGGCTATATCACTGAACAGCTATAAGGAGATATTTCCGAAAGCTGCAGAGGGGCTCAGCTCATGCTAGGGCACCCTCACACAAAACCAAGCACTCTGCCTTCAGGATTGTCAAGGCCTGCCAGAGGAGTGACTTATAGGTTATTATGTGTCTATATGTAAAGGTAGATATAGGTATACTATATCTAAGTAAGGGGTGCTTAGACCACCTTACCCAGGCTGCAAGTGCAGACATGAGGTGTCATTTTGGAAGGCTAACCAGGGGTGGCATAATACATGCTTCAGCCCCTGATAGGCCTCTGGGGTCCCTACGTCCTGGGTACCTAAGGTACCATATACAGGGACTCATAAAGGTGACCCAGTAACCAATCTGGTATGTACCTAAAGTACATGGTATCAATATAGAGAGAACAGCTAGGCTGTGGTCCTGATTAGCAGGGCCACAGCCAGTCTAAAGTCGAAAAACCAGTGAAACGCAGCAAACAGTGGGGGCTAACCATAGGCAACAGACCCTACTCTCCTACACCTAGTGACATTGATTCTTTGCCGGCATGGCCCGGGGACTCAGACTTGCCCCGTGCCCCAATCATTACTCCCAAGACCTTGGACACTATCACCTGAATGTTATAAATATACTGCATGTACCTGGTCAGGTTGACTGCATCCTACTTGGCTTTGTATTTTTCTCCACCTCCAGACCACCCTCTTATTCCACTTAGTTGGGACCCAGGGAGCTGATGGGAAGGTTTTAGGTCCGGGACACAGCTGGGCTTAATTTCATTCTATGGTACGGCGATACATACAACGTGGCTGCAGTGTCCTATTGCTGCACAATGTATATTTTCCTTTCTTTCACACTCACATACCGGGGAATAGACAGCATGTATTACGTACAGACGCTTTCGCCTCCCTCTCGATCACTAGTTCTTACTTACACTAGTTGCCATAGTTTGGCACCCCTGTATGGACCAACTCCCATTGTGAGCTGGCTCTTATGAGGTTACTCAACACAAACAAGTAGTTTTATTTTTTTCCTCCTACCCCTTACTGCCCCTAGTGGGGTGCCTCTTTGCTGTCGGCACCCCTTTTGCACGACCACACCGCCGACTGAACCTTGTTACTATTATTGTCCCCAAAGGCACATGTTAATGTTGTTACCTGGAACGTGAGGGGAATCCACTCCCCCTCGCGTAGATACTCCATCTATTCTTATTTACAGCATAGATCCACTGGCATAGTCTTGTTTCAGGAAACCCACCTGACTAAACTCGAGGCGCATCGGCTACGCCTTCCCTGACGTGGTTAGGTGTATAGTACTGACTTTTCCTCCCAGGCGAGGGGCACATTGATATGGGTGAAGTCGGGTCCCTCGAGAAGTGGAGGAGGTCTAAGCTGATGCAGGTGGTAGGTACGTGTTTCTTAGGGGTAGGCTAAATGGCCAGCCCCTCCTTATTGGTTTGGTTTACAATCCCAATGTTGACCAAATCTCATTCCTGCGTAAACTTTCTGTGTCCTGACACGTTGGAGTGTTTTGCTCTGGCTTATAGGGGATGGCTTTAATTCAGTCCTGGGTGTCTCATTGGACCGCTCTTTCCCTCCCCTCACGTACTACTGCGACATCCAACACGCAGGCTCTGCGCACTTAGGTCAGTCATTGGTCCCTAAAAGATGTACCGACATTCTTGTAACCCTAACACCTGTATATACTCCTTTTAATCACCCATCCACAATCTCCAAATGTGCCTGGGCCTCCATCGATCCCTACCTGGGGCCTTCAACCGACCGCGCTGGAAGACCAGGCATTCCGCAGGTCTTTGCAAAAGATACTCCTGACTGCGGCTGACCACAAGTTCAGCACCTGAATCCCAATACCCACTTAGTAAAAGTCCTGGGCAATCAACCTCTGAGACCCACCGCAATTGGGTCTCACTGGAATCCAGAAACGTAGATTGAAGAAAAATGGAGGGAGTACCAAAAATGAAGTCACACTCTGTTAGATATAGTCTTTTCAGTATCTTATTTTGTATATCAGATGACAATGACAACAGCCAACGTGTTTCATTCCTTTTAAAGGAACTTCATCAGGGTAAAATATTGTAAGCGAAAAGATCCAAGTGTTTAAAAATAGTAGTAGACAGCCCCACAGTACGAGTGAAGTAATAGTAGACTCCGGCCAAAGTAATCTCGAAAGTCTTCCTTCACGTCACGCCATTTGACTCCCGGGCATACTTGCTGCCGCTACAAGGAAGACTTTCGGGTTACTTTGGCCATTTTTCTTCATTCCACGGGTCTTTGGGTGCAGCAATCCCAGGCTACCTCGCCTCCAACATTGGCTCTACAAGTTCACCAGCATTGGAATAGGAGGCCTTCAAGGTCATGATTTGAGGACACTGCCTTGGCCTTACACGGAATATCTGTAAACAGTTGGACATCTCCCTTAGCGTCATCAAGGGCAAACTTCTTAGGTTCTAAACTGCCTCGGTCTCATGGCCAGAGGGTGGCACCAGTTTAGGTGAGCTGTATGGTGAACACGCAGGGCTTTTGGACAGGCTTCATTGCCATAATTACTTAGCTCACTCGGCACGTTTGCACGCTATGTCAGACAGGGCAGGTAAATTACTGGCTTACTTGCTGTGCCAGGAGCATCCACACCTTCCAATCCATGCCATACGTGACGATTCAGGCCATACACATTATACGCAATACAACATACACATGGCCATGACCAGACACTATTCAACACTGTACAAATCGTCTAGTCGAGGGGAACCCCAACAGATTAGTGCATTCCTAGAGTCGATAGACCTGCCCACAATATCCCTTGACCAATACATGATGCTAGATTCCCCCATCACGACTGATAAGGTGCGTGAAGCCTTAGCTGCATTGTCATCAGGAAAGGTTCCAGGCCCTGATGAGCTCCCAACAGAGTTCTATAAAACATATACGGATGCCCTGGTCCCACACCTGCACACCCTTTACACCTCCGCCCTAGAAGACTCAATTACCAACATAACTGTGCGCTGCTTGTCTAGTGTCCTTACTGAAACCCGACAAGGACCTTACAGCCTTAGGCTCCTACAGACCTTTGGCCATTTTAAAGACCGACTATAAAATCCTGACGAAGATGCTTGCGCCCTTCATCCCTGTCTTGGTCCATTTAGACCAGAACGGGTGTGCCACTGCCCGTAGCACTTCCCTCAACCTTTGTCGCTTCTTCCGGGTGGCGAATTACACACCACTACACAGGCCACACTCTGGGTGCCTGGTCTTAGACATCGAGAAGGCCTTCGACTCCCTTCAGTGGGATTCTTTTTACAGTGCTATCCAAATTTGGTTTTGGAGCCGTCTTTACTACCATGGTCAGACTGCTTTATGCCCACCCTACTATTCGTGTGAAAACAGGTCCCTACATTTCTGATTCCATTTCTATAGGTCGCGAAAATATACAGGGCTCTTACTTATCCCCTCTTCTTTTCTCCTTAGCAATGGAGCCACTGGCAGAATGCTTTTGTTTCCGCTTTGATATAGGCATACCCCTAGGTGACGGGTCACACGATTTCGTTCTATGTGGATGACATCCTATTGTATGTGCAAGACGTTCATTCCATTCCCTCCTCACTGGCCCATACCCTGCGGCTTTTGCTGAGGTGTCTGGGCCGTGTGTCAAAGTCCACTTTATACCCCTTTCTGGGATCAACTTTGAACCCTAATTATGCCCTTAACAGGAACCAAGTCATGTGGTGCACCGGCTCCTTCCGATAACTCAGCATCCACATCTACCGGCGTGACCCCGACCTATTCGACAGCAATATAGGTAGAGCAATGACCACAATTTGCTACCAACTCTCTTTTTGGGACATCCTTCCATTGCCTATTACTGGTAGATTGCCCTTACCAAGATGGTGATCCTTCCCTGGCTCCTATTTCACGAACCTACCCCTCAATATACCCCCTTCTTCAAGCAACTAGAGAGTACAGTGAGATTTTCTTTAGGGTACCTCTCGCCACTGTGTCTCCATTAAAAAACGTTATCTGTCTACAGAACAGAGAGGTCTGGCTGCCCTAAACCTAGAACATTACTATCCAACTGCAGTTACAATGGACTGCCCAGTGGCTGGCCTCCCGTCATCTCAAAGACCCAGATACTCTGCATATACCCCCCCCCCCCAACACCACGGCTTCACTACCTACACTATTTGTTTCACCCTTGCTTACGTCCCAAGATCATGGACTCCCTATTGATCGCAGTAGCACACAAATGCTTCAGCAGAAGCCTTTTAATTACTCGCTCTACAGTACCATGCGACCCGCTATCCCTCTACAGGAACGCCCAAGGGGGCAGGAGGTCACCGCTGCGACCGAACTCTGCAGCTGAGGAAGGGATGATATACATGACATCGGGAATCTTTTCCTGGACGGGACCCTCATACATACACTACACTTGTCTCTGATGAGGGACTACACCCAGGTAACTTTATTTCACATCGCTCCCTAATAACAACCCTTACAGCATGTTGCAGTGATCTCACTACAGAACCTCCCACGCACCTCACAGTTCAGTATTTACACATGTTGGGTACCGGGGGGTCACCTAAAGCTGTGATTTGCTGCCTCTCTCAGACATCATGCTGCAATTGCACTTGACCCCTTGAAGCTTCACTAGGAGGACTTGGATCGTCGCTTCTCGGACAGGGAGTGGGCAGCAGCCCTGGAGAGCCCCTCGCGAATTCCCCATAAACAGCACTGCCACTAGATCCAATTTTTTATATTGCACAGAGCGTAACTCACCCCAGCTAAAATCAATGAATACTTCCATTGCCCAGACACCGCCTGTCCCAGGTGCCAATTGGATAACGCCAATCTCTTACATATGTTGTGGCACTACTTCGCTCTTAATGTATACTGGGGAACAGTAGCCAGTGCCCTTGCTCACTGCACTGAGTGTGATATTCCCTTTCTTTGGGAGACCCATATTTTGCATCTCTTTAAGAGAGGTAAAAAGTATAAGGTTACATTTCGCTTCCTGGATCTAGGTTTGGCAGTCATTAAGCGTCTTATTACTAGGAAATCTCCTACGCCTCCTCATGTAGTGGTGTGGCGCCCGTCTTCCACAGAGATTTGCTGGGACTTCGCGTGCTCCCTCTAGCCGCCAGTTGGGACGCAATACTAGCGGCCCTGCAGTGGTTCCATGCCGTAGATCCAGTAGGTTCACCCACCGACAAGAAGCCAACCGTTGGGGTGACATAAGCTTGGGAGCACACATCTGTCACTACTAGATTAGGAGGTCACCACTCATTTTCTAGTTTTGCTATGCAAAGTTGGAGACTATATACATGCCAATTATCTGTTAATTTAGAATGTGGCGGGGGAGGGGTCATGGGCGGGAGAGGTGTCTCGTTGGCGGTGTATCATTTTCAGTTAACCCATTCCTTGCTTTCTTTGTCCTCATTTTGTTGTACATCATTTCCCCTGGTTAATATTTGTTAATAACAGTGGTCTTGTATTATATACATGTGCATGAGAGGCACAGAGGTGCACACAATGGTGTTGGTATCCTTAACTTGCTGTAAATTGAGTAGTTTCTGTCCTGTAACTCCAGTTCTGTAGTAGGGGTATCTCTGTTATAGCCATAAGTGCTCTTGCGCTTGTTATAGTCATTACCGCTCTTGCTTATTGCATTTGAACTACAATTCCTTACAGTCCTGAATCACCCCTTGTTCTGGGACATGCTCTGACTGTACCTCTGTATGTACAACTGCCTTCGTTTATGTTTTACAAGAAAAAAAAAACAGATTTACTAAAAAAAAAAAAGAAAATGGGGGGGGACATTCGTCGGAGGTAGGGGCAGTGCTTAATTGGAGCCTGTGATTTTCGGGGCTCGGACTGGCACTTAATTGTCAGCACCTACGCTTATGACAGTCTGCCACATAGTGGCGCAGTCTGCCTATTTTAGTTATGAGCATAACAGCCGTTTATGAATTCAATATACTTTAATACTGACTAATACCTACCACAGAAGGCATTCTTATAGCTTTGAGGCTTAAAATAGTATAAATTGACACCTTTCCAAGAGTCTGATGGTTAATAGTTGTGTTGGTACGGTCATCTGCAGCACTGGAGAAGGCACTTGATGGTGAAAGCTGCAGTGACCTCCTGACAAGGTCCCCAGCACTTATTATTTCACAGATTAAGCACTGGATAGTGGCAAATTCGTAGAAGAATGACTTGTGACCAGAAGAAACCACAAATTGTTGCCATCTTACCCACAATAGCCCAACTAGTGACTAAGGCATCAGTCGGAGAAGGAACAGAATATATTTTTAACCTTCTCATCAAAAAAGACAGAGTTTTTCTAAACATTTGGCCGAGGGGGTAATGGCAGCTTCTGTCCCTTCAAAGGATACAAAGGTATTCACTATTTTAAACACCTCCTTAGGTGAATTAGCCGCACACTTGATGTGGTGTGCAAAAAATTATTTCATAGCAATAGCAGTTTTTTTGCAGAAGCTCCTAAGCGCCACCTAATAGAAAGTCTTAGCATTGGAGTCATATGATTTCCTCCAATGGCCTATGTTTTTGCACACATTTTTCTCCATGGTTAGAGTGGCGCAAACCAAAGTGCGGACGACCTTTTATAAGGGAGCAAGGTGATCTAACGAGGTAGAAATCCAATTATCAAACAGGATGTCGGATTCAATTGCTCCTAATAAAATCGGAGGCGAAGAGCGAAAGTACTGAGCCCGGGATTTCTCAGACATATTCTGCCACTTCCTTTTTATCTCCTGGGTAGGGGCAATCCTTGTCAGAATGGGGGGCACAGTAAAGCACAAAGGGTATACTAAAATGATCGTACCAGACCAAATATTCCACATCATTGACCTACACACTAGAGACTTTGGTGAAGATCAGGCCAAACATGTGGCCCGCCCGCTAAGTGGCATGCCTATACCAGTATTTTTTAAGGGGAGGGGGCCTGCACGCCTCCTCCCCCCCCCCAAGCCTTCTCAGGACCCGGGGACCACAATCCCCGGGGCCATCAGTTTTTACAGGGGGAGGGGGGCACTTTTTTTAAAGGGGGGGCGTGGCTCCCCTCCCCAAGCCTTATGAGGCCTCTGGGACCGCTTTTGGAAAAGGTGATGGACAGAGTTTCTGAATGATGCAGAATACTCTTACCAAGTCAATAGATCATGGTTTTAATCCATCACTGTTTTTTAGCTCACTGCACCATCCCAGCTCAGAACCTGGCTATATGCAAATTAGTCTGTTCCTGTCCCAGTGCATGATGGGAACAGGGCAAACCAAACTACCAAGCCAATTCTTATACTGGGAAGGAAACAAGCTTCCGGGGACCGGTTTCTGGCATCACAGCCTTCTTCGGCCCGGCTTGCTTGAATCCTGATGGTGCAATGAGCAAGGGACTCACGTCTGAGTATACCCTCCCACACATAGTGTGGATAAAATCGATTTTGGAAAAGGTGATGGACAGAGTTTCTGAATGATGCAGAATACTCTTACCAAGTCAATAGATCATGGTTTTAATCCATCACTGTTTTTTAGCTCACTGCACCATCCCAGCTCAGAACCTGGCTATATGCAAATTAGTCTGTTCCTGTCCCAGTGCATGATGGGAACAGGGCAAACCAAACTACCAAGCCAATTCTTATACTGGGAAGGAAACAAGCTTCCGGGGACCGGTTTCTGGCATCACAGCCTTCTTCGGCCCGGCTTGCTTGAATCCTGATGGTGCAATGAGCAAGGGACTCACGTCTGAGTATACCCTCCCACACATAGTGTGGATAAAATCGATTTTGGAAAAGGTGATGGACAGAGTTTCTGAATGATGCAGAATACTCTTACCAAGTCAATAGATCATGGTTTTAATCCATCACTGTTTTTTAGCTCACTGCACCATCCCGGCTCAGAACCTGGCTATATGCAAATTAGTCTGTTCCTGTCCCAGTGCATGATGGGAACAGGGCAAACCAAACTACCAAGCCAATTCTTATACTGGGACCGCTTACATTATAAAGGGGACGGGCCGCATGGTCCCCCCCCCCTCCTGGTCCCTCATTAGGCCCTGGGGACCCCATCCTTCAGGGCAGTTTTTATTTTAGAATGCAGAGGGGAGCGTGTGCCCACTCCCCCCTCCCTGAGCTATTGCCCCAAGGACCTCATTCCTCGGAACCTCATTTTAGTGAAGGCGGGTGCCCCCATGCACACAACTGAGCCCCATGCCCCAGCCAGCTCCGCGTATAGTTTGGAAACTGGCATTGTTCCTGCCCGGAGGGAGCAGCTATTTATGCTGCTCCATCAGGCAGGAGCAATTTGATTATCTGTTTCCTTGCCTGCATCAGTGAGGGCAGGGCCACAAAGTCCAATGTAAAAGAGGCGCTCACTAAGGGCAGAAATTGTGTACCTCTAGCTTTTACTCCCTGGCTGGGTTTTTTTAGGTTTGACATAGAATGGCACTTGGAAATGAGACTATTTTACATCTGAAGAGTACACTATATCCTCACGCACCTAATTTGTTATCTTATCCAAAGCAATCATTTTTAGGTCTCGCCTAGACGAAAGCAAAAAGCGAAGCTTTTTGCTGTCTAGCGAGACTACTTATGTCGCCACTTTGCAGGGATTCCGGGGAATGTGGACAGCACAGCAAACTGTCACGAGCGTCTCCTGCTGGAGATTGCACCTCGTGAGCGCGCACGTCGTCACTCACGCATGCGCACAAACAAAGGCATCCACACACTGCATATACACACGCACCCCCCCTTAAACATACACACGCGCACACAGACAGACAGACGCACGCACAAACACACTCAAACAGACACACACACACACGCACGCGTACACCCCACCCCCACTCACCCCTCCTCTCACTCAACTTACCTGTTCTGGCGGTGCACGGCGGCGGCTCCTTCTCCCGGGTGGCGGTAGCGCTTTGCGGGGCTCTCTCACCACATGAGAGCCCCGCCTTACCCATGCGCCCGGCCGCTCTTCACCCGGTCCCCCATCTCGGGACCGGGACTCAATGCGGAGCCTTCGTGGCTCCTCGGGCAGCTCTCTCTCGCTCTCGGCGCGATGGGGCGGGACTTCCGGTTGGGGCCGCGCTGGCATTGGCCGGCTTCCCAACCGCTTCCGGGTCGTCGCGGGCAGCGCGGCGGCCCGGCACAGCCATGATGCGTATGTTTTTTCAGTCGGTGTCGACGCAAGGGTTGCCCGGGGCTGCACAGAGCGGTCCATTGGCCACAGATTGGGGCCATTTGGCGCCTCCGAGAGGCAGTCTGCTCTTGGGTTCGAGAGATGCCTTGGTGCAACGTGCGTCCACTGCAAAGCTCTGTGGCAAGAGTTCCATATATGCGACAACAACACAGTGGCATAATGCACCGCGGGCTGAGATCTCTGCAAATTTCAGCGCATTTTTTCTGATCTCATCAAAGTGGCCAAGGTGGTTAGTGGACCGTTTGCTTTACTTGTTTATTTTGTAACTTGTGTTTCATGTGTTCTGATTCAAGTAATGCTGGTCTGTGCGCACAGCGTACGTTGCCTACAAGTTAAGTGTTCTAGCATGACGATAGCTGTAGGGTTAATGCACCGGTTGCGGAGCTATGTGAATAAAATGTAGCCACAGGTTCCAGTTAGAGTAAAGAAGATTTGTGAGTGAATACGCCATGGCGGTAAATAACCTGCAAATGGCAGATTCCACCCCAGTAACATTACTGTTTCGAAATAATAAGAGCTACAGGGCTCGATGCACTGGATGAGCTAAGATACAGGCCGCAGGTTCAAATACCAGTAAGATAGCGGATGGGGTAAATGCACCTGTAGCAGAGATACTTAAGCAAACCCACAGGTTACAGCTTCATACCAGTAAAATACCTGAATTGATAAATGCACGTGCTGCAGTTGTCTTCAAGCTAACCCGTAGGTCACAAATTACAATTCCAGTAAGATAGCGGAGGGGATACATGCACCTATAGCAGAGATATTTAAGCTAACCCACAGGTTACAAGTTCCAATGCCAGTAAGATGCCTGAGGGGTAAATGCAGCTGTTGCATTATTCTGTGTGTAACCCACGTCGGGATAACACACCCAGTGAGAATGCTCGGTGAGTTAATGTTTCCACTGCAGAGCTCCGAGTAGTCTTGAGCTATTGACGTTGAAAATAACAATGCCTTTTATTTTCGTTTTAAAAGATAAATAAAAGACATTGTCATTTACAATGCCAATAGCTTAAACTTGTGTAAATGCGAGACCTATTGCATTGCAAATGCTTGTTATTTTTATTGTTTCATATTGTAGCAGGCATTTTTATTGCTTTTGTCAGCACTCTGGTGTGAGTGTCAAACCTTTTATTTTAACCAATACTTAATATTTTAACTATTGATGGGATTGTGTCTCAAACCACTAAGTGGAATTATAATGCACAGCATGTGAATCTGTGACAGGCTCATGCTTCAGAACCTTACGTTTCTTTATTTTACAGACTAAGGTGCACTGAACAGAAAAATTAGGAAAGGATGATGTCTATGAATAGGAATGCACCTGTCCCAAACTTATACCAAAAAAACTGACCATGTCAAAACCTTACTATTACACTATACTGTCCGCAGATATCATAGTTTTATCGTCTAGAATTGAAAATGCAGATCATTTTGATTACCGTGTATTTTTTGCATTAAAATACACAAAACCTACAAGTGGAACAAACTAGTATTAACAGCCCTAATATAAAATCACCACACATTAATTCCACAGTTAAGATAAACATATGCATATTCTGACATTTTTAAATAAACACCAAAATCTGAATAAAAATACGGAGTTCATTTTCCAATCTGTGATTTTAAATGTTTATCTAACCTGAAAGCATGCTAGATTAAGAAGCATTTAAAATGAATAAATTTCTTCTTCTGCAAGTATAAAAGAATTATCACCCAAGAGTTGAATTGCCCAGTCTTAGCATCTTGAACACCTGCCAATTCTCTATCCAGTTATTAGCCCAATCCAACCGTATCATGTTAAATGAAAGCCTGCTAAGCATGTAAAATTCAAACCTCTAATGCTTGGAAATGTTAAATACCATTGCAATCTGCAAATGTGCTAAATGACCAACAATCCAACATGCAAGGGATTTAGACATACCAAAAATCGTCAAAAAGTTGATTAACTCCCAATCCGTGAACAAGTTAAACGAAAGAGCACCCTACTTTCAAACCTGGTAAAGGGTTAACAGTACAACCTTCAAAGAGGTCAAACGAGCAATGTTAAATCTGTGATCCTTAAATGCCCCAAATGTCTAATCTGCAACCGTGTTAACACTTGCCAGACTGGCAAACACGATGTAAGGAGTAACCCTGTTGGCATATAAAAGGAATGCCAAACGAATATGCAGACAAGATACATGGGCTCTAAAGCTTTTCACATGCAAGAAAAGCCCTTCTTACGAACATATATTCAATGAACGCACAGTTAAATATCCACCAGTCTAAATGTATATCTCTGGATAGGATACCTACACCCCTTTTATATTGGGCAAACAAGCTAAATGTACTTCATCCAAATTCAGGATTAGATTATAACGTAGACCCATCTTTCCCGTAAAGTGAAAAAAATGGATAGTTCTTCAAAGATTCATGCGTGATGTATGTAGAAAAGTATATTGGCATTAAAAGCATATTTAAAGCAGCACATGTAAAAGTATATGCTCCAGCCTACCCAGAAATCTTCATCTTTCTAGAAGTTATAATTAATTTAGGAGTAGAAAGCTTTTGGTACGGAACATAGGATATTATTAGCGAAGTTATCTCCCAATTTATAAAAAAAAGACTTGTAAACTACAATGAATGGATGCATCAAAGTAAATATCCTTACTGGAATACTGTTTCAACCAAATGTGGGCATAAAAACTAAACAGAACAACTGAAATCTAAAAGATTAAAATTATATATATACAAACACACACGCGCAGTGTGAACAAGGGCGAGTTAGCCTGAAACGCGTAACTGTTCTCTGTGTGGTTGCAACAATAAATCACCTTTGCTGATTCCTGTGGTCCGTCTCCCTCGTTTGCCGGCATGCGTTGCTGCCTGAAACGCTGTGAAATCCGAGGAGGAGAGCACACACACACACACGAGCGAGCACGCACACACGCGCACACACACACACACACACACACACACACACACACACACACACACACACACACACACACACACCAATTGTGCCCAAAAGCAACGAGAGGTCACGCCACGGCGCTCTCACTATCCGGTAGTTAAGCCTCGCTGCAGCTCTTCCTTCTGCTCCCAAATTAAACAAACTGCCTCTGCCGACGTGTTTCGAGGCCAATACGCCTCTTCATCATGGGCTGACATAATTGCACAAATCACACACCTCCTTTTTCCACAGCCATTTATTTAGTATTACCCTCAGTGGGCGTGGCTAAAGTCATTAGCACGATGATGTGCTGGAAGTTGTAGTCCTAAGAGGGTTTGATAATCATTAAAATTCTCTAGTAGGTCTGCAGTTATGCCATTATTTACAGTCTATTTACCACCTTTAGTAGGAAGCGGACCCACCAAGGAAGAGCGAAATTTTGCAATAGAACGCCATGCTATCCGGTATGGAAACGTTCCATTCCACAGTCTTCTTGCGAAGCGGTGCTCCTCTCCACGGCGTGGGCAGCCGTGTAGAATTCTGCAAACCAATTGTGTCCAAAAGCAACGAGAGGTCACGCCACGGTGCTCTTATATATATATATATATATATATATATATATATTCGCTCTCTCTCCTCCTGCAGTAAACGGAAGCACTCTCAGACGGGTGCGTGATGAACTCTGTATTATATGCAACAAGCAACCATCCGACCCCTTTGATACAGAGTATTCCCTATGGTGAACTACTTAGGCTAAAACGTAATAGTACCAGAGATTCAGATTTTGAAACTGCAGCAGTTGAATGTATCAGCAGATTTAAGCTAAGAGGTTACGCCAAGGACACCTTGGAAAGTGCCTTAAAGAAAGTAAGGGCTATACCGAGGCGAACCCTGTTACAAGTAAAAGACAAAACCACTGATGACAGCAAAGCAGAGACAGGGAAGTTCCGGCTGGTAACCCCCTACTCAGCGGAAGCCAACTACTTAAAACACATGCTTAGAAAAAACTGGCCCATATTGAAAACCGACAGTATCATCAAGGACGACATTCCAGATTTTCCTTTAGTGACTTTTAAAAAATCAAGATCCCTTAAGGACATGTTGGTGCAAAGTCATTTAAAAAAAGCTGGAAAAGAAACCCAATACCCTGGCTGATTTGAAAGGCTTTCATCCAGGTTACAAATGTAAAGCCTGTGCGCACAGTAAAAGAGTTAAAAGTCATGAGATACCAGGAACAGGAATAACGAAAACCATTAACAAATACCTCACATGCAGTACCCCCCTACGCTGTATATTGTCTTAAATGTCCATGCGGACTTTCATATATTGGAAGTACCATTAAACCACTGAAATTGAGAATCTTGGAACATTTAAGAGCGATTGATAAAAACGATCAAGCGTACCCCGTGGCACGCCACTTCCAAGAAAAACACTCTAGTAATAGAAATCAGTTGCAGTTTTTTGGACTGGACCATATTGTAGACAGTATCGGGGGGGGGGGAGATAAACTACACAAATTAAGGAGGTTAGAGTCCCGATATATAATAGATCTGATGACGAAACATCCTAAGGGACTTAATGCAGGAGAGGAATTAGCTTCACATATTGGTTTTTGAATAAGAGTTATGGAATAAAGATCGTAATAACGAGGCTGTTCCCCAATATGTCCTGGCAAGAACATGACTAATTGATACTGTATAGCACTGACATGAAACATTTAGAATGATGCTGATTTTGTTATATAAGTTTGAATCGTATCTTAGGACTCTTTAGAGAGATGTTTGGGAAATCAATTAACCCTTTTGGAACTCTTTGACAATTTTTTAGTATCTCGATGGCTAGAATGTTAATGAATTTTTTGGATTGCAATAACTGAAAGTATCCATCACAAGATCTGATTTTGAGCAAACCCCGAACTAATTGGATATTATGATGAATGTATTATGTGAAAACAAAATTTTGACAAGGGATATTAGCCGATCCACGGCTTAATTAATCATAGAAGATGTATAGTGTCACGCAAATCGGGTGGGGCCGATACACGGCTGCATAATTTGGTTCTTTGCGCTCATTGAATATGCAAAGTAGTATTCTATCGAAGAGCGAAAGAAATTGAGGTAAAAAAACTACCAAAGTGGCGCTGGTACTGTCAGGGACAATACTCAGCAGTAATAGACCGATATATGGAATATAGTTAGATGCTGAGTAAACGAACAACTGATCGTGGAATATCAGAAGATGCCTTCTGATACACTGACCGTAGCAGCGCCAAATCTTGGTGGCAATTTATCATTAATTACAGCCGATATACGGCAGCACTAAGCACTTTGTGAACGCTCTAATCAATGTAATTAATATTGCATTGCAAAGGATAATAATTTGGACTGTAATGCATTTAACAAAATATAGTTAATGTGTTCAAACGAGATGAGTGACTCAAATGCAACTTCGATATGAGTATACAACCAATATGGTGGTAGAATTGAGTCCCTTGTTTGTTTTCACTGTGAAAGTCACGTGGATGTGAGCAATAAAGCATGGCGTCTCCTTACAATGTTTGTAACATTGAGGAAGGCGGAGCGCCGAAACGCGTCTGTTGCAAACTTAATAAAGTTTAATCGGGAGAATCATCCCCGGAGTGCGTGGTTTCTATCGAAGTGGAGGTGGAGACCCAGAGCGGGATATATATATATATATATATATATATATATATATATATATAGATATATATATATATATATATATCTATATCTATCTCTATATCTATATATCTATATATCTATATATATATATATATATATATATATATATATATATATATATATATATATCTATATTAACTCCAAACTGCCTGGCAGCCGCCAGGCTTCGCTTTCCCCGAGCCTCTTTACGAGGGCGGTTCGTGTTAGGTAGCGAACCTATATATAAATTCAAAGTCCCGACTTACTTTTCAGTCAGAAAGCACACGGACAGCTTCTTGCTGAAGTGGCGTTTTTTATTGCAGATTACACAGCAAATACAACTCTACGCGTTTCAGGAGTTCACCTCCCTTTCTCACGAGTAAAAGTGTTAGTGATTTTGATAGGTTTATAAACAAACATGTGATTTAGTGAAGTACAAACATAGAAAGCAGACTCACGCTGCAACTAAAAAAGTGCATTGATACTGTGAGGAGACTAAAAGTTATTTTCTTAGTTCAGCCATCTTATACCATTTCAATAATTCTTGATACATTATTGACAATTATTTGGCGTCATGTTCATGTTTTACAATTAGTTGGTAACCAATTGGAAAATTGTACAAAATAACATTTGCTTCAATGACACTAGTCAAACGCTAGTCTGCATAAAGTTCTCCTCAATTCTTTACCACATTATGGTTTCTCCCCAGTGGGTTGTTTCATTACAGTGAAATTATGAACATGCTTCTCATATTTCATTTCTTTAATCCCAACATCTGCAAAACCACATACAATATATTTCTAGTGGTATAATACTTCTAACTAGCCATTGGCCAGTATATATTCTCATCCGCGATGCTTTCGTCATGGGAATTCATTTCTGACCGTACATTTGCCCAAGTGGGCATAGAATCTCAATGTCACATTGTGTATCTTATTACATCAATTTATGTTATGGCTGATAAAACTTCATTCTTTCTTCCTCTTCCTCTTTTCATAAGTATCTAAGTTAAAACAAAAACAATATATTAACTCCCCTTCCAAAATGATGAGCTAACACCCTGTGAAATAAAAACATTACTATGATAATCGGGATAAAAATGCATATATACATCAACTTATAAGTCCTCAATACTTAAATGGTTCACATATTGTGGTTACATTGAAAAATTATTTCATTACATCTATTCTCTCAGAGATCACCTAACCGAATCGTAGTTCACTCCAACCCCTAACTCAGAGTATCTTATGCCCACTTCAATTTTCCACATTATTTCCCTCTTCTGGCTATCACTCTTATTTAGGGTCAACATCTTTCAGATGACATCCATTCTCTACTTTTAACCTAGATGAGTTTCTAATTCCTCATCGCAGTTATGCCCAATTGGTGCTGTCGTTTGATATTTGATAATCATCCTGGATTCTAATCTCCGGAGTCTTTGGATTTTGTTGCCCCCTCTGTCATCGTGTTTGATCATGTCCAGGACACAAAATCTCAATAAGTTAGGGTTCTGATTGTGTTCAATCTGAAAGTGCCTCGCCATAGGGTAAGCCTTGTCACAATTTTTAATGGCTCTTAAGTGTTCCAAAATTCTGATTTTGGCTTTGTGTATTGTACTGCCTATATAGGCCTTGTCACATGGGCAGAATAAAGCATATACGGCGAACTCCGTGTTGCAGGAAGTGTGCTCATGTATCACAAAGGGTTCCATGTTTGGTGAAGGCCTAGCTTCTTTGCAGTTCTTGCTATGCTTACAAGCTTTGCAACTTCTACATGGAAAAAATCCTTGTATTCCTTTTAGTTTGTCTTTCCCTGTGATGATAGCACTGCACAGCTCGTCATTCAATGATTTGGTTTTTTTGAATGTTATCTGAGGATAAATCTCCACATATTCCGAAATTTCGGGATCAGTCTGTAGAATCGGCCAAAGTTTTTTTAGGCTACGTTTGATCCTGAAAGCTTGATTGCTATATGTGGTGATGAAGCGTGTTTTGTTATTTCCACTGTCCTCATCCTTTTTAGGTTTTCCAGTTAACAGAGAGTCTCTACTTCTTTCCGCCACTATCCTTCTTGCTCTGTTAATTGTTTTCTCAGTGTATCCTCTAGCTCTAAATCTTTCCACCATCACGGTTTCTTCCTTCCTGAAACTTGAGACAGTGCTGCAATTTCTTTTAGCTCTAAGGAGCTCTCCTATTGGTATGCTTTGTATCAGTGAGCTTTGATGGCAACTTCGGGCATGTAGCAGGCTATTGCCTGCTGTCTCCTTCCTGTGGAGAGTACTTTCCAACTTATTGTTCTCTACACTTAACCTCAGATCCAGGAAGTCTAGGCTTTTCTTAGCCCATTGGCTAGTGAATTTGAGATTGAACACATTACAGTTAAGCTCCTCTACAAAGTTGTTAGCCTCCATCTCTGAACCAGACCACACAATAAAAATGTCATCAATGTATCTGACCCATTTTATGACCCTTTCCTTGTACAATGATGACCTGTACACCACTTCCTCCTCCCAATGCCCCATAAACAGGCCAGCAAAGCTCGGGGCAAAGCAAGTCCCCATAGATGTACAGAGGACTTGCCTGTAAATCTTAGAGTCAAAGAGGAAGTAGTTTTGGGTCAGACACAATTCCATTATCTTCAGGAGCATTTGAGTGTGGTGAAAATAGGAGATTGATCTCCTGGAAAGGAAATGTTTGCAGGCTGCCAAACCTAATGAGTGAGGGATACATGTATATAACCCCACTACATCCAACGATATTAGTGAGTAACTGTCATCCCATTGTAGTGACTCAATGAACTTCAAAAAAGCTCCTGAATCTTTTATGTAGGATGGCAGAATTTGAACCCAACACTGTAGAAAAAAGTCTACATACTGTGAAGCATTTTCCAAACAGCTTCCAATCGACGAGACTAATGGTCTCCCAGGTGGATGGTTTCAATCTTTATGGATCTTCGGGAGAAGATATAAAGCTGGCATCCTAGGGGACTTACATTCAAGAAACCTAAATTCCTCCGTTTCAATGAGTCCCTTCCCCTTCCATTCCTGGAGTAAAGTGTGGAATAGTCTGATTGATGCCTCGTATTCCATGCGGTTACTTCTACAGTATTTTGTATGGTCCGCTAGTTGTCTCAAGCCCTCATTCACATAGTCTGACTTAGACTGCACCACGACATTACCTCCTTTGTCCGATTTTTTTATAACTATGCTGTGATCGTTCTTTAAGTTAAGTAAAGCTTTGCGTTGGTGATTATTGATATTACTCCAACACTTGTGTTTCTGCTTAGAAATGGTTTGCAACTCTTTTTTCATACCTCTTTCAAAGACATCAATCACATCATTTTTTAACTGAGGGAGGAAAGTGGATTTAGGCTTGAAGCCACTCTTAGAACTCATATCTAAAGGTACATTCTCTTTTTTGAATTCATCATAAGGGTCATCAGTGTCCTCAACCTCTTCTGCTAGAATTCTAAGTGAGTGTGCTAGTTCCGCTTCAGCCATACTCATATTGTGTGGTTTTTCACTGGGTGTTTTGAGTGTATCTGTTACCTTGCTGGCAAACCACTTTCTTATTCTCAGTTTCCTAACAAAGAAAAATAGATCTATACGACTTTGTGTGAAATTAAAGGAACTAGAGGGACAGAAACTTAAGCCCAAAGATAAAAGTTCTACCTCGTCCGTGGTGAGTGTTCTCTGCGATAGGTTGATGACCGTCCGTCTCTCCATTATTTCGCCTTGAGTTGGCCCCTTGTCCGATGTCCCACGGGGCTTCCCAAATCTCCCATAGCTGAGGTATTTCTGCCTCTGCCTCCTCTGTTTCCTCTTCCTCGACCTCGAAAGGGTTGCTTGTTGTGTACTTCTCTTCCTTTCATTACCATATTGAATTCCATTAAAACATTGGTTTTTACTCCCGAAAACCCTTGGAGGCCAGATGATTCACTTCCACTTCTTAGACTTCCTTCTGTTGAAGTCTCGTTACTGACATTCAATTCGCTTCCGTCAGGTTGTGCCAGCGTCGTCAGGGTGCTGGGATTTGGGTTAGTTGTCTGTAATTCACCTCTCATTTTGTCATACTTTCTGGCAAATGTTATAATCTGGCCCTTTTGGTAGTCCACTAAATCTCTTTGAAATTTACGTTGTTTCCTCATTTTTATGTCTTTTTCGATTTTACTTAGGCTAGTTTCCATTCGTTCCATCTCTTTCTTAAATTCTTCCTCACTGCATAGACTTGTTAGTTCCTTTGTTAAGTCATCAATCTCTTCACAAAGTCTTTCTACGTCTTTGGTAGCAAAACATACCAGCATTTTCAGCATATTCATCGAACACTGATGATTATTCTCAGCCCATTTGTTTATCAGCTCAGGATCTGGGTTCTGAAATGTTGGCATAACAAAAATTCTTAAGCCTCTCGGAATTCCTGAGACATCAATGTACTTCTGCAAGGTTGTGGCCTCCCACCACTTATTCTGTTCATTTTTCAATGCTCGCCACAACTTGTCCCACATAAGTCGTTTTTCGGATTTTCCAGTCGTTGATATTCCATCGGTGGAAACCGAGGCCACTATATTGCTCTGGCATTGATTGAATATTTCATTCGCATCCTGCACTCTTTTATCCCTTCTTCCTGTTGCCATGTTCCTGCCGTAATATCACACCCTCTAGGTGCCGCTTACTTCAGCTGTGCCTTTCATCAACGTTTAATTGGTCCTGACGCGGCACATTCCCTCTCCGGCTGTCAGCTGTTTGTTTCTTCAGTGACGGGTATTCGCGTCTTGAAAAGATGCCGCTGAATTGCCGTTTATTTTCTTGTTGCTACAATTCGGCAATCAGTCTTCTTGCATGTCTCCTTCGCGATTCCCACTGCAGTTTAAAACACAGCCGGGGGCTCGAGCGAATTTCCCAATGTTAACTCCAAACTGCCTGGCAGCCGCCAGGCTTCGCTTTCCCCGAGCCTCTTTACGAGGGCGGTTCGTGTTAGGTAGCGAACCTATATATAAATTCAAAGTCCCGACTTACTTTTCAGTCAGAAAGCACACGGACAGCTTCTTGCTGAAGTAGCGTTTTTTATTGCAGATTACACAGCAAATACAACTCTACGCGTTTCAGGAGTTCACCTCCCTTTCTCACGAGTAAAAGTGTTCGTGATTTTGATAGGTTTATAAACAAACATGTGATTTAGTGAAGTACAAACATAGAAAGCAGACTCACGCTGCAACTAAAAAAGTGCATTGATATATATATATTTTTTTTTCTCCAAATTGCCAAAGCATGCGAAAGGCACACGACAATCCTCTGCCCTCCAGGCTTCCCAATTTTTGGCACGTCTTTCCGCTGTCACATTTCCATTATTGCGCCCGACGCGTTTCGAGGTAAGAACCCCTTCATCATGGGATGGCAAACATCACACTCGTAAACAGCTTTACTTGCATATCCGTTTTTTTATTCATTAACAAGCCCCGTGGTGGGCGTGTGCTAAGTGCATGCTCTCACCAACATTCTCTGGGACTTGTAGTCCGTGTATGCTCAAACAGTGTTCTCCTTTTAGTAAGGTCGAGTTGTTTTGTTTAATTTCTGCTCCGTCTTTTTAAAACCTTCAGTAGGCTGCACAGCGGTCGGACGCGCCCCAAATAACCACAAGAGTCCTGTGCGTGAAATACTCCCAATGGTTTGGGTGTACACGCCTCGATTTGCTGTCATTCCATCCTCATACAGCAAATGATGGTGCGCTTTCCACGACGAGTGTTTACTCGACCTTACTCGGCATGTTTCCAAAGAGTTATGAAACAAGTATTGCAAGGTTTAAACAAGGTCCTGTTTTTTCAGGGTGATATATTAGTCTACGGTAAGGATTTGCTGGAACATGATGAAATCTTATGGAAGGTGTTGGCCAGGTTACATTCTTCAGGTTTGGTAATTAAAAAAGAAAAATGTAAGTTCAGAGTCACTTCAGTAACGTATCTTGGTCACACAATTTCTAGAGAAGGTATCAGTCCCAAGTTAGAGTTGGGAAAGAGTATAAGTGAAGCTCCAAACCTTGTAATAAGGATCAAGTCTGTTCTTTTCTTGGATTAGCAGAATTCTGCTCAAAATGTATACAAAATGTGGCTTCAATTTCCCTGCCTTTGAGATCCTTATGAAAGAAAGGTTCTCAATTTGATTGGTCGGATGAGTATGACAAATCTTTCAAACATGTGAAGAGTTGTATCGCAAAGTTACCTACATTAGGAAACTTTGATGTAAACAAAAAGACCATTCTATCTACTGATGCAAGTATTTCTGGATTGGGTGCGGTGCTTTCTCAAATTGACAATGGTGAACAAAAGGTTGTTGCATTTGCTTCACGTGCTTTAAGAGGTGCGGAGGAGAGGTACTCCGTGATAGAACGGGAAGCGTTAGCTGTGTTTTGGGGGATTCTCCATTTAAATTTTTTTATGGGGTATACCTTTCACAGTAAGATCTGATCATAAACCTCTTTCCAAGATTTTTACCTCAAGGGAAATGGATAATCTCTCTCCAAGGATCTCTCGTTGGGTTGATGGTTTGTCTAATTACAATTTTGTGGTGGAATTTATACCTGGTGCAAGTAATTGTCTGGCAGATTGTATGTCAAGATTATCCATCCAGTCGCAAGTTACCAATGTTGATGTTTCTTCAATAAACTGGATTTGAGAGTCAGCTTTGGATAACAAGGAGTGGACTGATGTTAATGAGAATGATTCTGATTTCCACATTTTGAGGGATTTCATTGTGAGAGGTTGGCCAGACAAAAAGATGTTGTCTTCCACTATGAGTTGTTATTTTGGAGTGAAGGATGAATTGAGTATTTTGAATGGAAGAATACTTAAAGGAAAGCGTTTAGTTGTTCCTTCAAGTTTAAGAGATAAATTGATTAATTTGGCTCATGTGGGCCATTTGGGTCGCAATAAAACTAAAGCTAGACTTCATGAGTGGTACTGGTGGCCAAGCATGGACCATGAGGTGGAAGATGTAGTGAAGGATTGTTGGTGCGGTTTGAATTATGTAGATATGATAACGCGCAAAGTTAAACAGCGCATGTGCGAACACAGAAGTAATATCAGATGTGGGAGGATCACAACCAAACTCAGCGAACACTATATTCAAACAAAACATCCCACAGATGAGTTAAGATGGACAGTTATTGAACAAGTCAACACCGGCCATGACATTCACCAAACTTTATTTGAGAAGGAACAGAGATGGGTCTACCGCCTGGGCTCAAACAAAGTTGGGCTTAATGATAATGTTCCGTGGAACTCTGTTTTGAGAAAATAGCCTTTCATCCATGTCCGGCACACTTGACTGTTCAGATTTTCCCTTCTTCACAGTTTACAGAAATATGAGTGAGGACACAAAACTTTTTTCACCTCCTGTTGTGTAGTAGACCCCAACTATACCATAAAGTTCTCTATGGATAAACACAAAAGCAGTATGCATATTACTGCCAACCTATGTCAAAATTGTTTGCCTTTTGTTGGGCCAAATTTTGACATGACTATAGGGCAACGAACATACTGACATGACTATAGGGCAACGAACGTACAATTTCGCGGTGCATACAATATTGCACTCTAACCATGCCGTGTGAACCACACTAAACAACAAATTTTTATGAGAACCCAGCCCCCGGTGTATATCAGGAGCCCTTCGACTTTCTAATAATTATGAATTGGTTTGCACGCTCTGTTCCGACTCTTTCACCTCGCGATTCAATGATGTGTGTATCAATACCAATAAAGTTTGTTTAACACTCTCACAAGATGACCTGGGCGGTACCAAAGTCAGCGTTCTAGCTTTCGCTACCTGGTCCGACCAGGTCTCTGTGAAGAAACACAGCAATTGGCCAAACGCGCATAATGACGTGTCCAAATCACAGCCCACAGCATCCGGCCCCGTCACGGTGCCCCCCCCTCCCCGCCCCCCTCCCTTTAATAACGATTCCTCCTCATCCAAAATATCACCGGGGTCCGTGAATTGAGGCTTGATCCAGGTACCAAGCGGGTGCCTGGCTTTGCTGGCGTGAACGATTTCTTCCCTTCCTACCACGAGACAGATAAGTAATTCGCAGAATAAGAATGAGCTGTGTTTTTTACTGTTTACTTTCCCTCAACAGGGTGCGCCTACTAGCCACCACCCCCTCCCGAGACCCATGGTGTGATTAGGGATCACGCCACATGTAAGCTCTAACTCTTGTTTATGTAACTACGAGTTCCAACACCGGCCTCTTAACCCTAAACACGGCTTTGAAAGTCACGTTATGCTTGTTGTGCGCCGAATAATAGCACATTGCCACACGACGCCCGAGTGGCGTGCAGGCTCAGTAGCGCTACTGTCAACCACATACTGAGTGGCCCCATTGTCACGTGTACCTCATGGTAAATCTTGATTATCTGGTGCACTCACGTAGGCTCACGTTACTGCACTTTAGTTCCGTGAGTTTCTTGATTAAATGCACCAAATAAAAGGAGCACTTTTTATCCAATCGCCATGAAAGAAACTTACATCAAGCGAACCTATGAAGTAACTGTTTCTACATGTCTTTGAGTTTATTTGGGTGTTTCTCTTTCAGGTTGGTACTGGGTGCCGAACACTTTTCAGGTACCCTACCCACAACAGGTTTTAATATTTTATTTTTTCCTGTTTTTCACACTACGACCGCCAGGTTAGGGTGAGCCTTAGCGCGTCCACACCGCCGGGGTCTTCACACTGGTCCTGATGAATGCCTAGCAACTTGCATCCAGATAGGCAGAAACATGTTGACCGTTATAGCGTGGCTTAGCTGAACTATCCATCCAGCTCCTCATCCGCCCGCTTGTCACCTTTTAACCATGCTAGATTGGTCTACAAATAAATAATTTTCAGACACAAACTAGTCACTTTTAAATCACATCACTTTTTCACCCACACACAAAATAACCAGCTCCGCAGTAAATCTGGCGGCAAAGCACATCGGGAAGGTATTAGACCTTCCTGGTGGGGCCCAATGATGAAGCATGTCACCAACCAGGGTGGTGAGTGAGGGCTTTCTAAAAGAATCCATTGTGTTTTTTCCCAAACTGCTCCTTTCTGTAAGAAAAGTGCACGAAGAGTGCTTCTTCAATTAAAACCCTCTCTCTCTTGTTGTTTAAAGAATGTGCAAACAATGACAAATCTAAAAAACTTTACTGCTTCAATTTCTCCAGTAGAGGTACCTCGTGAACCATGGACAAAATTAGGATTAGATATCGCAGGTCCATTTGAGTTACTTTCTCAAGATGAACGTTTTGTGATTCTACTTGTGGACTACACTTCTAAATGGGTAGTAGTGTGTTCCAGTAGCTAACACAAAAAATGTTATTGAATTTCTCAGAGAAGAATTTTCTAGTGAGGGCATTCCTAAAACCCTTATAACTGATAATGGTACACAATTTGTGTCCTTAGAAATGTAACAATTTCTCTCTAGTTTATCCATTAATCATTATAAAACTGCACTTTACTCTCCACAAGCAAATGGTCTCGCAGAGAGTATGAACAAAATTGTTAAGAGTTGTGTACAAAGAGCAATTCAAAATAAATCTTCCCTGAAAGTGGCTCTAAGAGAAACATGGTGGGCACATAGAGTTACACCCAATAGTGTGACATATTTGTCACCCTTTCTGTTCTCAGAGGAAGAAAACCTCATTGTAAGTTAAATCCAGTTTGTTTAGGATTGGATACATCCATTCTTGACCAACCTTCTTCCTCTGATTTAAATGCACGCAGGAAAAGTTACCAAAATAAATATAAGATCAAAGTTGGTAATAGACATTGCACAAGACGTGCAGTGTGGTGTGTTGGTGATACTGTTCTTGTACAAAAACCTGGTTTTATAAGAAACGGTCTTTCTAAATGTATGGGTCCTTTTGTAATCTCTGCTGTCAAGAGAAATGTAGTGGAGTTGGATTCTAGTGATGATTGGAATATGTCCTGCCTTGTTAAAACTTCTAATAGTTGTTCACGACTATCCAATCGAGTTGGTTTGAATCATTCTTCCAACAATTCCAATGTAGATTCTCTAAGATCTAGATTCAAACCCATTTGGCACAAAGATTATATAATGTATTTGCCTTAATTACAGACATATTGTTTTAGTGTATGAATTATTATTTTTTCTGCATTAATTACTTTAAGCTTTGTTCATATAATCTTTTATTCTTGGTATTTTAATGTGTATATAATTATATCTTTTCACAAGTGTTACAAATCTTTCTAATATCACGAAGTTTCTTTCCTTTGTTTGTTGTTATAGAGGGGAAGACGTGTTGTGTTTTCCTTATCGCAGAATATTTCCTGAGAACACTTACTATGTAATGTATGCTGCACAGAAAATTCACCATGTAATCTATGATGTGGCTCATGTTCTAATTCTGTTGGGCTTTGATTCTGTGGATACCTACTCCGGCAGTTGAGACTGGATTGGAGTCCGTGAGGGTTGTGTTTTATACTACTTGAATAAATACCACTTATTCAATTCATAACTTGGGCATTCATCTTTAAAACAGTATTTCAGAAAACTTGAAACACATGCCTCCATTTAGACGATTTTATATCACTAACTGTCAAAACATAGGCACATACTTCAAAAACACTACCTACCACACCTGCATGTGTGCTTATTATGCTTCTGTAATTCATGGTCATTTGTATAGATTCTGCACAATAAAGCTTAGGACCACTACGATTTCTTTACCTTACTTTTGAAGCACCAACATGCCCCCTTAAGATTACTTTGCACCACAAACCTGATTTATGTCTCACCGACTGAACAATAGGGGGGGGCTGCATTCACAGCCAAGAGGTAGTTCAAACATGCATGTAATTAACAAGATGATAAATGGCTCGTTTGCATCTTAAAGCATTAAATATATGTAATTATTCAAACTATGTTTGTACTAAAACTAAAAAAAAAAAAACATGACAAAATATCACCATATTGGTGTCATTACAACGCGTTGTATTACAACGCATTCCGTTACAACGCAGATTTTACACCGCGGGATCCATTACAACGCATGTCATTACAATGCATGGCATTACATCGCAGATGCTATTACAACGCATGGCATTACATCGTAAGTATAGGTAAGTTGACTTTTTTTTAAAAATGTTATTTAGTTTATTGTAATTAAATTTTTTTAAATAATTTAATTAAAAGACATTTAAAAATTGTCATTAATTTAATTTAATAAAATAATATCTATTTAATAAATGTAAATATAATAAAAATTGTAATTAATTTAATTTAATTAAAAAAAGTAATTAGTTTAATGTACATATTTTTTATAATGAAATTAAATTAAATTAATAATATTAAATTATTTAATTTAATTAATTTACTTAAAAAATGTAATTAATGTAAAATAATTAATTTAATTTATTAAATATACTTCTATTAATTTTAAAATGGTAAATATAATTTAATTATCCCTAAAGCCAAACCCTGCCCTAAAACCTAAAAACACCCCTGTACCCCAAAACCCAAACCCTGCCCTGAAACCTAAAAACACCCCTGTACCCCAAAAACCAAACCCTGCCCTGAAACCTAAAAACACCCCTGTACCCCAAAACCCAAACCCTGCCCTGAAACCTAAAAACACCCCTGTACCCCAAAACCCAAACCCTACCCTGAAACCTAAAAACACCCCTGTACCCCAAAACCCAAACCCTACCCTAAACCTAAAAACACCCCTGTACCCCAAAAACCAAACCCTGCCCTGAAACCTACAAACACCCCTGTACCCCAAAACCCAAACCCTGCCCTGAAACCTAAAAACACCCCTGTACCCCAAAACCCAAACCCTGCCCTGAAACCTAAAAACACCCCTGTACCCCAAAACCCAAACCCTACCCTGAAACCTAAAAACACCCCTGTACCCCAAAACCCAAACCCTACCCTGAAACCTAAAAACACCCCTGTACCCCAAAACCCAAACCCTACCCTGAAACCTAAAAACACCCCTGTACCCCAAAAACCAAACCCTACCCTTAAACCTAAAAACACCCTGTACCCCCAAACACTTATACATATACTCCTATACTCATATTTATTTAAAAAATTACTTAAAATAATAAATTTAATTTATAATATTTAAAAACATAAATAAATATTTTTATTTATTTTTATTTATAATTAATATTAATTAAATCATTTATATTTTATTAAATAAAATTAAAATAAATTATATACTTACCAATACTTACGATGTAATGGTATGCATTGTAATAGCATCTGCGATGTAATGCCATGCGTTGTAATGCCATGCGTTGTAATGTATCCTGCGTTGTAATAGCTGCGTTGTAACAGCATTACGACGTAAAAGTTGCGTTGTAAGTGATACATACCGTTTTATACTACTTGAATAAATACCACTTATTCAATTCATAACTTGGGCATTCATCTTTAAAACAGTATTTCAGAAAACTTGAAACACATGCCTCCATTTAGACGATTTTATATCACTAACTGTCAAAACATAGGCACATACTTCAAAAACACTACCTACCACACCTGCATGTGTGCTTATTATGCTTCTGTAATTCATGGTCATTTGTATAGATTCTGCACAATAAAGCTTAGGACCACTACGATTTCTTTACCTTACTTTTGAAGCACCAACATGCCCCCTTAAGATTACTTTGCACCACAAACCTGATTTATGTCTCACCGACTGAACAATAGGGGGGGGCTGCATTCACAGCCAAGAGGTAGTTCAAACATGCATGTAATTAACAAGATGATAAATGGCTCGTTTGCATCTTAAAGCATTAAATATATGTAATTATTCAAACTATGTTTGTACTAAAACTAAAAAAAAAAAAACATGACAAAATATCACCAGCAAAAATATCAAAAACATAACATGCCATTTATTGTCGGCAATGTGTAGAAGTGTATTTATAAGTGCTTCGTTTGCAGCAACTTAAATGCGTTGGTATTTTATTCATATTTCAGGAAACGACAAATCATCTCAATATTTATTCTTTTAAAGAAAATAGTACAACAGACAACTGATGAGAAAGGTCCAGATTTTTCGTTCCAGGGAATGTAAGCTGGAAAATACAGCAATCAGTGAGCCATGGTTTCTCAATACGCCTATACTTTGAGGACATTGCTAAGGAACTGTGCAAATACTTCGATTAACGCGTATTTTGATAATGGTACTAGACACTTCATTGATCATTTCAAATTAAACAATCCTACAAAATCAACCGGAAAAGACATACTACTAGTCCCTTTAACGAATGTGTTTTCTGCCAAAATGAAACTGCAGAGATGTGTACAAATGCCAAAACACATTTTCAATTTTATGATCGAGTAATGCACGCAAGCGATTACATAGAGGTTTGCAAAAATGCACCGTTTATTGCCAGTGTAGATGCAACCGGAATTCTACAATATAAAGAATAGCCATGGTAGACACCCCACATCATTGCCATGGAAACTACAGCAAAATTAAGCTGAAATACTTGTGGCTGCTTCACTTAAAGTCACCGGTAACGAAAGCAATCAAGTGCCTCATCTAATAAACACTAGCGTAACGTCTGTAAAATTAAGTCAAGTAAACAGGCCCTATGTTGATTATTAAGGCAGTTTCAGCTGTAAACTGTAGAAATGGCTGTACTTTCCACATTGCTCATATTCGGACAACAATTAAGGTAAAAAAAAAACATAATTTACCTTCCAAGGCAATCTAAGCGATAATTAAAGCTGCGTGAAACATCTATTTACCATAGGGAAACAAACATATGCAAAGTAAACTCAGCTGTGTTTCAATCGATTGAACGGTACCATCTTCCTTCTGTGACGATTAAGCATCCAATTAAAAACAATGTTACCGATTGTGGTGTATTAGTCAACCTAAACCTTTCTAGGAACACATGTGCTGGCTCAAACGGAGCTGGCACTGTGCAGGCATACTGTATTACTTTCCTAGACACAGTTGAATGGCAAGCTAAGAAAAGAAAACCACAAAACACCCCATCGCATACAAACCGGTTCACTTCAGTGTGAAATCCACTAAGAATGTCTCCGCCATCTTGAAACAACCACTGCCACAATATCCGTGCTCTAGATGTTGTCAAAGATCAAAGGTCACATATTCATTTAAGTGAAAAGACTAATCAGCCTGTACAACGTATGGAATTTATACCGAAGACTTATTGTGACCAGTTTCAGTGAAAAGGCAAGTTTCTTGATTGTCTATCTAAACTGAACGGTCTCATTATCTTTATAGCATTTTAATGTCATTCGCCAGAAAACGTGATTTGCCACAAATAACAAAAATATGTCTATGGTAATAGTTAATGTAGCTGTCACAATCATGCTATTAAATACTTTGGTGAGATTAACCACCAGTCGACAGCACAAATCGATTTCTATATTATTCACCAAATTAGTTTTTCTCCAGTTAAAAAAATTCATTATAGCCATTCTCAACGCGTATGGTACCTAAAATAGAATATGGACTATTTTTATGTCTTGTTATGTTTATCAAATACTAATGTATTAATTCAAAAAGGAGTCTCGGTTAAATGTGTGAAGTACATTTTACAGATGCCATGTGCATTAAAAAAATTTTTAAAAACACGAGATATCAGAATTTAAAAACAAACCAAGTCCAAAAAATTACAGAAAAGTACCGTAGCCAATAGATACATATTTATTTGTGGGTACAGAGTGAGTCACCCTCTCGTTTTTGTTTTGTTTTCAGGTGCATGTTTTAAAAGCTTCTCTCCTTCACTATTAATGCCTGCTTAATGAAATCAAGCCAGCATTGTGTTCACTATCTCAACATAACCCGAACCCGTAGTTTTAACATCTGTGCTTTGTGGGTTCAAGCCTCACAACGATATTGTTTTCAAGGACACTACTGCAGCTACAGAAGGTACGCAAGAATGTAAGCAACACATGATCTAGAAGAATGCTAACATTCAGCCAATAAGATTAGAGACACTAATGCATATTGTGTGGATTGGTCTTTTGTACAGTACAGAGTGGGCAAAGTCAATGCATCTTTTCATTTTACATTTTTACTTTCTTTATTTTTACCAGAAACACTAACAAATGTCAACAAAAAACATCGTTTCATCTTACAGAAGAGTAATAAACATATATCCCAAAGGATTACGGTAACAAGAAAAATAATACATCTCTTTTCTTCGATCATTCTACAGGGAAGACCTTTCAAAAATGTATCATTCTTGTTATATATCAAACAATCAAATAAACCACTTAGTAAGAAAAACAACAAAAAACGCAAGACCTTCAAATACCACTGAAAAAAATCGAAAATATCTCATAGTGTAGGTCACCCTTTCAAGCAAGTGTGGCACTTAGCTTTAACGTGCTGCGCTCTTAGACAGTGGAGGTGTCATTAAAGAACACCAACATTTCAGAAAGACTAATAGTTGAATTTTCTCCATAACTCGGTTATGAAAAAAAACAAGTCATCCATCTAAAGGATTCCTCCTTAAGGGAACAATGATGCACAACCAGCAATTATCCAATCTGACCGTTTCCAATTTGCCAATCCAGCTGTGCAGTGACATGGAAAAAAATCACACTATCTCAAGCATAATTACTTGCCTTGATGTGTCAATGGAACTCATCAAAACATGCCCTTAACAGAGATAATCTAGGTCCAATGTAACTAGAATGCTAATGTCGGTCAAGACGAGATTTCTGTTGAACGATTGTCTCACCTACTAAATTTAGACTCACAAAGTTCCTGTGTAGCAACAAAATAGCACTGAAGCAATGTCTGCTTCAACTGGCAGGCAGTCTAATTATGATTTGTGCATCCCATCTGATTCAACCATGGTTTTCACACTCTTTAGAATCCTCATACCTTACATCCATGCCCCTCTGAAAGTTTCCAAAACATCCAACTGGTGCAAGAGTGACACTATCCAATGCAAGGATAACCTTACTTAGAACATCCATAGAAAGAAAAGTGCACTGAGCTTAACTTTTTGCTCCAGTCCTTCAGATTCCTGTTGGTGGACTGCAAGGCTTCTCTAAAGCGAAAGTGTTGGGGGGGGGCTGGTTATGGAGTACAACCCAATGGCTCTGGCCACCTTCATGAAGTCTCAAATGCAAAACTCTTGTAAAGGATGAAGCCAGAAAAGCAACAAAAGTTAGGTAACACAGAATATGTGCAAGACCAAGAGGATATTGGAGACAGCTGACAATCTATACCTTGCGTCCTAATAAACAGGGCAAGCATCCTTCAGCACCGCAGCGACTACTATGCCCAAAACACCCTCCAAAATCTCATTCATGATAACCCTTATTCCCCTGACCCTTGATGAGGGTAGTATGTCTTCTGGATAGAAAGTAAGGGAGAGCATCCAAAATTGGTAAAGGGATCAAATATTTCAATTTTACCCAACAAGTACAGTGCTACTCTTCATATACTGCATCTATCTTTCCAGATTGATTAAACACTTCTACAATATTCCAGTGTTTAATGTACACACGGAGGGGCAACAACAACAGCAAATATTTCGTATTTTTAGTGAAAGTCGGCTGTAAATGAATCAGATCACTGTAAGTGAATTTAATAAACTACAACACCATTCCCTGAAAAATTCGACCGCACCAGAGAACAAACCTTGTCAACTTTCTTGAATGTTTGTGGCACGTACTGAGCTGTAATAAGCCACCACGACAATTGCTGCCAACATCAATAAACCCAAACTTGCTTCAACACTCAACGCCCGAGCTAGCCTCCATTACTGACTGACTCACTGGTCCCTACAGATTCTGTCCTACACAGGAAGGGGGGAATAAAATCAGCAAAAAAGTAAACATTACATTGAGCCACTTCCTGCAATTCTAGAACATCCAGATTTTCCTCCCAGACAAACTCTTCCTAGAAGTCAGAAATTTTCACCTGTCATTCTCACTGTCCTCTTTAAGACGTGCATAACAGCCTGAGAAGAAGATCTCACCATAGTCTCAATATCATGATTCACTAGCTGGCCGACCTGAATATTCACCTTAGTGTGATTGCCCCTGAACTCATCCATGCAGCATATAATTTTGTTCAAACTGTTATGTTCTTGTGTTCCTGGTTCTATGTTGTTTCCATGGTAGTTGAGCGGGAGTCATGATGTGGGTGGAGAGTTGGGCTTTAATATGACATAAGGGCACATTGTTAACTATCGCTCTGCGAAAGGAGCCTGGGAGTGACAGTCTAGGACCTTAACCACAATCTCACATGTGACTCCCCAGAGTCACCGCCAAGTCAGCCATGCGAGCAAACCCAGCCAGTTTACCGCCCTCTGAGTTTCATCCCCCTCCCCCAGACCATCCAACAGTAAAATGGCACCCTGTGGGTAGAGCCTGAAACACTGGCATCATTCGGACCACCCCCAGCTGACCGATTCGGCCCACCAGGCCCACATGCAGTGCATTGGCAAATACATCCAGTCAGTGTGGGCGGGCCCTGTGTGCCCAATGGGGCTACAACCTCTCGCAATTGCATGATCAGAGCGCTTACACAAGAGGAACAATTGCACCGCAGACGAGCACACTCACCCCTTGGCCATTTTTAGGGTTAACAGCATGCTACAGCTAAGGGCAGCAAATACAGAGGTATAAGGGCTTTCGTCCGATCTGCGAACTTTTGATGATGTAGGGGAAACAGGCAGTTCGGCAGGACAAGAGTCCTCACTCCATCAGGCTTCAAATGCCTGCAAATGACTACAGAAATAACAAGTATTGAGACACTGGGTCTGTTTTTCAGAGAGGCAAACTAGTATTCATGCAGATATTGATTGAAAACTAAACATTCACTGTCTAATCAGACACCATTTCATGGTCCTGATTTATTGAGCAAGCCTGAACACATGATGTGGGCGATGGGCATGTAACTTATCTCTGTGGTTAGCCCATCTCTTTGGTTATATGTAAAGCTTTGGCTATGCCTTTGGCCAGGGTCATTATACTTGTTTCGCTCCCCGCAAGTTACTGTGGTACCCATCAGAACTTATGGCTGCCCACGTCAGGCAACAGGGAAACGGTCAACAAAGCCCGAAAGCCATAAGAAGCACAGGGGCAGCAACGTACATCACATCACATCGTACATTGACCCCTGTGGTGCCACTTGACCAACATTCCCAACATAATTTCATGATACCAAAACACTAGAAAGGGGACAGAATCAGCAACCCACACAATGGGAGCGACCCAGGAAAAATGAGCACCTCGCTCTGACCCACTGAGCCAACCATCATAAGATTACAATCACCGCCATCCTGGGGCCACCCGACCTTCCAAAATTCTCGCCTTAAAACCTCCAAATTTAGGTGCAGGGGAGGAGAACCAGGCACAAACCATGCCTGCCCCACTCAAGCTCTAGTTGGCAGCCAAGGCAGGCCCGCTCAACCAAGCACGCAAACGCCCACACCTGGAGCTGGCACCGCGCTTCCCACCCTGCTTCCACCAAGCACATGCACTGCAACATTCATTGCCCTCAAACCGGCCTGGATCGTCCAAAGAATGAAACTCTGGTTAACCCGCTGAGCAACACTAGTGCCGCACAACTTTGGTGGAAAAACCTGCATTCCGCTCACCTACAAGTCTGACGATCCGAACACCTGCTCCATATGCAACAAAGTGCTGCCAAAACACGGCAGCAGTTGGAGATGACACCTCCATGACACCAAAGCCACCTCAGCTCCTCGAAGCTGAAACCCGGCAGTGAGGGCCACCGCCTCGCCGATCATATCTGTGGCAGCACACAAAACAAAGCATCTCTGTTCATAGCAAAAAAAACTGCCAAAGAGGGAGGGTGCCTGCAGGGGCCAGGTATTAAACTCCCCGAGTAGGCCCTCCCTTTAAAGGTGCACGTTGCCCCATAGGTGCCCACCTTGACCACATGAGCGGGGCTGCAGCTAGGAACCAGTATTTGCCTCCCAAAACGGGATTGTCATTTTGTGGGGGATGGGGGGAGCAAATTGCTCAGAGGAGGGATGGGGATGCGGCGCTAGGCCCTTGCCCGCCAATGTGGTCACGCTGCGTGCAATGCGGGCAGCCCCATTTTCTTTAGCTCTTAATTTGAACAATGTACTCTCATATCACATTAAGGCCCAATTCTCCACCCACATCATAACTTCAGCACAACCACCATGGAAACATAGAACCAGGAACACAAGCACATGACTGAAAAGGCGTACAACTGTTGATAGTTAAACAGCCATACAATAAGGTAATATAATCAGCTGGACAGTGTATTTGACCACTTTGTTGAACATTTCTAACTGCCCAAGAGTTCAAAGTATCCTACCCAACAAACTGGGGATCATGGTTGGAAATATTCAGTTAACACTTTTCTGGAGTAGACATCATACAGAAACTCAATACTGGTGTAATCTTTTCCACACATCCTGACCTTTGGCCAGTCTGAACAATAGTCAATTAGAACAATGCCAAAAGCTTCTTTCTCAGGTAACTCAGCAAATGCCTCCAAGGCCCTTCCGGGCCATCGACCAGTTTCAATTCTACGCTCTACAGTGTAGCTGACTGGTCACTGTTCATCAACACTGTACATTGAAAGACCCAATTGTCAATGCACTCATCCATACCAGGCCCCCAAGATATTTCTCGGACCCATTTCCTGGTGATGAACACTCCTAAAAGCTCTTCATGGTTTTGTTTGACTATCCTCCTCCTCAAATTAAACGAAGGCACAATTTTGTCTCCCCGCAATATAATGCTAACAATTGCACTCACTTCATCCTTTACAACTTTCATTCTTCCATCCAACCAGATTAAGATTACGCCACAACAATTTTCTTGAGGCCTGCGTATGCATCCATGCTGGTCTCCCACTCTTCTTCCAATACACTTGTCTTTGACTTAGCAGTACAACCCTTCTCGTCCTCCACAGAGAAAGGTACTTCATTATATGACGTCACTGGAGATATTAAGTGGCATCCTGGATATGCAATTCGCATGCATCTCTGTGTCTCCAGAATATACTATAACACAAACCTGATGTTAACTAGGGGCTAAATGTCCACACGTTGTTAAATAGGGGTTTGTCGTCTCAGTTTGTACATGTAATGCCCCAGACATACATCCTGTAGCATTCCGATGCCCAGGCACATCCAAGTAATTATCTCCTAATTCCTCTCCATTTCTGTCAATCCGAAACCCATAAGGGATTACCTACTCATTCTTTCAATCCTTCTGCATCAAAATGGTTCTGATTCCTACACACTAGTATTCACACAGATTAATCAGTCTTTCCACACCCCAGTTTTAAACAAGGTGCATGCACTAAGGTGCATGCACTATGTCTTCCTTCAACTGTCCAAATGTTCTACTCTGTTGTTCATTCCAATCAAACTAGGTACTCTTCCTCATTAACGTTAAGGTTCTACATTTTATAGGACATAATTCTTAAACTTTAAACAGAAATCTGTCAGTCACAAGAAAGAAGTCAACTAAACTTTGGGACCAGTCACCAGAGCTTCACAAATTGTGTTAATTTGCTAATTTTGCAGTCTGATACCATCAGCCAAAACACTGTGGCCAAAATGTTCAACTTATCTACAGCTCAACTGGCATTTACCCGTTCTTTGAGGTTGTCCCGTTGAATTCAAAACACTCAAAAACTCCCTCAAATGCTCCCTGTAATCTTTCCAAACACCACAATGCCATCCTGGAAAGCCACTGCTCACTTTATTCCTACCAATATTTTCTTCATTAGTCCTTGGAACACAGCAGCAGCACTTGCTAGGCCGAAAGGCATCCTTCTGTATTGGAAAATTCCTTCTAGCATAATGAATAATGTATTTGTCTCCCCATGACTAACCACTTGAAGGTATACATTAGCCAAGTAATATGTTGTGAAAACTGTGGCACTAAGTAGAAACGAATTTATGAATGTTAGGTAAAGCATTTTGGTCCACCCTTATAGCCTCATTCACAGTATGTACAACAAAGTTCTCCTGGGTTACTTCAAGGGTATTACCAACGTGGGAATCCATAGTGACAATTAATTTGGCTCTATTGTGCTTCTGGCAGACAAAGCCTGAAGCATACTCTTCAAATTCCTTCAGTGGCTAATATGAACATTCTTAGAATCTATGGTACAGCCCCCTTCTCTGAGAATTTTGTTTGGACCCCTTGAATTTCCCAAATTGGTCTCCAAACGCTACACTCACAAATTGTATAAATTCCATTGAACATCCTCTCCACCATTATCCGTTACAAAATACACAAGCAATATAGCACTGGGATTCAGTCTTATGCTCACATTCTCTTAGTGAGGTCAAGCCAAGATTGACTCGTCCTTGCCAGCAACAAAAATGTTCCCCTTGGAGCTCCGCCTCTTGCTTTCCAACACTGCCCAAATTCATCTCAACATCCTGAGTCGGACCGGTGCACCCTTACTAGCTAATTTCTGCCAGAAACTATTTCCTACCTTGCCAGAAAGCCCAAATAACTTGTCCAATTACAGAATACTGGGAAAAGAATCCATCATATATACATCAATACCACCGAACTTGATTACAGTCAATGGTAACTTGCCTTGACTTTTTCAACCACACACTAAGTACCAGCTGGGGATAAGAGCCTATTCTTAATCTGTAACCATTTTAACATTCCTTAAAACCACACCTTTACATGGACATGCGAAATATCCTCTTTCTTGCATTATTCCCATATCCGGTCAATAATTGAGCACCCTCTAAAGTTTCCAACATGGTTAAAACTATCCCGCCTATAGTTTTGGGGATCCAGATTCCTCTCATTACAGTTATCATCCAGATTTCTCATCGTATCTTCATCTTGTTTCCTAACAACTAGATTGACTTAACTCGTTTTACCCTTTACTTCTTGAATGGGTTTTTTCCCCTTTTGGTAGGTTTATTCCAGTTTTTAATGTTAAGTATCATTGCATTCATATGCACTCCTGTATCTTATTTTTGGATCCCATGAGAACTTGATCCCCTAAAATTTGCTCATAGCTTAAGTATTCAAAGTCACAGGATGTGGCTAAAGTCATTAATGAAGCTAAACACTATTTGAGAGATTCATACTTTCATGTATTGTGCCCTTGAGTAAATGTGTAGCATTTCATAATTTACCCATACCTTAAACCCAACTATTTGATAGCATCATTTAGTCTAATAGGTATGCTAGATTCTAGGGGATCAAAGTTCTTTAACTCTCTTTAATACCTTCCACCTGGCCAACTAATTTGCAGGTT
The DNA here is from genome assembly GCF_964261635.1 of Lissotriton helveticus. Lineage (NCBI taxonomy): Eukaryota > Metazoa > Chordata > Amphibia > Caudata > Salamandridae > Lissotriton > Lissotriton helveticus. The sequence goes on along the minus strand of NC_136067.1, from coordinate 843,983,015 downwards.
GCAGTACAGTTTTCTCCTTCAAGTCTTCCACATAAAGTAGGAAGACCTTATATCAACCTTCCCATGACATGAGTAAGTCCTCAGAATGTCGCAGGAATTAAGTCAGTGGAACAACGGAAGCCCTAGTTAAAACTAGGAAACTGTTAAATTTAGTCAACAGTTAAATTTAGTCTATGTAGGATATCACTTTTAGAGCGCGCTTATACCCGAGGGTGTCAAGGCGCTAAAGCAGACAAAGAGGAGACAGGAAAGAAGCGCACCAGCAGCAACCTAGGATGAAATAAGCCAGGTTTCAGACGTTTTCCTAAAACCGAATAAGAGTCCGCATTGGAGATAAAAGTAGGTACGGAATTGCATACCTTGGCGGCCGCTACCAAAAAGGAGCAGTACCCCATCTGGCCCTATGAAATCTGGAAATCACAAGTGTTTTCTGTGAGGAGGATCTCAGGCGCCTCCTAGAGGTGTACCAATTTAAAAAATACTTCAGATGTAGCGTACCCTTACTATGCATGGCCTGGAATACCATGCTCAGAACCTTGAAGCAGATATGCTTCCTCCCCATCAGATTCCTGATGGGGAGCCAATGCAGGGAGCGAATCCCCTCCCTGGCTGACAGACGCTTGGGAAATTTCAGAATAAGATGGGCCACCGCGTTCTGTACCACCTGGAGCTTATTAAGAGAGACGGCATAGATGTTCAGGTGCAGAGCGTTGCAATAGTCCAGAGGAGAGGTGACCAGAGTGATGATAATCAACTGGTGCAGTTCGGATGGAATAAAAGGTAAAATCATCCTCAAAATCCTCAGAATGTAAAAACAAGTACTAACCATGCGGCTGACCTGTGCGTCAAAGCTCAACCATCATCAAAGATGACCCCTCCCCCCCCCCCAATTTTTTCTGTCCCAAGATGGACAGGAAGGGGAACACAGACTGACGGCCACCAGGAATTTGACCAGATGGAATTCTGTGAGCCAAACACCAGCACTTCAGTTAGGTCTGTGTTGATCTTCACCTAATTGTCCTTCATCCAGCAAATAATGCTGGACATGCACTGATTGAAACTCACCGTTACAAGTTGTAGGTCATTCGAGAAGGAGACGATAATTTGCGTATCGTCTGCATATAACACCCGCAAGCCAAAGGACCGCAGCAGGTCGGCCAAGGGAGTCGCAAAGTTTGAAAAGGGTAGGACTCAAAGACGGGCCCTGGGGCCCCCCACAAGGAAGACTAAATGACTTGGCTCTAAAACCTCAACAGCTGACAATATGGGCCCGATTTGACATAAATGACTGGAGAAGCTGTAAGACATTCCAAGAGATTACCACTTACCGCAAACGCTGGACCCTACGCACTGGGAGACTGCTGAATGCCGCCAATAGGTTGAGCATTATCAGAACCGCCGCCTGATCTACCTACGCACGGATCCACTCAGTAGCCACAATGAGGGCTGACTCGGTGCTGTGATCGGCGTGTAACCCATCAAGCGATCCAAGCTCTCCTGGGATTGAACATATTTCATCAGATCTTTTTTGATTAATTTCTCCAGGATCTTAGCTGGGGCGGGGAGAAGTGAGATTGGGCGAAAATTCTTCAGATCTAGGGGTCAGCATTAGGTTTTTTTGTTTTAAAGTGGCGAAACAATGGCTTCCTTCCAAATGGCCGGATAACTACCAGATTGAAATGTGTCATTAAACACCTCGCACAGGAATTTGACCACTGGGTCTGGAGCCAGTTTAAGTATGGAGGGCGTACATGGGTCCGATGAAGCACCGGATTGTAAACCAGTTCCTTCATTTGCTGACCCGTAATCTGAGGAAAGGTAGTAAGAAGATTCTTCCTTGCAACCTGAATTAAGTCAGCAAAAGCCAGATCCTCCCCTCCAGAGGGGACGAGATATTAAACAATCTTAAGGACCTTGTCTTGAAAATAGACTGCAACATTATCACAGAATTCTTGAGGAGTTCAGCAACTGTGAACTTGGTGGCTCAGATAGCTCCTTTGAGACTTTCAACTGCATTCTAGAGGAATTGTCAGCAGACTTGATCTTTTCTGTGAAAAGCGTGATTTGGCCTGGAAAATAGCTTGATTATATTTCACAAGAAGAGTTTTTTGCTTTCCTTTTTCACTGGGGCAGGGGCTTTCACACGATTTTCATTCTTGTTTTCGGCAATCCCGCCTGAGGGACATGAGCTCTGCCGAGAACCAAGGGGCTGAGGGTTTCATTCTTTTAACAACACAGTTTTTATAAGGAGAGACAATATCTAAGGCGGCATTAATCCACTGATGAAAACCCTCTGTTGTAGAAGGGTGTAAACTATTCCTAGCATCCGATACCATGGCCAGAGCTGCCTCCCAGTTTCCAGCTGTGATTTTTTTTTGCGCACCTGCAGCGTATATGCCTGGGAGAGGGGCCCTTTACGCCCGTGGTAGGGTGTGGTAAAAGAACGTTAAACCCAATCAGCCAGTGATTAATCTAACTAAGGGGTTGAACTGCCTCTATAACCAAATTCATGTGGTTAGTGAAAATGCTGTCCAGGGTGTGACCAGCTGCATGGGTCGGAGAATGAACTAGCTGCTCATAACCCAGGTCTGTCATAAGATCCAAAAAGAGAGCCGAGTCATTATCCTATTATCAAAATGAAAATTGAAATCACCTAGGATGGTATATTGAGCAGTAGTAATGACTGTTTCCAAGATTTTACACCAAATCTCCGCGAACTTGGATCGTGGACCGGGTGGACGGTATATCAGAAGGCCTGCAAAAGTGCAATTCTCAGATACATTAATCCCAAACAAGGCTGCCTCCAATGAGATGCCTGTTTTTTTTCCACAGGGCTGAGGGTCCAACTAATGATCTCACGTGCCACTAGGGCCAGGCCGCATCCTCTTCGACCTAAACAGTCACATCTAAAAATAATGTAGCCAGGAGGAACAGCGTCTACCAAGTCGGGGCTAGAGTTGTCCCTAGCCCATGTCTCAGTAATAAAAAGGTAATCCAGGTTAAGTGTTCTAATGGTCAAGGCAATTTTATGTTTGGGCATGGAACAGGCATTAATGAATGTCCCACGAATAAAGATAGCCTTGGGCCCTTCCTTGGTCCCAGCCCCTGTCAAACTCTTCTCCGCGGCCCCAGGGCCCTACTGAAAGTGCCCGGGACGGTGGTCACACTATTGATAGGGCTGAGCTGACAGTGCTAACAATACTCAGCCTTCCCTGTTAACAAGTTAAGCTTCTCCAAACATGCCTCATGCTTTTTCTCGGGGAAGCTGCAAAAGTTGGGCCCCTGAATAAGTTCTTATCAAAGAGCCTTTAACCCATAAGTTAAAACGGGCAGCATTTCTGGCCACTGGCACTGTCCAGGCATAGACGGGCACAGATGGGTTTGCCTAGGGTGCGCCAGCAGCCAGTACGCTGCACGCCCGGGTTTCCATCTGATTAAAAGCCTAATCACCCAGAAGTTAGGAAAAGCTGGACCGCCAAAATTCAAAATGGCGGTCAGCAAAGGCGCAGAACTAGACACACAAAGGAAACTCTCTCCACTCAATCAGGAAGGCACCCACAGCGGACCGGAGAGTCAGGAAGGCACCAAGAAGGTAAGATTCCCATTGTTAAAAAGAGGAAGAATACATTAAAAACACAAGCACAGAGAGTAATAGTTAAAAACTAATTGTCTAAGTTGTCTACTTTCAAGGTGTTCACCCGAGACCAGAAGAACATACAGTAAAAACTTAAAAGTTGTAACTGCGCCTTACTTACACATATGTGGAGAAATAGCAAACTAAAAAAACACAACAGTCAGCATATACTTTATGATTATCCCTGATGCAGCTTGATCTTAGCCATAGCATGGTTTGCCTCCACAAGTTGACCAACAGTATAAGCTGACAGAAGGGTACACAGAATGTTCTCCTTAATCTTCCCACTGACAAGAGAAATGGGCTTTAGGTTCAATTCCTCATGGTTCCACTCAATTAAAAAGCATCCGAATTTTCATGGTTGTAATGTTTTAAAGCATTATGTACTATCATTACAAATATTACTTTTCAAGGTGTGCCTGGCCTGTCTCTGTGTGGCACAGGCTTGCTCCTTTTGCAGTAAGCAATCGCCGGTGTGCCTGTAGCCATACCGCCCAGGCTAAATGTGTCCACACCACTTGCTGTCTGCTGAACTCAAACATGCTGGCCTAAACTGTCAAAATGGTGCCTTGTAGTACTGTGTATGCAGAGTTCTACAATAGTCGGGCTTGTTATAGGAGTCTGCCTGATGTAAATTTCTATGGAAGGTTGGCCGCTCATGATGCGCACTGAGACACTGGTGAACGGTATAGGAGTTCCACTACACGGGAGCGAAGACTCAGATAGTGCCGGGCATTTTCCTCACTTGGACTATAGTAAATATTTTCTACACCTCAGGATGGATGTATGCTCCAAAACTTAACCTCAGCCACAAACATTTTGGAGCAGTTGGTGAAGCCCTCCCAGAATGCTTAAGATGCTGCATTCTCCACACTGCATCTCCTGGTACGCTTTGCCACTGTAACACAGGAGACGGAGACAACTGTGGGTAGGAATTTAGGTTTACTTCAGGATACAGTATTTTTAAAGTACAGAAAAATTGGATTATGCCACTGTATCCCAGCTGTTACCCTCTGAATCCCCATAATCTCATATTCCAAACTGAAGAAAAACACCCTCTACAGGGTAAAAGTACCAATTTGTGAAGGACAAGAGGACTTTCACACATGAAGGGAAACTACTTGTAACGCACACTAATATAGATTTGTCTTCATAAGAGTTCATCTGGACACAGCAGATTATTCTAGCGTACAGGTGAGGATTAATTTTGGAGGTTTGGCTAAGAAGAGTCTGCCTGCCTAGAATAGGCAGACCTACCTACACCCTTGGCCTGAGCCCTAGAGAAATGTCAGGCCTTTGTCAAAGAAAAATAGTGCTATCCTCCAATGATGGAATTAAGAAAATGTCAAGCTACAAAAGCACAGTCTTTCATTGGAGTTATAGTGGAATATTCTTTGGTGGATTTAAGATTCCAAGTTTTGAGGGGATTTAGGAGAGAATTGCAACAGTGGCCTCATGGGCGGTGTTTTCCACGGCAGACTGGCCTGTGCCCGAGGCATTTGAGGATGTACTGGGAAGTGCTACTTCACTAGGCTCAATTAGCGACTAAGACTAATATACAGTAACTTCATTCATATCCATCTTCCTCAGAACAGAAGATCAAATGAAATACACCACTTTAATTTCCTCTGCCTTGATAGTGCAGAAAACCTGAAACTCAGGAGAGACATTCAACCATTAATTTGATACCAAACCATTAATTTTACCAGGCAGATATTTAATGATCAAGGCAGCACAAAAGGGAGATCTAACCAGGACAACCAGGAGCTTGAACATTTCTTAGAATAATCACTAATGGGGGAGGAACAATTATCTTGAAGGACAGTAAGACACTTTAGGCACACATGCTGAACAAATTCTCACAACAGCGATATATGAAACCTGATGTCCAAACTGTAACCACTAAGACATGGGAAGACCAGGTTAAAAACACACAGAACTCTTACAAAGATGAGAGGAACCCTTTCTTACCCAAAGGACTAGGGTTCAATCAGAAAAAAACAGAAATGTGTCCTTTGGACTTTTCTTAACCACAACTTTTCTCTACTCAATCATTCAAAGCTACACACATTCCTGAGGGTTACTGTTCCGACTAAAAAAATATTGTGCTAACACATAGGCATAAATTACAAATTTGTAAAGTCAATTTATTAATAAAAATACAACGTTAAAACGTATTCTTACAAAATACATTGTGTATAATCGCAGCAGCATCAAAATAACATTCCACATAAAGCGACAACAAGTTGATTCACAGTAATAGATTAAAAAGACAATAAAAACTTTGCGAGAGTTAAAAAAAGACACTACTCTGTCATAGGGAACCATATCCATATAGCGAAATGTTAAAGATGAACCCTGATGTTCTGCGATTCGTAAGCATCTAGAGAAACATCTAACTGGGTGGATTTATGATAAACAAGAGTCGACGCGTTTCGATGGTTTCCAGATTCAGACCATCTTTATCAAAACTAAAAGTATATACACTTTCAGCTGTTAATGTATCTACAACAAAAATGATACAAGAATATTTTTTTATCAAGGTAATAAAGAAAACAGACCACGTATCACATAACTTATTTAAAAATTACACCTTAATGTATACATTATCACCTCATTTCACAATAGCATTATAAAGTAAATAAAATAACACTACTGTTTAGTCAATCCTATTCCGTATTCAACATCTAAAGGTCACAACCAAACATGTGGAGATTGCGCACAAATTGCGCCATTGTTAAAAAAAAAAAGTGAACGGGGAACTCGAATTTGTGCGAGAGAGACAGGTGGATGAAAAGCCAAAAGCTATGCCCAGCTTGTAACCCTTATTCTTAGTCTAAAATGGTTCAATTATCCAATTTATAGATCGGGGAGTGGGGGTTATATAATGTACAGTCAAGTTTGCCTGCAATGTGCTAGTTGAATACTTACTCACTTCACTACGGCGGTCGCCAAACATGATTATACCCATGAAATGTGACCTGTTCTTTGGTCGTAGCTCACTATACAATCTTACATGGTTTGTCCCATGTATGTAAAACCTGTCTTCTTAGTAGTAGCTTTGAGGATTACTGTTTTTTAAGCATAAAAGGATATTCATATGGTAATGCCACCTAAACCAAAGACAATCCAAAAATAAATAAACTGGGCATGAGAAAGCCTCCCTTTACTATTTCCAAGCAAAAAATTAAATAAACCCAGCTGTGGCAATTCACCAATTGTATGAGGAAAATTGGAACGCGTTTTATTCTTTATCATAAGGTATGCAACAAGGTATAATTTCAGCTTTCACTGAAATGTGAGGCCCCTATACTGAGCATTTGGGCATTCTGTAGCGTGGATGCTTACTCAAAATATGGAGAAAGGGCTATTCATTATCAAAGCGTCTTTGTGTGTCTTTTATTCTATTTTTAAGAAACAAACAATAGTGCTAGCTTAGGCACTACACTCTAAAACACAATTTAACTTCTGATGTACTTGAATTGCGGTTATACTTAGCCTAGTATCCCATGTTATACATTTCGAAAAATCTAATTCTTTCCAAGCATTTATTTTGCAAAACTAAGGTTCAATTTTGTATTTGTGATTCCGTTTTTCCACTGTGACATAACCCTGTTTTCCATGTCAGATGTTTTTTAATTAAATCGTGTTTAGAACTAGGCGGCTTGGTAAAACAATCAAATATAACACCTAAACTAATACAAAAAAACACTGTAACGGTTCTAGAGGTCTAATCTAAAAACGGTTGGAAATGAAAAAAAAAACAAAAATAGCCGATAGCCACGTGTATTTTTTTTCTTTTAAGAAAATGGCTGACGTAACACAAGCCTTAAGATTAAGCTTTGAGTAACGTCCATTATACACGTTTTAAGACGGACAGAAAGGAAAAACCTTATATCCCGCAAATACAGAAATAAATGTTTAAAGAGACGCCTTTTTGTGATCATATCTATGAGAGAAATATGGAACACAATCGGAGTGCAAGCCTAAAATTAGCAGTCTGTCCTTCGCTGCAATCGACCCCTTTTTGCTGCGACGGGGAAATGCGCTTGTTTATTATGGGCACAATAGAGACGGCACACGGGTTTTTGCTCGGTGAGTATAAAGCCATAGAATTTAGATTGTACAACTGGGCAGTGGGTGAGCGGAGAATTTTTTTTTTGTTTCAATTGGGAGTGTGTTTATCATCAGTCTGAAGAGCAATACCCCAACCCCCACCGCCAGGCATGGTGGGTGGGTCCCCTCCCCCTCTTTAGTTGCCATGTGAGTTCTTAGGAAAATATGGCGATGTTCGGCAACATCAAAACGTTGCAGGAAAAAAAAAACTTTTCTGAAGGAGCAGTAGTAGGGCTGAGAGAAGAGGAGGGTTGGAAAGACTCATTTTTAGTCATATCCTGAATTACTCATCGAGCGCATTCCTAAAAAGCGGGCAGCTTTTAAACTGGGTGCTCGACTAAAGGAGAAACAGCCTCTTTTATTAGCACAGATCCTGGTCTACGGCTACTCAGACGGATCACTGTAACATGGGTTGCCACAAGTGAATATGTAGGTTTTTTTAGTCTGAATCACCCTGTGATTCACCTTCAACCCTATCTGTGAGTCACTGAAAAGGAAGTCACGTGACTATAGTCAGTGAAGGAGAAAAGAATGATGTTCTTTCCTTTCTCTTTTCCACAGTAGAAACAAAGGCTTGGTATTAGTTGTCCGGGGCCATTCAAGGGTAGGGCCGTCATGCCAAAAAGCCGTAATTGGCGGCTGTTTATCTTAGTGGGACCCCACTAGCCTCCTGAAAGCACCAAAATGTATTTTTTTTTTAAATCACACAAATAGATCTACCTCTTCTTCCTCACAAAGATATACTCGGCACTTTCAAAAACACAGTCTGTTTATGCCTACCAGATTTACCGGTGCATCGTCCAGCATTCAGAAAAAAGGGAGCTCTCGCAATGTCTTATTTGATCACAAACCCCACGCTTCTATCAGAGCACTACGCCAAATCTACTCGGATCCAATGTACAGGGACATGGGTGGTCTCCAGGGCTTTGCCTGGGCTTGGTTTCGGGACCGGCAGATAAGAAGGTGTCGTCTGTTTGTATAAAGGCGGACTCTGTACTCCGTGTTTACATCTTTAATAGCACTTGCTATAAACACACTATACCACTGATGAAGACGAACTGACCCTCTTCTCAAATACCAGAAGGCTGGTCACCAATACCCACAAAGCCTGTGCGCTTTTACAACACATTGTAGATTATCTGTTTAAACTATGCAGCATAGGTAAAGAAAACAAAGCCTAAAACAACAGCTTTTTTATTTTTATATTTTGCGTGAGCATATGATGCTAGTATTTAGTGTTCAAGCCCAGGGAGGGCAAATTATTAAACGTTCACGTCTTGTCCACATCACAACTAAAAGGTGCTAGACTGGCAGAAGACGGATAAAAGCAGCAGCTTCAAAAATACTAAATCTTGGTCTCGAGGCGAACCAGTGCCTATTTAAGAATCTAAAACACGGCGAAGCTTCCTTCTTAATGTCTTGCTTCATTCTGTTTTGGAGAACGGAGGATAAAATAGGATTTGCACAGCTTTTCATCAAATCATTAACGTTATTACGGGGGCGGGGCTACAGCCGGCGTGCTCAGGAAATGACAGGCAGTGGCTGGACTCATCTAACCCTTTGCTCCCCGCTCTGACCAAGAAGCGCTGCAACCTGAGCCTGTGCAAATTCCTCGCCATTCACAAAACATCAATGGGGTGGGGGAGGAGACTGCCGAGGAAGCACACATGCAAATCCTGTTGCATCCAGCTCTTGTTTTCAACTGCTGAACCAGTGAGCTGAATTTATGAATTGAGAGGGCATACTCATTTCCGACAAAAGATTTGGCTTCAGTGTAGTTCCATGCGATTGAGAGCATGTGCTTAAAACGTTTGTCACTGTATCTGCAACAACACGGAAATAAAGTAACATGCCTGATAAATGTGGATTTTAATACATTTTGCAAATTATTTACAAACTGCTACACGTTGACATACTGACCTATAGTCTATAGAAGAAATACATACGATACTATGAAACATACGGAGTTCAACAATCGGATTTAAATGTATGTAGGATTTAGCATTAGGAATTAACATTACTAGCTCATTAAGACTCATAAAACAATCACACACCCTGCCACAGAATTCCAATGTAATTGTTGCTTGACAGTCCTACTCCGAGTAAGTACATAGTTGTGCTAACATGTCCTCATTAAGGTACATATATTACAGTGGAACATCATGCATTCTGACACAACGTACATCTGATTATTTAGTACTAATATGGAAACTATTTCAAGAGGGAAGGGTGTCCATCCTTTCACCATTTTCTATTTTGTGAATTGCTAAGCTATGTGCGCTACAGCCCTGAAACCGTAAGTTTCGATGAAACACATATTGGTACACAAGCCTAAAAAAACCTAAAAAAACGAGCTGGATGTAACACGTGGGAATTTTATTCAGCATACGTTTATAAGGTTGTAACGTTTAAGAGATACTTTTTGAACATAGTGCAAGTGCATGATAACCACTGACACCTCCCTGTGTGGGGTTTGGAACTTAAAAAAAACGGAATAGTAAACTCCAACTTTAGATTACATCAAGAAACTGAAAAAAATAAACAAATGAAGCGAAAGTGGCGTGGTGCGTAATCTGTGCATAGATTCACGGAGGTATGTTTTGTAGTAGTAGAGCAGGACAGCAAAAACTATGAGCTGCGATCATAGAGAACATTATATTGTTTGCATTGAACGGAACAGTCTATTAATGTTTGCCCCCATCCCAAATGCCCCTGGCAACAAGCTTGTAGATCAAGAGATGGTGTTAGTAAAATAACCGTGCAAGTCATTTTCAAACATATCTACCATGAAATAAATACAACGTAAGCTAAGGGTAAAACCTGTTCATCATTCAAAATCAACCATACTATCCAGTTTTGCAATGCATTTGTCTTTAAACTTAACACATTCTGTCACGTTTCTATTTAAAAAAAATAAAAAAACACTGTACTTTTGATACACTTCAGGGTGCAACGTTTATCAGAAAAACACCCTACAAAAATGCATAGCACGAGCTAAAGATGAATCTGGCAGCATAAGCATGTTCGTGCTAAAAGTGAACTGGGTTTTTTTCTGGACTAGAACGATCTTCCTTCTTGAAAAGTTATCTTATTATTTATATCCTTCTAAAGTATCTTCACCCTGCCTGCCATTAACCATATTTCTATGGAGTCCTTAGCGACCTTTCCTTACATTGTTCTCGTCCTCTACTCCCTTTTGTTTTCTCCCACAGTGCTTTGAAGAAGCCTTAGATTTGGATAAGCACTACAAATGCAAATAACACAAGAGCACACCAAATCTGTGACACGGACAATGGGATATGGACAATTGCCTAGAAGTAGTGACACTAGGTGACAGAAACCACAATATTGTGACAGAGATATTACAAGTAGTACTCGGAAACTACCATGCAGGCACTGACTATGACACTAACACTAGAGGACTGGCAAATGGACACTAACAGAAAGATATCACATACATGGAAACACCGAGACTCAGATAGTGCTACATTACTAGGGGCACACGGGCATTAGGACACTGACAATGGAACCCTGACAGGGATACCAAGGGCCTCTCATCAACACAGGACACTGCAACAGGATCCTGGCATGGGAACAGGGCATGGACAGGGGTATATTGACGGTACTATCCACGAACTTGAGCAGATCTTGTCTGGAGATAAGGACCTGGGGGAAACTACACGTGTACATAACACATTTTTTATTACCCTGAGATCTTATTTTGAAAGAAAGTACAGACCTGGTCAACCTGCAGCCCCTAGACCTGCAAGATGGTATAATAAGGAATGCAGGCAGGCAAGGATAGCTCTAGGGAAAGCTATAAGGGAAGGCAAATTGTACGCTGTGCGTTCTAATAGAAGTACTTATAAAAGCTGTATCCTTAGGGCCAAACGATCATGGGATGAGTGTAAATGGCAGGACCTGCTAGAAGCTAGTGTGCAGAACAATAGCAAACTGTTCTGGAGTATTGTTAAATGGGGGTCAGGTGGCCAGACCGAGCAGCCACAAAACAATGTTTCACAGGAAGCATGGGTTGAGTATTTTAGGCTTCAGTATGCCTCTAACCCCGGGGATAAGTATAGGGAAGTCCAGAGTCTGTCTTACCACCAGGAAAATGCTTTTAATAGAATAGATGTGGAGCAGGCACTTGGTTCAGTGGCAGCTGGAAAAGCATTAGGTCCGGATGGGGTCCCAGCCGATGTGTAGTTGTATGATAAGACCAAATGGGGGAGTTATATTCTGTTGATTGCTAATGCTATGGCCCAGGGAGCACCGATACCAAGCTCCTGGTGGGGGCGGAAATAATTCCGGTATATAAAAAGGGTGACAGGTCCCTCCCTGGGAATTATAGACCCATTAGCTTGATTGAAGCCATCCAAAAAATTGTAGGCAGGATGATTTTAAACAAGGTCTTATTATGGATAGCAGACAATAGTATATTGTCCCCCTTTCAGGCGGGTTTTAGGGAGTCTACGAGCACCATTGACCAAATATTTAGCTTCACACTTCTCTACTGGAAAACGGTGACCCTAGGCAAAGGAAGCTTATACGCTGCCTATGTCGATTTAAGGGCAGCCTTTGACCTAGTCCCTCGATCTAACCTCTGGGTAACGTTAAAAGACCTTGGTAATCCAAATGAGATGTTAACTTTAATCCAGAGGCTCCATGAGGATAATCATGCTAGGATTAGGTGGGGCAGGCAGGGTATGACAACCGGTGACTTCCCAGTCGAAAGAGGGGTGCGACAAGGGTGTGCTATGGCGCCTACGCTATTCTCCTTATACACAAACGGAATAGTTGATCGGCTACTGCTGGTGAACACAGATGCTCCCACTTTAGCAGGGGTAAAAGTCCCGATTTTAATGTTCGTCGACGATACGCTTTTAATTGCAAAGACTCCCAGCGGACTCCAGCGGGCATTATTAATTTTTGAAGAATTCTGTTCGGAGCAAGGCCTTGCAGTTAATGTGAACAAGACCAAATTCATGGCCTTTAATCTGCACAGAACTTTTAAAAATAATTGAAGCAAGTAAGGTCTTTCATATACCTAGGGGTGAATATTCAGAAAGAATTAAAGTGGAGCCAACAAAGGGATTTGGCCGCCCTAAAGCATTCACAACTTTAGGGGCGCTGGTTGCTGAATTAAAAAAATCTATGACCAAGCCTATTAGACCTGTACTCCAAGTTTATGGGACGAAAGCTGTCAGCTCTGCCCTGTATGGTGCGGAATTATGGGGGTTTGGAAATTTGACTGATTTAACTATTTCTGAAAACAAGTTTCTGCATGCCATTATTTCCCTTCCCCAGAGTACACCACTAGTGCCCCTAAGGTATGATCTGGGCAGGAACCCTATAGCGGAAATAGCTAAACTGCGGCCAATTCTTTACTGGCGCAGATTGTGGAAAACCCCCGAATTGTTATTGTACGCCGAGGGTTTAATAAAATCAGACGCTTTCCATAAAATAGGCTGGTTCAAAGAAGTAAGAAAGATCCTAGTGGATTTGGGAATGTATGAACTCTGGAGAACCCTGTAGGTGCTTCTTTTCCATCAAAAAAGGTTTTGAAGGAGAAGTATTGGGAGATGGTTACAAGCAAAGCCTTTAGAAGTACTGATTCTCTTTCTTTGTCAGGTATTTTTTTGAATACGAAATCTATTCCCAGTTTTGAACCCTTTTGGGATAGCATTACGAAGGTACAAGACAGAAAGTTGTATTTCCAGCTGAGGGCAGGATCGTTGCCCCTAAGATCTTTTACTACCCGGTGGGCTCGACAGGGTGATAGTACATGCCCCGTTTGTAAGATCCACACCGAAACAATTGCCCATGTGTTTTTTGTCTGCCTGGCTTATGCTGTCCCAAGACGGGTTTGGCTGAGCCCGGTATGCAAACTACTTGGTACAAGGAAGAGTACTGAAGCTCAAAGGATTTTGTGTACTAGCACTAGGTCTACCATCGTAGTGGGAGTTGCAAAGTTTTTAGGATGAGTATGATCATAACACTGAACTGTGTAACAGGGTAATTTTCCCCCTTGCCTCCTCGTTTTGCCATTTATATGTTGGCCTAGAGTGATAGACTTGGTTTTCTTAATGTGCATAGGTCTGTGGGAATTTTGCACTTGTGTCCAATGTTTTAAAAATGGCCACAGCTACACAACATAGTCCTAAAATAGCCCTTGGTATCAAGGAGCGGTACCAAACATATGTTACACTTGTGGAAATAAAATCTATAATTATGCCCCTTCGCTGCCCTCTGCGCGATCTAATTATGCCCCTTTGCGCGATCCCCTTTGCGCGATTAATAATTGCCCACATCAAAAGCCGATTCAGAAAAGGGGGTGGTGAACAGAGTGCCTGAATTAAGCAGACCACTCTTACCCAGTCCAAAGATCAGGGCGTGATCCATCACCGTTTTTTAGCTCACTGCACCATCCCAGCTCAGAACTTGGCTATATGCAAATTAGTCTGTTCCTGTCCCAGTGCATGATGGGAACAGGGCAAACCAAACTACCAAGCCAATTCTTATACTGGGAAGGAAACAAGCTTCCGGGGACCGATTTCTGCCATTTCAGGCGTCGTCGGCCCGGCTTGCTTGAATCCTGATGGTGCAATGAGCAAGGAACTCACATCTGAGTATACCCTTCCACGCTTATGGTGGACAAAATGATTCAGAAAAGGGGGTGGTGATGAACAGAGAGCCTGAATTAAGCAGACCACTCTTACCCAGTCCAAAGATCAGGGCGTGATCCATCACCGTTTTTTAGTTCACTGCACCATCCCAGCTCAGAACTTGGCTATATGCAAATTAGTCTGTTCCTGTCCCAGTGCATGATGGGAACAGGGCAAACCAAACTACCAAGCCAATTCTTATACTGGGAAGGAAACAAGCTTCCGGGGACCGGTTTCTGCCATTTCAGGCGTCGTCGGCCCGGCTTGCTTGAATCCTGATGGTGCAATGAGCAAGGGACTCACATCTGAGTATACCCTTCCACGCTTATGGTGGACAAAATGATTCAGAAAAGGGGGTGGTAATTCACCCTTTGGTGTCCCAAGACCCCGAGCACGACAACCCTGCACCTGGCCTTCCTCATTTTCACCATCTGTCTCTGTGGTTTCTGCCAAGTCCGGGAAACCAGTACATGAGTTCCTGCTCCCCCGCAGAGAAGGTTCATGTTTCTGACATGAAGCACGAGCACAAACCCCCAAATGAGGAAGCCTCCCCCTTCCAACTGTCAGACTATTTCACATCGCAAGTCCCCTCACGAAGCCTAAGACACGCCCCCATTTCTTCACACTCTGCTCCTCTTGCTGATCTTTGTTCCTCTATCTGCCATGACCTGTTTGTTCCTCTATTTTGCCTCGTGACCAAGACTGTATAAATATTCTGCTGTTGAAAATAAAGACCCCCCCACTTCAAGAGAGGGACTTGAGAGATTGCTCCTGTGCCCGCTTGGTGCTGGAAGCGCTCCCCTTATCTCGAGTTATTGGTCTTCTCCTCCTTCATTTGAGCACCACGGACTCCTCGCTTTGCATTGACAAGAAATTATGATTTATTAAGCATAGAAATTCAGAAATGAGGTAATAAGTAAATTTAATTTACCACATTAATTGGTGCCCGGAATAGGGACCTACCCTTTCCCCCACGCGCCGGTGATATTGGACCCGGTACTGTCCCCTCCTGACCGTTGACGGACTTCAAAAGTGCACAACGCGGGGAATTCCCGCCAACTCCCTCGAGGCGAAGAGGGGGACCGACTGCGGCCCAGCATCCACACGAGGCGGTGAGGAAATAGCGGAACGTCCTGAACCAAAGCCCAACCTGCGAAGCAGACGAGTCCGAGGTTCTACAAATCCCACCTTCAAACTGCGCGCCGCTTTTTCCCAAAATCTTCAAGAGGCCTTCCAGTTATTTTTCGGTGAGTACTGCTGAAAAGTATAAAAACGAACCCACAGCTTTTGTGGGGGCGGTAAAGATACGCGTTTTGTTGGTTTCTCACCTATCTTTGGTGAGGACTACTAAAACTAGTATAAAAGACGGACTCACTACCTTGTGGGCACGGTAAAGATACATGTTTTTTGTGGGTTTCTCACTTATTTTGTGAGGACTACTAAACTAGTATAAAAGACGGACTCACCTCTTTCGTGGGTACGGTAAAGATATTTGTTCTGTTTGTGTTTTTCTCAATTCTAAAATCTTTGAAAGTCTTGCCATAATGCCTATTTTCTGGAAAATACGTAAGATGGCAACCAAAAGGAGTATTCTTGAGAAGGAAATTCCCCTTCCTCCTCGGGATACTCCAGGACACTTCATGTATGCAAAACATGGTGTCGGTGCACTTATTTATTGTGATCTATGGGTAGAATATACTAAAGACCTAGAACTCAGATATAGATGGCCTGAAAATGGTAGATTTGATACGGAGTGTATTATGAAATTAGAGGAACAGTTATGGAAGAAAAAGAGAGTCCGCCAGTCACAGAGTGACTCAGTAGAATTATGGAGAAAAGAAGCCCATAGGAGGCAACAGAAGGAATTGCATAACGTTGAAAAGGGTAAGAGAATGTCAGAGCAGGCCAAGAAAGAACAGTTACAAGAAATAGGGAAAGAAGTAGTTAGTGAAAGGAATAAAAGGGAACAATGAGCCATTTCTACTGGTTTTTATCCTGTATTGCCATCTGCACCTGAAAACCTTAACATTGCATCAGCACAGCATACAGCCCCACTACCAGAGGATACTTTTACTAATTTTCTCTTAGATACTCCACCACCCTATGAAGTTTAAGTCATTCAACACCCTCTGCCTCCGCCACCCCTTTCACAACATAACGCACCACCTCTCACTCCAGAAGGGGGTGCTGTAGGTCCAGACCCAGGTAAAACAATTCCCGACTGCCCCTATGACCCGACTCCGAGCAACACAGGGGAGGCGGGCCGAATAAGTAAAATACTTCATGACTCCCGGGAAGAAATAAGATATCTACCAGCAATTGACACGTTTCTTCAAGCGGCCTCTCAGTTTCTTCGTACTGGAGAGAACTCACGAGCCATTAACGCTATGACTACAAGAAGATCACACCGTGTAAAAATGCACAAGTATAGGTTCCTCCTTTGCTGTTTCATAAAACGCATACAAGCAGAGGAAAGAAATGTACCAGTTTCACTTTTTGACTTATTAGATTCCGCATCCGACCACACTAGTCTAGAACGTATAAATGATGCACTAGACAGGTTCACCCGTAATGTGACCCGTATTCTGCAAAACTTGCAAACAAATGAAGAGAATAAGAAACTTGAGGAGGAAATTACTGAACCTACTGAAAAAGTCCTACCCGTTCGTTCTTCCGCCCCTAATTCAGGAACACCCTCGCCTACATTCCTCCAAGGTCACTCTGAACGCTCATCTCCAGATGAGTTATTTGAAAATACATCCAATGCATTAGACTACTGGTTAGACCAGGAACCTCCACTTACACCGGAGGAGGAGGAAATAGCCAGAACTGCGACCCTATGGGTCTCTCAATATAAGATATATGACAATGATCTCTTAGCCCAGCTTTTTCTAGCATTACCACGCTCACAGCAACGATTAGCAAGTCTCTACATGGTACAACATCTCATCACATTAAATGACACTCATTTTAAACATGATCCAAGACTCAAAGATTTTCTGTCTGACTGCGCTGATAACATGTTCCTCCACAATAGTTCAGTTTTTCTCAACACATTTATAGATTTTAGACAGAAATACCAGAAAGTGACTGGATATAGATCTCCCCATAATACGTGTGGATCAACTAATAGACTTCCTCAAACACGCCAGTTCCCCATGAGAGAGGTCCACCCCAGAGCTGACATAAATGGAGCGCTACAACGCGTCTTCATTTATGTACCCTTGACAAAACTTGAGTTACTAAGGATGAAAGAGATGGTTCCCTCCCACTCAAAGGATCCTGCTGGATTCTTTAAGGAATTAGGAGATGTATTAATGATGGGAACATATACTCTTTCTGATATCACAGCAATTCTGAAATTATTGTTGCCATCAGGTATATATGACAAACTAAGAGAAAAAGATTGGGAAGTAGCAGGTGAACACATTAGATGGACTGAACTTCAGAATGACGAAAATACTAGAGTAGCAGGTCAAGGTATAGGAGACAGACTAAAAGCACTCACTGGCACTATTTTAAAGGTGCTACCATAGTTACTGACAGTGAAAAAGGAGGACTGGGATGCCATTTCCTCCTGCAAACAGAAACATGGTGAAGACAAAGGAGATTATTACACTAGACTTGAAAAGTGTTTTGCGGTAAATAGCGGCCTTACGCCGACAAGTGAAGCTTACCCGCATCTGTTTGTTTCCAAATTAGTAGATAACGCCTTGCCAGCCATTAAGGACAGAGTACTAAAAGTAGAAAGTACCTGGCAAGCACATACACCTCCACAGGTGTTACAAATGCTACAATATCACCAGAATCGCATTAGGGATGAAGAAGAAAATGATAAGAAACGCATGAAAGACACAAAGATGAAAGCATTAGTAGCCCAAACTGCACCCCAGCGTCAACAGACACCAAGTAGCCAGACAAATATAAAAAGCACTTGTAATTATTGCAAAAAGATGGGACACTTCGTTAAAGATTGCCCTGTCTTAAAGCACAATTTGGCCACTGGTAAGACCCAGCCACGCCCATATCAGCCAAAACAGAATGGTTCCCTAGACAGTTCAACACCTTCAGTTCCACTGACAACACAAATGGGCCAAATGAATATTATAGACAGCGCCTACACTGAATATTACCCAGATTTCTCATGATGTTGCCCAGAGAGAGAAGATGACAAACTGCCCCTAATCCCCATTCCAGTAGATCAGACAGGTCCATTTATAGAGGTCCGACTTCTTGGGGAGGATAGGAAGTTTCTACTAGACACTGGGGCCAGTAAAACAACAATAAGCCATCAAGAGGTCCCAGAGGCTCCTCTCTCGGGTTCAAAAAGTATTTCTCTGGGTTTCTCGGGACAACATGTGACAAACGTCACGTCAAAGCCACTGCCCTTGCAGGTTGGTCCCCTCATGACAACTACAGATCTTATATTGACAAAATCATGTCCAGACTACTTGCTTGGTATAAAAACATTGAAAGAATTAGGAGCTGTCATTGTTTGCTCACCTACAGATGTCAGACTATTTCTGCGAGATTTCAAGGGCCACTACACAAGTAGAGAATTAGATGAGCGTTTGAAAGATTTGCCACACACCCTGTGGGCCACTGATTCCACCACAGTAGGCTGTATGGAAATAACACCTCACAAGGTTACACTGAAAGAGGGAGCCCAACTACCACGCATAAGGCAATACAAAATTCCACCTCAGGCTGAACAAGCATTAATGTTAATTATTCAGGACCTAATACAGTCAGGTGTGATTAAGGAAACAACTTCTAACATTTGCAATTCCCCTGTTTTACCAGTTCATAAAAAAGTGGAACCAGGAACACCACCTGTCTACAGACTAGTGGTGGATTTGAGAGAGCTCAATAAATGTGTCGTTCCACAACACCCTGTGGTTCCAGACATCTCCACCCTACTCACAGCCATAGATGCGGAAGCAACGCATTTTTCAGTCATTGACTTGAAAAACGCATTCTTTAGCATACCTATTCACCCAGACAGTCAATACCTTTTTGGCTTCTCCTTACAAGGACGAAGTTTCCAATTCACAAGAGCTCCTCAAGGTTTCACAGAGAGTCCAAGCGTATATAGCCAAGCATTAAAAAGACAACTAGATACTGTTCAAATGCCCACGGATACAGCCATACTACAATATGTTGATGATATCTTCATTACGGCCAGATCTGACGCAGCATGTGCTGAAGCATCACTACTAGTACTAGAATTCCTAGCTGCAAATGGCCATAAAGTTTCCCCTGGTAAGCTCCAATTTTGTTTACAGCAAGTGGCATACTTAGGGCACTTGCTGTCAAAGGAGGGTAGGCAGCTTACACAGGAACGCATCCAACTCATACAACAAATACCACAACCAACAACACAGAAACAAGTTCGAGCCTTTGTTGGTCTCACCTCATATTGTAGACAGTGGATCCCACAATTTGCAATCATTTCCAAACCGTTAGTGCAGCTGACAACACTCGAAGCTGGCGCTACTCCACAATTACCCTGGACAGATGAACACACGCAAGCCTTTCAGTCTCTTAAAAAAGCTATGTGTCAAGCCCCAGTGCTGGCAACACCTAATTACACCAAAGATTTTACATTATTTGTAACAGAAAACTCAGGTACAGCACTATCAGTTCTGACCCAACTTCAAGCAGACAAACATAAACCATGTGGTTATTTTTCAAGCACATTAGATCCAGTAGCACAAGCATTGCCTGCATGTCTAAAATCAGTAGCAGCTACTGCACAAGCTATTAGACAAAGCGATTCTATTGTATTGGGACATCATCTGATAGTTCAGGTCCCACACGCTGTAGAACTTCTGTTAAACAGAACACAAACACAGCATCTGACAATAGCCAGACTCACCGGATATGAGATGACACTTTTCAGCCACACATTGAGATTAGACGCTGCAACATTTTAAACCCAGCAACACTGTTGCCACTGACCTCTCCTACTGAAGAAATTCACGATTGTATTGACATAATTGATTTAGTGACCAAACCAAGACCAGATTTACAAGATACTCCCCTTGCTAAGGCAGAAATGACACTCTCTGTTGATGGTTCATGTATGAGACTCCCCACAGGAGAATTAGCAGCAGCCTATGCCGTCACAAATGGTACAGACACTTTAGAAGCACACAAGATAGAGATACTGTCGGCACAGGCAGTAGAACTCATAGCCCTAACACGAGCATGTCACTTAGCAAAAGGAAAGTCAGTTAACATCTACACTGATTCACAATATGCCTTTTGAGTTGCACACAACTTCGGTACATTATGGAAAGAGAGAGGATTTCTCACATCACATGGGTCCAGAATACAGCATGCTACACTCATCACTGCCCTCTTAGAGGCCAGTCAGTTACCAGAGAAAATCGCAGTGCTAAAATGTAAAGCGCACACAAAAGGAACAGATGAAATATCAAAAGGAAATGATTAATTAATTATGTGCTTATATAGCGCTGGAATCACTCCCGAAGGGGTACCTCCGCGCTTCGACCGCTGCGAAACCCTTCCTGGCTTCCCTGAGAGATGGTCCCTTAATGGGTATCTCCAGGGTGAGACCAGGCATCCCCGGCGGTCTGGTGGGGCCGTTAGTGAAGATGAGGCAAGCTAGTGCCCAGAGTTGCCGAGTGTGATCGCTGATCAGAGTGGGCACCGAGGCGAGAGAATTATCGAGTCCGCTGACCCTGGTCCAGAAACCTGCCGCGTCGGGAATCGAACCCTGGTCCCAGGCCGTCCTCTGCTCTCGGGTCTGCCGCCTCTAACCAGTGAGCCACACTACTCCACTGCAGACAGTGCAGCCAAGTTAGCAGCAAACACAGAATTAAGAATACCACACCGCCAATATACAATACGAGACCCTTTTTCTGACATCCAGGATGTCCAAAGTCACGCCACACCACAGGAACTGCTAGAATGGAAGGAAAAAGGAGGGGTCCTTACAGATCAAGGCTGGATGACACCTGAAAGAGCAGTATGGTTTCTACCGGATGCCATGGTACAGGGTATGGTAAACACCATACATGGACCAGCGCATCTGGGAGAAAAAGCAATGTTAGACAGCATACAGAATATATGGCACAACAAACATTTGAGAGCTGCAGCCAAACAAAAAGTTAAAAAGTGCATGATTTGTAATCAGTTCAACCCAAGAAAAGGCACAAAGGTGGAACAGGGAGGATTCCAACCCCCTGACCATCTATTTGAAGTTCTCCAGATGGACTATATCCAGATGGAGAGATGTAGAGGTCACAAGTATGTGCTAGTTGTAGTGCGTGCTCTGACCAGATGGATAGAAGCCTATCCCGTCCCAGATTACACTGCAACGACAACTGCAAAACAATTAGTTAGAGAGTTTTTCCCGAGGTATGGGTTGCCCTGTGTCATCTACTCAGATAACGGCCAACCTTTTTCCTCTGAACTCATGAAGCAAGTGTCTCTTCTGTTAGGGTACACTTGGAAGTTTCACTGTGTAAGACATCCTCAGGCAGCAGGTCTAGTAGAAAGGCACAACCAAACTTTGAAGACAAAATTGGCCAAGATATGCACTGACAAAGGCGTGGACTGGATGGTAGCCTTACCGGTTGCCCTCTTCTACATGCGTATGGTAGCCCATTCCAGAACTGGCTTATCTCCATATGAAGTGGTCTTTGGCAGACCACCAAATATGTGGGGTACGCCAAGGCCTAAAAGAATAACTGATGTTGACAGTACTATGCTGACTGACTACCTGGCTTCCTTGATGTCTGCACTCCAATCTTGTCGTTCTCAGGTTGCTGCCACCTTCCCTGACAAAACCAACCCGGAAGAACACGCCATCCGACCCGGGGACTGGGTCCTCGTGAGGAACTTCGACCGGACCAGTCCCCTCCAGCCCAGGTGGAAGAAGCCAAGACTCGTACTACTAACAACACGGACAGCAGTGAAGGTCGAGGGCAGGAAGGGCTGGCTCCACGCAAGCCACTGCCGGAAACATTTTGGACAAAAAGACACTGTTGCTGATGGCCCTGCCAATCCCACTGACATTGTGACTGAACAATCTTTATTGCCTTTGGAACTAACCCCACAACAGGATTACAAATCAAAGTTAAGGTCTGCCATTCGGACTCTGGCTAATTAAGTCCATTGGGCGTCGGTCCAGTGGTGAAGCGGTTGGAGCATGGGAATGGATTTTAACACCTTGACTATGTGGGAGAAAAAAAAATGAACTCTAGAAAAAGACATAATGGTCCTATTATATGTTTGACAGTATTATTTTTCCTCATGGCAGTTATGACGTGTCTTGGTTGGATTCTCCACACTGTTTTTGCTCCAACACAACACACCTCTCATACACCCAACAGCACTCAGGAACACACCTATCACGACCTACCCCCTCATGAACAAGCCCATAGACTAGCCTTGCGAAACAATACCTTCATACAGATGCTACACCACACTCAGCAGGCCAGTAATAGCACCAATTGTTGGATATGTTGCCGCATCCCACCTCATCAGAAAAAGGGAGGGATGCCTCTTTTTCCTTTCCCATTCTCTTATAATGGAACTTGTAAAGCCTGGTTCGCCCTAATAACAGCTGACGATACTACCCCCACCTCCTGCCCTGACGGAAATAATTCATGCAAGAATGGGTGGCCTTGGGGGGATTTAAACAAGGTACTCAATACTGCCTGTTACCCTAATAAGGAGGGAGATCCAGGCGACCGGTACAGTCCTAGAAAGTGAAGAATACAAGCAAGGGAACATGACCATGTCCTACAAGATGTTAAATACCAAACCTAAAAAGAATGCTGGTCCCCCTTCCATCTCGGTCTCACCAGTAAAAGGACACCTGTGCATCCAGAAAAATGGCTCTGTTCCATTAGGACACAGTGACTGTCATACCACTATAAGTTTTGAAGACAGAGGAAAGTCCTCATTTCTAGCATCTCGCCATACTTATTTCATCTGTGGCCAAACGGCCTATGTGCAGCTGCCCTTGAACTGGGCGGGGCCTTGCTATATAGCATTCCTGTTACCCCCTGTCTTTGTGGCCCCATCCACTTACCACCAAGACCTCCTAGTGCCCCATGTCAGACATAAAAGAACGATCGATACCTCCTTGGTTGACCAAACGGAAACCTCATGGGAACAGTATACAGATTTTAACAAAGGGTTCTTCTTCTTTGTTGGCCCTGTACAGAACAGCAAGCTTATACGCAGGTTGACAAGGACCTTAGAGGCTGTTGTAAACCAGACGGCGTCTGCCATGGGGAGCTTAACCCAGGAGCAGTCTGCCATACGATTGGTTACTCTCCAAAATCGCCTTGTCCTTGACATCATCTTGGCTGACAGAGGCGGAGCCGGTAAAATTATAGGCTCTAGCTGCTGTATATTTATTCCTGATAATTCCCCATCTGTATACACGGCCATAACAAAATTACACAAGATAGCCGTAAGTTTACATCAAGAACCTGGCACTTGGACGTGGTCTGACTGGTTCTGGAAGATAATATCGTCCTGGGGATGGCAACTGCTGTCAGCAGCAGGTATAATATTCCTGATAATAACTGGATGCTGCCTTTGCATCCTATGTGGTCCTGCCCTGTGCGGTCTATGCGCTGCAAAATGCATTCCTAAACTACTTGTCCAGCAGAAAGAAAGGGAAAGAATCATGTTACAAGAAGGTATAAATGATCTCATGCAAATTGAGATATAATGTAGGTACACTCTGGGGCAAGGAGGGAATGTGGAAATAAAATCTATAATTATGCCCCTTCGCTGCCCTCTGCGCGATCTAATTATGCCCCTTTGCGCGATTAATAATTGCCCACATTAAAAGCCAGCACCATTTTGTTTTTAATTCACCCTTTGGTGTCCCAAGACCCCGAGCACGAGCATGACACCCCTGCACCTGGCCTTCCTCATTTTCACCATCTGTCTCTGTGGTTTCTGCCAAGTCCGGGAAACCAGTACATGAGTTCCTGCTCCCCCGCAGAGAAGGTTCATGTTTCTGACATGAAGCACAAGCACAAACCCCCAAATGAGGAAGCCTCCCCCTTCCAACTGTCAGACTATTTCACATCGCAAGTCCCCTCACGAAGCCTAAGACACGCCCCCATTTCTTCACACTCTGCTCCTCTTGCTGATCTTTGTTCCTCTATCTGCCATGACCTGTTTGTTCCTCTATTTTGCCTCGTGACCAAGACTGTATAAATATTCTGCTGTTGAAAATAAAGACCCCCCCACTTCAAGAGAGGGACTTGAGAGATTGCTCCTGTGCCCTGTGCCCGCTTGGTGCTGGAAGCGCTCCCCTTAACTCGAGTTATTGGTCTTCTCCTCCTTCATTTGAGCACCACGGACTCCTCGCTTTGCATCGACAAGAAATTATGATTTATTAAGCATAGAAATTCAGAAATGAGGTACTAAGTAAATTTAATTTACCACACACTTTAAAATAAAACATAACATGTACTGTAATGGCAATGAAAACTGAAGCTACCAGTGGCGCAGATGATTTTGGATAAAGTCAAAGCTAATTTTCCAGTCCTTCTGGAAAATTCCAGCTATGTCCATACCAGGCACATCTATTTCATGTTCTCTAATCATTAAGAAAAGTGACTGTGGAGAATATATTATATGAGCACTTGCCCCTAAATTCATTTACAGCAGCAAAGTAGGCTATGCATCTCCGGTGGCGTGAATAAATAAATAAATAAATAAATATATATACATACTCACATATATGTGTGTGTGCATGTGGGCATGTATAACCCACGCTATGAGGATCAAACCAGTCCCCACAGTGTGGGTTATATGTGCCCACACACACATATATATATATATATATATATATATATGTAATAACTGAACTTCTAAATGTTGGCGTGTATAAACTCCATCTTGCTCTAAAAACCCTTTCTTGACCTTCCACAAAGTTGTCTCCTACGTGACCCCGTGTCGGTGCCCTGGGCCGGTTTCTGCTGCACCCACGCACCTGTTTCAGGAACCTGTATAGACAACAGTACAGGTCTGTCCCTAACCGGTCTGTCTCTGCCAACGGCCTAACACCTGGCCAGGTCACGAAACCCTCCTCACCCTCAAGGCATGAAAGCTGCTTCCAAACAGGAATATGTCCAGCGCACTCCTGAACTTCCACATTCCCCAGACTTTCCGTTGCCCCAACACCTGAAATTCTGCTCCACACACCTGAATTCCTGCATACCAACAGACTTTCTGTAGTCCCCCTGCACCCGAGGGGAGTGTCTACATCCTATAAAAGATGCTGCATGCCAAGGACACGTCGAACAGTCTCCTGACACCTACGCCATCAGTGGGTCTCGGACACTCTTCCATCTCTAGAGATTACCTTTATTTTGTATTAAAATGAATCTTTTGTTTCCTTGCTTCCAGAAGTGTGGTCTCCCTTTCTTTGGGATTACAAATTTGGCGCCCAACATGGGGCCCGTCAGAGACTCGGTGGCCCAGGCTTGACGACCCGGAGAGGAGGGAAATATCGGTAATTTAGGAGCGCACCTACGGAAAAGCAGATTCAAGTCCCCGTAGCCGACGTCGCCAGTATCTCTTTCCCTCTACGGTGTCCTCTACAACAGTAGCCCCGGTCCTGACTGGGGATCCCTTTTTGATCCACCTGATTTGTTTTTTGGGGAAAAGAGGAGAACCCGCTGGGAGCAGGACACATCAGTATTCTGGTAAGGTCGTCTTGAGCGACATGTTTTTTTTATTCTGAAAGTCAGATTAGGCATGCCTTTAGGCTATTCTGGTTTTGGATTAATTATTCGGTCTTTGCAAACACTGAAGGGCAGGTAATGTGTTCTCAATTTTGAACAAACTGCAGTCATAAGAGAATATCCTTGTCGATACCTATATCTTAGACATGCCTGTCTCTAACAGATTAAGGAAATTATGTTGCTGTTTTTATGGCCAAAATACTCTCAAAGATAGTCAACCGGCTCCTCCGGAAGGAACTCCAAATAAGGAAATGTACATAAAGAATGGTAATTCCGGCATTATTTACACTAAATCGTGGTGGAAATACACAAAATCAAATGTAGAATTACAATGGCCAGAGTTTGGGTCATTTGAAATCCCGCAAATAACGTACCTATAAGAACAACTTCACCGGCGGAAGGTTAGAGCAAGTAGGTTTGAATCTTTCGGCCTTTGGAAGAAAGAAATACATGAGAGAATGAAGAAGGCCCAGGCTAAAGAGAATAACCAGAAAAAGAGAATACCCCAATCAGACATAGCAGCCCTTAAGGGGAAGGAAATAGAGCGGAATAAAGAGAGACTTGACAGAGAATATAGGTTAAATAGAACAGGTCAATATCCGGTACTTCAGTTATTACATATATATATGGAATAAAATGAAGCACTGAATTGGGTTTACCTCGTCTTCTTGTTGCAAGTCCGTGTGGAAGTTGTGGTTGGAGCGAGCCTTGTTGCATATATATATACATATATATATATATATATATATATATATATACACACACACACACACACACACACACACATATATATATATATATATATATATATATATATATATATATACACATATATAAACACACATATATACACACTAAATATATATACCCACACACAGGTTATGATAAATGAAGTGCCACTCATGTCGATGAAAGCTTCAGCAGGAAAACGTGTACAGATGTACGCGTTAAAAGAAAAATGCAGGCCTAAGCTAGTAGACTAGAAAGCACAAATGTAGTCAGGACCTGGGGGAGGGAAACAGACAGATGCTTTAGTAGAATAGGAAAACAATTATCCAGGAGACAACTCCTAGAAGAGACACTCCTTAGGGAAATGATTTAGCAAGTAATAGTAATAGTGTATTAGCCAGAAGGAAACTGTCGAAAGGGACATTCCTACGGGAAGTGCCCACAGGTATCCCGGTTAGATCTGGAGGGCTAGTGTAGAAATAGTGAGACGGGACTGGATAACAAGTGTGTAAAGTCTGACAAGATAAAGTGTCAGTCAATTGGTCAGTGCAAGCAGGTCTTATTCTGAAGAAGTCAGACACCTAGCACCCAAATTCCCAGATTTAAGATATCTGGAAGCGTCTTTAAGGAAGAGCTACTAAGGCATCAGTTGGAGAGTCTGACAGTTGGGTTAACAGGACAGCAAATTGCACATGTCAATTGATTTTGCCCTGAGTATGGCCAGACCCTTGGTTGCAATTCCACAAAGCAGATTAGTTGCAAGTGGATATCCCTCCATGAATAAGGACGACGACATAAAGAGTACAGTATTGCGTAATCACAAGGGACAAATTGTTCCCCACCAGTTGTCATACAGTCTGGTATAAATTATGGCCTAACACCACATTGGCTATTAGGGCTGCAGTGCGCACTACTTAAGTGAAGAAATTCAGAACAATTCTGAGGTATTCAGAACATTTGACCAATGTTATACCATGTTATAACATTTATTTTTACATCATCTCAAATCATGAACATAAACATATTCTGATTTTAAATTTTAAACATATACATCAATATTTACAAAGTCATCAGAACCACCACCCAATGCATTTCGGGACATCTTGGTCCCTTCGTCAGGGGTTCCAGTAGTCAACTGTAAAAGTAACAAGGAAACAATATGAAAACGATGCCTACTCGCAAACAATGATACCAATCATCACAATACATCAACATTAAGTGTATGCAGCGACGTTCACATGAATGTTATTTATGCCCACACTACATGTATAATCTAAAACACGACATGTATACTCAACGACGTGAAAGAACTCATGCTGAAAAAATGCCCAGCCACCAAAAAGTACCAACGTGAGAAAAACATACCTCGCAAATATTTGAAGAGTTGACGAAGGGACCAAGATGTCCCGAAATGCATTGGGTGGTGGTTCTGATGACTTTGTAAATATTGATGTATATGTTTAAAATTTAAAATCAGAATATGTTTATGTTCATGATTTGAGATGATGTAAAAATAAATGTTATAACATGGTATAACATTGGTCAAATGTTCTGAATACCTCAGAATTGTTCTGAATTTCTTCACTTAAGTAGTGCGCACTGCAGCCCTAATAGCCAATGTGGTGTTAGGCCATAATTCATAGTTGATCAATACTTAGCAGGTATTAATGCAGAGCTGCACACATACCGTCTAAATAGAGTCTAAAGTTAAGGAGAGTGTGCGACAATCATCCACATATATATACAGTCTGGTATAAGCAAGGAAGAAGAGAAGCAAAATCTTTCTGATATTTTTGATATATCAGTACAAGCCCCCAAGGTGTCCTGGAAGTGTGGAAACATCATTTCAGAAAAATACAGGGAATCAAAAAAATGCCCCAAGACAAGCCCAAAGATTAATAATAATTCCCTATGAGTGAGACTGATAATTCACTGTGGCAGGTAATGATTGAGATTAAATTATAATTTACATTTATGTGGGCCCATGGAGAACCCCTTGTCCATGTAATACCCCTCAAATTCATATAATAACAGTCACCCATCATATTACAGGCCATTCATGAAGCATTCCGCCAATATTTGCGAGTCAGGAGTTTGAAATATGAATGGGAGTCCACATCCTTGTGCGCCGCAAATAGTTATTTAGGTTCACAATAATATTGTAACATGTATTGTGTCAGGCACAAACACATGATAAAAACTTTCCCTACTGACAAAAAGAAGATACAAAAATATTGTAAACACTGGTATAAAATTACCAAGGGCAACACCCAACCATGCCTAAACAAAGGGACATTCGATTGACTTACATTTGCTCGAAGCATAAAAAAAAAAAAAGAAAAGGGAAGGCATCCTGTCATTATGGCGGATATTCTGTGATACAAAAATAAACGTGAAACCAACAGCACCCGAAGAAGTGGAGTTTCCAGAGAAGCCCCCGCCCGTTGATCTTTACCCTTTTCTTCCAGCTGCCTGGTACCAAAATCCAGTTAGAGTTCCACCTAAACAGGAGAGAAAAAAATCAAAGGGAGAAGAGGCACGGTCGGACCCTACCCCTACAACTCCTCAATCTGGTCTAGAACCGGACCAAAGAGACAGACTATTAAATGAATAGCAGCACACTGTTAGACAGACAGAACG
This sequence comes from Lissotriton helveticus, assembly GCF_964261635.1. Taxonomy (NCBI): domain Eukaryota; kingdom Metazoa; phylum Chordata; class Amphibia; order Caudata; family Salamandridae; genus Lissotriton; species Lissotriton helveticus. Next base: position 843,953,481 of record NC_136067.1, on the reverse strand, counting down.
CTTTAGAAGCCCAGCTTTCCTTCAAGGATAATGGACTATGGGACATGTTCTTAGGCTGGGAGACACTTCTGTGGAGACTTTGAGAGGGGCAATTGAGGAATGGATAAGAGAAGGAGGAGGATGGGAAAGGGACAGAGACCCCACAATATCATGAACCCCCAAATGAGTTACAACATGTAGAGCAAGCAGAGAAAGATGAGGAGTGGGAAGACCAGCCACACAGGGGTCAAAATGAACAGAATATTAACCGGAAACAATATAATTTCTGCCCGGGAACTCTGAGGGTGTCATTAATAGCAGTAAGAGACACCTCACAAACATGGAAGAAGACAATCCTAAAAAAAGAGTAGGTCAGATCTGACGCCTATAGAGGTAATGGAACATGTTACTATTGCCAACGCTTTTCAGAAGAATTGGCAAAACAGACTAAAGAGGAGGGGTAAAAAAAAAAAAAAACAATGGCCCGAGAAGCATCTTGTCAACCCACTGAATTAGCAACTGCCGAAGATTGTATACGGCAGGGACAGGGCAACCCCGGTTGGAATTATTCCTATATGCAAGAGTGCCTCTCAGTTTGGGAGGCAAAAGACAACCAGAGCAAAATGGACATAAGTAGTATTTACGGATTCAGAAGTCAAATTTCGAGACATCAGATGGGGAAATGTTTGATGATAGCTCATCAATTGAGACAGTGGTATTTCAAATGGATATGGCTATTAGAGTACAGTTGCAATATCGGACAGTGCCAAAACATGCACGAGACAGTACAATAAGAGAAACAGGTTTGGCAAAAGTACCAGAGAATCAGTGGACAAAGGGACCACACAATGTGGGACAGATTAAAGGAGCAGAGCCTGTGAAAATAACACTGTAACCCAGAACAATGCTGCCCTGGGTACGGCAGTATCTCTTATCCAAGAAGTAGAAGAAGGCATCTTTCCCACAATACAGGTGTTACTTGAGCAGGGATTGATATATAAGAGGGCATCATCATGTAATACACTGATTTAAACAATAAAAAATGCTAAGGGGGGAACTTGGAGGATGATTCAAGATTTCTGTCCCTTGGACGATGTAGTATTGCCAGAAATTACGGTGATACCAGACCCATCCATCATACAGACAAATATTTCTACAGATGCCACCTATTTTTCAGTAATTGATTTGAAAAATGCATTTTCCAGCATTTTGCTGCAACCATAGTCAGTAGGTAACAGGGTTTACGTACAAACTCAGTATTGCTATATATGGCTCCCCCAGGGCCAATTTAAGTCCCCAAGTATCTTTAACAGGACTGAAAAATGATTATCAAACTTAAAATGTAAAAGCACCCTTATATAGTATGCAGATGACCTGTTGGTGTGTAGCCCTACTGAAAACATATGCAGGGACAATATATTGGTCTGCTTTACGTGCTTGCAGAAAAAGGATACAAAGTGGACAAAGACAAATTGCAATATGTGCCGACAAAAGATTATTTGGGAGAGCTAATAGCTAAATATGGGAGGAGGGTGACACCTGACAGAGCAGAGAGCATCAGAGACACACCCAAACCCACTATCACAAAACAAATGCAGCAGTTCCTAGGACTCTGCAATTATGTTTGACAGTGGATATTGGATTATGCCACCCTAACAATGCCACTTTTGACAGCTCTGAAAGCGTCCCATACCAATGGGAACAAAATAAACAGGACTGATAAGAGACTGCATTCTTCAGCTCCCGAAATGCAATCACAAATGCTCCAGTGTTAGGTAAGCTTGACTGCAGCAAACCATTCTACCTTTTCTGTCATTGCAATGAAGGAAAAGGACGGCAGCACTGAATCAAAAGACACCCATGGGACTCTGGCAAACAAATTGCCTACTACGGTGGGCTGCTAGATTCCATCATGAAAGGTCACTACCCATGTGAGCAAGCACTGGCTACAGCAGCGTTTGCAGTCCAGAAAAGCAACACAATAGTGATGGGATCACCTTTAACGCTGTATGTAGAGCATGTGGTATTTGCTATTTTACAAAGTAGTAAGAATACCCTCACAACTCAGAGCGCATCTGGGTATAAATTAATACTTTCTGTACCATCTTTACAAGTGGTTTGCTCTCACACAGTTAATCCAGCAACATTATTTGGACACCCAGTTACTGATTATGAACAAATACATGACTGTGCTAATTACATACCAGGTGAATAAAGTAAGATAGGAGATGATTCCATCCCAGGGAGCATGTTGCTCTTTGTTGATGGATCCTCATACATAGATCAGGAAACTGGGATTAGACATTCAGAAGTAGCAGTTGTAAGGGCTGAACAACAGAGATCACCTGATACATTACAAACCATTAGCCAGAAGCCACTGCCTTCCTATTTTTTAGCACATGCAAGTTGAAGTAGTGGCCATCATTAACACACTGCAGTGGGCGGAGGGACTAGAGGTCCTTATTTATTCAGATTCAGCATATATCACTACCACTGTACGTTCTAACATTAATAGATGGGAAAGGAGGGGATTTCTTAAATCTGATGGGTCCCCCGTGATGCATAAAAGATTTATTGGCACAATTAATAAAAGCTTTAACACTTCCATCTAAAGTATCTCCAGAGGTAATGCTTTGGCAGATTGGGCAGCAAAAGAAACAGCTAAAGCATCCTCAAATTATTGTCAATGTGAGGAACACATTAGGTATGAGACACGCAGGCAACAGGATGCTACAGTATTACCACCTCCATATACAAAAACAGCAAAATTACATTTGTGTGAATTTCAAGAACAAGCATATCCTCAATAAATGGAGCTGTGGGAACAGCAAGGCTGCATTCAGAAAACAATAGATTCTATTTATAGGCAAGAGAGTAGAGGCAATCTAGTAATACCACAAGCCCCGTTGTACTCGGCTCTAGTCTAGAGCAACTACACCTCCCAACAAACACCACAAAAGAGTATCTACTTGCTACATTACAGGCAGATTTGTTAATTCCACAACTATCTGAAATAATCACTACGTACAAAACAGAATGCGCAATATGTCAACAGTATAGTCCAGAGTTGATCTTGAATGTGATCACCTCATCACCACGCCAACAGGTCCATTAAAAAAATCTACACTTAGATTTTTGGAAATGACAGAAAGGTGTAACAATTACAGGTATCTTATGGTAGTTGTTTGCCCATTCTCATGAGGCAGGACCCTGTGTACATAATGATGCTAAAGCAGCAGCTAATTTTCATATAGGAGAGGTGATACCGAGGTGGGTTGTGGCGGAAGCGATCAGCTTTGATAACGGGCCCCATTTTGTCAATGCACTATTTCAATACACTTGCATCGCTCTAGGAAGAAAACGAACTGTCATTTGTTTACTAACCCCAAAGTGATGTAATAGTGGAACTCCGGAACTGCCTCCTTAAAAGTAAACTAAGCAAACTATGTGCTACTCTGCAAAATAAAATTATGTACTGCCTAACACTGGCTTTGTATGCCCTCAGAAATCAGCCAGGAAGCGATCACCATTTAACACAACATCAAATAGTAACCGAGGATCCCATGCCCACCCCTATAACGAAGGCAAGGCAAAAGACAGATGCTGATAAGACAGCTGAGGTTTTAGGGGAAGAAAGGAATTTTATTTGTCAGAGTTAATGAAGTCTGTCAAGTTCTTCTCTAAACGGGTATTGTGAAAGGAGAAGACCGCCTCAGTCCAACAGAGAAGTCACCTGTTGGCCAACAAGTTTATGTGCGGAATTTCATCCAAAGACTGAAGGATCCAAAGTTCTGTGGTCCCTTCTCAGTGGCAAGGAGTATTCCCAATGCAGAGAAAGTGAATGGTAGGAAACCATGGATCCACATGCCTGACATACACCTTGCCTCAGACACTTTCACAGACAGAAGGGGAACAAGAGGGGGAAAGCGAGACACAAGACTAACAAGGTCTCCCTTAAAAGCGCAAGTATTTTGTCGACTCTACTAGAGGACAGTTATGTACTGCTGTTTTGTTTTTCTTTTTATGTCTTCTTTTGCTGGCGGCTACATTGAAATGGTATTTTACCTCATGTATGGGATTATGTGTTAGTATTACGCGCTTGCAGATAGCAGTACCTGAACAGAAAAATATATCCCATAGTATTCATGCTGGGTTATTAGATAATATATTGTATCAGCAATATGACGGAGATAGGTATGACAAGTTCTAATTCCTCTTGCCTTGTTTGTTCTTTGATTCCACATGCCACTGACTCTAATAGGTTGCACTCGCCTAAGGAGGTACTGCCAACTATTACCATGTGTCTGTTACATCTTTTCCTTTGTAGAATACAATCACAGATGCACCCAGTGCAGGTCAAACAGGGAACAATCCTAGTAAACACGGCGCAATATGAGAAAGAGTAAGCAGATGTAATGAACGTCCTAACAGACAGCAATGAGCTAGTATTGAAGTTCGATGCAATGGCCAAGAAAGGGATTATGTGGTACAAGGATAACATTTGGAAAGCGAAGATATTGTAGCAGGGATTTAGGGGTATCGCGTCCTATGCTTTTCTGTACAATTACTCTGACAAACCACAGCCTCACGATTGTCAGGAAAGGCCATATTTCAAAATAAATAAATTAGTATACGTTCATGGTCACTGGCACCATGGCGCTGCATTTGGGTGCAGGGCCCCATCTCTATGGAAGGGGAACCAGACTGACAATAGTATACAACAGAAGTGTCAGGCAGTGTGAAATGAGAATATAGCTAGACTAACTTGGGTAGAAACACCTACAACTTTTCGAGCAGGTAGAAAACCCATTCTTTTCCCTTTGTGATTCAGGGGAAATAGAACAGCCCTGTCGGGAAAGAACATTAATGGCAATGTTACAAAATATAGCGCTCACATGCAATAGGGCACCTCCAGCCGAATGGATTTTTACTCGAACTGTGTAGCAAGTGGCAGTATATGCGACTTTCTTCAGGATGGCAGGGCCTCTGCTCTTTGGTGACTGTACACACTCCTCCCAAGTGATTCCAGGAGTGGACATCTCTGAACTACATGACCACCCCATGCGCCGTCCAACGACCGTGTTGCACCATCAGAGGAAGACAGCTGCAGAGTATTACGATACTACAGCCTGGGAAGACGTCCCAAAAGAGCATAGGCTGTTCAACAATGCAAAAATCTTCAGCAGTACCCTTCCGTTCGTCCATGATAAAGCAACTGGATGTTGTCTCCAGATTACCTGCTGGGAGCTGATGACAGCCATCAACGCCACTGAGGTTGGCTTCAAAGCAATCTAAGAAGAGCTGCAAGCCATGGGAGTGATGATCATACAACGTAGATATGTGTTAGACTTCAGAACGAATATGGATGGAGGATTATGTGCCAAGATTCAAACTGCTGATTGCACATATATTCCAGCCAATGACGCAGAAAACAGAACACTAACAGAGGCCATACGAACTCTGCATACCTTGCAAAAGAAGATGGTAGACTAGGGAGGTGTCACAATGGTTTTCAGGGTCACTTGGGTGTAATCCTGGATGTCATGACTATTTAAGGCCTTATTGCCTGTTTTTGTGACGTTGCTCTTGATGTTCTGCGTTCTACAGATAGTGATAGGATGCTGTAAAATTGTTAATCAGAAGTTAGGAGGGCTGTTTACAGATAGATTGATAAATAAAATGCAGGATGTTGAGGAGAAGGTATACAGATTAATGTCTCCAAGCAAAAAGGAAGGAGAGGAAAGAGTTAAAAATCATCGAAAGGGGCAAAGGTTATAATAAACGTAGAAAATGAAGAAGACCCACTCATGTCAGTACAAGCTTCAGCAGGAAGTAGTGTACAGATGTACGTGTTAAAAAGAACAATACAAATCTTAGATAGTAGAATATAAAGCACACATGGAGTTAGGACCTGGGGGAGGGAAATAGACACAAGCTTTAGTAGAAAGAGAAACATAATTAGACAGCAGAAATATAAAGTTACAGGCCAGCATTGCATGAATAGGTCACTGAGAAAATATGCAGATTAGCCTTGCAGAGCAGTAGACATGTAGGGAGCAGAGCTTTGCTAAGAATCAAAGAGACTAGCAAAGGACAGCGAAAGTACAGCAGTGGTGTGAAAGTGTGACAAATAACACATGCACACGAGACGCAGTCCATAACCGTGTTATTAGCTGTTTTTGCAGAAAGTATTACCTTTTGTTGTGCTTAAGAATATGCTGATTAAATATGTAAATGTATGACTTCTCTACAATAAATATCTGTGCAGTAATCCATTGCACTTTACCCCCTCTTCCCCAGGATAGGTCAAACTAAGTTGTAGTTGTTCCTGTGGGCCATGCTCTCTATTACACATAGTCCTGGCTATGGGCCTGGTCAGATAGCCCTGCTTGAGATGAAGGTGTCTTGCTGGCTACAATAAAAGGTACAGAAAGCAGAAATGACCAGGAGAACAACACAAAATAGGATGGTTGTAGCAAAAATATGGGTGTCCACAACCACCAGCATAAGACAATTGAATTTATTAAGTCTGAATTATTTAGATTTATTTACTTAGCTGTGTTTTTTGTAAAGCAGGTGCAACATCTATTAAGGTATTAAGAACACTACCACAACTAATTACTACTAAACTGGCAATACCTTGGCCTCTGAAGATAGACAGACAAGGATTGGTGGCCACTGGAGATATTTAATACATGGTTGTAATATAAAGAGACTGAATAGAAGAATGTATACGCGCACCCATAGTTATTAAAAGAGTATGAAATATGGTGTGTATTTTAACTTCTGATCATCCAACAAACATGAAAGGGAGTATTTTCGTACATCAAATACCCTGGTCATATTTATAATGTTGGAAGCAATAGAACATAAAATTGTTTCCGGGTTAAAGGAGGCACTGATGGCCAAGGGTGTAGATGTCGGAGTTATCAAAAATAAGCTGATACAAGCACTAACTGTTGCAGATGGTGCAGTTCTGACCCCTAGGAAGCAGAGGGGTGGCTTAAAATTTTAATGGAGAGTTATACTGATTTTCCTGCATCTCTGAAGTTGGCAGTTAACCCTAGCCTGTGGTGGAAGTAACCCTAAAATGCGGGCCCAGTCCATAGCCGACAAATCCATATAAAGAACCTGCAAGTTTTCATCTCGGGGTCACTTTGGATTTATGTGGCACCTGGTCCTCCGGTACAGCCAAAGGGTTTTATACATAGCATTCGGTTGATGACCAATGTAGCCTTTACTGTTGGTAAGAAGCCAATTGTCACCTTAAAAGAAAATTATAGGAGAAAGTGTCTTCTGGTTTTAACCTCTAGTTCCGGCCCATGTGGCTTTATAAATGTCAACAGTTTTCAGGCTCCTAGATCTTACGCCAAGTTGTCCCTCCTTTATTTAGTATGAGGAAATAGAGCTTGACTATGTGGAGGATCACATTGACTTGGCCCATTTTTGTTGTGGTGCTCCGTCTGGAGTAATCCACAACCCCATTTAATAGAGAAGTTATAGAAGACGATCTGTCCTGTGATGGGGGCTTCAAATTCTATAGTTAGGCCAAATATTTTTTCCAAGCCTGAGGGCCTGCCAAAAGCTGAAAGGTCTTGGTTTAAAAATCTCTCATGAACCGCAGACAGTAGGATCAGGAGGTGGCTGAGCTAGTCAAAATCCAGAAAAAGAATATGCTTTAATCCAGACTATACCCGGAGAAGAGCTGTGTCTGAATTGTGTAGTTCATTCTTGGGATAGAATCCTTCTAATCAGATTCAGATAAGCAATTATTAGCCAGCAGTTATGCTTACTTTTTGGGCAGTATGACTGCTCATCTTCTATGCCATGTGATGATAACTCTGTGGTGAGCTTGTTCCATTCAGTATTTTTCTGCAGATTTTATCCACATTTTACTAAGCGTTTTTAATCCTAGTACTGACTGGGATCAGGACTGATCCAATGCAGATGTCTTTGCTGTATTTGCAGTGGTTGATCACCAGCAATCTGAGGTAGTGTCAGTTCTTATCTTAAAAATGCTCAAAGTGCAAGAAATGGAATCGTTTTCTAATCTGATGGGAAGGTTGATTCATGGGTTTTGTTATATATTGATATTCATGCTTTATTATTTTATTCTGTGAATATTGTAATTAATGTAATGCTTTTATGATCATTTTATAATGTTAAACTAAATGTTATTGTATCGTAACATCGTTCCCCTTGCTACATTAAACCACGGATCTGTACTAGCACTACAATTCATGCAATAACAATCAGGCAAGTGTAAATCGGAATATTGCGAGAAAATAATGCAGGAATTGCAATATGCACTCTGCGGGCCCCATTAAGTTGTCATTTGGTGTCAGATATCTGCAGCAAATGAAGCTCAAAGCAAATAAAGCCTGCTACAGCAAGCTCAGTTAATTACTGTGTAAAGCCGCTGCACAGCATGCCTTGCAGGGTATCCTACCTAGGACCCAATATAGCAAACAAGAGCCTCTGCTACGCTGTAAAATATGGAGAGACTGCGGTCAACACAACAAAGCCAGAAGGCTCAACACGCCTTTTCTTCACAAAATCCCCAGTTTACCAAAACAGACTGCACTTTTCAAAGCCATGCTTCATGGGACATAGTTATCACACACAGAGTGTAAACAAGCATTGGCATAGCCAATAGGTCTCGCTTTTGTGACCTTATAAGTATTTAGTTATGCAGCACAATATCCTTGGTGCAACAACATCAAATGTTGCAAGGCTAAACACTTATAAGGTCCCAAAAGCGAGACCTATTGGCTATGCCAATGCTTGTTGTGTTTGTGTTGCAGATGAATGGCTCCATGCATACTTGTTAGGAAGATTGGAGGATCTTCCGCTTTAACACACGCCAGCACAACACCATTCCCCTGTTCGTCTCATTGAGGCTAGGAATAACAGGGACAAAATTATACCTGCGAGCGGCAAGCAAGGCGTGGCTATGTTTTTTTAATCTTATTTCTTCCATACTATTTCAACTATATGCTTGCATAATTAAAATGCCAAATATTAGGAGATCTCGTCTCCTGGTTAGCTCTTATTCACATGCTGGTCAAACTAGTAAGGAGGGTGTGCGCTGCGCTACTCTCAGAACGGCTGCGGCAATGGCTCTTCCCATGCAGCTGAAGTCATAGACATAAAGGAAGGACTCAAATGAGTTTGACGTTCCTTTAAAAGACACAGAACTGCAGATTGTATCTTTAAATTGCGTAAACGCCATGAGTAAACCTGGTTCCTGTTCCAGATATTAAATTAGTGTGCTAATGCGTGGGGGCTGTGACTGACATTCTATTAATGCTTATACGGCAGTTTGTTGCACTTTCCTGGTTTCCAATGCATGTCCTGACATGTGGCCATGTTCGAACCAGGTAAATAGTTCGTAAGCCATGATCTTCTTTACAATACGTCAATCATAATTTCACAAGGAGCGCTGTACTGAGAACATAAAGGGTGTGCATGGTTGAAGTCGGGCTGGGGCTAAAAGGTAGCTGCTTGATTACACTGAATTGGGAATCGCACGATTGAAAGCGGGGCTGGAGCTAAAAAGTCCTTATTACACTGAATCGGGTGCCTTGCTAAGTTGGAAGTGCTGCAAAAAGCATAAGTGTGTGCAAATTAAAAGAACATTGTGCTAAACATGCGTGTGACCGCGGTGCATAGCAATCTATCCACCTCCTCGGACCAAATCTGTTTCACCTTGTCAGACGCATTTACACGACGTCGCTGCGCCATCGATTCGACATACGCGCAACAAGAGTCCTCTACAGTTTTAAATATCATAAAGATCCCGCAAACAGCAGTGCTGCAGTGCTTGATTACACTGAAGCGCAGCAGCCGTGAGTCAGCATGCGAAAGTGATCGCGGGGGAAGCACGCAAGTGGTGCGCGTGCAGCAGAAATCACGCCAAAAGGCGCCTCTGCTCAAGCGCGCGCCCACGCTCAAGCGTGCGCCCGTGCACATGCAATACAAGCTGTAGCCAGCGGTAGAATTTTTTGAAGCCCTTCTTACTTAAGGTCTGGCCAGAAGCGATGGGTCAGGCGAGACCTAAAAAAAGGATCCCAACAGGCTATAAAAAATATAATTGTATCACCACCACTGCCCTTTTCATCTGGAGCACAATTGTACGGCTGGCAGTAGACATGCTGACCTTCCACAAAATGCCAAAAGTAATACATCTTTGCTTTTCCATTTCCTGTTTAACTCTTCACTTTCAGAATCAGTTGTTTACACTCCTTTGCACCTCATCTTACTCACGCTCCTCCCCTGTCCTCTTCACTATTATACTATTGCATTCATGTTGCATGTTTTCTGCACCAACCTCCGCAGCGACAGCAGGAGCATCACGATGTGCAAGTCACGAAATAACAGCAAGTCCTTTTATTGGATGAGCTGTGCCAGCTCTCAAAGTTCAGGTTTAGTTGAGAGCCAAGATTGGTTCAGATAAGCTAAACTTTCTATTTGTTAAAATTCTGTTAGGTACTAACTAAACCACAGTAACACCAGAAACCGATGTTAAATTATTTTCATCCAATGCAGCCATGGGAAATTAAATGCAGGAAGTGGTACCAGAGAAATTAATGTCACAATAATGTTACATCACTTCTCGATCTCACGAAAAAAAGAATATAAAACAGCATAGATCACCGTAAACATTTCTCAATGCTCCTTCGCAAAATAAAATACTAACATATGATGCTTTTATAAGTATTGTAGTTTATGTATAGTAATGTAGAGTGAAACAAACATCTACAAGTCGAACCGGTTTAGACTTGCCAATCCACTCTCCAAAGACTCTGTCTTGGAAAAAAGTTAGCTCCACTAGGACGTGGAGAGAGGGTTATTAAAGTTTACAGACGAGAGTACACATTACATATGTCATTTCCACTCGCTCCCCTCCGCTGAGCCTGCACAAATGTAAATCTATTCAAAACCATTTAGATATGTGCCATAGCACCAGTCACACCATGGGTATCCACAATATACCAGATAGGTCAAGGTCAGCATTTATGAGGGCACAAGCATGGTCATAATATCTGACAAATTACCACCAAATGCAGGGTCCAGCATTATGAAGGCGGTGTAGTTGCCATGGATGAATACGGTTAGGCCAGGGAAAGAGTTAGTGTAGGTAGTCACCATCATGCCATGAATGCATAGTGAAATTAGCACCATAATGAAGAATTCTACTGAAGCACGAATTTTCACTACGTATACTCAACTGACCTATTGCTATTTTGCTTTATTTGAAGTCTTTTTATTGAAAATTTGGAACAAAGTAAATATCATTTGAAATGCCATTAGTAAAATATCGCATTGATCAAAACAGTTCATAGCAAATTAACATATTAAGAAGAAAGGTATGTCTCACAGGAATAGGTAAAGGAGGTGTTAGAAGGTCATATATGGGGATCCCCTGTAATTAGACACGTCGCAAAAAAAGTCAGAAAAAAACAAATTTACAACAAATTCAGGTCAATATGCATCACAGGAAACTCCAGAGCATATATATTGAACAAGTTATGGGGAAATGTACCCCTGAGCATGTGTAGTTTCAGGAAGCGGCCTCCCTTGTCCCTCACTTCCTGCAGGACAGAGGACCAGAAACCTGCCTTGCATAAAACGCCCGCCCCCAGGGTTTTGGTAGGAGCATGGGTCCAAGCTGTGTGGATACCTCAGATGGGCCATTCGGTAGCTGTCCACCCCAGGGAGATGAGTCTCCTGAAAAAAAATGACATCCGGGTTTAGTTGCAGGAAGTACCTCTCACCTGCTTGCGCTTGCGCTTGCTAGGGGAGTTGAGACCACAGACATTTAAAGAGACCAACTTAGTGTATGTGTTCCTGCCCATAGTACTGGAAGTAGCTTGCTGCTATAATGACAGAGTAAAGGTCGAGGACAGGGTCAAGAAGGCTCACTAATTGTCCCAGTCCGGTTCAGAGAAAGGTGTAAGGGGAGGTTAAAAGGCCCCTGGGAGATGGTGCGTCGAATTAGAGTGAGATGAGAGGAAGGCAAGCAGGGCTCTCCCTATCAGGGTGAGGTGGTATATGGTGTAGGGCGCCAGGAGGCCAGGCATAATGCCCCGTAGATACAGTGGACCTGGAAGGAAATTTAAAGAAAGTAAATTTAAAATGGGCCAACGAGGCTCAACAGTCATTCACTTCCTGCAGAGATCCGCATGAAGATACGCAGATCCCGCTAGAGTCGTCACCCTCCTGGACTGCATATCATGGGAGCTTGTCATCAAAAGCGTTCCATAGAGCCAGATGCAAAAGGGGTCAAGACCGTCTCCGGACCGCCTGGGTCACGAGATAGCCAGGGTCAGGAGGCAACTGAGTCTCAAGAGATCGCAGTGTAGGAGGCGGCGGCGGCCCCCTCGCGCCGTTGCATAGCTGATACATTGTTACAGTGCTCCTGACAAAAACTAGATGGCAGGAGCGTGCATATCATGTCTATCTGCAGCCAACACATGCAACAAATACTTGTTTTAAATCTACATGTAAAATATCCCTCGGACGAAATCTCTTAAAACACACCTAATACAGTCATTTTTCTAAGTAATAATGCTTGTTTCCAGGATGAGAAACACCATGAAAAATGTTTACTATGACAAATCCCAGCAGCTTGTAGGTTTTCTACAAAATTTGCTGTCCACACAAGCACACCAACTTCCTATCCCTAACCCACTATCAGACGTCGTACATTACATCAGTGGACAAACAAATTCACAAATGATGATTTTATAAAAACATTCACAGAATTCCTATTGCCCGACACCTAGGACATCTTGTTTGGGGTCAAGGATAACGAGTTTTAATTTTTATTCAGACCACTAGACAAGAAAGGCCGAAGCACTTGTTGGACAAGCCATTTGACTGCCAATTTACAGCACCGCTGTATAGATCTGTAAATGTCTGCCACTATGGCAAGATGTGCATCCGAATGCACAAATTGCTTGAACTTGTATAAATTACTCATTAATGCAAAGACTTTTCTAGTAGAGTGGGTATTCTAAGGAAATGCAGCATGATCAGCTTGTATTATGGCAGCTGATCCATGCTCCCAGAATGTGCCCAAATTATGTACAAAATGCCAAAGTCCAAACGAAAGATTAGTGATTGTTTGCTTTCAAAATAAAAATAAACTGTGCCCAAGAAATTAAACAAAAAGGTTTGCTAAACTATTGCTCAACGTTAAATACCTCTTTCTTTGAAGCATAATTTATTGTAACGTGTTAAAATCCATTCCAATTTATAAAAAAATAAATAATGGCTAATCAGTGCAAAACTAGTAGAAACAACATGAGGAAAAAACATTAGGGTCTAAACGCCCCAGGTAAGTCAGAAACATGCATCCACAGGTATATATCCTTACTTGTGTGCACATTTATGGCATTCAGGAATAAAACTGAGTTTAAAGTAGTAAGCCTTGAAACCATACTTTTAACATATTTTTGTGAACCAGGTTATTGTACTTGCAAATATTCACAAATATTCCTAAATAGGTTTACGGATGCAAACATCTGCTGAGCAATTGCAAATTTCGCTGCATCCCCCTTTTAACTGCTGTTTTGTCAGGAGCAAATTTTCAACAATGTATTGTGGACAGTGGTAGGTGATTGCCCTTGAAAGTATATTTGTGGGAGGCTACAGACTCACAGGACCAACTTGTGTTTAGATTTGTGTAAAGGTAGTTAAATAAGAGCCATACTAAATTTCAAACACTGATACAATAGGAGCCTTAACATTATCAAAGAGGATATTATCAGAGTTCTGATATGACGATTACACTGCAATATGTCACCTTCCTGCATGGCACCAAAGGGACAAGTTGATTTCTTACAGGACAAGTCGATTTCTGAAACATCCTGTATCTTTGAGAAGTTGAAATTTGATAAAATTCCACATCCAGTGGATTAAAAAATACCAGCATGCTAACTATGGTCTAACAAGCCAGTACTTGGTTAGTAGTGACTGCTATTCCTTGATTTATGCACTAGAAACTTACTCCTTCTACCTTCCTCTTCTACCCACATGGATCATATACTAGTCATTTGAAGCAGAAACTAGAGTTAGGCACAGGCATGCTTTCTGTAGAATGTGTCAAGTTCATTACCCATTGTAGTATACCTCAGCCACATTTCATATTTCAAAAGTATGGGAGTTGCTAGTCAAAGCCGAAAGTAGATTACATCTTATCAAGGCAATCTTCCTAAAGGGCTAGTGTTTAATTTCATCAATTGCCACAAAACTGCAATTAGGGAGTCAAACTGAATGACAGATCGGAGAGAGTAGGAATATGTATTTTTCAGCCTCAGACTGCCACAACAGATATGGGGAATCTGTGCCTTTACTGGTGTTTTAGTATTAATATTTGTGCTAGATAATGCCAACCTAATGTGTGTTCACATCAGTACAGGCTTGCATAAGCCATAGTTACATCAAGAGGAACTTTGTACACGATTTTAAGAACACGTGGACTAGAGGCCCATTTAGCAGGCTATGTCCCGAAAAAAAACCACACAAGAGAAGAACTCTAGGCAGGTGTATTTCCTATAGTAACATCAAGTAAGGCTAGGAGATTAAAAGGTAATTACAGCTGTTATCTCAAAAAATTGCTAAAACCTCCCCAAATACATGTATTAAATTTGAGCTTGGAATCAACTGAAATAATTTCAACTTGTCTAGTATTTGGTTACCCCCTTATATGGGTACTTGCAAACATTTTCCCCGGGCCCACAAAGTACTGTCTGTGGCATGTTCGAGGGCCACACTGATGCCAGCAATGCAAGGGTCAGGTGATGAAAGGTGGGCGTAGGGAGATACAAAGAAGATGCATGCTGTGGGCACCAAACCAAGCCTTTGCGTGACTTTTGTCTGCCACCAATGCTGTATTCTCGTGCACCAAGAATTAAAGTCAAAGCATTAAACTTCTAATGCAAAAGGTGAGAGGGAAGAGATACTTATCTGGTGGCTCGAATTGCAAAATGTGAAATCAGAAAACATGGTATCAGCCCTGCCTTCCCCACTTGAATAAATTGTGTTATCCTAGGAAATTGGTTAATTTAACTTTGAATCCTATTTCGTCATTACCACAAATGAGAGCCCCTCAAAATAAAAGGTTAGGATGTGTGCTGTACAAACTCTACCACTGTGTTTTATTTTATCAACTATAATGTTGTTTCAATTATATAACAACCAAAGATACTCAAATGGTGTACCTGACCAACGACTTTCTTCTGGGTCACTAATAGCATTGTTTTTAGAATGGGGTGACATAAATGTTTCCGAGATCATGTTTGAAACCTATCATTGCGAATAAATGCCTCTCAATGCAGTTATATAATCTGATCTACTAAGGTAATATGCTCAAGCAGTTTTAAAAAAATGAAATAAATTTTTTTGAAGTTTGCAGAGAGTTTATCTTTTTTTTAACGTTTTTAGTGCAAGATGTCGTTACAACTAAGGGTGTTCCTAAAGATAAGTTGTCTAGGACACCTATTCTTCTTTATTTTTTACTTTAGTTACGATATAAATAAAGTATGCCCGTTTGTTTCACAGCTTTCTGAATGCTCCTGCACTATCAAGCAAAATGCTCCTGCACTGTCAAGCAAACAGCAACCCAGTGCTGCTGTTCACCAGGGGGTACTCCGAGAATCCCTGCCCTAGTAAATCCTCATTTTAAGACTCACACAGACAGTTTAAGAAATAATCATAAGCGTTCTAAAACCTTTATAGAAAAGCAGAAGTCCCAAGTGAAGGCCAATATAGATGGGTATGGGTTTCTAGCTAGTTCATCTGCATAACAAAACAAAAATAAAACTTTTTCCCAGCTGAGTATTTCTTGGGTACATAATGACGAAGGAATTGCTTCTTATCTGAATTCCAGTTTTCTTTCTTTCTTTCTCTCTCTCTCTCTCCCTCTCCCTCTCTCAGGAATCTCCATTGAAGGTACAAGCACTAGCCCAGCCCACATGCGGGGATACCGGAGCACTTTTCATAATAGGTCTTCTTAAGTCTAGATGTTCGCCATTTTTAATAAAGGCCTGCAAAAACCCTTAAGACATGAATAGTTTGCAGCCTGTAAGTAAGGCTATAATGGCCAATTTCTTTAGATTCAATTTTAAAAAGGGTAAGGAAAGCACGTATTATGACACCCATGAGTTGTCATGCAAAATGGAACTACAGGCCTGCCATTACAGCCAGTGTAAGATGGTGCATGCACCTCTTACTTTAGATATAGGTTTCCTATATCTATGGGTAACTGTACTTAAAACCTATGAGTCACTCCTGTAGTAGGCCTTATCAATCCTGAAGGCAGGATGCTTGGTTCTAAGTGAGAGAGTGCCCCTGCATGAGCAGGACACCCCTGCAGCCTACAGAGTCCATTCTCCCGGGTTGTGTCAGTGTATCAGCCATTTATGACATATAGAGTGGCATTATGCGACCGCGTAATGACCAACTCTATCGTGTTTGGTAAAATGGGAGGTATGAATCCACCCCTCAGAAACAAGCTTTCTGAGGTCCCTGGTGTTCCCGGTACCAGCCTCATAGTCCAGGACAGCCCAAAAGGGTTGCTGCCGCCAGAGACACATTTCTGTCCTCCTGCTGCTGAGCCAAGCTCAAGCAGGGGAAGGCCGAACAATTGGCATCCTGTCACAGGGAGGTGTGACCAGCTCCCAGACAGGATTAAGTGTATTAGGCCTGGGTGAGTGTGCTTGCCAGCGACCAAAAGTCTGCATGAGGGGCACATTTGGTGTCCCTGTGCATAGTCTAGTTCAAAACAATCCTGGGAGCTGTTGGCTCCTGCTCTGGGGCGAAACTGGACAAAGGACATGGGAGTAACCTCCCCACTACCCAGACCCTCCTATGGGAGGGTCCCCTGAATCTGTCCAACCCTCTCCTGTGGGTACAGAAGGGCCTACCTGACTGTAGGACCCTCGATTCGACCTGGACAGGATTCTGAACCAGAAACCACTGAACTTCGACTGGACTTCATTTGGGTCCGACTTAGTCTCCTGCTCAGGCTGAAGAATCGTCTGTGCATGTGCACCATACAGGCTCTGTGCAGGACCTGTGGTGCATCAAGGACAACTGAAGATATCTCCCTTGGAGTGAAGGAGTCACTCCCCTGCAACCGCAGGCACCACATTGTAATTTGACAGGTCTGCTGTTCCGGACCTCCTACTGACTCAGAAGGCTCCAGCAACACAGGAGGGGGGTTTCCTAGTCCCCCAAGGCCCGACCTGCCCTCTCACCAAGTTTGATGTCAGAATCCCTCGTGGGGGCTGCAATATCCGTACCCCTGTGCACTGCGTACTTTTGCAAGTGCATATGCTTGTTGGTGTTGCCAAAACAAGTGCACTGGGCTCCGAGTAGCCCCGACTTCTGGCACCATTTCCACAAAAGAACTTCAGCCTCCCCACACTGAGTGCTTCGTGGGCTGCTGCTTTGTGAAACTGCTTGAGGTCCCCTCGCGACTCCTGTGTCTCCGGCCTGTGGGTCCTCTTGAGGGTCAACACTACTTTTCTTGGGCTCCCCCGGTTGCTCCAGGCCTACTCTGACTCCCCTGTGTTTGGTGAGTCTCCTGGACCTTGCTGGTCCGAACTGTAACCTTTCTTGTCCTTCTTCGTGGGTTGCCGCTGCCAAGGCTTGTTGGTGCTCCAGCCGGACACGATCACTCAGCACTCGACATCCTTCGTGGAACAGCTCGTATCCGGCTCCTGGTCATCCTCAATGTCTCCTGGTACCTGTGGCTTCAGTCAAGAACCCCCTCTTCGCACCTGGAGCACCCACCATTGGTGGGCATTCAACTACCGAGCCCCTGGTCACTCCTGAGTGAGCCAAACTCTATGAGTGACCCAAAACTATCCCCTCTGCTTCCAGGGACTCTCCATCAAGGATCTACCTTTGGATTCCAACTGACACTTTCCTTCTTCCCTGCAGTGACTCTTTTTTGAAGTTCTCCATTGGGTTCGATGGCGGTTTCCGATACCACTTCGACTCTATGCACCCAGCTTTCCTGGGATAGGTAACTCTGGTAAAACGATATCCACGGATGGGGTGGTTCTCCAACCTCCAAAGTTCCACAGAGTATCTTCAAAGTCCACTCAAAAAGGCCCTTAAACTTTAAAGCTGTAACCGCGACTCTCCCATAGAATTGTACAGAACACACTGTTGTGTTCCCACACTGCACCAGTCTTCCGTGGGGTCCCTACTTACTCACCTTGGGAGGTTCCTTGGGTTCCCAGCGATTCTACATCCTCTAGACCAGAGGTGTTCAATCTGTGGGGCGTTACTTACAGCCGGGGGCGGGGAGGGGGGGGGGGCTAGGAGACCTCCTGGGATGGGGTTCCCGCATTCCCCAGCTTCCCCAGTGCCTGCAATTGAAAATGTTTGCTTTCCTATTGAAAAAAGACAGCCGTCCTGGGACTGATAATTTAGAGACTCTTATCAGATGAAGTTTCATCAATTCAGTGTCTTGTGTATGAAAAGCCTTCATGCCAGGGTGCCTGCTTGCCTGAATGAAATGCAATTGTGCGCTATTAGTTAATCTGCACGTGTAAATGATGCTTGGGAGCCACTTCTGTCTTTAATAGATCGAATCACTCCAAGCTTTGAGATGACAAAGATTTGATTTTTTTGAGTTGTAGTGCTAAGAGTTAACAACTGGGCTGTGATGTGTGTGCTTTTAATTGTAACTGCATTTACACAGCCCTTAGTGCCCCTAAGGAGGTGTTGAAGGGACAGTTATGTAAAAAAAAAAAAATCCATTACATACGTACAACTATTACTAAACTCTACATTTTGGAAGCACCTTTTTAATCATAAAACTTTTTGCGCATTTTGTAGCAATCTATCTTATATTGTGTGTAATGCAAGTATAAAATAATAACTTGCATATTCACAGTGCTTTCTGACATGCTGTGACCTCGTAGCACTAAAAATACATCTCACCATTCTCCACTACACAAATCAAAATTTAATTTTGTGGCACTCTGGTTACACCCAGACCTCTGTAGTGCATTACATAATAGAGGTTTCATAATGTACTACAGTGCATTTCCCACTAACAACTTTTTTAACTTTTTCATTTACGCTGCCCGTTAATTTATATGTAGATATCTGATTGTGAAAGACCTAAAAAAAAGTGCAGAATATTCTCGAGCTTATTTATGAGAGGCTTGCATCACCGGAGCATCACTGTTTTTGAGGCTCCTGTGGCACAAGCGTCTCAACCATACCTATGAGGCGGTGTGAAGCCACCTGCATGGCTTTTCATGGCTTCATAGATATAGGACATAGCATTGCAAGTCACTGCACTGTCTTACTCTGTGTCAAGGAGAAGTTCCATGGGCTTTGTTTTGGGTTCCCACGCAACACCCATTGATTTTGATGCTGTCCCATATTTACAAAACAGCGCAAACCTGGTGCAACTCCAAAAATAGACGCCTCACCAGCGGAGGCGTAACAAGTAGAAATGTTTTCATTTCTCCTAGTTTTTTCCTCTTTCCATGTGTGCTACATTCTGCAGCTCACATACAAAGAGGAAAACGCCTCTTAGGATTGTTTTTGTGGAGGAAGGTGCCCCTTCCTGTACAAAAACAATCCTGCCTATGTTGGTGCTAGGCAGCAAGTTGTGCGCCAACACAAGGGAAGAGGACAGGAATGCACCGTATTTTATAAATACAGTGCATTCCTGGCCTTTCACATTGGCCGAGTGCAGCGCAGCAAGAAGACTGCAGCGCTGGCCTACGCCAATTCCTCATAAATTAGGCCCTTTGTTTTTAGCTACACCTTTGACTACACCCCCACGCTTACTGACCTTTGGTTTGCTGAACAGTTTAATAGTATTTCCCCACCGTAAAAGTTATTTGCTGTGGAATTGGAGGTGTTTATGGTTGTCAATAGTTGTCGATGATGAGGAGTACCAGCATCTAGAAATGTTTGTCAGAAGGGAGTCGCTACGCCTAAATAATTTTCACAAGGGGGTCGCAGCATCAAAAAGTTTGAAGACCTCTACTCTAGACATGGTCTTGACTCGAGTTGTAGTTCTTATACCACTATTTTAGTATATGGCTTGGTCTACCTTTGGAGCCCACTGTGTATTAGTGCTACATACAATTGGTTCTGTGCTACAGTATTGTGTGCTTTGTGTTTATCTGCATGTAGCAGATACACTGAAGTATTTAGAGTGCGTTATAATAATAAATAATATTTTTATAACTAGTGTGTGGGTCTCCTTTCATTTAACCAATACAATAAGGTTGCATTCTGGTAAAACAAGCGGCTTAACATTCCTCCAAGGCTAAGCATGAAGGCTGCTTTCCACAGCAACCACTTGGATAGCTTTCTATGGTTAACTTTGACCTCTTAAATCGCGTCACCATAAGGGTTGTTTGGACTGGTACAAGGTGCCCACTTTATTCAGTGGACATCATATACCAGGCCAACTTCTCACAGCAAGCCACATGGAAAAGAAGTCTGGAAATACCAGACATTCTCTTATACTACTGGAACTTTCATCAAACCCCAATCATTGATTGTCTGTTCTGCTGTGAATAATCTCAAACTCAACTTCCTAGAAAAAAACATTTTATACTCTATTCTATATGGATTGGTCATTCCCCATGCACTACTACCTGCAATTACCAATCTTCTGCTGTTCTGCTCAAGAGAAGCCCTGAAATACAGCAAGTGCCTAGGAACACAAACAGAACTACCTTATGACAGGCAACATGCCCCCTCACACTGTGGGATTAAAAGGGTTTAACTCCTGCCATTTATCAGCTGTATTTACTTTAGTTGATATTGGGCATTTGATCACATCAAATCATTTGATCAATTATCCAAGGAATCAATTATCAAAAAACACAAATTTTGGATACCAGCAGTTGTGCCATGCTCTAGATTCTTTCTTACCATGACAAACTATAGGGGGTTGCGGAATTTAAACCCTGGGACCCAAGTTAACCATTAAACTATTGGGGAAAAATAACATTTAAAGAATATAAAGATCATTAATGAGTAACTCATCAGATCCCTTCGAATTCCTGCAGGAGAAAAGAAAACCAGCAGCTGGGGAGGCAAGGATGAGCATTGGATAAAGGCAAAGGCTGCCCTCGTGCACTCTGGTTATCTCATCCCGACTAAGGCTGAACTAGTTAAAATATTTCCACAGAGAATATTTCCACCCCATCCCACCTGTGGAAGATTGGAATATCACCAACTGCCTATGTATGCAAAAACACATGATGCTTTCCTTTCTACAGTATGGGAATACAGTGTGATTACACAATATTGAAAATAGGCGCACAGAACACTGGGGAGAGCAGTGAACTTCCCAAGTACCAACACTATGTGCAATGGAGCATATGTTGAGCTTCAGAAGTGCCCAGGCACTGCTCATGGTTGGTTTCTTGGGGACAAAAGAGACACTGCATGTCATTGGAGGAGCAAAAAAGGCCCCATTATCATCAACTGATCAAGAGGCATGGGCTCCTGTGCCATAGCAGAAGAAACAACTTACCAAGTTTAAAGCTGCATGAAAAATATGAAAAGTTCTGGAACCCTAGGCGGGAAATCTCTAATACAGTACGTGGGGGCATAGCAAAGCACTTCAACTTAATTTTGATTATAGTAGTGGGCAAGGTGTGCATGGCAGGCTCCTTGTGGATACTTTAGAGACATGTAGATATCACACACACACACACACACACACACACACACACCCCCCCCCCCCCAAATTCAAACTCTTATGGTTGTGTCTTGTCACCCGACCAGGCATAAAACCCGATAGGTATGGATGTACTATGGTGCTGATGCAGGTGTAAATTATGTTGGCTAATACCGTGGCTAGCATACAGCAGTAAAATCAATCAGTCTACATGAGGCAGAGTGCTCAAGGTGTTGTCCTGCCTTAATAGTGTTATTGTAGCTGTTCTCAAAACCAACAGTAATTGTCCCACTGCCCTAGCCTCTGTTTAATACACCCTTAAGCAGCGCCGAGTTATATTCTCCGATAAACACTTGAACTGCCAGAAACCCATTAGGACCCAGAGGTTTTTTTATACTCATTGTCAAATTGGGGCTTTATTTCCAACTTCATATAGAGGACCCTATTTGCAAAAGTACATCTTCCTGATACTGTTCTCTGCTAGTTCCCAATACTCCACTTGTTTGGCCAACAGATACCGCAGAACTACAGCTATTTGAAAGCTAGCCCACCCCTGGACTACGTATTTTGTACACGTCTCATAATCTCTCCTTGCCCCTTTCTCACCGGTTTCGTTATTGGGCACCTCATGCCAAGCCTTTCACCTTAAGGGCAAGTTTTGTTTTTGCATATGTGCATAGAAGAGTGCAACAAGCATGGAAGAAACCTAGAATGCCCCACTAGCTACATCAAGACAACCTCAAAGCAAAACGTTTCTTTGAGAGGCCTTCAGTTATCTGCAATCATAAGTATTAGAAAAGAAAACGGTCAAAAAGAGCCGGGAACCTGTAGGGAGACTATAGGACAACATAATAGTCACTGGTCTCTATGAACTGAGAGACACCGAAGTGCTGTTCCGCAAAGCATTAAAGCAACTGGTCCTTCAGCAGCCAACCTATCCAGCTGCAAAGAAAAGTAGCATTAACACTTCTATCCTCACACACCTTAAAGCTGGTTGGCAAGTTTGGATAAAGAGAGGCATTTCTGTAATTTATTCCATAATGAATTTAGTGTAAGTTCTTCTCACTCCACCAGGCATTTTAGGAACCTTTGGAACTAACTTTCCAAAGTAGGGTCAGCGTTGTGAGAAAAATGTAGGAATTGTAAGGAAAGCGTAGCTTGCCTCAAGTATGTGTTCTTCAGCTGTAAACCTACTTGCACATTCTGGGATAATATCGGTTTGTGTCTGAAAGACAGTTAAAACCCATACTGGCCTCTACTTCGTCACAACAGCACAGCATACAGATTGCTACACTAAAACCCTGCGTTAAAATCCAAGGAACTTTCACTCATCCACCTCAGGTTAACTGCTGCTAATAAATAAGCTTTTTTTCTCATAATATAAATATCCAGAAAGCTTAGCCAGCCACACACTGTGGGCATGGCCTATCTATTTAAGAGGTGCCCACCTGCCCATACACTGCCTACATGAGAAATCATGTTGTCCTATGGAACGCGTGGATACATTAGATGAATGTATTCAGAAGACAGAATTTCCCTCGACCTAGAGTTAATTGTGCATGCTCTGCACTCTGATCTCTTATGCTGCTGGCTCTCCTGACCTGGCATTATATCAGGAATTGTCTCTGCCAATTATGGTGACCGCAATGCAGTTTCCTCTAACTACTCTCCCAATTTTACAGTTTTATAGTTTTATTGCAAGCTTGTTAAACGAGACAATATCCATAACAATGATAATGTATTATTCTCTTTTAAAGAATAAGATTACACCATGCTAGAATGTTTCATACATTTTTATTCTGATTGGCCAACTCTACATCCAATAAAAAAGCTCAACTGTTATTGCAACGTGACTTGCCAGTTTGGGGGTCTCACCAAAGTGCATCTTAGCATCACACTTTAAATTCTTTGCTGTAATTTTCTTCGTTATTTAAGCTCTGTAATACTTTATATAAGGTTTCAGCAAGTAGTCTACAGTAATCAGCCTACTGAGAAGTCACTTCATATACAGGAAGATCAGTAAACATCACATTGAGGACCAAGGTCACTATTGAGGTAAGGCAAAAACAAGAAAGAAAATCTGACTGATTTGCAACATAATACGCAGATCCAAATCAAACCACCAAAGGAGTCAGGTTAGAGGGAGCTATCGAGTGCTCACACTATTCTACAAACAAGCATTTGCAATGCAATAGGTCTTGCATTTGAGAGAGTTTGCGATATTGTCATTGTAAATAACAATTTATTTTATTTGTGTGTCTGAAAATCTGCAAGCGGTGCATAAACACGGACTTTGCACTTATAGTCTTTTCTTACAAGAAGCAAGGCTGGCAGTAAAAGAGGTGCAGTCATTGCCAGCCTTGCTTTTCGTAAGCTAGGACTATAAGTATAATGTTCGTGCTTACACACCACTTGCAGGTTTTCAAAACACAAATAAAAGGCATGGTCTTTTACCATAGCTCAAACTCTTGCAAATGTGAGACCTAATGCACTGCAAATGCTTGTTGAGCTCTGAGACGGAGGCAGCAGCAACCATAGGAAGGCAGGCACCGTGATGCCAGGCCCTGCATTTCAAAAGCATGAGGGAGGAAGGTAGCTGCAGCCAAAACAGACCTCGGTCTTTGAATGCACAGCAAATGTGGCAAGATAAGAGCAAGATTTACAGCCCTGTTTACAACAGAGCTCTGTAAAATACGAACACTGGTCTTCAGTGCTCCATCTCAAAGAAAGAAATAGTGATCACAAGCTCTGAGCAACAACACATGTAACAGGGGAAGTTTTTGAAAAGGGACGGAGCTTTTAAAGCCCATAACCTGAATACAGTATGTCTCGCAGAGACATCGCAAGCGCTGCCTGGGCAAGACGTAAAAGCAGACACTGCCATTTCTTAACCTGAACTGAAGCCCACTTCCCAACAAGTTCTCATCATAGAAGTTGACAACCTCAATCCACGTGTATGCCTCTAAAAGCGGACAGACTCAGTACTTCTCACAAGAGGGGGAAATTGACCTAAGACTCCATAAACAATCACTGGAAGAATAATGGATGAATCTCATTATCGGGCTACTTTAATACATCACATGCCATATATCAAATCTAGTTTTGCACTCTCA
Organism: Lissotriton helveticus; assembly: GCF_964261635.1. Classification (NCBI taxonomy): domain Eukaryota; kingdom Metazoa; phylum Chordata; class Amphibia; order Caudata; family Salamandridae; genus Lissotriton; species Lissotriton helveticus. Next base: position 843,928,707 of record NC_136067.1, on the reverse strand, counting down.
ATGGTGATTGCACACACTTTTTTCACTAGCAATGAGGGGTCCCCAGTAGAGTTTGGACTCAATATAACTATTTCCAAGTAATGGTATTCAGTCACCATGCTTTGCAGTACATCCCCAAACTACCAGTTGCTTTTTATGGTCTGGCTTGACAGTGCAGCTGTTGGCAGACAATAATGTGATAATCACCAGGAGAGCGGCTTGGGCTCCGCCAACATGTTTGAGCAAGGAATACATTATGATTGGGCAGAATTTGTGTACTTCCACAAAAATGTGTGTTTTCTCCACATAGCTGTGATCATTTTCTTTATTTAACCAGCTGACTGAGCTTGAACTTTCTGGAGTGCACACACACGACATTGTAAATGCTATTAAAGTGTCTTAGATAATTTCTGGTGTTTTTCTCTGGCAACAGCACAGATGGGAGGAGGACAGTCATGAAACTAAGTTGAATTTTAGGTCTGGGTTGACAGTGCTACTTCTGACCTTTTCACCTACACCAATATTATTCTACAATTCTTTGCTTCCACACAAATACATATCCATTCTCATGACATATTTTAGTGCTTCTCATTACCATACAATATTCCTTAAAAGGTAGACGTTTTGGCATTGACAGTGCTGGTTAACGTACGTGGTTTCGCTCAGTAGGGTGATGCAATATTTAGCCCTCTGTAGACTAGCCAGAGTACAATTACACAGTACCATATCAACTGCATAAAGTAGAGGAAGAATGGGTTGTTTACCTATCTGAAAGGATTAAGATTACAATTTTGTTTTCCCAGATCAGGGATATGCATACAGATAGAAGAGTGATGGAGCATGCAGTAATGGGTGTCTTCCAAACTGTGATCTACCCTCACAAAAGCTCCCCATCACTACGCTGTGATGGATTGGCCACACATTATTAGGATTCTCGAATCCCATACACAGATACCAAGAAAAATCACTACACCCATATCCAGTCATATTACATCTCACATGAAAACGAAAAGCACATCCTTCTGAATGCCTCATCAGTAGCATACATTTTAAATCTACCAACCAGTTTTCCCAGTAAAATGGACTATATCTAATGCCAAATCTTCTCGATCATTTATCATCTTCAAAAACAAAAAAAGCTTTAGCAAAGACATAGCATACAGAGCTTGATTTCACCATACCAGCTCAAACAAGACGGTAGAGAGCTTGAACACTGGCTATGAAACTACAAGTAATCGGATGAGCAAGCATGCATATCCACACTAAATGTAAACAAAATCCGCACAGCCAGAAAATTCTTCTATAAAACAGAATCTCCTCTGCAAAACGTTCCCAAATTGAACTTTTCAGAAACTACAAATAATTCATTCCTCAATACCAAGCCAAAAGTAAACCTCACAAACAGGGGGGGGAAATCCACTGTTATCTGCAATAAATAAATACCAACTACTCCCTCAAGTACATTAGTCAACAACCCACTCCTACCAGTCACTTTCATACCAATTCCTTCTACCTAATCTCAGCCAAATACGTTATCAAAAGAATATAAAATAAGATCAGCTAAATCAATGTTAGATGCATGGCCCAAAAGGCTCATAATAAAGGGTTAAAGCTTTAGTAGAGAATATCACGTGTATTTAAATGCATCCTTGCAAAAAGTAAATTTCCCAGACACTAAATCATGTTGTGGTCCCACCTCTATCCAAAACAACAAATTGAGTGGTCTCCATTCCAACCAACTATTGTGCCATTGCTGCCTTTCCTGGCATAGATAACTAAAGAAGCAGCAGCTAACTCGAATACTATGTAGAATCTAACAATCTGATTGCAGAAACACTATCTGGTCTCTGCCCACTAAGAGAAAGTGAAACAAAGGAGATGGACATCCAATAAAAAGTGATAATCTAATAATAAACTCTTCCTGTGCTACTCATCGTACTAGATCTCTCAGAGGCATTCAACACTACTAATTACAAAACACTCCTGACAATTCTCAAAGCTGAACATTACAGCAAAAGCATAGGAGTGTTTTAAATTTTTCCCGAAAGAACAAAAACCGCAAATAGCCTGGGTCTACAAATCTCAGAATTAACTACCTTAGCATGCAGCACCTCCATTTAAGGAGCAACAAACTCACCGACAGGCCATATGTGTGCCCAATATTCTCCCTGATCAATAAGAAATATTTCTAATGTCAGTTATACAGTGACAGCACTATCAGAAGCCCTAAGAAACAACAAGCATTTGCAATGCAATAGGTCTCGCATTAGGAAAGTGTGAGCTATTGGTATTGTAAATGACAATTTTTTTTTGATATGTGTTGGCTTTGCAAATATATAAATTAATAGCATTGTTATTCACAAAGCCAATAGCTTACACTGTCCTAAAGCGAGTCCTATTGGCTATGGCAATGCTTGTTGGTAGCAAGCAAGGACAGTGCTGCTGTGGTGCTGAGTGATGCTGTTGTTGGGCTGAGTGATGTGGTGGTGTCCCAGAGTGATGTGGTGGTGTCCCAGAGTGATGTGGTGGTGTCCCACTGAGTGATGTGGTGGTGTCCCACTGAGTGATGTGGTGGTGTCCCAGTGAGTGATGTGGTGGTGTCCCGTGAGTGATGAGGTGGTGGCCCGTGAGTGATGTGGTGGTGGCCCGTGAGTGATGTGGTGGTGGCCCGTGAGTGATGTGGTGGTGTCCCGTGAGTGATGTGGTGGTGTCCCGTGAGTGATGTGGTGGTGTCCCGTGAGTGATGTGGTGGTGTCCCGTGAGTGATGTGGTGGTGTCCCGTGAGTGATGTGGTGGTGTCCCGTGAGTGATGTGGTGGTGTCCCGTGAGTGATGTGGTGATGTCCCGTGAGTGATGTGGTGATGTCCCGTGAGTGATGTGGTGATGTCCCGTGAGTGAAAGGCCGTCTGGCGAGGGCTTCTGGGAGCTGCGACAGGCGGTGAAAACCTCAACAGCTTCCACACACTGAGGAGACGCATGACCGCACTCCCAGAAATCTGCCTTCTTATTGAAACGTCGCTACATTACTCAGTGCTTTTTAAAGGTGAATACACTTAAAACAAGTTCCCTCTGTACGCACCAGCATTGCATTTCTTCACTGCCCGGCCGTCTCAGCTACACAGGATCGGTGACATCACCAACACCGGTGCAGCGGCCAATGGTGCGCTAGCAGGGCGGAGTCTCAGAGGTGGCCGAAGGGCAGGGGCTACGGATCCTGCGCAGCCGCCGTCCTGCCCCGTCCGTGCACCGCAGCCGCCGTTCCCGCAGCACACCGCAGGTCCCGCCGGAGCACTTTTCCGCCTGTCCCTGGTCTGGAGCCCCTGGCCACGTCGCCCCCGCCCGCCCATCCATCAGGAGCCGAGGACCCACCGACTGTCCCCAACAGCAGCGGTGAGGAGCGTGTGTGTGTGTGTGTGTGTGTATGTGCCTGCGCGCGTGTGTGTGTGTGTGTGTGCCTGCTCGTGTGTGTGTGCCTGCTCGTGTGTGTGTGCCTGTGTGTGTGCCTGCCTGCGTGTGTCTGCATGTGTGTGTGTGTTTGCGCACCTCAGGGAATCTGAGGCAGGAGATGGGCACGGCGCCGGCCTGGACGTGCGCGTCCACAGACACCAAACACCGCGCGTGCCCGACCCCGGTCTCAGATTCCCAGGAGAAGGGTGACAATAGTTGTCGAGCTGGACAGCTCGACCTAAAAAGGGGAGGAGGATGGGGTGTTGAAGGGTTAGAATCTCCAGGGGCGTGCCCGAGATGTATGCATATGTAGCCAAGGTGTCCCAGAGTGTTGCACAGTCGAGACATGCTAAGATGTACCATAATAATCATCTCTGTAACTTACATAAATGTTTATACCGGTCGGATGAACTGCCAGGTCACGTCCATAACGTCTATATGTGTGTCCACCACACGAGGTGTATTCACCTGAAGAGATCAACAATTCAGACACATTTGTAAAAGGCCTAAGTCTGTCAGGCAATCACTAACCAGCAGTGCTTTTCATACAGCTCAACTGTCACTCAACTCTCCTTTATAGAGGCAGGACTTCCATCGTGCGCATAAATGGCTTCTGTTTGCTCCGGAATCAATAGCTGTTTCCCTAATGGGAGAAACGCCAGTTAAATGGCTGATTCCCAACAAACGGTCATGCCTTCCCTTTCTCATATCCCCTCTTTACTCACTTAATTAAGTCCTTAGTATTCCGCTGTAATTTACATTTCTACGCACCGCCACTCAGTCAGCGTGTAACAGAGTCTCTCCGGCTGTCCTACCGATTTGAATCAAACAGATAGACGTCACGTCAGGAAGTCCGACGGCAAAAGCAGACTGACTAATTCCTCTGAGACTAGAACGTGTACCCTTACCCGCGCCCTGTGATCATCATGCAAATACAAATATAGATGAAACTAGCTCTTCCCATCCCAGTATATAGAAGTACGAATGTTATGAAGTATATGTAAGTGTTTACATATATACTTCTATATTATTGTAAATCTTCGCAAGTAATACAAAATGGGCAAAAGGGATGGAAAACAAAAGAGGTTTAACATATTATAAATAACGGGGAACAACTAACCCCTAAAACAAGTCCCCTCTGTACGCACCAGCATTGCATTGCTTCACCACCCGGCCGTCTCAGCTACACAGGATCGGTGACATCACCAACACCGGAGCAGCGGCCAATGGCGAGCTAGCAGGGCGGAGTCTCGGACGAGGCCCAAGGGCAGGGGCTATGAATCCTGCGCAGCCGCCGTCCTGCCCCGCCCGTGCACCGCAGCCACCGTTCCCGCAGCACACCGCAGGTCCCGCCGGAGCACTTTTCAGCCTGTCCCAGGTCTTGAGCCCCCAGCCACATCGCCCCCGCCCGCCCATCCATCGGGAGCCGAGGACTCGGCGACTGTCCCCAACAGCAGCGGTGAGGAGCGTGTGCGTGCATGCGCGTGTGTGTGTGCCTGCGTGTGCGTGTGTGTGCGTGTGTGCTTGTGTGTGTGTGTGTGTGTGTGTGTGTGTGTGCCTGCCTGCCTGTGTGTGTGTTTGCGCGCCTCAGGGAATCGGAGGCAGGGGATGTGCACGGCGCCGGCCTGGACGTGCGCGTCCACAGATACCAATCGCCGCGCGTGCCTGACCCCTGTCTCAGATTCCCAGGAGACGGGCATCTATAGTTGTCGAGCTGGACAATGCTTCGCATTGTGCTCCAGCTCGACCTAAAAACACCTAACGACTGCCTTTTTTTCTAACAGTGGCTGAACATAAATTGCTTATGCTTAAGCAGTAGTAAGACAGATCTTGATGCTAAAAAATGACAAGACCACTCCTTCGACTATTTACTGCACCCACCTCTGTTGGACCAACACCAAAGCCCCTAGCATTTGTTACACATTAAAAAGGTTTCAATCAGAAATGAGGAATTCTCCCCCTCGCAAAGTAACGACCAACTCTATCCATGGCAAACAGCCCGGACAAAAACTCACTCTTAGACGATTTTGCCACATCTCAGTAATTGAAACCAGCAAGGTCCTCTGAAGTTGACCGTTAATCTTTTGACATTTTTCGTTCTGGCTTGAGAGCACAGTTGTCTACTTCACCTAATGTTATAAAAAAAATTTAAACAGAGAGGGTTTTCGCCCAACCCAGAGGAGCATTTCTCGCTCACCTTATGCTATTGGGTGTTTGGTATATCACTCCATTGTCTACTAATTGCTAGTTCTGCAATGCATGAGGACTATTCTACATCTCAAAAGTTCACAGAATCATCACACATTAATTAATTTCTTATGTACTTCCCATGCAAAAAGCACTCTTTCACTGTAACATGCCTTTTACCGGTGGGTAGAGAAACGGACCCTGCCCAACCTGAGGAGCTGAGACCAACATGGTACCAGGACCAGGGGCTGGTGTCTGGGATTCCCGGGACCCACTGAAGGAAGATAAGGACCGGCAAGGCTACCAGCATGGATGCCCTTCCCCTCCCTCCTGAAGCTCGAAGGGGGCGGAGTCCCTTACAACTTGGGAAGACTGCAGCGAGCTGGGAGCCCACAGTGAGCACCTTCGAGCTGGACGACTGCAGAGGGACAGAGCGGTGATCAAGATGTCCTGGCCACGACCCGCCCCTGGCAGTGAGCAGCAACAGGGCCTCTGGGGCCGGGGCATCAGCAGCTGAGGTCGGCCAGCCTGCAGCTCTTATACCCACCTGCCTCGCTTGCCCCCGCTGGTCCAGCGCACCTGACCGGACCCCTAGGAGGTGAGAGTGAGCGCAGGGGGGCCCGGGGTCGCATAGGTGGAGCGCACACAGCTGGGGCCCTGCTATTGCAAGCCCTTCTTTTCTCTCCTGCTGTGCTCCTGCCTGCAGCCCTGCATGAGGCTTCTGTCCCCCCTGGAGGCACTTAATTCCCGCCGGTCCTTCAAGCTATTTGCCTGCCCACACAAGTTGAAAGCGGCCTACTGCAACGCGCCGCATCAGGAGTCAGTGGAGCGGCGGCCTGTGGAGCGGAGGGCAGGGGACTCCAGTCCCATTAAGACAACCATCCTGCCTGGGCCCTCTGGGTCCACGCTGCCTGGAATCAGGGGGACGAAGAGGACAGCAAGGGAGCCCGCTCATCAGAACACCCATGAAATAGACTCATTTCCTGTGCCTGAGTGAAGCACCAACGTGCGCCCCTACCCCTGGTTGCTGCCCTGGGGCCCGGACAGTTGTGACTCTCTACTGCTGGAGGCCTGTGCCATCTTAGGGAGGCCCAGCCTGCGAAGGAGTTTAATGAGCGCCACATAGGGGAAACAAACCACACCAACGGGCGAGGGTATTATGTCGCGGTGGCAGCCGCTGCGGCACAGCCGGTGACTGTTTCACCTGTGGGGTGTCTTCTGCGACACGAGCCCTGCCTTGCTGACTGTATCCGCACATCTTCGTGCACCTGGGGGCGGCTTGAGCCTTCATCATATATCAAATTGAACCACAGGTCTCCCTGGTCTGGCTGTCTAGCTTCCCGTCGTGGCTGGCTCTAGTCTGCGCGGCCATACGCCCTACTGGTGGTGGGGTGAGATGCATTCAGACACCTTGTCAGCTCGACTTTCACCCAAGTATGGCAGAGAGAACATGCCACGCTTCAAAGCAGCAAAGTACAATCCAGTGACCTCCCTCTGGTCCAAAGCGTACCTTTCCGAGTCTGGGTCATCGGTCTCCCCCCAAGCACCAATGATGATGCCCCCACCCACTAACCGCTTACGCAGGCCTATATGGACAGCTTCTTGAAAGAAATCCGAGCAGATATTGGTTCCCTCAAGGACGAGTTCTAAATTTGCCTAAAGGATATGCGGAAAGAAGCCACAGACATGGGATAGAGAGTGGATGATCTGGAACGCGCAGTCGACGGTCGCTCAGAGGAGCAAGAAATGCTATGGAGGTGGTTGGCAGCCATAGAGGAACAGAACATAGAAATCCAATCTAAGCAGGAGAACACCAGGTTGCTGTGGGCCCGAGACGTAAGGACATAATCCTAGATATCCTGACGTGTGTTTATTTTTTCAAGGAAAAAGAGGTGATCCTTTTGGCTGCCAGAGGTTAAGTAGTATTGCACACAGTGCAACAATTACAGGACCTATCCCGCCATCATGTTACGAAAGCAATGAGAATTCAAGCCGGTCACCGACAAGCTTCGCAAACTGGGGATCCGCTATCAGTGGGGCCACCATTTCCCCCTTTTGTTCCAGTGGGAAGGCAGACGTCAATCACTCAGATCTCTATCTGAGGCCTAGCACCTGGTGGGTCTTCCGGACGATGCTGGCAACCATGCCGACCCACAAGCCAGGGACTTCACTGGGAAAAACCCACGACCAATCTGGTCTAAGATCTGGCCGCAATGCCCCTACAAACGCCAGGTAGAGGAAACCTCGCAGTAAAACTAACAGGATATTATTTATCCCCTCCGGAGCCTTGGAGGGGCCTCATTACCAGTGCGGTCCACCACCAGCCTCATTTCTCCCTGTGACTGGCGAACACTCCTTGCATCACCCCACCCCGAGACTCTTGACTGCATGCCGGCGGCGGTGGACCCCGAGACCTGGAGGAGGACCACAATCCAGCTCCTCACAATCTGCCCAGACTGCTCCCAAACGGCCACACCAACAACCACCACTCCTGGATTACGACCCCCTCTAGCAGGCCTGGAGCATTTTGTGTCTGCCTGTGCAGGATGTGGAGGCCCCTATTGGGCCTGGTTGGCCCATTTTTCATTTTTCTCTTGTTCTCACAGGTAAATCTCTCTCATGGGTGGGTATCACCATTAGACACTAAAGTCACAGACGGGAATCGAGGTAATGGATACCATGTGCAGTGTATTAGCGCCCTTGACGCCCCACTTAGGCAGCCATGCAAATGTCGAGACATTAAATTGATATCCCCGAATATTCGGGTTCTAAATTCTCCCAATAAACGCAAACAAGTTTGGCAATACATACTACAGCATGACCCAGACGTACTCCTTCTGGAAGGAGGCCCACCTGCTGCAAACAGGATGTCACAGCATGGCGCACCACCACTACCCAAAGTGTTTCTGGGCAAACAAGACCTCGAAGGCACAAGGAGTGGGAATTTTGTGCAAGGCTGTTTTTTTTTCTTCAGTCACTAGGGAAGTGCGTGACAGGGAAGGACGTTATTTGGCGCTTCACCTCCTGAAGGGACAATGAAAATTCACTGTACTCAATATTTATGCCCCTAACATTTACCACAGACAGGTCTTCAGACAGCAGTTGGAGGGGGTGGATGGAGACATTTTGATGGGAGGAGATTTAAACCTGGCGTGGGATCTCGCCCATGACAGTACAAGCCCAACGCCTCCAGTCGCACCAAACGGCAGCTGGCAGTGCTGAGGGGCCAACTCTGTGGACATACAACAGGGAAGGCGGAACAGGCGCTTATGGAATTAAAACAGCGTTACTATGAGTGGGGTGACAAGGTGGGTAGGCTCCTGGCCTGCAGGCTCTGCCAACTGCACGCTAGGGCGCATATTGCTAAGTTGAGGTCAGAGGACGGCAGCTGGGTGACAGCAGAGGGAGACAAGCGTTATAGTTTTTATGAATATTTTCAAAAGCTTTACTCACAGGAAGGACCCGACCTAGAGATAATCAAGTCTTACTTGGACTCTTGTGTATGGAAGCCATTGCCCCCTGCCACGCCACCCTTCTTGACGAGCCGATCACCGTCGAGGAACTGAAAAGGGCAATGGGTGCACTTCCCATGGGTAAGACAACTGGCTCTAATGGTCTCCCTGTCGCCTTTTATCAGCTATTTATGTTCGACTTGCAAGACCATCTGATCTACTTGTTTAACTCCTTTTCCTATGCGTTGGGATCCACACCCACAATGGCTTCTGCCAAAATATCTCTCATTGACAAAGCTGGCAGGAACCCTACCTCTTGCTCTTCCTACTGCCCCATTGCTCTTCTCAATACAGATGCAAAGCTGTTCACTAAAATACTGGTGCAGCGGCTGGAGACCTATCTTTCAGGTCTTATTGAGACAGACCAGGTCAGCTGTATCCACCACAGGCAAAGAGAGGACAACGTCTGCCGAATAGCACATTAAGTGGAAAAAGCAAATCGCCGTATCTCCCCGCATGCCTTCTCTCCTTAGTTACCGAGAAGGCATTTGACAGGGTTAATTGGTCCTTCCTACGCGCGGTCCTTGAAAACATCGGCTTAGGCCCAGGAATGATCTCGAAGATAATTGCCACCTACACGGCTCCAGAGGCCAGAATCCGGGTAAACGGGCAGCTAATTGACCCCTTCACTATAAGGCGAGGCATGCAGCAGGGGTGCTCTCTCTGCAACTCAGACGCTATCAAAGGTGTCCCCTTCTGGGGTTGCAGTACAAGATTAGTCTATTCGCAGATGACCTTATCCTCATACTTACTCAGCCCAAAACCGCTCTCCCCAGGTGGTGGACTGTCTCCGAACTCATGAGGAAGTATCGGGCTTTTGGATAAATATGACCAAGTCATCTGTGCTTAACTTGCCCATTCCCGCCCAAGAAATTCCTGCACTACACTGCCTGGCCCCCTTTCAGTGGTCCCTTGACACAATCAAATACTTGGGTCTCATTATTACACCCACACTCTCAACCTGGACACACATTAACTGGCCTCCCCTATGCCGTGCAATCTTGGCTGATCGCCAGAGATTGAAACGTCTGCATGTGTCCTGGCTCAGGCATGTGAATGTCGTTAAAATGAACATACTACCGCAAGTCCTCTATCACTTTCAAACACTGCCTTCGCCAATGTCCGAAGACGCAATATTGCGTTTGGAACGCGAAGTGCGTTCTTTTATCTGGAACGGCAAGCAGCCCCGTATATCTAATGCCTTCTTAATGTTCCCATGGGAAAGGGGGGGGGGGGGGGGGGGGACTAGCATGCCCTAATCTACTAGAGTACTACTGGGCCACCATTTGCGCTACATTTCGGAGTGGGTGGTCGGGAAAGCTACAAACACTGGTTCTACATGGACAGGGCTGTGGCGTGCCGTTAGCTGTGGGACCTAGCATGGCTGCCCAAACATGCCCAACCCTTTAGTGTGTTCATTGCAACCACTACTCGCACAGTACTCGACATCTGGGACAGCGTGGCACTCAAGAGGGGCCTGAACTCCTTTCCCACCCCAAACACGCCAATCACATGCAATCCTGACTTTCCTCCGGCACTCTCTCCCACGCCGTTCCGTAGGTGGGGCGAAGGGAAATGGCATACGCTCCGCAACTTATTTACGGGAGTTAACATTAAATATTTCGCACAGTGCAAGGCGAACTTCCAACTCTGAGACACTTCCCAACTCCAATATTACCAACTGCGACACTGGGGCGCCACACTCCTCAGTGTATCCTGCACTCCTCAGTGTATCCTGCGGGTGTCCGAACATACACCCTCTTCGAGACACACATCCTTGCCTTTGTGGGTTCTAAAGTTCTCATATCCAATAACTATCAGGTTCTACTGCACTTGGCACCCCCGCGCATACATCCCTACCAGAGTCAGCATGGCAAACTTCAGTGCAGACAGAGATTACACCTTAACAATAGGAGTCCCTATAGCGTGAAATGCACAAGACATATCGCAGTCTCTCACTCAAGGAAACAGCTTACAAACATCCGTTTCAGTGGTACCGCACCCCAACACGCCTATCATTTAGCTGGGCACATCCTCAAGCTGTTGGCGTTGTAAGGATGAAGGGGCGGGGGACTTCCAACATATTTGGTTGTCTTGTATGGTTATAACAACCTACTGGAAAGAGATCCTAGGCTACATTAAGGGGTCGTAGGATTCCTCATTTCATCCTCATTCCCCAAAGTCATTCTAGGGCTTTCGACCCTCAGACCTCCGTTAAATGTCCCACACTGCCTGGAAACTCATTACCTACCTTCTTCTCGGAGCGTGACAGCTCATTGCACTTAAATGGAAACAGGAAACCTCTCCCTTCATGTCACAATGGTTTGCCCCAGTGTGGCAAATCCTGGCCATGGAGCGGATCTCTCACACCTTGACGCACACTGTCAAGCAGTACCAGCGCATTTGGAAGCCCCTCATCCAATATCTAAAACGCATAGAGTTCACTTGCTTTAGCCCTGTGCGGCTTCGCTTGCTCCAACTGACTAGACCACCACTCGTGCTACACCTCCGTACTTCACATCACTCCTCACGAGAGACGAAGGGAGTCTCAACACTCTGTGACATGCAAGAGCTGACTCTTGCCCTCCCCCTCTGTTTACTTGGCTGCAGACATTGACCTGTGTTTTTCCTTCTACGTTGTTGAACTTCGTTATACGTAAATATAAGAGATTGCAAAACGCCCCCCTCCCTGCACCCACAGACACAAACAGCGGCAAGGTGCTATACTTGGGTGACTACATCCCTATGGGTTCCAACCTGTCTGACTCTTTTACAGCATGCCAGACGCCTATCTGTCTACCAGCCCTCTGCATAGGCTAATGCAGAAAAGTCTACATGCTCCTGTGAGACCCAAGAAGCTGCTGTTGACTTTTACTACAAGTTAATCCACGATATGAAATGCAGCTGTTATAATGCCTGCCTAGCTTGTGGCGGAGAGGCGTACTTATGCGCCGCTGAGCGCTTGGTGGTTTTCTTATTCCCATTGTTTGCAACATGTTTAAAGTGCATTGTGGCATTATCTGACCTCCTTTTCTTCCCTCTTTATCTGCATTGTAATGGCTATTTAGGACCAATCCTGTATGCTAAGATGCTCTTCATTAGTGACCTATTGTAGCAGAGAGGCATCAAAAGAGTATTGGATGTGGACTGTGTCTTGCTTGCCGAAAATAATAAACAGACAGAGTAAAAAAAAAAAATTAAAAAAAATTGCACATTGCAAACCAGATTTTGCTAACTGGATAAGATAACATTACCTTCTGCCCCAGAATTGGTTAGAATTCATTTTGAAGATACTACAGGTAACATTTCTTCCACTTGAAAATGTAGAAGCATCTGGTGGATGGCCTTTTGGTCGCCCTGAGAATGTACATGTACTTCTGTGATAGACGCAAGTGTCCATACTGCAGGAATTCAGGAGCCATGCTGTCAAGCTCAGCAAGGGACGGTTGGGGTGGAAAATGTTCCCTCTGAGCTTGTAGAGGAGATCGGGTCTGCATGACAGCCTCCTGTGTGGTCTTTCTGAGAGGTGGAGATCCAGGACCACCACTGGTGAGGCCATTCTGGAGCTATTAGGATTATTCTGTTCCAGGGTCAGTATAGTTTGTTGACGACTGTAGATAGCAAGGGAACAGGAGGGAACACATACAGAAATGTGCTGGACCACATTTTCAAAAGGGAATTACCCTTTGTTCCTGGTCGGTAGAACCTGGATGCGAAGTCTGGCCATTTGTTTTATTGCTTTCGTCTGCAAAGAGGTCTTTCTGCGGATGACCCATTCTAGAAAAATGTCTCGTAAGACGTGGTTGTGCAGAATCCAGTCGTGCATTTCGATGAAGTTTCGGCTGAGACAGTCCACTTGTATGTTCCAAGCTCCTGGCAGGAGATTCACAGTGATTGTCAACTTCCTTGCTATGAGCCAGTTCCTGATGGCGTGAGCTTCCATCGATAGTGGGAGAGTGCCCCCTAGATTGTGCATCTTGGTCATGTTGTCTGTTTTGAACAGGAGAATGCCAGTTTGAATGGCTGGATAAAAGGTATTGAGAGCTAGATTGACAGCCCGCAGCTCTAGCATGTTGACTTGGTATAGTTGCTCCTTGGCTGACCACAGGCCCGGTGTCTCTATGGCACCCATGTGAACACCACAGCCCTGAAGAGTTGCATGTATTATGACCGTTTGCGTCGGAGTGTCCTGTTGAAAAGGGAAACCGACCTGCAGATTTTGTCGATTAGTCCACCACGGTATCAAACTTTTTGCAGCCTGTGGCAGGGTGAGATTGTTGTCCCAATGGTCTTTGAATTAATTCTACTGATCCTCCAGATTCTGCTGTTGCAGTCTCATCTGCAGTCTGGCACTGTGAACAAGGAATATACATGACGCCATTGATTCCAGGACAGATGCCATCTATCTGGCCGATGAGTATGGAGTGTGATGGAGGTTGGCACACTTCCGAGAGATGGAGGGTAGTCTCTCCTCCAAAGGACACAGTTTTGCAATTTGTTTGTCCCGGGTCGCACCTAGTTAGTGTAGTCGGAGTTGGAATCTGGATTGATTTTTCGTCATCGACTGGAGACGTAAAGATTGCAGGGTCTCAACACAGATGTGATAGTGATTTTTCGTTTGAACATGAGAAGAGCTTTTTAACATACAATTGTCTAAGTATGGGTAGATGAATATTATTTTCCTTCATAAGGCTGCTGCTACAACGGCCATGCACTTCGAGAACATGCGGTGAGCTGATTTGGGCCGAAAGGTAGCACCTTGTACTGGTAATGCATGGATGCCACTCAGCATCGTAGAAAATGTTGATGCTTCCTGGCGATTTGGAATTGGAAGTAGGCATCTTGGAGAACGATAGAACACATCCAGTCCCCCCGATGGAGCTGGGGAGACATCTGGTGGAGAGCAAGGATTCTGAATTTCTCCTTTCGTATTAATTTGTTTAGCACAAGTAAGTCCAGAATGGGTCTGAAATCTCTGTTTAGAGAGTGTACTCCTACTCCCCTTTGAGACGATGGGACCTCCTCTATTGTCTTCTTGCAAAGTAAAGTAGAGACTTCATTCTGCAGTGGCATCTGCTGATGGCAAGAGGCTTTTGAAGGTGGAACAGCCGGAGGAGGGGGATTTGAAGCGAAGTGAGTACCCATTCTCAACAATATTCAAGACCCTGTTGTCGCTGCTGATGGTGCATCACTTGTTCAGAGGTTCGGTTATACTTTCCCCTACAGGAGTGGGTAACTGCGAGGATTGAAGAGACGCCTCATTCTTTGCCTGGTGTCTTGGAAGAAGCTGGTGGTTCTTTATTAGCTCCTCGTCCATGTGTTGACCTGCGGGACTTGTAGCGAGATCTGCCTTGTTGGTGTTGTCATTGAAGTGGAACCAAGTGAGGGTTCTGAACCCTCTGATGGTAGGGGCGCCTGAGAGTGGTCTCCCTAGGTGACCTGCATCTGGTTGGGGATCTGGGGTGGCTAGTATGTGCCAAGTGCGCTAGAGGAGGTCTTAGCTTGCGGAGTGGGCTTTGGAGATGGTGTCCGCGTGGGAGACTGAAGGTGAATATGTCCCTGTATATGTCCATGAATATTCCGAGTCTGCACTCCATGGAACAGGCCAGTTCTTGACACTTTCTAAGCCATCACCGAGTGAGACAAATCTGGGTCTGAGGAGTCTCTGGCTGAGGAGATGTTTTTTACTCTGTGTAGCGGAGCGAGAGGAAGCCACTGAAGAAGCAGCTGAAGCTCGTCCCGGTGATACTTGCCTGGTGGACGAGTGATGCAACTTAGGCCTGACAGTGGGCGAATGTTGGCTTGACGTCGAACGAGGATGTTCTGGCGTCAATTAGGGCCTAGTCTGATGTTGAACAGCGTCTCGCTGCTGTCAACGGAGCCTGCGTAGCAGGTGTCTGTCTCAATGTCGAGGGGCACCTGGTTGCTGCCGGAGAAGTCTGCCTCGATGTCTAGCGGTGCCTGCTTGCTGCCGGAGAGGTCTGCCTCGATGTCTAGAGGTGCTTGATTGCTGCCGACGGAGAGGTCTGCCTCAACCTTGAACAGCACCTGGTTGCCGCTGACAGATGTCTGCCTCGACGCCGAACGTCTAGTTGCCGCAGACGGAGACTGTGTTGATGAAGTGTCTCGACATTGAACGGCTATTGTGGCTCCCTCGACTGAGTCCTCGTCTCAGTAAGGCTCAACGTCGAGCAGCAATAGACCACAATTGACTCTGTACCTGCTTCGACATCGACCGGTGGAAACTTGCAGTTGACGGGGACTTCTCCCTGGAAGTATGCGTTGATGTTGAGCGCTGGTAAACAGAAGATGGGTCTTTCGGCACATGATCTTCGACGGCTTGTTATCGTGTTTCACCGTTAGAGACCTTTTGAGTGTAGAGTCTCGGCGTTTGTAGGTGACGTTTAGTCACTGATGGCGGTTTTGCAGGTGAAAAGTGCCTTGTGGTTCAGGGATCCAACACTGACTGGGAACAAATGGGTATTTTCCTACCTCTGGATACTGATCTTGTTCACCTTTTCTCTCGCCCGTCAGGAGATCTGCCTCTTGAAGGAGCCTTGTGAAGAGAGGTAGACTTCTTGGAGGAAGATGTAAAGGTCCTGTTGATCCAATTTTTCTCTCTTGAAGACCAGGGAGACACTTTATCTCTATCTTTTAAAGTTCTTTTAGAGAGTTTCTGGCAATGGTGGCAAGACTCAGGCAGGTAGATATAGGATGCAGACTGAATGGGGATCTAACTGTGCCTTTTTTTGCCTTAGTACCAGTATTCACTTGTTATGTTTTTAATGCAGCCTATTGGCTAACAATGACTTTGTATTCCCTTGCAGTTTTCTCTTCGATAAAGGCTGTGTTTTGCACAGTATGCTCCCTCTTTCTGAGTTGCAGAAATGCTAGAGTCCGGTAATGGGTTTATTGAAGGCAATCTCAATGTAAATTGGATTTTTAGCCCTTAATATAGGCTTCATAGATACATGTAAATATATATTCACCGAAAGAAAAGGTTACAGGGACGTTATAATTACCCAAGTCAATAACTATAACTTACGCCCCCGCAATGCACTGCTTATGCCCTCTCATATCATATCATTCAGGACATGGTCAGTGACATCACTAATGACATCATCCAGTGTTAGTGTTTCGTAAAAGCTTGAAAGTTAAAGATATATACAAAATATTGATTCAATTAAATTACTATTCTTTTTGTACTACTGAGTCATACCGTTTTTATTAGGTCATCTCAGTGGCATTATGACCGCCAGTGTCAGTGTGGGAATGGGTATGAGTGGCTGTATGGGTCTGTGAGCGGCTGTATGGGTCTGTGAGCGGCTGCATGGGTCTGTGAGCGGCTGCATGGGTCTGTGAGCGGCTGCATGGGTCTGTGAGCGGCTGCATGGGTCTGTGAGCGGCTGCATGGGTCTGTGAGCGGATGCATGGGTGAACAAGTGGGTGTGTGAGTAGCTGTACGGTTGAGCGAGAAGCTCTATGGGTGAACAAGTGGGTGTGCGAGTAGCTCAGTGGCTGTGTGAATGATTCTGTGGGTGAGTGACTGGGTGTGTAAGTGGATGTAAAGGTAAGTCAGTGGCTGTTTGACAGGGTGTAAGGGTATGTGAGTGGAGGTCTTAAACAGTAAATATTTGTTGCTGTATAGATGAGTGAATGGGCCTGTGAGTGATTGTACTGATGCGTGAACGGGTATGTATGTGGTTTTGTGGATGACTGAATGGATGTGTGAGTGGCTGTATGGGTGAGTGAGTGATTGTGTAGCTGTGTGGGTGTATGAAAAGGTATGTGAGTGGTTGCATGGGTGATTGTGAGTATGAGTAGCCGTGTGAGTGAGTGGTTGTGTGAGTGGCTGAGTGAGTGCCTGTGTCAATAGCATGTCATGAGCGATATAATATATGAGGTCATAGGCAGTATATTGCGGGGGCATAAGTTATAGTTAGCTTATGTAACTATAACTACTGATTTTCAATGGTTTTGTATGAGTGACATCTGAGCCTATATACAACGTCCCTACAACCTTTGTTTTTTCTTTGAATTTCTAAGTTTTTTTCAAATTCTGTCCCCTAACTATACCATCCCTGTAACCTTTTGTTTTTTCAGTGAATCTTTAAGGTTTATTCATTTTATTTCTGAACTGTAACATCTCAAACTTTTTTTTAGTGAATTTCATTGATTCTTTAATGTCATTTCCTATAAGGTCACTGTAACCTTTGATTCTTTTTAATGAATGTCTAAGGTTTTTTTATTTGATTTCTTAAGTGTAACCACTAACCTTTGACAGCAAGTGTGTGAGTGAGTACATGAGTCTCATTAAACTGAGAGTGGTGTGCGAGTCTAATTGGGTCTGGTCTGTGCGTGGGTATGTATCGGAGTGCTTGGTTTTGCCCTCTTCTCACTCTCTGCCTCTTTTTCTTCTCGCTTCTGACCTTTATTTTGACTCTCTGCTTTTTGCGGACCTTTTTTCTGCAGCTTTCTACTCGTTTCTCACCTTGATCATACACATTTTGACTATTTCTGCTTGTTTTTGCATCTTTCTGCTCGTTGCCCCTTTCTTCTCATTGCGGACCTTTATTTCGTCTCTTTCTGCTGGTTGCTGACCGTTATTCTGCTTTTCTTCCCATTTCAGACATTTATTCTGCCTCGTTCTGCTCGTTCCTCACCTTTATTCTCTCTCTGGCTGCTTTTTACCGACCTTTATTTTGCCCCTTGCTGACCTTTATGCAGTCTCTTTCTGCTGGTTTCTCACATTTCATTGGCCCCTTCTGCACATTGTGGACTTTTACTTTGCCTCTTTCTGCTGCTTTCTCATTTTTATTCTGTCTTTCTGATAGTCTCACCTTTATTCTGTATTTTGTAGAACTGGGTTCCAAAGGCACCCCCAGTGGTGGAGGGCTTCACCTAAAATCTACGGGTCCACAGGCGTTTCTTTTAATCAAATAAGTGAGGCAGACTCTAGAGTGAGGAGGGAAACAAGATATTTTATTATACAGAATATAACTCGAGGTATCGGACAGAGTCCCAGAGTCACCTAGGTGAGGCTACGGAGGTTGTGTCTTTCTCCAGGGCATGCAGCAGTCTTTATAGGATGTGGAGTTCCCTTTATCAGGTTTGAGGCGTCACTGTGTCTTGGGTTGCGGTGGGCCAAGGCTGCAAGGCAGATGACTCAGAGGCTTCTGACATTGTCCAGATAATGCAATCAACCAGGGGTGGTCTCTCAAGGCTGTAAGGCTGATGACTCAGGAGCCTCTGCAATGTCCAGATAACGCAATCAGCTGGGGGTCATTTCTTATGACGCACATGGAGCCACAGATCGATTGTCCGCACATGTTGTTCTAGTCAACAGAGAGGGAGGAGGGGAGATAAGGTGGGTGCGTGCAGCTTGTCCTTCGTGACCTCGTCAACAGAGGGGGGTGAGGGGAGATAAGGCGGGTGTGTGCAGCTTGTCTTCGTGTGCAGGGGCCCACCTCAGGCAAGGGAGGGAGAGAGTTGACGTGGCAAGGTTTCAGGGGCGAAAAATTACAGCATGACAGTCCCTCCTTTTGCCACGGCAACTTTCTCAGTTTCTTTTAATCAATGTCAATGTTCATCATATGGTCTATTTCTATTTGCAACATTATTTTCTCGTTCACGAACTGTTGGGCCATTGGGACTGGCCTAGTGGCTGACAGGCACATGGAGCAGAGGGCCGGGCCACATTGGATGCAAAGGCAGCATTAGAACAGTAGACCAGTGATGATGCAGAGGCCAGCCAGTATCTTCCAGCCCCAGGTGGACCAGTTGCTCGTGTTTTCGTGGCTCTCAGAGGACACTCGGTGTAGGTGATCGATAGCCTTGAAGACTGTGGGGGCGTAGTCAGGAATGTAGATGCAGCAGCTGGCCCCGATCAGGCGGCACACTCCTCCACGGTCAGCCAGAACAACGTCCAGCACCATCCGGTTTTGGAGCGTCACCAACCTGACCGCTTGAAGTTCAGCCGTGTTGTTGGTCAGTACGCCAGCAGTGATGTTAATTGTAGCTTCCACTGCCCGGGACAGGTGTCTTATAGCCCGGCTGTTGATCATTGGGCCCCACAGAGGAATTACACCCTTCATAGAGTCCAGAAATTGTTCAGTGATAGTTTTCTGTTTGGTCCACCTCCAGTGACCTTTTGTTTCGATGATGGCCTGGGTGAGCAGTGTAGATGGGTGGCACGATAAGGGCAAGGTGGCAGACCCCGCTCCATCCTGCTGGTAACCACATATAAGCATCTGTTCCACACATGAATTAAGAGTTAGGTGAGGCCACAAGGGACGGTGGACTGGTGCTATTCAGAGCACGGATGATGGTGCAGTGGCTGATGCCCACGTCCTTTTTACCTTTACCTTCCACACAGACGTGCCCATGGAAATGGACGACTGACAGGGCCACTGTCCGTCTTTCGGCCACTCTTGTCTTTAGTGCAGAGAATATGGTTTTTCCACTTTTTTTGTAAGTTCGCATTTCTTCTCGTTCTTGCTCAGGGATGTCTAGCTGTAACGTGTCTTTGATAAGCACGTGTGGACAGAAAGGATAAGTGTTATTCCCACTCTTGTTACCCCAAAATTCGTTATTAAATTGGGAGTGAGTGGCATCGGAAATAGTATTGTCATTGAGTGCTTGTGTTATCAACATCTTCCAGGCCAGGCATGACCCGTGAATAGAAAATGGGACGGGGATGAAAGGAATTGCTCTATCGGCAGAATGAGGCATGAGGCCACATATCCAACAGTTTGTTGTGTTTATTGCCAGGTGATGCTGATGCAACAGCTGCACGAAGGTATTTTCCAAAATTTCCTGTGCCTATTCTGCACATACGGAGGTAGTGAAGCAAATTCATGCTCAACAGGGGAAACTGTAGGTGGCGTTGCCCCATGGGATGTCAATTCAATTGTCCAAAAAATGATAGCGGATAGGAAAAATATTGTCAAAAGTACGAGCAGCAGGACAGTCCGCCCACCACAAAGTGTCTTATGTGTTTTGGCTGGTCCCATTTTCTTGTTGATTGTGCTCATGTTTGTGTACTCCACGAGAACCCCCCCTCCCTAGGTGCTGTCTGTGATTGGTGGTTGCTTCACTGGCCAGTGATTCCAGCACCCCTATTGGCGTTTCACTGGTCCGCTGGTCCAGACAATATCACAGCCCTGCAGTCGAAAAAAGAAAAAAATGGGGTGGGGGTGTGGGGGGGCACAAGAGGTGGTCAAAGATAAAGTGTCAGGTTTATTTCTTCAATCAGGGACATAGATTGTAGCCCCCTTCTGGTTCGTTGATCAGGTCCAGTTGTGGTTCAGGATCCACCTCCTCTTTGACCGGCCTGTCCAGGGTCAGAATGTCTTGCTGTGTTTTTAGTTGGTCTTCATTCAGTTTGGACGGTCTTTTGCAGTGCGAGATGTGGATCCAATTCTTTCTTCCCTCCACACGAACTGCGGTGCGGGTCGTCAATAACACCAGAGCTGGCCCTTTCCACCTTGGCTCGAGTGTCGCTCGCCTGGAAAAGTTTTTCACGAAGACATAGTCGCCGGCTCTGAAGGCATGGCCCGGACCTTCAGATTTGTCAGGGATGGCGGCAGAGACCTGATCGTGGAGAGAAGCAAGAGTATGAGTTAAAACATTCAGATAATAGCTCAATACAACTTCTGGGACATCTGTTAATTTCTCAGGCCTTGGGGCAGTCCATATGTTTATAGATCGTCCGAACACTATTTCATAGGGAGTCAAATGAGTTCGGGAATGTGGAACTGATCTGATTGATAGCAGGGCTAGAGGGAAGGCATCCGGCCACTTGAGGCCAGTGTGATCAGTTATTTTTGCTATTTTATTCTTGAGGATGCCATTGTAGCGTTTCACCAACCCGGCAGACTGTGGGTGGAAAACTCATGGAATTTTTGTTTAACTCCCAGGCCTTCCAGAATGTGTTTGATGACCTGTCCGATAAAATGACTCCCACTGTCGCTCCACAGGAGTTTGCAGAACCCAAACCGGGGAAAGAATTCCTTAAGTAATACTTTTGCTGTGGTGATGGCGGTATTGTTTTTAACAGGGTAAGACTCTATCCGACGAGAGAAAGCACATACCACCACTAGCACGTACTTTATCCCTCGACACCTCTCCATCTGGATGTAGTCCATTTGGAGGACTTCAAAAGGTGCCCCAGAGTGGCGAAACCAGCCTGGGGACATTTCACTCCCTTTCCAGTGTTATGTCGGAGGCAGACCAGGCAGTTTGCGGTGTAATGCTCCATTGTTGTCGTAACTTAGGGTTGTCCCAGACAGGTGTTAAAAGGGAGATCATGGCACCTGGCCTTAAATGGGCCGGCAAATTGACTGATTGTACCACCGGGAGGAGGTTGGCGGCTGGTAATTTCCATTTTGTTCCGTCCCTTGACCGCCAGCAGCCCTCCTCGTCTCTCAACCCTTCCTCTTCCCACCTTTGTTTTTCTCATTCGTGGCCATGCTCTGTATCTCCCGAATCTGTGACCTGCTGTCGCTCCATTTTTCTGCCTGTGACCTGGTGACAGACAGTGGCTTCAGCCGTCATGGCGGTGAACCTGCTAAAGCATTGCCCTTGCCCACATCATCAGTAACTAGTTTATGGGCAGCGCACTTAATCACTGCCAATTTACTAGGGAGTGTAATGGCTTCCAACAGCTGAGATATAAGAGCATGTTGTATGGCCGTACCATGGGAAGTAAGAAATCCTCTCTCCTTCCAGAGTTTACCAAAACTATGGACCACTGCGAAAGTATACTGGCTGTCAGTATAAATGTTTACTTTGAGATCTGTAGCGAGGATGCAGGCTCTAGTGAGAGCCACAAGTTCCGCGGCTTGCGCAGAAGTCTGTCAAATCCGGGCCGTTTAAATCACTGTGGTGGTCGTAGTTACAGCATAGGCAGCAGAAGAGGTGCCGTCCTGTCTCTTCAAACAGGACCAGTCACCCAGAGCTGGCCGTCAGATTCTGATAAGGCAGTGTCTGTGAGATCAACCCTACTTTTAGTGTCAGCTTCAGTTTGCAAAATGCAGTCATGTAAGGGCGGGTCACCCTCCCCAGAAGGTTGTGGCAACAGAGTGGCAGGGTTAAGGGTAGTGCATCGTTTGATAGTAATGTGAGAGGAGGGTCAACTCATATCCAGTAAGTCGGGCACTAGTGAGGTGTTGAGTGCATGTTCTGTTAAGTAGAATGTAGACAGAGTGGGGAACGAACAGTAAAAGGTCGTGGCCCAAGACTATCCCTTCTGATTGCCAAATGGAGACAGCGGCAGCCGCCACAGCGCGCAAACAAGGTGGTAAGCCACATGCGACTGGGCCAAGGATGGCAGAGAAGTAGGCACAGGGTCTTTTCGAGAGCTCATGCGTTTGGCAAAGGACGGAAGAGGAACAGCCACCCTGTTTGTGGCAAAAAAGAAAAAAAGGTTTTGTGCAATCAGGGGTTCCTAAAACAGGGGCGGAGCACAGGGCTTGGGGAGCCATTCAGGTGATCTATACAGTCAGTGTGGAAATGTAAAAATGTATAAGGCGGTGCTGGTAATTTGGCGGCAGGGCTCATGCTTGTGTGCAGCTGAAGGTCCACAGTATCTGGCATGATCAATGTGCCAAGCAAGGCTACCCACTCTCTCTGGGCCCTTGGGGTACAGATGAGTGCTGTGCGCTGCATGTCAGAGTATAATCGCATGATCAGCTTGCCGGGGGGAAGCATCTATTAAAAATTAATGGAGCATGTGAAACTAAGTTGGTGCAGCTGGAAAGGGTGCGAAATACCCATGGAGTGCCTTTCGCAGTTGGTAGTAGGTCATTTATAGGTCGAGCCTGGACAGCGCAGGTCATGCTGTATTGGAGTATGTACTTGAAGCCCCACTCACTCTCCGCCAATAGCTCAAAATCTTGCAATTGCGAGATCTATTGCATTGTAAATGCTGGTTTCTAGCACCGTCAAGTCCTCTCCTTCCCGCACCTGATGAAGCTCTATGAAGGTCCCTTCCGGAAACGTGTCACTCAATTTGTTGAGCCAGAGTTTCCGAAACCGCACACAGTGGCCTGCCTCTGCCACAAAGGGCAAAACAGGATGCGGGGGCGTACAGTCCCTCCAGTTACGCTCTGAGGCGCAGCTCGTGCCAAGCCCACACCGTACACCCAGCGTCTTTCTGGAAGTGCGGCCGAGGCTGTGCTCTATATAAAACCATGTGTAACGAGTGCGGTGCTGCTTGGTCATGTTGAGGCGCAATGTGGACTGTGTTGAGAAAACCCTGTGAAATCTAAACTGTGCCTGAAGGCAACAACTTTATATATCAAAGTCTGGTGCACCAGGCCACCCTACTCAAAGGGTAGTGTTCGGGTTTCCCAGGAGACTCTGGGCGGTTTCCCAGCACATCATGTTAGAACGTAATCTTCACCTGAAACTAGTGTTGAGTGGGAGGGGAAGATTGGTGAAAAGATAATGGTGGTCTTACCCAAATTCCTTTTTTGCGATGGCTAACTGCCCAGTCAAAGATAGATGAAGTCTTGTCCAACCCCTTACACAATTCTTGAGCCAGTCCATCAGTCGACCATAGTTGGAGCGCCATAGTTCTTCGCTATTGAGACTCACCTAGATGCCCAAGTATCTCACAGGGCTCTCAGTCCACTGCAATGGAAATTCCAATTGGAATTGCGCTGTGACATCTGTCAGCAGGATGATCACCAACTTTGACCAGTTTATAAATATTACAGAAAGACCACCAAATCTGAGGAACTCCCTGATCAGGGGGTCCAAGTTCTCACCAGGGCGTTTTACGTATAATGTGACATCATCCGCATATAAAGAGACAAGTGTCACCTGCGGAGTGAACGCCAGTCCTCGGTGTGCATAGTGCCGTCGCAGGTGGTCCACCAGCGTCTCCATGGCTATTGCGAAAAGAAGGGGTGACAGAGGGCACCCCCGACGCGTGCCGCAAGAAACTGGGAATGGAGTAGATATCATGCTGTTCACCCTTATCCGTGCGGATGGGTCGGAGTACAAGAGGGCAATAAGTTTGATGAATTTATCGCGAGCAAAAAGAGCAAAGGGATATGGCCAATCCAGCGATTCAAATGCTTTGGTAGCATCTAGGAAAATCGCCGCAGCTTGCAGCGTCGGGTCTACCTCCTGCTTTGTAAGGAAGAGTGTGTGCAGATTAAGCGCGATGGCCCTACCTGGAACGAAGCCACATTGATCTGGTCGCAGCACCAGGGGCAGCAATGGGAAAAGCTGTGCTGCTGTAGGCTTAGCCAGTATCTTATTGTCCAAAATGATCATGGATAGCGGCCTGTATGAGTCACACCTCTGAGGGACTTTATCCGGTTTCAGGATCGTGATAATGAGGACCTCTTATAGCGAAGGGGGGAGTACCTCACGTTCTAGGGATTCCTCATGCATATTTATGAGGTGTGGGGCTAGTAGTGTTGCATATTCCTTGCAGAAAGTGGCTTATGGGCATCGAGGCCGGGGTATTCTCACCTGGCTAAGCCTGACTGGTTTGGACTACCACCTCCACATAGAATCTATGCCCACCATCCAGCCACAGCAGTTGTATAGTCAAAGAAATTCTCTAGTTCGGGGGGGTGGGGGGGGGGGGAGGAGGGGGAAGACTTCCTTTGTTGCATGCTGTATAAGGACGAGTAGAAAGAGACCATTTCAGCCTGAACAGCTGCCTGTACTACCGCCAGATCGTACCCGGAGGTGCGTAGCTCTAAGATACAGTCGCTGGCCCAAGGCTTCCTGAGGCCTGCCAGTGCCCTCCCCGAGCAGTCTCCCTCACCATATTTCTAGGCTCTTGTCTCCTTGCTGAGGTAGTGTGTTTCATGTGTAGCTTTTTCCTCTAAGTCACATATTTTTCCCTGATTTGGCGCAGTGAGATCTTATTTTTAGTGTTGAAAAAATATTGTTCCAGGGCTTGTATTTCTTTTTCAAGTCGCTTAAGGTCCTCCCGATCGAGCGCAGGACCCCGGCCTGCTTGGCGATGCATTTTCCCTCTAGGATTGTTTTGAATGATTCCCATAAAGTTGAGGGGGAGTCAACAGTGCCCCCGTTGAGTGTAAAGTACTCGATTATTGCCTTTGCAATGGTTTCCCGAAACACCTGGTTGCACAGGCTCCAGCTGAACGCTGTGGTCAGGTACTTAGGTAAGTCCAGTGTGATCAGCTCTGGAGAGTGATCGGAAAGAGGCCGGGGTAAGTGCGCCACCGCAGTCACCCAGGCCGTAGCATCTTGGGAAATCAGCCAAAAATCCATCCACAACCAGGAAGGCCCAGCAAAGGGCACACAGGTACCCCGTGCACCGCTGTGGTTTTTGCACCACCAGACGTCCAACAAGCCATTGTCAGCCATGACGGACTGCAATTGGCCAGCCGCTCTAGGATGGGGACAGCAAGATCACCTGATCTGTCTTTTCTGGGGTCAAGCACTACATTGTAGTCTCCTCTCCGGTATACAACCTTTACAACGCAACTTTTACCACGACCTACCATTACCACGCATTTTTTACAACACAGGATCCATTACAACGCATACCATTACCACGCATGTATTTACAACGCAGGTACTTTTACAACGCATACCATTACAACGTAAGTATTGGTAAGTATATTATTTTATTAAAAATATTATTTGGGTTTTTGGGTAAAGGGGTATTTTTAGGGTTCAGGGTCAGTTTTCAGTTTTTGGGTAAAGGGGTATTTTTAGGGTTCAGGGTCAGTTTTCAGTTTTTGGGTAAAGGGGTATTTTTAGGGTTCAGGGTCAGTTTTCAGTTTTTGGGTAAAGGGGTATTTTTAGGGTTCAGGGTCAGTTTTCAGTTTTTGGGTAAAGGGGTATTTTTAGGGTTTAGGGTCAGTTTTCAGTTTTTGGGTAAAGGGGTATTTTTAGGGTTTAGGGTCAGTTTTCAGTTTTTGGGTAAAGGGGTATTTTTTAACCCTGGGCGGAGGAATCGGCTACGCCCACGGAGTAGGCGTAGTGTTGCCTTCTACGCATTTTGCGTAGGCAGCGTAGCCGGCAACACTACGCCCACTCCGTGAGCGTAGCCGAGTCGGCCGCCACCCGCCTCCCTCCCGCCCTCCACTAGATACTTTATTTAAGCAATTACACTGATTAAAACAATTTTAAAGCACTTACCTTGTCCCGGGCTCGTCCGGGGCTCCCTCTTTGAATAGCGTCCTTTTCCTGGAAACAAATGCGCATGCGCGGGCGGCCACGCATGCGCATTTCTCGGGAGAAATGCGCATGCGCGGCCGCCCGCGCATGCGCATTGGTATCCAGGAAAAGGACGCTATTCAAAGAGGGAGCCCCGGACGAGCCCCGGAGAAGGTAAGTGCTTTAAAATTGTTTTAATCAGTGTAATTGCTTAAATAAAGTATGTAGGGGAGAGCGGGAGGGAGGTGCGTAGTGGGGCTACGCGGAGTGCGGGAGTGGGCGTAGCTTCTCGCCCTCTCCGCGTAGCTCCGCGGAGCCCCACTACGCCCCACTACGCCCAGGCTTAGTATTTTTAGGGTTTAGGGTCAGTTTTCAGTTTTTGGGTAAAGGGGTATTTTTAGGGTTTAGGGTCAGTTTTGGGTTTTTGGGTAAAGGGGTATTTTTAGGGTTCAGGGTCAGTTTTGGGTTTTTGGGTAAAGTGGTATTTTTAGGGTTCAGGGTCAGTTTTGGGTTTTTGGGTAAAGGGGTATTTTTAGGGTTCAGGGTCAGTTTTGGGTTTTTGGGTAAAAGGGTACAGGGTAAAAATTAAATATAATTAAATTTAAATTAAATTAAATTGATTACATTTAATTAAATTAATTAAATTACATTACATTAAATTAAATTAAATTACATTAAATTAAATTAATTAAATTATATTAATTTTAATTAAATTAAAATTTAAAAAATATTATATACTTACCAATACTTACGTTGTATTTGTATGCGTTGTAAAGGTATATGCGTTGTAAATACATGCGTGGTAATGGTACTTCGTTGTAATGGATCCTGCGTTGTAAAAATTGCGTGGTAATGGTAGGCGTGGTAAAAGTATGCGTTGTAACGTCATACATCCCTCCTCTCCACAATATCGCACCTGGGCCAAGTGAGTCCGCAAGTCTCCAAATCTTTGCGAATAATTCCGGGTCGTTGGTATTAGGACCTTATATTGAGATGAGCCTGGTGGGGTGTGGTGTCCCCCAATGAGCCCACTAATATCACATATCTCCCTTGTTTATCGCATATCGCTGTGCGCCAGTGTAATGCCTTCCTAAGGAATATGGCCACGCCTCGCGCATAGTTTGAGTAGCACACTACGTGGCTTTCACCTGCCCGCAGGTGCTCGCTTGTGTGTGCTACGAGTATGTTTCTGCAGAAAGCAGATGTCTGCCCTATGGCGGTCGAGGTGTACAGCGAATATTCTCACTTTGCACTTGTCATTCAAGCCACGGACATTCCATGTGATGCACTTCAATCTAGTCATCTCATTCTTACTTGCTCTGGACATTCAAATACTTTCCCACTAATGAGGGTGGTTAATGTAGGGTAGCAGGTGAGGCGTAGGCCAGTCAGGAAGGAAAGAAGGGATTACACATGTAACATTCAACATCAAAAACATCCCCTCCCCCCACCGAAATCGGCCCGCAACCACTCAAGCCCCCCAAACCAATGTCCCACTACACCAACTAAGGTTTTTGATCATGTAGAAATTTGGAATCCTTCCTCGGGGAGAGTTGATGCTTGCCCGGTGCGTCCCAGCTGGTAGTAGCTGGGTGGCTGGACATGGCCTGTGCAAGGAGACAAGACAGCCTCATTCCCATTGAAGCAGCATCAACATACTTCAGCTATTGTTCAAATAAAAGGAGAGTGTAGTCACTGTTCTGCAGGCCGCCTCTTGTTGCAGTGGAGAGGCTGGCATTGGCACAATCTCAGGTGTTAGTAGTATTACTCATGTTCAATCACCGTCACTGGTGTAGCCTGCCCCCTCCACGTCCCTTTTAGGTTGTGATGTCTGCTTGGCCGGCCGGCGGTCTCTCACAAACCTGGCTGCACACTTTAGATCAGTACAATACAAGGTTTTCCAGTGTGGAATACGCACAGCTTCGCCGGGTATAGTAGGGAATATCCGACATCAAGGTTCTGCATGGAGCGCTTGACCGCCAGAAATGCTCTTCTGGTCGCCTGCACCGCTAGTGTGAAATTGGGATAAAAGGATAGAGAGTTACCTTGATACACAACTTTCTGCTGGTCTCTTGTTAGCCTTAGCACCGTGTTTCTGTCCCGGTAATTTAACAGACATGCGATAATCGGTCTTGCAGGCATTCCCGGTAGTGGTCTGGGGCCCAGTGATCTGTGCGCTCTTTCGTGGATGCACACGGATGACAGTGAGTCCCCAAAAAGAGACCACAACATTTCTTCTACGTAGTCTTCCACTCAAGCCATTGCGGTGGACTCTGGTACTCCCACGATCCACAGGTTGTTGCGGCGTGACCTGGCTTCCAAGTCTTCATTCTTGTTTCTGATCACCTCTAATACCTTCTCCAAACTGGTGTTTTTCCCATGTCTCCCCACTCTCGTCTTCCAGCGTGGAAGTGTCGCTGTTCGACCTGTCCAATGCGTTCTTGATGGTTCGTTACCTTCTCTTTTAGATGGTCAAAACTGTCTGCGAGAAAGTCCATTTTGTTGTTTATAGACGTGAACAAAAGTTTGAGGTCCCTGAACATTTTTCAAATGTCCTGTTCCAGAGGGGCCACACCTCCGGGTTCTGTGTCCTGCTGGCTGTCCTCCATGACAATGGGGCCCTTGGGGGCCTGCGTTGCTCAAAGACCAATTTTGATTGCCTGGCGTCTGCTTTCCCCATTCTGCTGACTTACTCCTACCGCCGCTGGGATGTGTGTTCCCAGCTCTTCTGAAGATCTCGATTGCAGGGCAAGGCTGCCAGGCAACCGCGCAGCCGTCCCAGCCGTCCCAGCCTGTGGAGCTGCCTGCTGGTCTAGTTTGAGTCTTTCCCAGCTCCTAATCTATCCAGAGGAGCGCAGTCCATGAGGCCCACATATAGCTCCAGGGGAGGCAGTGGGTTACCTCCTGCGCCAGAGGAGAGTTCAGTCTCTAACTGTCACCTGATGAAGATTCGCCCAGGCTCACACCAAGTGTCAGGCTGTGGTCAGCACATTATCTACGTATGATTGTATGTCTGGTTCACTTCTCAGTACCGCTATTAAGCAGTGTAGTTTCTCTGCCCCACACTGCCATCGCAATGGGTGGGAGTGTTCACAGTGGCTTAAGGGTGTCCCAGTGCCGTGGCTCGCTTAAATGCACTCCGTTGGCAAGCTCTGCCTGCTTCAGTCCCGGCAGGTCAGCCAGTCTTCCTCACGTGGCGGCTTTCTAGCTATATATTAACAACAAGAGAGGGAGGATAAACAAAGAGATCACTCCTGTATCCCCAATCATGAATACAAAAAAACAACTAAGGAGTGACTTATTGGCGCTGTGGGCAAAGAAATAAAGCCAGGAACACCAAAGGAAAAAGAGCCTCCCACCAATCGTGACAAGGCGATATTGGAACCAAAATTGGGAAAAAGAGTGAAAACACATACAAAGAAAAAAACAATAACTCATATATGTTTAAGAAGAACCCTCACTCACCCTAGTGGTGACATGCTTCATCATGGGGTTCCCACTGGAGGAGCCGAATGTCCCTCCAGTGTGCTTCAACGCCTGATTTACAGCGGAGCAGGTTATTGTGAAATGAACTTGATAAGTATGTGTTTATGTGCAAGTGATAGTGAAGTGATTAAAAAATATTAGTTGTACCAAAAACAACTTTATTTGGTGGTCAGCTAATATTATTAGAAGCCATGTGCAGGATATCAGTAGTGGTAATATTATTAGCCACTTATATCCCTTCAAAAGTAGGTCGACATGTTTCAGCTGTCTATATTAACTCATGCAGCTTTCTTCAGGACCATTGAAGTGAATATCCCTGGTGGTCCACGCTCGCTAAGGCGTGTCCAACCAGTGGATATGTAATATGTGAAAAATTTCTATTATAAAAATAACCGGAATTTTTCGTTTTTTTCACCCTGGTATTTCCAGGGGCCCAAAAAAATCTGTGAGTAAAAAGCACAACATTAATGCATTTTTCAAATCACTCTTTTCATGTTCAACATATTTATTTATACATATGTCCTATTTAGTTCCAGCACTTAAAGTCACTCCTTAGCGACAGTACTCCTTAACAACCCGAATATGGGATAAGTGAAGGATAGACTTGGGTATTATTGTTTCCCCGTCTTTACATTTGTCGTCTACAGGCTTACTTGTTTAGAAAAGCCTGCAGATCGAAATAAAACTCATCAAAACTAAATTGCCAATAATATTCTGTATAATTGGCTATGACGAGTATTCAGACTAAAAACGGTCTGTTAAGATTACTATGGTGCATATTGAATTGACCCAGGTTTCGCTGTAGGATTTCAAAAAGGAGACCATATTCCTCACACGTAGGACGTGAGCCGAGAAAACGGGACCCATTAAAAAAAGCAAAATTTTATCAAAACACTGCTGGTTTGTATTACTTACAGCACGATATTATGGTGCTGGCATCAGTAGGCTAAGCGGGGAGGCTCTCTTCACGCTACAGCCACTGCGTAGGAAAAGGATTAGATCGTCAATCTGTGTGTTAATAAAAGGCCGTCAGCCCAACCGTTTTCACATTAAACTAAATGTGCAGAACTTACTTTGCTAGTAGCGACTCGCCGCCATCAACCTATTTGGTCCACTGCCGCCGCCCGGAAAGTGAGATTGCCGACGCGTAGCGTCATTAAGAAGAGCGAGGTCAGGGGTAGGTCACGTGATCAGCGTGCGCCGCGCCTTAAAGTGACATTATATTTAGTTTGCGATTAGTTCAGGCATCGAAGCATTTATGTTTGAAAACAGTAAAACGAAAAGTTTGAAATGGTTTCCCAAAGGACCAATTTCAAGCGTTTAAGCTATGCCATGTGTCTCAGTTCTCGCCCTCATCAGAGCCCCTATCGGATCAGCCCCCAGCCGCACCTCCTCAGGCCAGCCGCACACCATTTCAGGCCCGCTGTCCTTGCGGTCAGGCTGGGCTGTCCGGTATACGTGATAGCAGCCCAGCGGCAGCCACTGGCAGTTGTCCTACCTTTTACTGCGGTCCATGACAGCCATCGGACAGTTCCGGCAGTCCTCTCCTGGACGGCTCACATTCGATGTCGGCTTTAACTGCTCCGCCGTGTCTCGACACAGATCTCATTCGGTCCGCAACACAGTGACCCATCCACAGCCCTTTGCTCCTCTGGAGAGGGGGCCACACTTCAGCCCTTGTCAGCAGCAAGTGGAACCCACCAACCCCCACTTCCTACCGTCTTGCGGGCTGGCCGCTGCATCTATGGTCTCAGCCGGGCTAAGTCACCGCTTCACAGCTGCCAGGCTAATCTCCGTCAATGGGTGGTTGTGCAGTGCGGTTTCGTGCTCATGCGGCACCATTCGGGTATTACTTGGCACCCGGGTGTCCCGCTATATTGCATGTGCTGATACCAGCTGCAGTCACCGGATATTTGACTTATTTATTGACCTGCTTGCAGAGCGTCACCAAATGGAGGCCATATTGCTGCTGGGCTCTCGAGCGCGCCTCCACCCCCCCAATTCCATATCCCCCCCAGTTCCATATTTCAGTCAGTGAACCCCGGGGAGGTGATGGACCCTGGGGCTTGGGGGTGTGCCCCCCATCACTTAATACGTTGCTCCTGGGTCTTTGCAAACCCCTGCCTCTTAATAAAATTAGCCCAGGGGTGGGGGTGGGGGTCTCCGGGGCTCACTTGAGCTTATGGAGGGTGGGTCTGCACAGCCCCCCTCAAATAAAGCCCAAGAAGGTGGTTGGCTTTAGGGCTCAAAGAGCCTCAGGAGGGAAGCAGTTTGCACCCTCATTTTTCTATAAAAAGCACTGGTCCACGCCGGGGCCCTTGTCATAACATACACGGAAGCCCGCGATGGTTTCTTTTTTAATTTTTGCTGCGAATTCACAACGGTTGCTACACATTTTTTTAATGCTCTTATGGCCTTGTGGGTTCCTTGTGGGACCCAATGACCAAAATTAGAGGGTCAGGGTATTACTACCCAGCCACCCATTTTTTCTTTCTTTATTTTTTTGGGGGGGGGGGGGGTGGCAGCTCAGCTTAAGCCAAGTCCCAAGATGGCTTTCAACACTTTCTGGTTGAAGAGCCGGCAGCCAATCAGAGCTCTGCGTTTCCCTGCACAAGCTTGTGCTTGTTCACAAATTAGCCATGGCCACAGATATCCTTATTTTATTTCCTTACATTTCTCAACAAGTACTGAATGGATTTACATCGGTTAACTAAATGGGTGATCTGTGAACCAAAATCTACCTTCATGCTAAATTTGGTGTAATTACGTCCAGAAGTTCGGCCTGTAGGCGTGTCTAAAGGTTTTATGGCAATTAATATGGGAAATGCACTTCTTTTGACCCCCCCCCCGCCTCCCTTCTCTTAGCCCCCACTTCACAGATCACCCTGAAACTTTCAATGCACAACAAGACTCGGACACGTTTTGGGGGGAAATTTACTGAGATTTGTCAAACAGCGCCAAAGATATAGGCAAAAACCGCTTTTCTTATGGAAACATGGTCCTTTCTCTGACTACCTACTGGCTAATATATATATTAATATTTTTAATCAGCCCTCTGGTATTCTACAAAGGACAACTATGGCTGCCACAGTGAAAATAGCTTTTTGGGCCTGGTCACTGTAGGGACATGGTAGTATCAATGTGTTTCCATGTGTCCCACTTTTTTTTATTTCGTGCACCTTACCTTGTGGGCTACCATGGGCTACCAGGCTTTCAATGGGGAGACTTGTTAATATTTAAAAGAGGTTTCCTCCTGTCAAAACTTTAACTGACAGGTAGGGCTGCAGGTATAAAACTGCAAGTCTGCCAACAAGGGTAGTCCTAAAGAGAGGCTTGTACTGCCAATGCACTGCATGGCACAATAGGGGTGGCAGTCCACTAGTGACATTTACTTTCCAGATCCTAGGTACAACTTGTCCAACATAGGCAAGTTGAATTTACCTAATCAGTAATGTGCGAATTCAACCATCCTTAAAAGGTGGAGCCCAGGCACTTTACTTCTGGTTCTCAGGGGTAAGGTGCACATAGCTCTAATGCCAACATAAATACAGGTGAAACGTCTGAGTTGCCAACTCAGAAAAGGCAGATTTCCTAAATATTGGAAAATGAAAAGGTGCTCTCCATTACCTGTAGATCTGAAATTCCAGAGTACTCCAAACATGGAGCAAATCTTATGGGGCTAACAAAACCTGGTACACAGACAATTTTGAAGATCATAAGGACTCTCCCTCAGGATATCATAACAAGGCTGGGCATTCAAAGAGGCGGCTTTTACCGAAGGCCTCACTGGAATGTACTAAAATGTACACCTCTATCTTCCATGTGTACCAATGCCTGAATGTGGGCATACCTGCACTAAGTGTGTAAGATTCCACCTAATCAAATCACACCGATGTTGAAAAGGCAAAATGTACTGACAATTGTTAACATATGGCAATCCAACTGCTCACAAATAATGAGAGTCTCCCACAGTGCATCATTAATGTCTCCTGGGATACTAAAAACACCCAATCATCTGCAATGTCATCACTGTTCTACAGTAAAGTGGCCAACAACAATTATTTGGAAACTAAACTCGAATTAAAGGCATTACCATTCTTGTACCAAAAGAAGGATCTTCGATTACAGATGACTTGCAAGTTGACGGGTCAGACCACCTTGGGATTGTTCATACCCTTCCATAATTCAAATCAAACTTATTTCACAACCACAAGAAACAGGATTTGGACTTCCACTATCTAAGCTACCAGAACATACAGATGACTTAACCACAATGTACACTTACATTATCCAAATACACTTTATGAGGGTAGTGCCATTAAAACAGAAAAGAAAGCAAATCCAAGTCCACTACCTGGTACTCTGCCAATCTAAAAAAAGAAAGGCTCTTCAGTGCATTTAAAAACGGAATGGTAAAAAAGGAATGGAAATGCCCTTTTGCCTTTAACTGACGTTTATGAAAATAAAAAAGCAACATGTATGAAAAAGGTCCTAAAAGCCTAACCAAACTATTTTACCAACCAATAAATTGTGGAAAAACCATATCTAGAAAGTTTATTTCAAATGTTCAGTCTAGCACCCTAGTGGGTCATAAAGAAAAAGTAGAGCTGGATTTTTCAATTTCTTCATAATGAAATTTCAGTCTGATTGGAATTTTACTCATCCATTGCACTATCATACACCAATATCAAACTCGTTTATTTTATTTAAAAGTTTTATATAGTGCTGGCTTGACCCATAGGTATCAAGAGTGCTTTACATACACACTGTAAAAAATCGAAGGAAACTGCATTACATAGTAGGAAGGCAGTAAGGAAGCAAAACCGAGATAAAAAATACAACACGAAAAAATAGGTAAACGGTGCAGGGGAGGGAGAGAAAACAAACAAAGGTGGTTAACACAGTTCGGTCACCACTATCCTTGAATGTCAAGAGAGAGAGCAGTCAACTCGGATAGTGAAGTCTAGATTAGTTGACGTTGGTCAGGAAAGTATTTGTTAAGGAGATGGAGTTTCAGGTCCCTTTTGAAACAGGAGAAGGAGGGGTTGCATCGGAGGACTCTAGGGATAGCTTTCCACAACCTGGGAGCGTTGCCAGAAAACGATCGGTATTGGGTGGTTTTCTTTTTCAGTTTCGGAGGGATAAGGAGGAGTGAGTTGGAACTTCTCAGCGTTCTGGATTGACCTGCTCTTACCAGTTTGTTGTTCAGGTAATTGGGGGCTGGAAAGCGAAGGGTTTTGTGTGTGATGCAGGCCAGCTTGTAATTACACCTCCCTTCCATGGGAAGCCAGTTGAGGGAGTTGAGAGCTGGAGTGATGTGTCAAATCTTTCTACTCCAGATATGAGTCGAACGGCCATGTTCAGCACTGCCATTAGTGGGGCTAGGTGAGCCTTTGGAGATCCTGTTAGGATTGCATTCCCATAGTCTATTCTAGAGAGAACTAGGGATTGAACTACTGTCTTGAGGTCATTATGGGGAAGAAAAGGTTTCAATTTCTTGAGGTGTTTTAGTGAGAAAGGAGCACCTTTTGCAGAATTTTTGATGTGGGCCTCCATTGATAAGTTCTTGTCAAGGGTGATGCCTAGAGAGTTAACTGAGTCGGATAGGACGAGTGGGCAGTTTAGGGCAACCAGATTCTTGAGCCACTCTTGGATTGGTCGATGGTTGCTTTTTAGAGAGAATAGGATTAGTTCCGTATTATCTGGGTTGAGCTTTAAATAGTTAGCGTTGAACCAAGTTTGGATATCGGTTAAAGTGGCATTGAGGTGTCAGATGTCGCTGGGCGGCTTGATTTTGAAATAGATTTGGGTGTCATCAGCATAAAGGTGGTAATTCACTCCAGCTTTTTTTAAGATGATTGTGAGGGGCTCCATTAAGAGATTGAAGAGGGACAGGGAGAGGATCAAGCCTTGCGGGACCCCAAGTGTGACTTTTGGTGACTTCGAGAGACAGGAGTTGATTTTAATTTGTTGCGAGCGGTGTTGAAGGAAGGAGGTGAACCATTTTAGTACTGTGCCATTAATGACGGAACGCTTGGACAAAGTCTCCAGAAGAGCTAGATGATTTACTGTGTCGAATGCTGCAGATAGGTCAATAAGGATGAGTAGGCAGACATCACCTTCATCTAAAGCCTTGTGAATATCTTCAGAGATGTTGAGCATAGCTGTTTCAGTGCTACAGTCTTTCCTGAATCCTGATTGAAAAGTGTCAAGGAGGTTGAACTCATCAATGTGTTTGTTGTGTTGGTGGAGAACGCATTTCCTCAATATTAATGCAAGGAACGGGAGGTTGGAGATAGGTCTGAGGTTGTTAAGATCATTAGGGTCGGCCCCATGTTTCTTGAGAATGGGTGTTATTTGTCCTAGTTGAAGGGAGTCTGAGACACAGCCTGAGATGAGAGAGGCATTGATGATTTTTGTCCAGAAAGGGGAAATGGTGTGGTTTTATAATTGTGGATGGGAGGGGGTCCATAGTGTGGGAGGAAGGTTTTAGGTTAGAAATTATACTGAAGACCTCGTTTTCCGACATTAGCTTAAAGTCGGACCAATGCGCATTGTTTTTTAGCTGGGGGCAGACCTGATTGACCTTGGTAAGAACTCTTTCTGATTGGTCAAGGGTGGTTCAAGGGGGGCAGGTAAAGAGGGAAGGAGGGTTTGCGCTTTGGAGGAAGGATTGATCAATTTTTGAGACTTTATAAGTGGAGACGGTGGCAATTTCTTCACATCGCTCTTTGGTGGCTTTGATTTCGTGAAAGGGAGTGCAATTTGTTTGGCTTTTGACAATGTTGAAGAGATCGCTCGGTCTGTTTTTTCGCCAGATCTAGTTGGCTGCGGAAGAAAGACGCCTTCTCACTGAAAATGTGTTTTTTGTATGCCTGCAGACCAGATCTAAGTTGCGCTAGGTGCAAGGTCGAGGGGTTTAGTCTCCAAGACCTTTCCGTTTGTCTGAGTTGACGCCTTTCGTTTTTCAGATCCACGTTGAAACCAGGGTTTCGATTTGATTCGCCTCATTTGTTTGAGTTTTGGAAATCCCCAGCTCATCCTCTAAGCACCCTACGGTTGTCAACTCTGTCAAACATTGAGCATGCCAAACCTTACCTTAAAAAAAGATAACGTGTAGGGGGATCCAGACCACCTTGAAAATGTTGACTAACACAGTATTACCACCGTTAACATGAAAACCTACAAAAACTTTGTTGCCTCTCAAATAAACAAACTTTTGGTAGCTAGTAACTCCTTCGCAACTTTAAAGCAGAAATATCATAGGGTGGTACTGGTTTGAA
Source organism: Lissotriton helveticus (assembly GCF_964261635.1). NCBI lineage: Eukaryota > Metazoa > Chordata > Amphibia > Caudata > Salamandridae > Lissotriton > Lissotriton helveticus. Next base: position 843,891,659 of record NC_136067.1, on the reverse strand, counting down.
TGTAAGGAAATAGGCAAATCACTCTCCAAACCTGTCCCTGGAACCTGTAATGTTCATCAGTGCATCATGATGCAATATTCACTCCATTACTTTTTTAACATCCGTGTTGAACCCCCTGGAGTTCTAGGAACAGAAATAGAGATACACAATCATCCTTATCCGCAAGATACACTGTTGTACATCAAAATTACTCTTAACTCTAATCAGGCATCCTTCGCTTCCTACCCAACTTAAAATACAGGAGTCACTGAAAAACAAATACCTAAACGTTGATGTACCTCTCACTAAATCCAAAGACTAAAATGGATGAAAACTGGACAAACATACCAGGGATGTGGAATTCCTATAGCCCGACGCCCAGGACATATTGTTTGGGGTTAAGGGCAACAAGTTTTAATGAGTATTTTGTCCTTGGGACAAGTAGGCCCAACCCCCTGTAGCACAAACCCTTTGGCTGCCAGTTTGCAGTATCACATTAAGGATCAGGGAAGGGCACTGTCTGCAGTTACGTTAATATTTGTTTGCATATGTTAATGATGTTCAACCTTGTGTTTATGGTTCATTAATTGAAAGCCTTTATTAAGGTGAGCGCTGTAAGTAAATGTAAGTTCTGACTGCAATACTGACAGTGGTTCCAGTATAAAAATGTGTACACACGGTTTCAAAGTTTAGCAATATGATGCTATGCATTATGCCCCCAGAATGCTTTCTAATTAGATGCAAATATTTGCAGAAGCTTGAAAGCAAGATTAATGATTCTTTGCTTTTAATATAAAATGTTCCTAAAAAAATGAAAGTAGGAGTTTGTTTTTGCTAAACTACTGTAAAAACTGGGGAGAGGGGTTGGCCTAACGGCTAAGGCGCTCAACCTGGGGATCTGGGTCCGAGTCTCGGTAACGACGCCAAAAACCTCCTGTGATTCTGGGCAAATCACTTAATCTCCCCGTGCCTAAAAAAAATGAAAGTGTGTGCTCATGTAACGTAACTGGTGCTATGTAAAGCGCTCTGATACCTGATTCGGTTCGGGTCTAGTAGCGCTATATAAAACTCTGCAAAAAAAATAAAAAATCAGGTACTGTTTCTTTGCAGAGTCATTTAGTAAAACGTGTTGATGCATGCTAGCATTTCCCCAAAATATTCATAGTGAGAAATCAGTGTAACCAGTTTTAATAAGATTATGGGAAACATACAAATAAACAAGCATTGGCAAAGCCAGTAGGTCTGAAATGGGCGGTCAGCTTTTTAGTTTTGGCAATGCGTGACTTGTTTTGGCATTAGTTACTGGCACGGAACAAAACTAAGAAGAGATTAGAGAATGTTAATAAACACAAAGGCTCATGGTTAACGCCAAACCAAATTTGGGGCCCAGTTATTAAAGAAAGTCTCAAAAGTGCACCCTTGTTATATGTCCTTGCATTAAGTGCAGCTATATGACTTTCATGATATGAGCCCTGGCATAATCAGAGAGGCTATACAAGAGCTCTTATATAATGAGATTGCTGCCATAATTTGTCGCCACACTGCTTGGCACCAAAGAGACAAGTGGATTTTCTTACAGGACAAGTTGATTTATGAAGCAACCTGCCCCATGGACAAGTAGATATTTTAATAAATTCCACACCTCTGACATACTGGTTTCCAGGATTCACAAAGTATAATCAGTTTGTTTCTATACCAGACAAAACCTTAATCCCAAAACTCGTAATAGCAATACGAAAACGGGACAAGCTAAAGTGCAAATGTAAACCCTCCATACAATATCAATATCGAAAAACTGCAGTGCACTTGCACTTAGAATACAGCAAAGCCCTTCTCAAATGACTATTTGAAAAGAAATGGCACTGTTAAAAGAGGTTGTCAATAACAAGTGTAGTCTTATCGCCTCCTAAATACAGCATGGCTACAGCATACCTGGTATCTCGTCTTAAAAATGCTTCCAACTGAGAGAAGGTGCAAGTATACAACGGCTTACTTAACTTGCAAGGTCCTATGCCTAAAGTATGTCAAAATACCTTCTAAAAGAGACAAGCTAATTGTTTCAGCCTTGTTAGGCGCTTCCCAAAATGCCACTTTCTGGAAAAATGTGTCTATTACTCGTCTACTAGCTTTTGCTCCTGAAAGATTGCTTGAACATTTCTAATTACTGAATGGATTCCTGAACTTACATTTGATTTTTCAGATGAGAAGTTAACTCATTTTGTCAGGTGCTTTGGAAGAAGCTTAATGTGGAAAGCGTATATCGCTTTAAATGAAGTTCATAGTAGTCGCAAACAGATACAATATAGAGTACTTTATTATGTAGCACAAATGTTAGATCCGGATTTTATTTTGTTTGTGAATTGCTCCCATATAACACGTTCTAATGATTCTGTGCAAATCTCAAACATTAAAATTAATTTTATTGTGAAGTGCCTTTAATTCTTGTGAGGTACTCTAACCACACTTGGGGCCTTTTTCAAGCATGTCAACTAAAAGGTGTAATAACAGACTTCAAAGTATATTCATGATCTGGGCCTTCACTGAAAACACCACACTTACCGTCCCAGAAAATGAAGTAATAACTCAATCTGTCTAACCACAAAAAAAAACACCGTATTGACACGCAATATCACCTGCAATGAGGCTATCAACTGTGCAATAATTATTTATTGTAATTAGGCACACCCTGCCTTCAATCAAGAGTGTTAAGGTGAGCGGTGGTGCTTTATACAAGGTATCTGATACTGAATGGTGGGTGAAAGCTCGTTGGGGGCATTGCCAAATCATTTCTACCTGTGTGGACCCACGGACACCTTGTTCTCCTGCCCCGCTCTCCCCCGCCGCCGCTCCTGACACCGCGTCCGCCGAGAGGGGGGAGCGACCCGCGAAACAGACTACACTTCCCAGCGTCCCCTGCTTGCACACGGGGACGGCGACTGCCGCGTCAGACTCCCGTGCCCGGAGGCGCATAAGATCGAACTGCTCCTCCCGCGTCGCGGGACGCGCGCGGGCGTCGCCGGGCTGAGCCCGGGCAGAGGGCGGGCTGGGCCATTCCTCTTTCGCCATCGGCCAGGATCCCACGGACAGTACTGGTACCAGCTGCTGGAGAAACCTAGACATTGCCCCGTGTTTGCTCTTGCATTAGTCCATTCCTTTCTTCTGTGAGTGTTAATCCCCTCTAGGAGCTTGCTATTGGTCCTATTACTCTGGCCAGCTCAGATGGCCAAATTGAATTCTAAAGTTTGCCCAGGGGTTGGGGGTGTGGGGACCCTGGACGCCTACCTCAGAAGGGCTGAGCATGAGGTGGCAAAAGAGATTGCACGTGTCCAAAGGAGACTATCACTGGAAACCTTAACCCACTTATCCCCTCAACCAGCTAATACAGAGCTGTTAAGCTCCACTGCTACCCCATCCGACTTGACTAATGGCTGTGTCATATCCATCAATCCCATCGACCCCACCCAGGGGGCAACCCTGACAGTAAGCCCACCATAGGGTGGGGATTCATGCGCCGGTCCTAGTTGTTCTCCTTCTCCCTTAGCAGCCCGTACTAAGCACTCGCGGGCATTAGCGTCCGCCAATAATAATATCTTAGGGGGGAAAAGAAAAGCCACTGGCATACCTAAGGGTAGTAGACATCAAGCTAAACAGCCCAGGAGTAAAAAATCTGTATCTGGGCTGGAGCATCATCCGGGTAATTCGGGTAAGGTTGTAAATTTGGATCCCGAGGTTAGTACAATTACAAGCAATGCAAGAGGGATAGTGCCCAATACATCTATCCCAGGGGGGAATATGCCTGACCTTATGGATTACATCGAGGGCAGGCTTAAGGCACTTATTTCCCCTGTTTTCACCAAACTTGAAGAAATAGGTAACAGACTTACTACTATCGAAACCAAATTACAACAGCAGGTGGCACCATTACCTACCCCTAAACCACCTGAAGTACCTTGTCCGAACATCATTCCGTTAAATCTAACTGATCGGGTAACCACCACTCTAACTACTGTCACCCAGGCTAGAGCTATTAATGCCCCGCCCACAGCTCCAAACACAATGAGAACCAAGCGAGTTGCCAACTCGGGCCCTGTTGGCCCAGTTGGCAGACTATATCCCCCGGACCAGGCACCCATCCCAGATTCTCCACTACATCTCCCTCCAGAGTCATGTCCTTACACCGTCATCTTGGCAAATGTTCCAAAATTAGAAGTCGGGAAAGCTGAACACTGGTCCGCCCTGAAAAATAAGGTGCTTCATTTCTTAAGCAACAAAACCGTTTTGGGTGAGCGCCTGTTTGATAATTTCAAAATGGTGAGAAGGGTTCCCTGGGTAGGGAAACCAAGAAAACTATGATTGATGATTGTGTGGTGGTTAACTTTGGCTCCCCCAAATTGGTGAATCACATACTAAGGCAAACTGGTTCAGTTTTAATTAACCATGATCACGTCAATGTCCTTCCACTGGGGTATTTTTATCCCCCCCCTAACACTAGCACCATTTTAAATGTTGAACGCCCTCCCCCAAGCGAACCCACTGGCCCCATTGCTCTAAGTAACAGGTATGAGTTATTATGTTCCCTTGACCAAAACGATTGACTGATTGGCTTGCCGTCATTAGTAAAGGGAACTACTCCTGTTGCCAGTCATGGGATCTGTGCCCCAGTTGTCCCAGCTACACAATCTCCAAGTTTGCGGATAGAGGGAGGACCCATACCTAACTCTGCCCTTAGCGTGTTGTCATGGAATGTGGCGGGCCTTCCATCTAAATTGAACAATCCCGAGTGGTGTTTATTTATTGAACAGTTTGATGCATGTATGTTCCAAGAGACTTGGGCTAGATCCAAGCCTGTTAGTATGGGCTTCGCCATATTTGATAAACCAACTACCCACCTGGGCAAGGGGCGACCGTCAGGAGGTCTGTCTACCTGGGTTGGCACGCATTTAGGATGTGAGGCTAAAGAATTAGATACCCAGTCTATGGACATTTTGTGTGTGGTTCTTACTTTGCCTGATGAACAACCTGTTGCCCTGATCAATGTCTATTCTCGACCTGTCGCAAGAGGTGCAACCTCTTTAACTTTGGACGCATTGTCTGCCTTTTTAGAAACAATTCCCCCTAACACCAGGGTGATCATTGGTGCCGATTTTAACACCCAATTCGAACCCCTTAAGGGTCTGGCAGCTGACACTATGCATGATGAAGACCACTATTGGTCAATCCCAGAATCTAGTCTTCCGCCTGTTAACGTCTGGACCCCACTAGCATTGCAAACAAATGCCGTTTGTTTAAAATTTTCACTTCGGGCTAGCAATGGCCGGTTCCCGGCAGGTACTGCCTCCAACATCACATTTAATAGACTAGGATCTACATCAATTATCGATTATATTCTTGTTGATACTGGTAGTTGGGATAGAGTTCTTGAATTCAATATCTGTCCCCGTAGCGATAGCGACCATAACGCCCTGCACATAAACATCTGTCTATTAACGGGCAAAAAACATCTTTTAACACCTGGGAATGTAGTCCCCGCCCTAGTCCAAGTAAATAGAGGGAGAAGGGTACGTTGGGGGGACCTCATACTCTCCCAAGAAAAGCTGGGCAGCCTGTATCAGACTGTACTCCCTTTTTTTGCAAAAGCAGATTCCCTAGCGACTGAATCCAGTTCCATGGATTCCAACTTAATCATCTGTGAAAACCATAAAGAATTAATGGATACTTTGGCTCCCTTCTTTGTTAACCATACTAAATCAAGGGATAAGCCCAAACCTAGACATCAATGGTATAATAGTAACTGTAGAGTTGCTAAGCAAAATTTACTGAAGGCAATCAAGAGTAATACAAGGATAGATCTGTTGGAAGCACGGGCCGCTTATACTCGGAATTGAAACAGGCCAAAAAAATGCTGGGAAAATCAGAAGTGGGAAGACATCAGGGCAGCCCTGCTAGCACGGGATCTTAGAGCTTTCTGGAATTTGGTCAACGAGGGCACTAGGAACCACAAATCAGCCATCGAGCCAAATATTAGTGAAGATGTCTGGGTTGCCCATTTTGAACCCCTTTACGCTTCCCCAGTTTATGGCTCCTATAATACAAGGAGGGGAGGGCAAGAAGAATCAAGAGGGGTCACTGGGCCACGTATTCAACTAAGTGAAGTTAAGTTTGCACTGGAGAAAATAGCCCCGAATAAAGCACCAGGGCTGGACAGAATACCTGGAGATCTTTTCCACAGTGAAGTCTCAGTTTGGGGTCCCTATCTTACTTTGTTTTTTAATGCCTTACTGGAGGGCATGCCAATGCCCCCTACGTGGGCGGGGGCCGAAATTATATCCATTTTTAAAAAAGGGTCCCCACTCCTGCCATTGAATTATCGGCCCATAAGCCTTTTGGATGTAACCCAAAAAATCTTCGCTCGCGTTCTCCTTGAGCGCCTACATGGATGGATGGAGGAATACAACATCCTAACACCTCTCCAAGCTGGGTTTAGAACACGGATATCTACGGTCAACCAGATTTTCAGATTACAAATGATTCACTGGAAGATCGTGAGCATAGAGAGTGGCACTCTGTACTTAATCTTTGTGGACCTGAAATCTGCGTTCGACCTGGTCCCCAGAGAGAAGCTGTGGTCGATCCTCTTGGAGATGGGGGTCCCGGATTACCTTTGCCATTTGTTTGCCCGCCTGCATGAGGGCAATTACGCTCAAATCAGGTACGTCAAATATGGCAATCTAACCTCCCCAATCCCAGTTAAGCGAGGAGTCCGCCAGGGATGTATCCTGGCCCCAACACTCTTTGCCCTATTCATTAATGGGCTTATAGACGATCTCAATAAAGGCCCTAACATTGATGCCCCCAAACTGGCAGGGCGTAGTGTGCCAGCCCTGATGTTTGCAGACGACACCTTGTTGCTGGCTAAGTCCCCAATGGGTATGCAGAGGACGCTCGACAACTTCGTTGTCTTCTGCAAACATCGTGGCCTGGAGATAAATCTTCAGAAGACCAAATACATGGTCTTTAACGGTGGCAAAAGCACACGCAGCAATCCAACCCTGGAGGGCCAACCCCTTGAAAGAGTGGTGGTGTTCGACTACCGTGGCATTACCCTGACGGAGAGTATGGACTGGGGAGCGCAGATCAATAAGTGTAACTTGAAGCTCACTCAGGTGTCGGGAGGCATCCACAAATTCTTCAAGGGGGCAACACATAAGCAGGTCTATGCACCCATGGAAGCCTACAGGGCCCAGGCAAGAAGTGCTGCGTTATATGGTGCAGAAATTTGGGGCCACTGTGCACTCTTATCTCTTGAACGTGCTGTGCGTTCATTAGGCAGCTTCTTAGCCTCCCCAAAAGCACACCACTGATCCCGTTGAGAATGGACCTAGGAATCAGATCCATTGCCGAGGACGCTGCACTTAGACCATTAACCTTTTGGAGACGCTTGTGGAGCACTCCCGAGCTAGCCCCGTATAGTGAGGAACTAACTGAGATATTGGGGCTGAATGGGGTGGGCAAGATACCCTGGCTGAGACACCTTAAGGCGCTATGTGTGGAACTGAGACGCGTTGACCTGTGGGATGACCCCCAAACCGTGTGACAATCATTAAGTAGAAACACACTGGTGACTGCCTATAGGGAATACCGGCTGTCCAAGTTGATGTGTAGTTCCTGATCGGGACGGTTGACAAGTGATTTCCTTACAATCAAAAATACTTACCAGGCAGAGTCCATCTTGGATAGCATCCAACCAGTGTTGGCAAGAAAATTGTTTCTACAGTTTAGGCATGGGTGCCTCCCCCTACGATCATATGTCAAAAAATGGGGGGGACAGGTTATGATTGAATGCCCTGCTTGTGGTTTAGTGGATGAAACAGGTGCGTGTTTTCTTCCAATGTGATTCCTATAGGTCGCCAAGAAAACGCTGGCTGGTGCAAATTTGTAAGAACTTGGGCACAAGACACTTTAGCGAGGCCTTTAGAATATTGAAAACTGAGCTGCACCTCCCAATAGTTTACTCAGTTCCCCGCTTTTTATTCTCAATGTGGTGCATGAGGAAGAAGTTTCTGGAGCTTCCTCCTAGTGGCCGAACGTAGAATACGGTCTGCCCAGGCCTGCTATCACTCTTTGACCCATGGTAAACAACTTCTAAACTGTGGTTTTTTTTTTAAAAGAGCTTCTGCTCCTGTTTTATAAATTATTTTATTACCCTTAGAGGGTTTTAGTATGTTTTTTAATCCCTCGTTGTGTAAAAGCACTGACCATATGCACCTGCACTTTATTCTAACTGTTTATGCCATGGCGACTGGATGTAAAATTGTACCAATGTTTCTTGATTCCTGTGGTAATTTTATATGTTTTATTTATTCTTGTGATGCTTTTATGGTCAATGTACCGAAATAAAGCTTTTCAAACGAAAAAACGATACTGAATGAAATAGCTCCTAATTCAGCTCAGGCTAGCCACCCATTTGTCTAGTTGTTGTATACACAAATAAATGTTTACAATTGGATATTTATAATGAATCATTGACACCAGAAGTGGTTAGAGAAACCTGAAGTACATTAACATTCATATACCATAAGTGGGTACACTAGCCCAAAGGCCATTGATTTAATATACACAATAACTGAGCAAACAACAATCAGTATGTAATACACAATGGTTGCAAAGTGTCACAAATATAAACATTAAAATACACAGGGTGGTACATGTTACATAAAAGTACAAAACAAATATTTTTTTACAATGGTGGCGTCCAGGGGTTTGTTCAAAGTGATTCAAGTCTATGTCCTTATTGTTAAGTTATTGGGGTATGCTTAATCACAATATGGTGCACCAGTAAAGATAGTCCCCCACCCACACCCTTAGTTCAGAAGACTTGATTGGGTGCAGATTTGTCATGCTAGGTTATTTCTTGTCTCTTATATCTCAACTGCTAAAATGCCGTGCCATTTTTGGAGTTATCTCCAATTATGTTTACTGTTGGTGGAAATTCTTAAGTTATGTTATGGACGAGCCTGCACGGCGCTGGGAGAGACCAGCATTACGGCCGCAGCTCACCTTGACGAATGTGTGACTATAGTGAGCTCGCCCGCCAGTTCAAGTTTAGATTTTAAATGAAATTGGTTCGCCTTGGAGAGCAAGGTGCTCTACCACATTTTATCTGAGCAGTTACTCAGAAGGGTGTCTTCCCTCTACCCTTGGACCAAAGGAAGTAGGGTGAGTACCCAAGGGATCATTTCTTTGTGAGTCCTGATGAAAGCCGGGGTATTAAATTTTGCCGGCTGAAACAGGTCGACAGTTTTGCAGAGTGGAGGGGTTGGCGACTCATTACAAGTTCCCCATACCACCATCCTGTTGTGACCATTTGTACTCTGGACAGGGTACCCAATATTAAAAGTGTAATAGGGACTCCCTGTGACCAGTTTTAATCACCATTTCTGCACCTTTTTTCACTTGTGATCCCATATCATTGTTACTTATGTGTTGTATTGTCTTCCCCCTCCCTATTGCTCCACCTCCTGCGTTGGTCTGCGCGGAAGTGTGTTAGCAGCCTTATGATGAAGCAGGACACAGTTCCCTGTGTGTGAGGGCAGTTTTAACACCCTTGTGTGTTTCCCCCTACTTGTGATCACAGCTCTTATGAGTACACAGTCCGTCTTCTATATTGTGGGAATATAGTTGTTGCAGGAGGTTGAAGTGGGACAGATTCCTCCTACCCCTTACTTTCTGTGTGAGTTAAGTTATGTTATGCCTCCTGTTGTATTAGGGCGGGGTGAATTCATGGTTGGCGGGGACACTTCAGTCCCCCTCGTCATTTAATAGGGATTAAGCCACAGAGAATACTAGTGTCACGAGGACCTCAAAGGTGGTGCTTGCAACAATTGGTAAAGATGCTGCAATTCTGGGGGGCTGAGTCAGTCGCTTTTGGTGCCTTAACCACATTCCCATGCATGTGCAATTGAGTTAAGGGACAGTGGCTGCGGTCTGTGCCAGGGGACCAATGCATAGCCAGATTGTTCAAGCTAACTCTTTGGCAGGTGTCTGGGGCATTGCAGATAGGATTGCTCTGAGGTAAATGAGTCTCTGGCACAAGTGAAGAGAGCAGTGATCCGCATAAAAGTGATGATACTTTTCTGCCCTGGGATATGGCCATTAGAAGGCCCAGAAAGTTCAGTGGTGCCAGGGGAACTAGGTCGATGGGTAAACCACAAGTTCACCAAAAGGATTTGTATGCAGTTAATGTCTAGCGAGCTATGTATGCTAAAAAGGAATTCTGTTAGACCTTGTATTTTGAAATGATGTCTACTATTATGGAATTTTGCAAGTTATGATTATGTAATAAATACTGGTCCCTGACAACAAGACAATTAATTACAAATAAATATAGACTCAGTCAGTTCTATATTGTAGAAGACATGCCCAGCCGGGCAGAGGTCCTCAAAATATGTATTTAAATCAGAAAATGTTTTCAAAACACAATAACACCTTCAACAATTCACGTGCGTGGGGCACAACCTGTACCCAGCCGCAACATTACACGAACAACATACAGAAAGGGCTTGTAAGGCAAAATCAACAACCTCTGAAAAGTTGAAATTTAGACAGAGAATATCTTATAGGTACCATTACACATTTTTTGTAACTAATAGTATCACAGGTATATGGTACACACTAGGTCGACGACGTTTCGGACCCCTTGCTAAATGATGGGGTCCATCATCAGGACAAGCAATGGTTGCCTTTTGAGTTTAAAAAGCCTCTTTTGCCTAAGAAGAAAGAGGGACAAGAAAATTACATTAAGTTCTAATACACATAATCATGGTGACTATCAGGCCGAATTACCAGCATCCAGGTGGAAAAAACGAGTGGCATTGGTAGTAGTGTCCCCAAGTTTGTGGCTAAGTGAGGAGGCACATTTTCTGGTGCATAGTACGGTGAGTGGGGGCACGTGAGTGAAATTAATACTAAGGCTCCGAGTGGCAAGCAGGCTCCGATCAGATAACATACGGCGCGGTGATACCAAGGAACATCAAGGAGAAAGTGCAACAATATATTTATAATTTTTTAGAGAACATGTCAATAAAACGGTATACAAATTAAAAAACGGCGCAGTGATACGAGGTGAGTTGTGAGGATGTGGCTACAATGAGGTAGAGGTAAAAGGCTTACCAGAGGGGTAAAGGTACTGGAGCTCAGTTAGACCCGGGATCCCTTTAATTAAAAGTGGTAATCCGCTAGAACTGGTATATCTAGATGAAGGGAGGGATTGGCGTTTTAGGGCTGTGGCCAAACATCTAGCAAGGTAATTTACCATAAACTAGAAGCGCCTTACCAATGCTACAGATTATAGGTTATTGAATTAAGAGCTCGCGCTGAGAAGGCCCAAAACGGGAGATATTATCCACTGGGTCGTGTCATCTAAAAGAAATAAGATTACACATGCTTAGGGAGGGGGACACATTTTATTCAGGCGGTAACAAGGTTGTTCAAAGGCGGCTTACCCATGGATCAAATACGCTAGCTTGAGGGTCCGGAGGTTAAGAAGTCTTGAATCCACATGTACCTATGTACAGACAATGTTGTAAGTGGATCAAGTCATGGGCCAGCAGACTCGACAATTACTCGTGAAGCGAGCAGTGCTTACCTTGTAAGCCGGGCAATACCGGGAGCGCCGCGTCGCGCTGGGATCCTAGAACCAGGTGGCCTGCCGGTAAAGGGAGGGAGTTAGCGGACATGGGAATAGATAGATAAAAGGATTGGGTGTAGCGCGGGATTAGCAGGAGGCTTGTCTGCTGCTTACCGGATCAGTCGGCAGCCGCGATTTCCTGGTTGGGCGGGTCACGTGAGCCCGACAGTTTTATCGTATTCAGTCATTGGCTGAATAGTGGGCATAAAAATAAAGGACGGACCAGAGCTTGGAGGCCATCTTAGGGCAGTGAGTGAACACTATAGATAGGTGAGAACAGTGTGAAAGGGGGGATAGTGCACCGTGGTGACATCTTTGTGAGACAAAACATTTTGTGACAATTACAATAACATTAAAAATAGAGTACATTATTTACAGAATCTGCAAGGCCAGGAAGTTTCACTTTTCTCTTCTCAATTAGAGATCATATTCAGATTAATGTGGTCCAGTCCTCTTGCTGGTTAAGACCAGAGTTCAGGCTGTCTGTCCTTATGATCCATTTTAACTCCTCTTTATTGAGCAGAAGATTTAGGTCACCTCCTCTCGGTGGTAATGTCACTTGGTTTATGACTGTCCAGCGGATATCATTTTCCGTGTGCTCCTTAGAAGTGAAATGTTCGACCAAAGGGGCGTTGGGTGTCTTACAACGTATTCTGCTCCGATGTTGGGAAATCCGTAACTTGACTTTCTGCTTGGTTTGTCCAACATAGATAAGATCACATGGACATAAGATTGCATATACAACGTTAGAACTATTGCAGTTTGTAAATGTCTTCAACACATTCTTGGTTTCCTTGTAAACAAATTCTTTAGTCTCAACAGTGAAATCACATACCACACATGTTCCACATTTTGCATGACCCCTAAGAGGTGTCATGGCCCAGTGATCATTAATCGTTCTTTTAAGTGGGGTAGGTGATGGTAAAGCTGCCCTCACTAAATGATCTTTGATATTTTTGTTTTTTCTAAATGCAAACAATGGGCGCTCCCAGTTCAATTGACCCGAATTTAGAATGTGCCAATTTTTCTTGATGGATTTCGTGACTTTATGGGAAATGCTGGAGAAAGTGGTGACACATACCAATTTGTCTGTGGTAGGTTTGGGTTTATTGACCAGGAGGCACTCGCGTGGGCAATACCATGCGCGCTTCATAGAGGTTTTTATGAGGCGGCGCGGGTAGCCTCTATGTCTCAGCTTGGTCGCTAAGAGACTTGCTTCATGGAAGTAGTCTTCTTTGTGGAAATTGTTCCTTCTCAGCCGGAGGAACTGTGAATAGGGCAAGCTATCTTTTAAGGCCCTAGGGTGGCAACTATTATAGCTTAAGAGCGTGTTTTTCTCTGTAGGTTTGTGGTATAAGGAAGTGTAAAGTAGGCCATTTTCATGCTGGATGTTCAAGTCCAAGAAAGGGATAGACGTTTTACTATGAGTAAGTGTAAAAGTGAGTCCACTGCAATTATTGTTAAGCCAATGGAGTAGTGCTGGGAAGGCTTCGATGTCATTACCCCAAATCATGAAGACATCATCTATATAACGTCTCCATGTAAGAATGCCCTGATGAAATGGGTTACTGTCTACTAGGATTGTGTTGCATTCCAACCAGTCCATATACAGAATGGCTAACGTTGGAGCAAAAATAGCTCCCATGCTGGTTCCACGGACCTGTTGGAAATACTGGTTATCATATATGAAGAAATTTTGCGTGAGACAAATTTCAAGAAGCTGAATTATGAAAAGTGTAGGAACCCTGTGGGGACGAGTTCTCTGATCAAGGATGGTCTCCATTACCAATAGGGATTCTCTCTGGGGGATGTTCGTATATAATGATTCAACATCGAGGGTACAGAGGGTCTCAATATTCTGGTTAAATGGGTAATTCTCAACAAGGTTAATCATGTGAGTGCTGTCTTTTATATAGCATCTGGTCGTAGGGACAAAGTCCTTTAAGAAAAAATTCACGTAGTGGCCCAAAGGTTCCAAAACCGAGCCACAACCCGATACAATCGGGCGGCCTGGAGGCTGGTCAGGGCTCTTATGTACTTTAGGCAGGGTGTAAATTACCGGTGTTCTTGGGTTAGGTGTGTTAAGGAAATCATACTCATGTTTACTCAAGTATCCATTATCACGAGCTTCAGTAGTGATCACTCTGATTAGGCCTTGAATTTCTTTGGTAGGGTTTGTAGGGAGCCTACAGTAGTGGTCCGTGTTGGATACTTGGCGTAAAAGCTCACTTTTGTAGTTGTCAATATCTTGCAGCACAATCCCACCACCCTTATCAGCTGGCTTGATGATTAGGCTGGGATTGTTCTTAAGTGTTGAAATGGCAGATTTCTCATCCACAGAAATATTATATGGTACAAAAATGTGAGATTTGGCCAGATCGGTGGTTTCCTTAAGAACCACTTTCTCAAATGTTAAGATTTCCTTGGGAATCATCCCGGCAACTGGGGAAAATCTGGAGGGTGGTCTGAAGGGTGTGGACACTGGTTTAGGGTCACTTGGGTTAAGTTCAAAATAGGCCCGCAGCCTAACTTTCCGAAAGAATGTCATAAGTTCGGACTGGAGGTCAAGGAAGTTTGGGTAAGTGGTAGGGACAAAAGATAGCCCCTTACTAAGGATAGAAATTTCATGGGAAGACAATATATGATTTGACAGATTAAACAAGGGGATAGTAGGTTCCGCATTTACAGACTCTCTTACCATTGGTAAGATTTGTTCCGGGTCTGTCGCTCTCCCGGGGGGTTCTGCCATCGTGCCTGTTGTTTCACCCGACCTCTTTTGGGGGGTTCTTGCTGGCCTCTGGCTAAAAAATGGTTTTGGTGTCTTTGTGGCCCGCCACTAGGGCCTTCGCCCCCGTCTGAATTATCTGAGGAGTCAGCTGATGAGTCGGTGAACCCAACCACCGTGTTCCTTCTGTTAAAGCGACCCCAAGGCCTAGGTGTCGGTTGGTTTTGATTAAAGTTACGATTTGTATAGAAGTCCTTCTGAAGGTAAGGGTATGCGCGTTCAAAAGTGAACGATTTAATATCCTTCATGACTTTATCTGCCTTCTTATTTTGTTCAATTCTATGAAACTCCTGTACCGTTTTTTCAATTTTTTCCAGGAGTTTTTTGGCTTCAGTATTAGTATTCTTATCAGATATTTGTTTCTCTAAATCTTTAATTATCTCATCCAGTTTTTTAAGTTCCTCAGAGGCAGTGTCAATCCCTAGGACCAACCAGTGTCGGGAACAGGTGGTGCCTATATTGCTAAATCCTTGAATATACTTCGGATTGTCAGTAAACACCCCTGGTATGTTTCTAACCTGGAGACCTAATGGAATCGTATTGGACCTTAAGTAATCTGTTAGCATAATAGTCATAAGTTCTAATCGAACATATTTCTTTTTTTGTTTTTCCAAATCATCACTCAAATTAGTGCTTGCAATCGTAGTTGGTTCCTCTAGATCAGTGAATAGAGAGGGGCCTTCACAGATTTTTTGAATATACTCTAGTGAATATAGGGGGGCGTCGTTAGACATAACAAGGTATAGTGAACAGTGATGTGAACCACAGATTATGCCCACTATTCAGCCAATGACTGAATACGATAAAACTGTCGGGCTCACGTGACCCGCCCAACCAGGAAATCGCGGCTGCCGACTGATCCGGTAAGCAGCAGACAAGCCTCCTGCTAATCCCGCGCTACACCCAATCCTTTTATCTATCTATTCCCATGTCCGCTAACTCCCTCCCTTTACCGGCAGGCCACCTGGTTCTAGGATCCCAGCGCGACGCGGCGCTCCCGGTATTGCCCGGCTTACAAGGTAAGCACTGCTCGCTTCACGAGTAATTGTCGAGTCTGCTGGCCCATGACTTGATCCACTTACAACATTGTCTGTACATAGGTACATGTGGATTCAAGACTTCTTAACCTCCGGACCCTCAAGCTAGCGTATTTGATCCATGGGTAAGCCGCCTTTGAACAACCTTGTTACCGCCTGAATAAAATGTGTCCCCCTCCCTAAGCATGTGTAATCTTATTTCTTTTAGATGACACGACCCAGTGGATAATATCTCCCGTTTTGGGCCTTCTCAGCGCGAGCTCTTAATTCAATAACCTATAATCTGTAGCATTGGAACCAACTACGATTGCAAGCACTAATTTGAGTGATGATTTGGAAAAACAAAAAAAGAAATATGTTCGATTAGAACTTATGACTATTATGCTAACAGATTACTTAAGGTCCAATACGATTCCATTAGGTCTCCAGGTTAGAAACATACCAGGGGTGTTTACTGACAATCCGAAGTATATTCAAGGATTTAGCAATATAGGCACCACCTGTTCCCGACACTGGTTGGTCCTAGGGATTGACACTGCCTCTGAGGAACTTAAAAAACTGGATGAGATAATTAAAGATTTAGAGAAACAAATATCTGATAAGAATACTAATACTGAAGCCAAAAAACTCCTGGAAAAAATTGAAAAAACGGTACAGGAGTTTCATAGAATTGAACAAAATAAGAAGGCAAATAAAGTCAAGAAGGATATTAAATCGTTCACTTTTGAACGCGCATACCCTTACCTTCAGAAGGACTTCTATACAAATCGTAACTTTAATCAAAACCAACCGACACCTAGGCCTTGGGGTCGCTTTAACAGAAGGAACACGGTGGTTGGGTTCACCGACTCATCAGCTGACTCCTCAGATAATTCAGACGGGGGCGAAGGCCCTAGTGGCGGGCCACAAAGACACCAAAACCATTTTTTAGCCAGAGGCCAGCAAGAACCCCCCAAAAGAGGTCGGGTGAAACAACAGGCACGATGGCAGAACCCCCCGGGAGAGCGACAGACCCGGAACAAATCTTACCAATGGTAAGAGAGTCTGTAAATGCGGAACCTACTATCCCCTTGTTTAATCTGTCAAATCATATATTGTCTTCCCATGAAATTTCTATCCTTAGTAAGGGGCTATCTTTTGTCCCTACCACTTACCCAAACTTCCTTGACCTCCAGTCCGAACTTATGACATTCTTTCGGAAAGTTAGGCTGCGGGCCTATTTTGAACTTAACCCAAGTGACCCTAAACCAGTGTCCACACCCTTCAGACCACCCTCCAGATTTTCCCCAGTTGCCGGGATGATTCCCAAGGAAATCTTAACATTTGAGAAAGTGGTTCTTAAGGAAACCACCGATCTGGCCAAATCTCACATTTTTGTACCATATAATATTTCTGTGGATGAGAAATCTGCCATTTCAACACTTAAGAACAATCCCAGCCTAATCATCAAGCCAGCTGATAAGGGTGGTGGGATTGTGCTGCAAGACATTGACAACTACAAAAGTGAGCTTTTACGCCAAGTATCCAACACGGACCACTACTGTAGGCTCCCTACAAACCCTACCAAAGAAATTCAAGGCCTAATCAGAGTGATCACTACTGAAGCTCGTGATAATGGATACTTGAGTAAACATGAGTATGATTTCCTTAACACACCTAACCCAAGAACACCGGTAATTTACACCCTGCCTAAAGTACATAAGAGCCCTGACCAGCCTCCAGGCCGCCCGATTGTATCGGGTTGTGGCTCGGTTTTGGAACCTTTGGGCCACTACGTGAATTTTTTCTTAAAGGACTTTGTCCCTACGACCAGATGCTATATAAAAGACAGCACTCACATGATTAACCTTGTTGAGAATTACCCATTTAACCAGAATATTGAGACCCTCTGTACCCTCGATGTTGAATCATTATATACGAACATCCCCCAGAGAGAATCCCTATTGGTAATGGAGACCATCCTTGATCAGAGAACTCGTCCCCACAGGGTTCCTACACTTTTCATAATTCAGCTTCTTGAAATTTGTCTCACGCAAAATTTCTTCATATATGATAACCAGTATTTCCAACAGGTCCGTGGAACCAGCATGGGAGCTATTTTTGCTCCAACGTTAGCCATTCTGTATATGGACTGGTTGGAATGCAACACAATCCTAGTAGACAGTAACCCATTTCATCAGGGCATTCTTACATGGAGACGTTATATAGATGATGTCTTCATGATTTGGGGTAATGACATCGAAGCCTTCCCAGCACTACTCCATTGGCTTAACAATAATTGCAGTGGACTCACTTTTACACTTACTCATAGTAAAACGTCTATCCCTTTCTTGGACTTGAACATCCAGCATGAAAATGGCCTACTTTACACTTCCTTATACCACAAACCTACAGAGAAAAACACGCTCTTAAGCTATAATAGTTGCCACCCTAGGGCCTTAAAAGATAGCTTGCCCTATTCACAGTTCCTCCGGCTGAGAAGGAACAATTTCCACAAAGAAGACTACTTCCATGAAGCAAGTCTCTTAGCGACCAAGCTGAGACATAGAGGCTACCCGCGCCGCCTCATAAAAACCTCTATGAAGCGCGCATGGTATTGCCCACGCGAGTGCCTCCTGGTCAATAAACCCAAACCTACCACAGACAAATTGGTATGTGTCACCACTTTCTCCAGCATTTCCCATAAAGTCACGAAATCCATCAAGAAAAATTGGCACATTCTAAATTCGGGTCAATTGAACTGGGAGCGCCCATTGTTTGCATTTAGAAAAAACAAAAATATCAAAGATCATTTAGTGAGGGCAGCTTTACCATCACCTACCCCACTTAAAAGAACGATTAATGATCACTGGGCCATGACACCTCTTAGGGGTCATGCAAAATGTGGAACATGTGTGGTATGTGATTTCACTGTTGAGACTAAAGAATTTGTTTACAAGGAAACCAAGAATGTGTTGAAGACATTTACAAACTGCAATAGTTCTAACGTTGTATATGCAATCTTATGTCCATGTGATCTTATCTATGTTGGACAAACCAAGCAGAAAGTCAAGTTACGGATTTCCCAACATCGGAGCAGAATACGTTGTAAGACACCCAACGCCCCTTTGGTCGAACATTTCACTTCTAAGGAGCACACGGAAAATGATATCCGCTGGACAGTCATAAACCAAGTGACATTACCACCGAGAGGAGGTGACCTAAATCTTCTGCTCAATAAAGAGGAGTTAAAATGGATCATAAGGACAGACAGCCTGAACTCTGGTCTTAACCAGCAAGAGGACTGGACCACATTAATCTGAATATGATCTCTAATTGAGAAGAGAAAAGTGAAACTTCCTGGCCTTGCAGATTCTGTAAATAATGTACTCTATTTTTAATGTTATTGTAATTGTCACAAAATGTTTTGTCTCACAAAGATGTCACCACGGTGCACTATCCCCCCTTTCACACTGTTCTCACCTATCTATAGTGTTCACTCACTGCCCTAAGATGGCCTCCAAGCTCTGGTCCGTCCTTTATTTTTATGCCCACTATTCAGCCAATGACTGAATACGATAAAACTGTCGGGCTCACGTGACCCGCCCAACCAGGAAATCGCGGCTGCCGACTGATCCGGTAAGCAGCAGACAAGCCTCCTGCTAATCCCGCGCTACACCCAATCCTTTTATCTATCTATTCCCATGTCCGCTAACTCCCTCCCTTTACCGGCAGGCCACCTGGTTCTAGGATCCCAGCGCGACGCGGCGCTCCCGGTATTGCCCGGCTTACAAGGTAAGCACTGCTCGCTTCACGAGTAATTGTCGAGTCTGCTGGCCCATGACTTGATCCACTTACAACATTGTCTGTACATAGGTACATGTGGATTCAAGACTTCTTAACCTCCGGACCCTCAAGCTAGCGTATTTGATCCATGGGTAAGCCGCCTTTGAACAACCTTGTTACCGCCTGAATAAAATGTGTCCCCCTCCCTAAGCATGTGTAATCTTATTTCTTTTAGATGACACGACCCAGTGGATAATATCTCCCGTTTTGGGCCTTCTCAGCGCGAGCTCTTAATTCAATAACCTATAATCTGTAGCATTGGTAAGGCGCTTCTAGTTTATGGTAAATTACCTTGCTAGATGTTTGGCCACAGCCCTAAAACGCCAATCCCTCCCTTCATCTAGATATACCAGTTCTAGCGGATTACCACTTTTAATTAAAGGGATCCCGGGTCTAACTGAGCTCCAGTACCTTTACCCCTCTGGTAAGCCTTTTACCTCTACCTCATTGTAGCCACATCCTCACAACTCACCTCGTATCACTGCGCCGTTTTTTAATTTGTATACCGTTTTATTGACATGTTCTCTAAAAAATTATAAATATATTGTTGCACTTTCTCCTTGATGTTCCTTGGTATCACCGCGCCGTATGTTATCTGATCGGAGCCTGCTTGCCACTCGGAGCCTTAGTATTAATTTCACTCACGTGCCCCCACTCACCGTACTATGCACCAGAAAATGTGCCTCCTCACTTAGCCACAAACTTGGGGACACTACTACCAATGCCACTCGTTTTTTCCACCTGGATGCTGGTAATTCGGCCTGATAGTCACCATGATTATGTGTATTAGAACTTAATGTAATTTTCTTGTCCCTCTTTCTTCTTAGGCAAAAGAGGCTTTTTAAACTCAAAAGGCAACCATTGCTTGTCCTGATGATGGACCCCATCATTTAGCAAGGGGTCCGAAACGTCGTCGACCTAGTGTGTACCATATACCTGTGATACTATTAGTTACAAAAAATGTGTAATGGTACCTATAAGATATTCTCTGTCTAAATTTCAACTTTTCAGAGGTTGTTGATTTTGCCTTACAAGCCCTTTCTGTATGTTGTTCGTGTAATGTTGCGGCTGGGTACAGGTTGTGCCCCACGCACGTGAATTGTTGAAGGTGTTATTGTGTTTTGAAAACATTTTCTGATTTAAATACATATTTTGAGGACCTCTGCCCGGCTGGGCATGTCTTCTACAATATAGAACTGACTGAGTCTATATTTATTTGTAATTAATTGTCTTGTTGTCAGGGACCACTGTTGTTTTCCATATAACTTAGCTCCCCGAGGTCCCTCGCTGATACTAATTGGGGTCCCCTTGTTGTTTGAAATAGATATGTAATAAATACGGCCTAAGATTTGATATCTGTAACCTAACAACAAAACTAGATCTTAGGCTGTCCTTTGAATGTTTTTGGGAAGAGTCAGGTGTCATCAACGTGCCCCCTCCATATGCTGTTGTGATTGGGAAGAGGCGAGCACAGGTTGGGAGAACTGCAGATTGTTAGGAGCTTTGGTGATATCTGCATGACAAGAGAGGAGATGGTAGACGTGACTCGTTAGCAGGTGGAGGGTCACACAGAGCTTTCTGGTCGTATACATGTACAGAGTTCAACAAAAGCGAGTACTGACAGCATAGTGCACTGTGTGCGATTTCAATGTGTCCAATAAAAAGACCATTCTGACATTGCTGACAAAATCAAAGCAACAAATTGAGACACTGCCGCGTACACCAGGCAGGTCGCTCCCCTCTCCACCACTCAGCTCCACCTGTGTGCCCTGAGCCCGCTGTTGCCATCCACTAGCTGGTTTGTGCCCCGCTCATTCCACCGCGTTACTGTCAGTGAGATCGGTTTAGAATTTCACTGTCTTCACGGTTGTCTTGAGATTGTTTTTTAATTTCACTGCCTGCACTGTTGTCTTGCACATTTTTAAAGTCACTGTCTGCTCTGTTATCCTGACCGTTTTTAAAGTAACTGTCTGCTCTGTTGTCTTGCCCGTTTTTAAAGTCACTGTCTGCTCTGTTGTCTTGCCTGTTTTTAAAGTCACTGTCTGCTCTGTTGTCTTGCCCGTTTTCAATTACATTGGGGGACTGTTGTTCTGTCCTTTTTACCCCGTGTGCCCTCCTTTGCCTTCTCCAAATACCCGCCCTGCTTTTCCTGCTGCTGCGTCCCCTGCGGCCCCGCCCCCCCCCGCTATCCCTATCGCCGCCCTGCTCCCACCTGCCAGCTGCTCCTCCCTCCCACATCCTCTCATACGGAGGCCGCGCAGCAGACGCGCGCACCCGGCGTGCCTAAGGCAAGCCCGTCTGCGCCTGGACCGCACGCAGTGCCAGGAACCCTGGCCCCAGAGAACGCCACGACACCCGCCTCTGCTACGACTCCTGCACCCTCCACGCACTCAACGTCAGACGATCACCCACCTAATGCCTGGCCGCCCCGAAGCGCACACAAGGACCCTTCTCCTGCCAGAACTGCAGCTTCACCAGCATCCGGCCAGCCAACCCTCCAACCGAAAAACCCAACTTCCTCAGATGCATCCTGCTCAACACCCGCTCCGCCCGCAAACACGCCGTCGAACTCTGGGACCTACTCGACACCAATGCCCCAGACCTCGCCTTCCTGACGGATACCTGGCTGAACCCCTCCTCGGCACCCGACATCGCCGTAGCCATCCCGGAAGGCTACAAGATCATCCGCAAGGACCGCATCAACGGATTAGGCGGAGGAATCGCCATCGTCTACAGGAACACTCTCAAAATCTCGACAGACACCGACCACACCCTCAGCACCGCCGAACACCTGCACTTCCAGATCTACACCGACCCAAACACCACCCTCAGAGGTACCCTCGTCTACAGACCCCCCCGGACCCCAACCACAGTTCAGCGACTTCATCGCCAACTTCATCAGCACGCACGCCCTCGCCTCTACGGACTACATCCTCCTCGGGAACCTGAACTTCCACCTCGAGAACAACAACGACTCCAACTCTTCCACCCTGATCGACAACTTCGCCAACCTCGACTCAGACAACTCGTCATAACACCCACCCACTCCGCCGGCCACACGCTTGACCTCATCTTCTCAGCAAGCTCCCACGTCTTCTTCAACCACACCACAGAAGTCCACTGGACCGACCACGGCTGCATCCACTTCACCTTCTGGAAACCCACCACACACCTCAACACCCCGCAGATGTCTCACCGCCGCTGGAGCAAAGTCACCGAGGACCAACTAACCACCGCCCTCGCCCAGAGCCCACTCGCAGACCCGACCGATTGAGACGCTGCAGCTCATAGCCTCAGACAGTGGATGAACGATTGCGCCAACACCCTCGCTCAAGAAGCCCTTCAACACCCACACCAGCAAGAGAGCCAGCTAGTTCACTGAAGACCTCCAGGTCTCCAAGCCAACCTGCTGAAAACTCGAGAAAAACTGGATCCGTGAACAAACACACCCACAAGAACGCCACCAGCAGACACCACCACCTCCACAGATCCGCCAAAAGGACCTCCTACAAAGACCGCCTAGACAACAGCACACACAACAGCAAAGAGCTCTTCAACATCGTGAAGGAACTCTCCAACACCAACGACATCCCCATCACAAGTCCTGTGCGACTCGCTGGCCACCTTCTTCCATCGCAAGACCACAGACATCCACGACAGCTTTGATGCCGCCACCACCCCAGCAACCACTAAGACCCCCCAGGACCACCACCTGAACCAACCGCCTGCTCGCCTGGACCAAAATCAACGACGACGACACCATCAAGATCATGAACACCATCCACTCCGGATCCCCGGAAGACCCATGCCCACACAACATATTCAACAAAGCCAGCAACACCATCGCACCCCATCAACATCTCCTTCGAAACAGCGACCTTCCCGAAAAGCTGGAAGGGCGCAGAGATCAACGCCTTACTCAAGAAAGCCAAGGCGGACTACAAGACCTCAAGAACTCCCGACCCATCTCCCTGCTCCCGTTCCCGGCGAAGGTCATCGAAAAGGTTGTCAACAAACAACTAACCAGCTTCCTCAAGGAGAACAGCATCCTGGACCCGTTTCAGTCCCGGATCCGCAACCACAGCACCGAAACTGCCCTCATCGCCGCCACCGATGACATCAGGACCCTGCTTGACAACGGAGAAACCACGGCCCTCATCCTCCTGAACCAGTCAGCCACCTTCGACACTGTCTGCCACCACACTTTACGAACACGCCTCTACGACGCCGGAATCCAAGAGAAGGCCTGGACTGGACCAACTCCTTCCTTTCCGGCAGAACACAGAGTGTCCCCCTTCCGCTCCGAAGCCACTGAGATCATCTGCGAGTGTACCCCAAGGCTCATCCCTCGCCCACGTCGCACGACCGCGCAACCTCAACATCATCTCCTACGCCGACGACACCCAGCTGATCCTCTCCCTCACCAAAGACCCCCACACTGCCAAAACCAACCTCCAAGGAGGAATGAGGGCCGTCGCCGACTGGATGAGAGGCAGCCGGCTGAAGCTGGACAAGACGGAGGTCCTCATCCTCGGATCCACCCCCTCTGCCTGGGACGACTCCTGGTGGCCTTCTGACTAGGAGCACCCCCTACACCCACCGACCACGCACGCAACCTAGTGGTCAGCCTCGACTCCACCCTCTCCATGACGAAGCAGGTCAATGTTGTCTCCACCTCTTGCTTCAACACCCTCCGCATGCTTCGCAGGATCTTTAAGTGGATCCCCACTGACATAAGAAGGACGGTCAACCAGGCCCTCTTCAGCAGTAGACTGGACTACAGAAACGCACTCTACGCAGCAGCCCTAGCCAAAGTCCTGAAAAGGCACAAACGCATCCAGAACGCCGCCGCACGCCTGATCCTCGACATCCCTTGCCGCTGCCACATCACACCCCACTTGAGAGACCTGCACTGGCTCCATCAACAAGAGGATAACCTTCAAACTCCTCACCCACGCACACAAGGCACTCCACAACACCGGACCAGCATACCTCGGCCGACTCAGCCTCTACACCCTCACCCGCCAGCTCTGCTCCGCAGACCGCGCCACCGTCCCCCGCATCCAAAGAGTGACCACCAGTGGCAGATCATTCTCCCACCTCACCGCCAAGACATGGAACTACCCTCCCCATCCGTCTGCGGCAGACCGAAGACCTTCTAACCTTCAGGAGACTTCTTAAGACCTGGCTCTTCGAACAGTAGCAGCTTCCCCCCCCCTGTCTAGCGCCTTGAGACACTCATGGGTAGTGCGCTTTAAAAATGCTATGATTGATTGATACATCATGCAAACATTATCTTGGGTTATATTTTAGCTCTAGAAAGAAAAATAATGCTGAAGATGCACACTGCATAAGGCTTTTACTTGAAGCACAACCATATCTTTAAATAAAGAAACTTCACATTAGAATGTCAATATTTACTAGATTTCACGCTACGGAACAAGTAACACAGCTTAATAACCGTGGAAGTTTGCCCAATTTCATGCATCAAAAAACAATGCAACTTTCACAATACTCTTTTACATGAAAATTCTGTAAAACGTTTTACTGTAGCAACTGGTACACATTTGAACAGGTGCAGGGGGGAGGGAATCAACCAATGAGGAACACGATTGGAGAAAAAAAACTTTATAAAAGACTTAGTGCCTGCCATGTTTGGAAGGAAAAAAATCGTTTTTTTGTGACCTGTCACTGCAGTGAACGGTATCAAACGTGTCTACACTGCGTTTACAAAACACCTTGTTTTATTGGAAAATGGATTCCAGCTCTCCTCTTCCACCTGTACAATGGCTCCACCAATTCCTGAGAGCAAATACTGCGTTTTCCACTTGAGCCACTAAACCGGTAAAATAAACCATTGCCTATTTCTTTGGAATCTGAAACACAGATGTAGAATAGCGGTTCGAATAACGCAGCATCGAAAAAATAAGAGAAAAATATTAAGTATTTTTAGCACTGTACATGAGATATATACCTTTCAGATTGTCACAAAACTCAGTTTCCATGCTCTCTTTTTAATGTAGCGTGCATTCGTCACCGAGGTTGTGAAAATGTTATGACGCTATGTGCTTTTTCGTCCTGAAAGGGGGAGGGAGGATTACTCGCGCTCTTCATAACCTTTAGTAGAAACAATACCTTTTGTGGTCCTAAAATGCTTACTCACAGTCACATCACTGTTTACCTCCCGTTTATAAATGACTCAAATGGTAGAGGGCCTCTCTCAGATAGGGGAGGGGCATAAAATAGAAAAGAAAAGGACCTGCCAAATAGTTGTCTATTAATCCTGTAGGATCAAACACCACATACATTAAGTGCGTAGTCAATATAAATAACCGTTTAAAAACAAAAATAAACTGACAGGCAAAAAAATACCATTCAACGTCTGAATGATCAGTAAAGCACCTTTAGGATGCATGCCCAACAAAAATCATCACTTTGCAACAATTCATAGGCAAGCCAAACTGCAAAGCAGTCGTTTTTGTCATTAACACGCGCTCAATTAATTCCATTTAAACAGGTGTTACGCTTATTTTGTAGGTGTTTTGATCAATGTCAATGTGCACAATGTCAATGCGATCACTTAGTGTTGAATTAAGTCGGGTTAGACTACCACCGTACCTCTCAGAACTTAAAGATCAGCTGCAGAGTGCCCCCGGGCTCCTCCCTGAGTCCCACCCTCTTCACCATCTATATGGCCCCAATCACAACCATTGTCAGAAACCACAGACTAAACATAGTCTCCTGCGCACACCCAGCTTCTCCTCTCCCTCACAACCGAACCCAAAGTCGCCAAGAAAAACTTCCACAAAGGGATGAAAGCCGTTGCAACCTGGATGAGAGACAGCTGCCTTAAGCTCAACTCAGACAAGACAGAAGTCCTCGTCCTGGGATCCAAACCATACGCTTGGAAGAACTCTTAGTGGACCGCTGCACTGGGAATACCCCCCACACCAAAGGACCACACACTCAACCTCTGCATCATACTGAACTCTGCGCTCACTATGAACCGCCAGATCAACGCTGAACCTTGTACTGTTTGCAGACTCGCTCTCTGCTGATGCATGCCTAGAAGCACATCAGAGTTGCTTCCCAACCAAGGGTCTGTTCTCTATATTTGCTGAACCCATCTCAGATTTAAGAGTGAGACATAATATATGGCCAACTCACTGCACAGAAAAGAACATTAATAAAGAAAAGAGACCCATCTCAATCAGATGTGAACCCTTGTGGCACCAATCAACAAGACGTCTTGGGTGATGGTCTGAGTGATGAAAAACATACATGCTTAGTGACAGTCAAAACTAAACACGCTGCAGCCAATCATGTACCTCTATGTTCACCTACTGAGCTACAGAAAGGCTTCAGATGGCTCAGATAGTGAACATGTATTGAGACAGATTAAATGAAATCTCAATGAGAGCAAACTGCATGCGCAAAAAAAAAAACATGTAATCGTGCTAGTGTTGGCTGCCCATCAGTAAAACTCTGGAGTTGTTAACTCCAATTGCTAGAAATTTACGCCCAACACAATCTGGCTACATTTTCCAAACGAGTTATTATAACATGAGGCAAACTACTATACATGCAAACACACTGAACGACAAGACTGAGAATGTCAAAATGCCTAATTACATAAGTCCACAACTCAGACACCCAAAATATGCTTCTTGTTTTACTTTTCAGACTTTTGCTATTCTTTAGTTTGGTAAAACACCACAGTAATACCACGTCATCAAATAAAATTACATAGACAAGGCCAACTATAAGGGTTAATTTTTACATAAGCATTTAGGTTGAGTCATCACTCAGTTAATATTTATGAAGAGATCGAGGACATGACAGTATTCAGAAATTGAGAATTCAACACGTATTGTGTTACAACAACTAGATGCAGAATGGTTTGCAAAACGTATCACGCATGTCCGTATGAGTATTCATATAGATGTCCAACATGGCTTGTTTACAACCAATAAAGCAGCTCTATCTGTAAAAAGGATGCTCGTGTATTCATGAAGACCAACATTCAGCTTTATTGTGGCTTTTAGCATGTGGTACAACAAGACTGCACAGGTTTAATGAAGAGGTAACGTGCACTAGTTCCTGGTTATCCTTTAGATAGGGAACAAAACATACAAGAAAATACAAGACAAACCTCTCCTAGGCTCTTGCATGGAAATCGCTATTTAAAACCGCGTTGTGCTGCAGAACAAAAAGGGGATACACAAAACTTCAAACATTGCAGCCAGAATACAACAACAATACATCATTAACCAACTAGCATAATGCGAAAAACACATGATATATTCCCCCATGCACTAGAAAGATTGTTTGTCAAAACAATCCGAGGTTGATAGTGTGACCACACATACAATCGTATTTTAAAATAACCCTTTTTAGGACAGGACTGCTAGTGCATATTTTGCCATCCTTTCTTGTGGCGCCAGCTGCAAACTGCGTGGTCCATTACAAAACCATGCGTTGTCACGGAGTAATCGACAGTCCGAAACCAAAACAACGTAGGCCACTACACTGGGCCTCAAGGCGATGAACAGTCAGGACAGGTTTGCAGATAAAAATACAATTGGAAAAACTACATTCCAGGCTATATAATCAGCATGAACATTTATGTAACATTAAAATGTGAACATTTTACAATAGGAGAGAAAAATAAGAAAACACATACGATCAAACAGTGGAAGGGAACGTTTTACACCTTCTAGCCATCTGTAAAAGACCTTTATGAGATCGTAAAAATGAATTTTACGATCCGGAAGGTTCAAAAGAAAAAAAATAAGGAGCCGAGATAGCATTCAGATCCGACAGCGATTAGATCAAAGCCAATTTGAGATGGGGGGAGTTACGCGTGGTAACAGTGGCAAAGCTTCCACCCTGAAACAGGAAACTAAAAAATGCAAAGAGCGCGCACGGCACCCCTCCCCCTGCGGGGAAGCCATGTGTGTTTCAGGTTACAATGTTATGCAAGTGTACACTGACATGCAGGAAGAGTACCTGGGTGTAAATGTTTTTGCGAGGAGTCAGGTCACCGAAAGCAGACATGCAGCACTCGCAAAATACATTTGTGAATGAAAAGGAAAACGATGCACTCTGCTTATGCAAATAGAACACTAGAACAGCTCAATGAGGACTGCAGGCATCACATACAGGACAGCACAGCAGCAATGCGATGCTCCCAGGGACTCCCATCATTAAGGCACACCAAGATATCCATACCTGGTGAGACACCAACTACGCTGAAGATTTTTGATAACCAGGCCTAAGGAGCATGATAAACAAACCCCGTTCACCTCTAGTAAATTAAACAGCACTGGCGAAAATGTTGATTGAAATGTGTCCAGCTGGGCGCACTTAACAGAGGGGCATGCCCCCTTTCCCTGACAGCATGTACTGATGGTCATATCCAGGAAATTATGAGAAATGGCAAGAAACGTTCCCGTGATGGAGCCGGAATGGAGAACAAGAACGATGCTGCAGGTTAGCAAGAGGCGCCACATGCCTTTCGGGTGTTAGTGAGCACTGTCATCAAGGCGGGCAGCAGCCACATTGGAAGGGAGCAGTGTGGTTGGTTCCTTTGAGTTTGGCCTTAGGTCTGCCACCAAGGAGTATCGCCCCAATCTCAGTGCCTTAGGCTTACGATGTCGGGGCATACATGTTACACGTGCAGCTAAAGCAAGATGGCGGGAATGTAAAAGCTTACTGTGGCTCGATTTGAAAGCTGTGATCACTCCTCGCATTCTATAACGGGCACACAGTGCGCCAGTGGGAGGGAAGTGAAATCTGCACTGGAACAACTATACCTGGGGAAAGCTTGGGGCCTGAAAGCACCGCTTCCTTTAATATTTTGAATGTTATGTTTAAGTGTGGAAATGTTGTGGCAGAATATCATTTAGAACGGTGTTTAGCCTGACGAAAAGTCCACAACACAAGGAATGGGCCGATTGTGACACTATGCACATGTTCATACACAGCCACGTAGTGTTTTGGGGTGCTAAAGTAATACATAGCTGGGGGCAAGGTTGTAAAACTTTGGCGATGGCCTATTGAAAGCATCGGGGTAGGCGGGGCTCCAGCGCAAGCAATGGTATTTGTCCTAAAAAAGGAGTCGATATCAAACGTGCTCTTACTTGGTGAACGAACACATCAACAGGGTCATCCAGGGGGCTGCCTTGGCGACTGTTCATTGAGATGAAACCGAAGCCCATGCGCACGTTGAACCACTTGCAATGACCGGTGCCTCGCAGCACTGCTCCCGGGTCCTGCTCCTCCGGCTCTACCTCCTCCGAGGAGGACGACTCCCCCGCCAGCCTCCCGGGCTCCCGCTCCTCTCCGCCGTCGCCTCCTAAAGGGGAAAAGACGAGGTGGTCAGCCACCGGGCGCATATGGGCAGTCGGGGCCCCAGGAGTAACACACGCCCCCAAGCACACAACGGCATACACTAGCTCATCATTTCTCAGGATTCTTTACCATTATAACCAACATTTCACTATTGAGCCCCCCCCCCTGCTTTAAAGCGATGTGTGGGTGGGGGAGATGTCAAACATGCAATGTCAATTGAATTGAATGTCCACCTCGATTATACAATTGTTGCTACAGCACGATGAAGGGACCAGGGGGTTGTAATGCGGTGTTTAGTTGTCCGCCCCAGTGTGCAGCCAAGTCCAGTCTACGGCGAAAACTCAGGCAGGTGTACGCACACCTCACTCCCACATCCCTCACCTTTCAATGGGGTCGCATTTGGGTACACACGCGCACATATACCACACACTTCAGAGAGCCTTTTTTAATGCTGCTTGCATCTGCGATGGTGGACTGAGTAAGTATGTAGTCTTGGGCATCACTTGCGTAGTTAAGACGCAGATGTAAACAAAATATCCCAGGGAATCGTAGGAGGAGGAAGAATGAAAATGCACCTTCGGCCATGTTGGCAGCCGGGCTGGCTGCTCGGAAGCG
This sequence comes from Lissotriton helveticus, assembly GCF_964261635.1. NCBI lineage: Eukaryota > Metazoa > Chordata > Amphibia > Caudata > Salamandridae > Lissotriton > Lissotriton helveticus. Next base: position 843,861,379 of record NC_136067.1, on the reverse strand, counting down.
GTGGTGTGCGCGGGTCCCCCTCGCCGCTCAGCCTCGCATCCCGCCTGCTCTGAGCGCCCCCGGGCAGAGCTCGCATGCTCTGAGGCGCTGCCCCTGCTCTGGGCTCGGCTGCCTGCGGCTGCCTCCCTCCCCCGGCTCCCGGCCCCTGCGCACACGTGACTCGCCCAATTACACGCTTCCTCGCTGCTAATTTCGCGTCGGGTCTTGGAAGGGGCTGTCAGGGAGAGGGAGTGGTGGCGGGCGGGGGAGGCAGCCCGCCCCGGCCGGGGTTGGATGAGGGGACGGCACCGGGACGCGCCGCCGCATGTAAACACACTCCGCTGCCGCCCTCCCTGTAGGCGCACGTGCAGCCTGGACCGCCATCCACCGCGCACGAACGGAAGCGCGCCCACTGCTTTGTTGATTCTTAGTCAGGGTTTCCAATGCTGCGTCTGGTCAGGTCACCTATGCCCGTCCGATCCCAATGAAGACAGTTATTTATCTAATAAAAAGGTTCAGTAGCTGTCACGAGCGCTGTGTACAGAATGCAATCTTTCGGCATCTCCAAAAGGGGTTTAACACCAAGAAAGAGAAACGGGTGCATACATTGGATTTATGGACGTGGGTAATAAATAGGAAGAGAGAACGTAAGTTTAATCCACTGTATAGGAGGATCCGCTGTCTAGTCACTTGAAAAAAAAAACACACACTATTGCAATGATCCTGCCACGAGCAAGCAGTGTGCAGGCACAGAGGGCGCAGTATCACACTTCTTGTGCAAATACACATTCACGCGTGCTTTAAAAGGACTCTTCTGGTAGACGCACCAACATCCTGTAATGTTGATTAACATAGCTGGAAAGCCTACGTTTGCTCGCCCTGGTTGCTGCCTTTGTTGCGGAGGGGGCTCTTACTCCACAGGTTCCTCCACCTCTTTCCGGGGAAGGAGATATGATTAATGACTTCCTAAATGAGAGCACGGCATTGCAGTCGGAGCGTTAGAACCGCCTCCATCGCTGGTGGGTGCCAGTAGAAAGCGAGCAACATCGGACGGATTTCCTGGGAAATCCCTCAGACGAGCGAGTCTTTTAGAAGGCAAAATACACTTCACCGATATTATTCATTACCCTTGGCTTCTTTAGCACAGAGAGAAGGAAATGTATACGGCGTTATTTTCATTATTTATTTGACCTTCATCTGGCTGGGCAGCAAAGATATCGATGCTACTTAGCCAGATCTCGGAGAGGAACGCGTGTTCCACAGAACAGGATCTATATGGAATGGGGGCAATCTTCCTCGAGCACCAAGTAGTGGATGAAAAGTTCATAACATTCCTATAATTGAGGGCGAGGGGCAGCGCACCAGCGGTATCGAAGTCTGTGGTGTCATGATCGTTTTACAATGTGCTCCTCCGTGACGGATGCGGAGGGGTTTCGGGAGTTGTCGGGTAGCTTTAATGTTATTATGGGCTATTAAAAGCAGGTTACACACGCCTATCCACTACGCTATCTTGATCGGTTAGACTGCTACAAAGACACACACATTCTGTCACCTGATCCGGATAGCGTTGTTTTTGATGAAAATGTATGCATGTGATTCCCCACCTCTCCACACTAATGCCCTTCCTAACATGTATGGCTTTCTTAATTTTCAATCAAATATGGATATGATGTTTTAGTACCCGCGCTATGCTGTATTTCTAACATTAAAAAAAAATCTATTAAGCTGCTATTACGTTAAGCCATAAAGCTCCACTACCAAGGGGCAGATAAAGCCCTTTCTTTTTTACACGAATTCTACCTGTTTAAAGTTCACTTCAAAATGCATGTCATACGGCTAACTTGTCTTATGGCGGAGTCTTCCCACTATCCCTCGTTTCGATACAAAAGAAAGGACAAACACTGAGCTCTGTTTTGAAGAGCTCCCTCCTGGGTGTTCCAAAATGTAGCATGAATGCATCACAAAGACATGTTTTCTTCCCGGACCCGAGTTGTCGCGGGTGGGGGTGGTGTTACACCGGTTTATCCCGGTTTGATGCCATAAAGCGCTTTTAGGAATTCCTAGAGAGGCGTCGATCAGTCTGTCCAAAGTTCGGTATAAAGGTCCCTTTGCTGAGTTTGCTCCCAAAGTGTCCCTTTGCTCCCAAAGTCTGTTTGCTCCTTTGTTGGCTCTCAAGACAGTGTTGCAATTTGGTGCTGGCTATGAGAGCGTTTGCTCTCAATTAGAAAGGGCAACAAAAAAAAGTAAAAAAATGTGTCAAGTGAAGCAGAGGCTCCAAATCCCTACATTCCTTTCAGTTTCATCTGGGACGTCGCACTACCTATAACGACCCTGCCCCCACATGCAAGCCCTGGGCAGGAGCGAAGAGGGCGTGCCACCGCCCCTCCCCCTTTTAGCTGTGTGAGCTAGTTTCTTCTAATTTCACACATGCAGGTCCCCACGTGGGCTGCACTGACGCGCCTTTACAGAAAATGTGATGAGGACACTCTTGACACTCTTGTTCATCTGCTTGAATTATTTTTCACATTGCATACTTTATTCAGATTCATAGGACTTTATTGTAGATGCAATTTTTTTTCATACTACTAGAGATGTAACTATTTTCTTTTGGGGCTCAACTCTGGAGTGAAATAATGTATACTTTACAGTGTTTTACAACTTTTCACTTATTTTCCGTCTCGTTTTCGCTAAACATTAGGTAAGTACTTAAATAAATACATCTAATTTAATTAAATAATAATTGTAATTAAGGATCCCTTGCCAAGACCACCATTGTTTTTATGCTGTACTTCAATATTTTATTGTAGATTTGAAACAATTGCTAATCATTATAAAAAGTGGCAATCAAGTTCTAATGTACCCGCAGAAATGTTAAAAAAAAATAGCGCATACACATCATTCACTCTTTGCATGGCAGAGAACACATCCTACACGTGACCTTTGCCTAACATAGCCACTTCACAGTTAAATACAACCTTACTTAAAAACAAGTTATCAATTCTAACAACTGAAAAAAGAATGTTAATCCATGTGTCATGGATTAAGAGTTTTCATTGTCTACTATCCTATATGGAAAGAAATGCAAGGAAGCCTCCATCGCTGGTGGGTGCCAGTAGAAAGCGAGCAACATCGGACGGATTTCCTGGGAAATCCCTCAGACGAGCGAGTCTTATAGAGGGCAAAATACACTTCACCGATATTATTCACTACCCTTGGCTTCTTTAGCACAGAGAGAAGGAAATGTATACGGCGTTATTTTCATTATTTATTTGACCTTCATCTGGCTGGGCAGCAAAGATATCGATGCTACTTAGCTAGATCTCGGAGAGGAACGCGTGTTCCACAGAACAGGATCTATATGGAATGGGGGCAATCTTCCTCGAACACCAAGTAGTGGATGAAAAGTTCATAACATTCCTATAATTGAGGGCGAGGGGCAGCGCACCAGCGGTATCGAAGTCTGTGGTGTCATGATCGTTTTACAATGTGCTCCTCTGTGACGGATGCGGAGGGGTTTCGGGAGTTGTCGGGTAGCTTTAATGTTATTATGGGCTATTAAAAGCAGGTTACACACGCCTATCCACTACGCTATCTTGATCGGTTAGACTGCTACAAAGACACACACATTCTGTCACCTGATCCGGATAGCGTTGTTTTTGATGAAAATGTATGCATGTGATTCCCCACCTCTCCACACTAATGCCCTTCCTAACATGTATGGCTTTCTTAATTTTCAATCAAATATGGATATGATGTTTTAGTACCCGCGCTCTGCTGTATTTCTAACATTTAAAAAAAAATCTATTAAGCTGCTATTACGTTAAGCCATAAAGCTCCACTACCAAACAAGGGGGCAGATAAAGCCCTTTCTTTTTTACACGAATTCTACCTGTTTAAAGTTCACTTCAAAATGCATGCCATACGGCTAACTTGTCTTATGGCGGAGTCTTCCCACTATCCGTCGTTTCGATACAAAAGAAAGGACAAACACTGAGCTCTGTTTTGAAGAGCTCCCTCCTGGGTGTTCCAAAATGTAGCATGAATGCATCACAAAGAAATGTTTTCTTCCCGGACCCCTCTCCTGTTTGTCGCGGGTGGGGGTGGTGTTACACCGGTTTATCCCGGTTTGATGCCATAAAGCGCTTTTGGGAATTCCTAGAGTGGCGTCGATCAGTCTGTCCAACGTGCGGTATTAAGGTCCCTTTGCTCCCAAAGTCTGTTTGCTCCTTTGTTGCCTCTCAAGACAGTGTTGCAATTTGGTGCTGGCTATGAGAGCGTTTGCTCTCAATTAGAAAGGGCAACAAAAAAAGTAAAAATATAAAAAAAATGTGTCAAGTGAAGCAGAGGCTCCAAATCCCTACATTCCTTTCAGTTTCATCTGGGACGGCGCACTACCTATAACGACCCTGCCCCCACATGCAAGCCCTGGGCAGGAGCGAAGAGGGCGTGCCACCGCCCCTCCCCCTTTTAGCTGTGTGAGCTAGTTTCTTCTAATTTCACACCTGCAGGTCCCCACGTGGCTGCACTGACGCGCCTTTACAGAAAATGTGATGAGGACACTCTTGTTCATCTGCTTGAATTATTTTTCACATTGCATACTTTTTTCAGATTCATAGGACTTTATTGTAGATGCAATTTTTTTTTTCATACGACTAGAGATGTAACTATTTTCTTTTGGGGCTCAACTCTGGGGCGAAAGAATGTATACTTTACAGTGTTTTACAACTTTTCACTTATTTTCCGTCTCGTTTTCGCTAAACAGTAATTATGTAAGTACTTAAATAAATACATCTAATTTAATTAAATAATAACTGTAATTAAGGATCCCTTGCCAAGACAACCATTGCTTTTATGTTTGTACTTCAATATTTTATTGTAGATTTGAAACAATTGCTAATCATTATAAAAAAGTTCTAATGTACCCGCAGAAATGTTAAAAAATAGCGCATACACATCATTCACTCTTTGCATGGCAGAGAACACATCCTTCACATGACCTTTGCTTAACATAGCCACTTCACAGTTAAATACAACTTTACTTAAAAACATGTTATCAATTCTAACAACTGAAAAAATAATGTTAATCCATGTGTCATGGATTAAGAGTTTTCATTTTCTACTATCCTATATGGAAAGAAATGCAAGGAAGCAAGTCATTATTTAACAGCAATGTTTGAATGAATATCACTAAGAAAATTAATAACATGTTATGCTTAGCATTAAGAATAAACACCTAACACTTTTGTTAGTTATTTTCACTGTCCACAAAGCAAATATAGCCCCAATCCAAATGTCTTTCCAGTAGACCTTCTCTATCAGTACTAGGGTTCTGTTGGTTTTCTGACCATAACCAATCAATTTTGTAGATTGTTAATTTTTAGATATAACTAGAACGTAATGTAACATGCATTTTCTCACACAATGTGACTGGTTTGTGATCCTGTGCAAATCATGTCGTTATACTTATGGAAATGTGCCCATGGTCTGAAATGCAATACTCGCACATCAGAAGTGCCTCATCTTTTTCCACCTTTAAGAACAGCTTCCAAAATTACCATTTTGACAGCTGTCTAAAACACAAATCTTTCATAGTATTATGTGTATGACCGTTGTTTTCCATTCTTAGCTCTAAAGTTACGATACCTTGCTATGACACAGTGTATGTACTCCCTAACATCTCTGTAACATTCATACCTTTACTATGAAACACAACAACCCGGACTATGGGTCTAGTCATCACTATACATAAAATACATTAAAAAGTAGTGCTCCCTTTAAACAACACTGCCCTGACATAACTTACTTAAACAGAAGCAGGTAGAAGATTTCTTTAAGATATGCTTATCAAATGTAGATATAACAATATAGGATTAATTGTTTTGCTGAGTTTTATGAAAGATGGCGTTCACATTAGAATCCATCAATTTGGGGGGGGGGGGCTATTGATGATATAGGGTTCTTGGCAAAAATGGATGGAAAAGTAAAGTATATTCAAGATGCTATAGATATTGGTAATAGTGTGTTTAATGCTGCAAATCTACGACTGCAACAATGTACAATTAAAAAAAGCATCCTATATTTCACTGCAGATAATCTTTACAAATAGACACTTAGAACTTATTCAAGGTGCCCCAGGTGTGGATAGGAAGGAGCTGATGACCTGCATCTTTGTTGTTTGCTCTCAACTGGTAACATTTTCAATCAATGCAGCAAGAGCAGGTTCTACTCTCGCTCAGTACAATGCAAGTATCATTATGTTGCGTTTGAAGAAAACATACAGCGCAAAATTGCACTATTTCTAGTCACTGCTGTATCTGTTAGGCTCTGTGTTGCATAAGACCAGATCAATAGCACACCTGAATATTGATTAATGGTGGAACTACCTGTTTTTTTGTTTTTGTAGAAAGCCATTCTTAAGAACTTGGGGACCAATCATGGAGCTTTGAAGTCTGAACTAGGGTGTCTTATAACAAGCCGTGACAGTCATTCATTCATAAAACTAATTCTGGCAGCTTTACGAAATTTGTATAACGGCATATATGCATGTATTCATTAACCTGGAATTGTTTTTAGAAAAATCAGTGCATGAAGCTGACAAACTTTGAAATTAAGCCATTCAGCCTTCAACGTTCACACACTTTTTCTGGCAAAAGAGGGCAAATTGCAGCATTCTGAGATGAGTGGTGATGTTCAATGAGATACTTCTTTTGCTAGCTTACACAATACAGACAAATATTTTGTTTTCCATAAGCAGAATTTGGGAATTTTTCAGAAATTACCTTATATTTGGACATGGCCCAATGAGTGCCAACAGGTTTGCAGGATGTCTCAAAGACCACAATCTTCTAGAAGTGGTTTAGAATGCTTGCTCAGACACAGTCTTAAAGCCAAATCAATTATTTATTTTTTACATCAAATCTGGAGGAAACATACAATAAAAAACATGCTTAAGGAATTTGATGGCATTCTGGTGAGCTGTTTTTGCTCTGACTGAAAGCGAATAATTAAATGTTTTTCTCCTCTCATCCGTTTTGCCCTCCTCACTTTAAAACTGTTGAACCCCCTCAATCAATCAGCTCAAATTTTCAGAGTTTGAGCTAAAGTGGATTATGTTTATTTGAGCAGGTTCATGTAGATTTATTAAACGGTGCATAATGTATTAGCAAAAAACTGCTCATTCAAAGGAACATGGTATTCTAACCATAGCTACAATAACCTATTTTTTTACTTATTTAAATTTTATATAGTGCTGAAATGTTCCTTATACATTAGATTGCTTTCTAATGATAGTAAGTAAAGATTGCATTGATCACTTTAGTGTTAGTTTGAGAAAAAAAACTGATGTTGAGTTATATGGCTGTACAAAACTTTACAATAAAGTTATGTGAAGTTGCCATAATAAAGGGCTTATACACCAAAGCTTTGCTTTAATCCGAACATGTGCAAGCCCATTTGTGCCTATGATCAAATTTAGGTGCCATATAGTATGGCTTTCTTTTTTGTTGTGATATTAAATATATATATATTTAAATATTGTGCAGTTATTTATTTTGTTTGTGGGGTTCATCACACCAATGTTCTTCTAGTTTAGAAGGAGGGAGGGTGATACTGATTCACGACTTGGAATGTCTGGTGAGTGAGAAGGGGTGGGGGGAGGGTGGTCTGTCCAGTACCACCTCTGGCATAGGACTGAGCAAGTGAAAACCGGCTCGAGCCAAGAATTAGCTCTAGCCCAGCTTGGAGCCGAACTGAAAAACCTGTCACACACGACTCGAAGCTCTTTCCTCTATACAAGTTTGAAGGGGGAAAACACGTTTTCGCCAAGTAAAGTACAGCTGGTGCAAATGTGTGAGCGTGTGTGTGTATATATATATATATATATATATATATATAAATATAGAATATACAATCCAAAAAGTGAGGATTCTCACACTGAATTTTCAGTTGAAACAAGATGCGAAACAACGTGAGCATTTGGCTTTACTGAAAGACTTTGCAGTGAATATTGTGAGTTAGCTCCATGGCACCTCTTCTGAATTTATATTCTCTTGTTTTCAAGTGTTATTGATGCAGTGAGGTAAATGGCTTCTTCTAAAAATACTACTGTGTATGTTAAGTTACGGAAAGACGGTGCTATTAAAATATAAACCTAGTGCTCTGATTCCTTTACATTTACATTTGTTCTGTGTAGAACAAAACAGATGCGTTTGTATTAATCCCTGTAATTTATTTGCTCTACTGTTTTATACACGTTTGACCGATATTCTATAGTGAATTAACCAGACTTAGTTTACCCAGTTTATCAAAATATATTCTTATATGCTAGCAGTTCCATTTATTTATATGATTTGTACATTTAGCCAAGACTGTGGTATTCAACATTCTGAACATTGTGTGCAAATATAGCTCTTGGAAAACCGTCCTTGTCCTTTCCTGTCAAACAAGAGGTCGGAGGAGATAACTCCATGGCAGATTATCGGTGTATGTGACCGGAAATCCTTTGTTCCACGCTAGATCGGAATAATCCAGCACAAACCTCATCCACGCTATACCATTTATAGTAAACCCGACCAATACAAACAACGCAACCAAACTATAGTGTGTGTATAATGCGGTCAATAAGAGCGTTCTTGACTACGTATATACTGCGCACTAAAGTGTCCATTCTTGACACTTTTTAAAGCTTCATAGATAGTGCAATGTATTTGATCAATCTTTCGTTGGCTCGATTGTTCTCCTCCTCCTAGTGTAAACTGGTTTAGCTCTTTTAGCGAACTTGTTGGGTTGCTCATCTCGATCTATATATAAATGTAGACATTTTCTCAGTCTCTTCCCCTTGACTGCGACCAGCTTCTTGTTCAGGGATTGCTCTTTTAAAGAGCGGACTGCTGTGGCAACTTCCTGAAGGGAATGCAGGTTTTGCTCAAGGGCGGGGCTAGGGCTCTCTGCTGGTTTTGCAGGCCTCCAGTATTAGTGGAATTAAGGTTGGGGTCACTGGACTGGTCACTGGTGTCAGATGTTATCGACTCATTCATTTCCTGCCAGGGGCAGCGGCCTTTCAAGTCTCCCTGAAGGTAAAGCACTACTGGCAGCTGGGAACTTTCAAGGGGGAGGGGCACAAGTTATTCACTGAGGCGGGTGTGTGACGAGGTAGGCGCTAGAGCATGGGTACTCACAAACTTTCTCGGTGGGGGGGAGGGGGGGGGGGGGGGATTTACAGTGTGGTTTGTGGCCGAGGGCCGCACTGATAGGGACGGGGTCAGTGGGGGTGGGGGCGGGCTTAAAGCAACAAAAAAAACTGACCATGAGGTTGAACACAGGCCCCTGCAACAGGCGCCTTTGTCTACTGAGCCACCAGACCTGGCATACACATCTCTCACACTCACTAACTCACTCACTCACTCTGTCTGTCTCCCTGTGTCTCACTCCCTCTGTCTGTCTGTCTCCCTCTCTGTCTCTCCTTCTGTCTGTCTCCCTCCCTCTCTGTCTCTCGGTCTCCCTCCCCTCTGCCTCCCTCCCTCTCCTTCTGTATCCCTCTGTCTGTCTGTCTCCCTCTCTGTCTCCCTCCCCCACTGTCTCTCTCCCCCACTGTCTCTCTCCCCCACTGTCTCTCTCCCCCACTGTCTCTCTCCCCCACTGTCTCTCTCCCTCTGTCTCCCTCCCTCTCTGCCTCCCTCCCTCTCTGCCTCCCTCCCTCTCTGCCTCCCTCCCTCTCTGTCTCCCTCCCTCTCTGTCTCCCTCCCTCTCTGTCTCCCTCCCTCTCCGTCTCCCTCCCTCTCCGTCTCCCTCCCTCTCCGTCTCCCTCCCTCTCCGTCTCCCTCCCTCTCTATCTGCCTCCCTCTCTATCTGTCTCCCTCCCTCTCTGTCCTCTCTCTCTGTCTCTGTCTCCCTCTCTCTCTGTCTCTCTCTGTCTCCCTCCCTCTCCGTCTCCCTCCCTCTCCGTCTCCCTTGCTCTCCGTCTCCCTCCCTCTCCCTCCCTCTCTGTCTCCCTCCCTCTCCGTCTCCCTCTCCGTCTCCCTCTCTATCTTTCTCTCTCTCTATCTTTCTCTCTCTCTGCCTCCCTCTCTATCTGTCTCCCTCTCTATCTGTCTCCCTCTCTATCTGTCTCCCTCTCTATCTGTCCTCTCTCTCTGGCTCCCTCTCTCTCTGTCTCCCTCCCTCTCTGTCTCCCTCCCTCTCTGTCTCTCTCCCTCCCTCTGTCTCCCTCCCTCTGTCTCCCTCCCCCTCTGTCTCCCTCCCCCTCTGTCTCCCTCCCCCTCTGCCTCCCTCCCCCTCTGCCTCCCTCCCCCTCTGCCTCCCTCCCCCTCTGCCTCCCCCATCTGCCTCCCTCTCCCTCTGCCTCCCTCTGCGTGTCTCCCTCCTTGTCTCCCCCCCTCTCAATCTCCCTCCCTCTCAATCTCCCTCCCTCTCAATCTCCCTCCCTCTCAATCTCCCTCTCTCTCAATCTCCCTCTCTCTCAATCTCCCTCTCTCTCTTTCTCTCTCGCTACCTCCCTCTCTCTCTGTCTCCCTCTCTCTCTCTCTGTCTCCCTCTGCCTGTCTCCCTCTCTCTGTCTCCCTCTCTCTGTCTCCCTCTCTTTCTCTTTCTCTCTCCCTCTGTCTCCCTCTCTCTCCCTCTCTGTCTCCCCCTCTTTCTCTCTTTGTCTCCTTCTCTCTCCCTCTCTCTCCCTCTCTGTCTCCCTCTCTGTCTCCCTCTCTGTCTCCCTCTCTCTTTTTCTCTGTCTCCCTCTCTTTCTCTGTCTCCCTCTCTTTCTCTCTGTCTCCCTCCCTCTTCCTCTCTGTCTCCCTCTCTCTTCCTCTCTGTCTTCCTCTCTTTCTCTCTGTCCATGTCTCTGTCTCTATCTCTGTCTGTCTCTGCCTCTATCTGTCGATGTCTGTCTCTGCCTCTATCTGTCTATGCCTGTCTCTATCTGTCCCTGCCTGTCCCTGCTTCTATCTCTGTCTCTAGCTCTGTCTCTAGCTCTAGCTCTGTCTCTATCGCTCTCTACCTCTGTCTGTCTCTACTTCCATCTGTCTCTGCCTCTGTCTTTGTCTTTGTCTCTGCCTCTATCGGTCTCTGCCCCGTCAGTCTGTCCTGGTCTCTGCCTCTATCTAGCTTTGTCTGCCCCTGCATCTGTCTGACTCGGCATCTGTCTGACTCTACCTCTATCTGTCTCCGCCTCTGTCAGTCTGTTCCGGTCTCTATCTGCCCCTACCTTTAACTGTCACTGTCTCTATATGTCTTTATCTGCCCCTGCCTCTATCTGTCTCTATATGTCTCTGTCCCTCTCTGACTCTGCCCCTGTCATTTGTCTGTCCCTGTCTGTCTCTGCCTGTCTCTGCCTCCGTTTGTCTGTCCCTGTCTGTCTGTCCCTGTTTGTCTCTGTCTATCTGTCTTTATCTGTCTGTCTCTGCCCCTATCTGTCTCTGCCTCTATCTGTCTCTGCCACTCTGCTCCTGTCTGTCTCTGCCCCTGTCTGTTTCTGTCTCTATCTGTCTCTGTGCTTCAGGCAGTGCACACGTACTGTGTCTACACGTCCCCGTCACCAGCCCAGAGACAACCCCCCCCTGTAATGTAAAAGCCATCTCGTTTTCTCTCAGAATTTGCTACTTTGTGGGGTTTGTGTTCCACCACTTGGCCTGGGGGTCACAGCTGTCACGGCAACCCCCCGCCCCCTAGCAGTCAGATCATAGCCCCCCTTTGGCGCCAGTCCCTGAAGTAGTTCACAGGTCTTTAAAAGACCATTTAATTGTTAATGAGGCCTTGTTGTATTTGACCTCTTATTAGCGCCCCTGTGAGGTTCTTTGATTTTCGACTTCGTTCCGTATTCAGCCGCCATTTTGTGCCCTGTCACCATTTTGTATTGCCTTCACTCAGGCAGTACGGCGACCGGAGTGTTTTTGCCGTTTCCAGCTGCTATGTGTCTCTTCTGTTAAAAAGTAACCTCCTGCCCTTGCTTACGAAACCAATGTCAGGGTCTGGCCGAGTCCACTAATCCATGTCTGGACTGATTTATCCCTGTCTCGACTGACTGTTTGGCTTTCTCTATTCTTACTTTATTCTATCTCTTCCGACTGGCCTTCACTATTCTTCTCTTGTATTCTCTTGTTACACAACTATCCTTTGAGGCACACAAATATGTCCTGCCACCTGCAAATTAGATTACAGGCACTAGTACTGATTAACTTGTGGGGAGAGGGTTGACACACGGGGTCTGAAAGAAGGGCGTATTTGGGACATTCGATAGCTTGTTTTCCAACTTTCCTATTGGCTAGCCTTGTATGTATTGGGAGTATACGTTGTAAATATGCGTGCTATAAAAGATTGTGCGCCACGGAATTGAAGTGGCAGTCTCCTAAGAACCCACTTTGTACTTCTGGGACAACTGTGCTTAGCTGCAGCTAATAAACCTGATTTTCTACGCCTAACAGAGTGTCTCGTGTCTCTGTCCGACAAGGCAGGTGAACTCGGAGATTTAATGCGTGCTCTGCGCCGCCAGGCCCATAAGGCACGGTTCTTCAACTGGCGCCCAACGTTGGGCGGGATCAGCGGTAGCGGTTCAGCCCGAGAGTCGTGAGGAGCCTCGCAAGAAAATTCCGGAAGATTCGCGAACCACGTCAAGCGACCCCTGTATGTCGAAGTGGACCAAAGGTCTTTTGCAGCGCGGCTACTCCTTTCCGACGGCTGCTGATGACTGCTGGCCTGACTTCCGCCCTGCCTTGGCCCCTTGGGTGACGATTGGTATTGCAAGACGTTAGACGGACCTCTGTTGGCGTGAGAGAACACTTAGTTAAGTATTCGTGGGTAGCGCCCACTTTTTTGTTTTTGTTTTTCTTTGGGTTTGTTATTCGACTATTGCAATAGCCGAAGCAAAGGGGTAAGTACGTTTGTGCTGTGTGATTAGCTCTAAACCCCTTGAAGTTTGTAAATTGACCAGTGATTGAAAGATGCCTGGTCTTAGCAAGTTTAGGAAGTTTTGTTGTCTTGATTGTAATCAGGATTCCCGGCTGGAGGATTCTTGTCCAATTCCTCCGGTTGGAACTTCCACTTATGAGCTCTATTCGAAACATGGTGTTGGCCCCATTGTCTTTAACGACGCATTGGATCCGATACACTAAGAAAGATGGTGTTCTGCAGTGGCCACAAAATGGTAGCTTTGAGTCTGATATATTAGATAATCTAAAAGCAATTTTGTTCAAAAGAAAAGCCCGGCCGGCAATGTTTGATTCTTTCCGCCTCTGGCGTAAGGAAGTCAAACAGAAAGAAATTAAGCAGGTTAAAAGAGATAAGAAAGAGAAAAGTGTGACGATTATACAGGCTGCCCAACAGTTTAAAGATAATGAGATTGATCAGGAGATTGAAGTCTCTGACAGACACATTGTATGGCAATCGATAAATGTTACCCTGTGTTGCCTACTTCCCCACAGAGTAGGGATCTTGACGAAGATCCCTTAATGTCCCATTTGTTGAGATTGCCTCCGCCCTATGTACAAGGTGCTAATGCATCCCCATTGTTACCACCTGTCCAGCCACCTGTCGTTCCACCATTTGTCCCGGCTCTTCCACAATTGCCTCTTCCGGTATTGCCACCCCGCCCCCTTTGCCACCGACTCTTGTTCCTCGGACTCCTGTGCCTCAGTCTCCTTTACACCCGGTTCCTCTTGTAACTGTTACCCCTCCTAATGCTTTGTCTCCCGTTCTACTGTCTGATTCTCCCACAACTCGTAAACGATTGGTCGATACTGTTTCTGGCCTTTTCTCCCCCCTTTTTGGGTCTTTTAACCTGACTCCTGCTCTTTCTCGAAGGCAATCCCGTCGTCAACTCCCAGGTTCCGACGAGCTAATTGTATTGAACAATCTAGCTCACAAATGGATCATGAGTGGTCCACAGTATAGTGTGCAAGATATCATGAGCACTTTTCACCAGTGGGATGCGCCCAGACAGAGATATGTTTTTAATGTTATGTGTGACACTCTTGTTAAAGGATGGGAGGATATGGATTTGGGTTTAGCTCCCCAGGGTCTGTTAGATGTACAGGCTACATTCGATAAAGGACTTATTGTGGGTTCTGAGGTTGAGAACGCTGTAAGGACACTTGTCACTTTCAGGTCTTTATTTTCTTCTCAGGCTTTTCTTGAACCTGATCCTGCAGTTAGACAAAAAGTTAAACACTACCCCATGCGAGAAGTTCCTCCAATATGGAGAGATGCGGTTCCACAGGCAGGCAATATTCCGGGTGTCCCTGCTCATTTCCAGCGTATATGGGTACATGTCCCCTGGAAACGATCTGAAGTTTTGGCGCTCAAACAGTCTTTACCGGACCCTCGTAAAATCCTGCTGGGTATTATAAAGAGCTGTCCCAGACTGTTGATGCGTGCGTCATGAATTTGGCCGATATTGATATGTTGATGGGAAATGTAGTCCCACAAGCATTATGGGCTCGGATTCGTAGGGAAGACCACAACCAAGCTTTAGGTGATGATTGGGCTGCTATAGCTGCCGCGGATGTACCACAAGTAGGTGGTGCTAAACCTGATGCTTTGATTACAGAATTGCCCGGTAGGATAATCACTTTAATGAAAACGATGATGCCTGCCTTACGTGTTAATTGGGATAAGTTGGCTGCATGTACACAGAAGAAAGATGAGAGTGTTTCTGATTTCGTTACCCGTTTCGAGGAAACGTTCATCGACCACAGTGGTCAAGATATGAGTACTGAGGGTGAACAGCGATTATTCGTGGATACATTTGTATCTAACTTACTTCCAGAATTGTCGCATAAATTGAAAGACTCTGAAAGTTCGTGGGCTGTTTCTTCATCTGCTCAGATATTAGCCACTGCTCAGTATTACGAGAAAAGGGATAAGGAGGAAAAGGATAAACTCGAGAAAAAGACAAAAGAATTGAAAACGAAGGTTCTTTTGCAACAGGCTTATCCTCCTCGTTCTGCTCTGCGTTTATTTCAAAAGCCTCCCCAGTTTCAGAGGTTGTTACAGAAACCTGAACATTTTGTTTCTCGCCCTTTGCTCGGTCCTAATCAATGTGCCTATTGTAAAGAGTAAGGTCATTTTAAGAATAGCTGTCCGGTTTTATTGCAGCGTAATAGTGGATTTCCAGGGCCGTGAGGCCGTGGTGGTTTCCAGTCAGCACCTAGGGGTAGGGAGCGAGGTGCGCTGTCTCAGGGACAGCGTTCCTTTCCCCCTCAAAATTCTATGAACTATTTTGACCAGCAGAATACTCAATCTGCACAATATTACATTGACGATTATTGTGTTGAGAGTGAGAATAAGGACTTTCACTCGAGCTAGGACAGCCATGGACAAAGCAAGGGAGTTGTATCAGTTCCAGTGGATCAGAATGGGCCTTATGTTGAAGTTGTTGCATTGGGTGTTTCAGAGCCATTTCTTTTGGATACTGGTGCAATGAGAAGTTCTATTATTCACTCCAAACTCCCTGGGGCACCTTTGTCTGGCTTAACAAATGTTTCTGTAGGATTCTCTGGCGCCCCAGTTTGTAACCCGGTTTCTTGCCCTTTGCCTATATCAATTGGTCCTTATGATTTGGAGGCCCCGCTCATTTTAACGACTGGTTGCGGTGAGAATTTGCTGGGTTTGGACTTATTAAAACGTCTTCATACAACATTGTACTGTTCTCCCTCTGGTGTACATCTTACTTTAGGTGAGAAATTGGTTTCTCCTATGTATTTGTCCAAGGACCAATTCCCACCTGAATTGCATTCCCTTCCTGCTACGCTTTGGGCTACAGGTCCGAATGATGTTGGTTTGCTTCAAATTCCACCTTACGTGGTTACTGTCAAGCCTAATGTTAAATTACCACGCATTCCTCAGTATAAAATTTCTAGCGACGGAGAAAGAGCTCTGTTGGCTATTATCTATGATTTGGTTCAGAAGGGTGTGGTTGAGGAAACTAGAGGAAATGTTTGCAATAGTCCTGTTCTACCTGTTCTTAAACGCACTGATTCTTCTCAGTCTCCTGTCTATCGATTTGTGATCGATCTTCGGGAGGTTAACAAGATTGTTGTGCCCCAGTTTCTTGTGGTCCCAGATATCACTGCCTTGCTCACAATGATACCTGCTTCGGCTGCCTGGTTTTCAGTTATCGATCTTAAGAACGCTTTCTTCAGTATTCCTATTGCTGAGGAGAGTAGAGATCTTTTTGGCTTCTCTCTTGGGGGCCGAAGTTTCTGATTTAAACGTGCATTTAAACGAGTCCCTCCTTTTATAGTCAGGCGTTGAAATCTCAGCTTGATGCTTTCACTTTGCCCCCAGGTGCCACTCTTATTCAATATGTGGATGATTTGCTGATTGCTGCTGATTCAGAGGATGTTTGTAAACATGTGACTGTTTCGTTGTTGCGTTATTTGTCTGGCATGCATCACAAAGTGTCACCCTCTAAATCACAATATTGTCGCCAAGAGGTTACCTATTTAGGTCATCTCTTGTCGAAGGAGGGAAGGCGATTGACCCCAGAACGTATTCAAACAATCGCACAAATGTCTGTACCATCCACACAAAGGGAGGTGCGTGTCTTTTTGGGCATTACCTCTTATTGTAGGCAGTGGATTCCAAATTTTTCTTTGCTGGCTAAACCTTTGCTGGCACTTACTTTGAAAGACACACCCCAACCTCTTCCTTGGACTGACGAATGTCAGAAAAGCTTCTCTGACTTACGTACCGCCTTGTGTTCTGCCCCTGTGTTAGGTACTCCGGATTACAGTTAGCCTTTCACACTCTATGTTCATGAAAGAGAGGGTTGTGCGTTGTCAGTTCTAACACAACAATTTGGAGACAAACAGCGGCCATGCGCCTATTTTTCGGCTACATTGGATCCAGTAGCCAAGGCATTGCCTAGTTCTCTTAGAGCTACAGCAGTAGCAGCGCTCTCTATTCATTAATCTGCTGGATTGGTACTAGAGAACACCCTCGTTGTTATGGTACCACATGCAGTGGATACTCTTTTGAACAGAACGAAAACACAGCATCTTACGAGTGCCCGCTTGTCTGGGTATGAGCTGACGCTTTTGGCTAGTCATATACACATCAAGCGATGTAATACTTTAAATCCAGCAACATTGTTACCCATTCCAGAAGAGAAAGACACCCAAGAACAACATGATTGTTTTCTCCGTACGGAGGAGGAAACGAAAGGCAGAATAGATTTAAAAGATACACCACTCGTGGACCCGGATGGGATCCTATGGGTGGATGGGTCTTGTTTTAAGCTCCCTAATGGTGAAACGACTACAGCCTATGCTGTTACCACTTTGCATACAGTTGTAGAGACAGCACGTATTAGGCAGAATTCAGCCCAAGCAGCTGAATTGATAGCTTTGACTAGAGCTTGTGTATTGGCTGAAGTGAAGAGAGTGAATGTGTTCACCGACAGCCAATATGCATTTGGGGTGGCCCATAGTTTTGGCCGCCTCTGGAAAGAAAGAGGATTCATTACTTCACATGGTACTAAAATACAGCATGGTCAGTTAGTGAATGATCTTTTGGAATCACTTGTTTTGCCTACCCAGATAGCAATTGTGAAGTGTAGTGCACATAAAAGGATTACTGATGATGTGGGTCGCGGGAATGCTTTTGCAGACGAGGTAGCGAAAGAAACAGCGAGAGATGCTACAAGTCGTATGTATGTTGCAGGCCCTGCAAGATGGGTCAGAGAAGTAGGAATGTGTGAGGACACAATAGAAAGTGTGAGAATGATTCAAGAAGAGGCTACAGAGAAGGAATTGAGTAAGTGGAGAGAAAGTATGGGAATGTTGGACGCGACAGGGTGTTGGACGGAATTGTCAGAACACCAGCGTTGGCTGTTACCAGACGCCTATGTATTGCCTGTAGTTACCATGGCGCATGGTCCAGCCCACATCAGAGCGAAAGGGATATGCAAACTTCTGGCTCCACTATGGCAGAATGAAGGAATCCCTAAATGTGCGGAAAATGTGGTGAAACATTGTATCGTTTGTTTGATGCATAATCCAGGAAAGGGAACCCCAACTCCGGCAGGTCCCTTTGCTCCCCTACATATCCTTTTGAGGTATTGCAAATTGATTACATTCATATGGAACGTTGCAATAATTTAAAGTATGTTCTGGTGGTGGTGTATGCCTTTTCCAGATGGATAGAGGCCTACCCCCTAAAGGATAATACTGCTTTGTCTACTGCCAAAGTCCTCTTGAAGGAATTCTTCCAGAGGTTTGGTTTCCCCCGAATTGTATGGAGTGACAATGGAAGTGAATTTGTAGGCCAAATTATGCAGAAGGTGTGTGCAGGCCTTGGTATTAGGCAGAAATTCCATGCGGCAAACCACCCTCAGTCAGCAGGCTTGGTAGAATGCTATAATGGCACTCTCAAGCTTAAATTGGCATAGATTCAGGCCAGCCCGATGCTTTACCTTTGGCACTCTTATCTACGACAACAACTGTACACTCTCGTTTGGGACTCAGCCCATACAAGGTTGTTTTTGGGCGCCCAGCTAACGTTTGGGGAGTCCCACGACCTAAAAAGTATTCCGATATTCCGTATCCTATGTTGATTGACTACTTACATGACCTCACCATTAAATTGCGTGTTCTTCATCAGCAGGTTCAAAACGCTTTGCCGGAGGCCTCCGCAGACCCAGGGCACTCCATCCAACCCGGAGACTGGGTCTGTCTGAAGAATTTTCAGCGAAAGAAGAATCTGGAACCTCGTTGGGGGCCGCCTCAACAAGTTTTTTTGGTGACACGTAACGCTGTGAAAGTCGTTGGAAAGAAGTACTGGATCCATGGCGTGCACTGCAAAAGGGTACCTTTGCCTTTGCCATTTGACCAGTGGGTCCGCAAGGGTATAGGTGATAGTGAGGGCGAAAGGGTCCCTCGGTTGGTACCTTTCAGTAGTGCACGTCTGGATCGGATGAGATCTGAAAAAGAAGACGACAACGTGTTGCAAGAAGCTGTATCATCACATCTGCGATTGAACACAACAAACCCAGAGACTTTGTTTCGAGAGCAAACGGTACCTGACAAGACTCGGAACAACCTAAGACCTAGACTGATTAAGAACAATTGAACTTTGTCTTTTTTTGGTTACACTTTTAAGAGACATTCTTTTTACTATCCATCAAGTTGCAGGGTCACGGTAGGAGTGTTAGGCTGTGACCTGAGTAGTGACAGTAGGTCTGCAGGACTTGCAGTGTCATAGGCCGGCTAATAACCACAACTAAGTGATCTAGGAAGATTACCGTGAGCAACGCCTTAGAGAATGGATATTGAATTTGAAAAGAATGATAAAAAGCAAAAAATGATTAGTAAATATAGGAAATTGTTGCTTAGTCCATGTGGCGTAACCTTGTTCATTTTAATATGTTCATGTATTTTATTGGCTTGTATGGGTTGGGTCGTTCATACTATGCAGCAAGCACCTGTTCCTACTTCTGTTTCCTTGCCTTTGCCCACTACTGTTTTTCCGCACCAGTTTTATACACTCCCAGAACATGAACAAATTAGGAGAACAGAATACTTTAACAATTCATTTATCCAGCTGTTGCATCAGCATCAACTGGCAGTCAATACTACTGACTGTTGGGTTTGTGGACTCATGCCTCATAACACAGAGAAAGGGATGCCATATCTAGTCCTTCCGTTTTCTTATGAAGGTTCCGCTTGGGCTTATCTGGCCATGTTTTCCAATGCATACCAGAATCAACTTCGACATCCTCTTGGTGGTCCATATGGTGGAAAAGCTGATTTTAGTCATAGTTCTGTAATAAAGGGAATAGTGGCTATGGCTAGAGTTGCTGAAAGCGGTAAGATTCCTGTCGATGAGAAACAAGCGTATGATGGTTGGAACGTGACTCGTTACGTTGCTAGCCTCACAGATAAGGCTAGACTAAGGAGATCCCCACCAATTTGGACCATACCTCATCGAGGAAATTTGTGTTTACAGATAAATGGTCAGAATACTAAAAACCAACAGGAAAAGAGTGTTTGTTCTCGAACATACATCTATTCATCCCAGATTTCCTCACCATTAGTACCATCTCAGTGCACATACTTTGTCTGCCACAATAGAGCCTACACATGGCTCCCCACCAACTTTTCAGGAACATGTTATGTGGCTTTTCTTCTCCCTCCGACATACACTGCTCCTTCAGGTCATCATAAAAATAGATATGGCAGAGGGGTTATCGATACTAAAGACACACCAGGACAAGAGGGAGGGGACTTTCTCAAAGGGTTCCTTCCTTTCTGGGGTCCGATGGCCAATAGCAGAAACATTAGACAGTTAGTTCATGTTGTTGAGGCTACCATAAACGTGACTTCTGGAGCCTTGAGTAATCTAACAGCCGAACTTCAGGCCCTGGACTCCAGGACCGCCTTATGACTTTACAGAACCGGATGGTTCTAGATATTGTTCTTGCAGATCGCGGAGGAGTCTGTAAATTGATCGGGTCTAGTTGCTGCATTTATATTCCTGATAATGCCCCTACAGTATACCAAGCCATCTCTAAATTGCACGTAATTTCCGAGTCGATTCACCAGGATGCAGGAGATTGGTCTGTGATGGGATGGTTTTGGGGACTACTGTCCACATGGGGATGGAAGGTATTAACCTTCCTTGGAATGGTTTTGGCCATCATTTTTTCTTGTTGCCTTTGTGTACAGTGTGGCCCTGCTATCTGCGGTCTTTGTACCACTATGTGTGTCCCAAGACCTGTGTCACAGAGAACAGAGCACATTAAAATGATGTTGCAGCAACAGCTCGACGACCTCATGGCCATTGACATCGACTCAGACTAACTTGAGTCTTTTGTGTTTTGCCTGAGTAATGGCAAGAGGGCCTGAGGTTCTTTGATTTTCGACTTCGTTCCGTATTCAGCCGCCATTTTGTGCCCTGTCGCCATTTTGTATTGCCTTCACTCAGGCAGTATGGCGACCGGAGTGTTTTTGCAGTTTCCAGCTGCTATGTGTCTCTTCTGTTAAAAAGTAACCTCCTGCCCTTGCTTACGAAACCGATGTCAGGGTCTGGCCGAGTCCACTAATCCATGTCTGGACTGATTGATCCCTGTCTCGACTGACTGTTTGGCTTTCTCTATTCTTACTTTATTCTATCTTATCCGACTGGCCTTCGCTATTCTTCTTTTGTTACACAACTATCCTTTGAGGCACACAAATATGTCCTGCCACCTGCAAATTAGATTACAGGCACTAGTACTGATTAACTTATGGGGAGGGTTGACACACGGGGTCTGAAAGAAGGGCGTATTTGGGACATTCGATAGCTTGTTTTCCAACTTTTCCTATTGGCTAGCCTTGTATGTATTGGGAGTATACGTTGTAAATATGCGTGCTATAAAAGATTGTGCGCCACGGAATTGAAGTGGCAGTCTCCTAAGAACCCACTTTGTACTTCTGGGACAACTGTGCTTAGCTGCAGCTAATAAACCTGATTTTCTACGCCTAACAGAGTGTCTCGTGTCTCTGTCCGACAAGGCAGGTGAACTCAGAGATTTAAGGCGTGCCCTGCGCGGCCAGGCCCATAAGGCCCGGTTCTTCAACTGCATCTCCACTCTATGCCTGGAATCACCCGGCCCCCATAAATCAGAAACCGGCGGTGTTTGCAGATAATAAAAATAACACAGGTACATGTCTGCAAGGTCCGCGGGCCGCACAGGAAGGCTTGCCGGGCCGCTGGCGGCCCGCGGGCTGTACTATGAGTACCCGTGCGCTAGAGGCTTCGGACGGCCTAAAGGCACGTGATTCAATAAGGAATGCCGTGAGAAACGTTTTTTCCAGCTGAGATTCCCGTTTTAGTCTCGAATAAATGTAAACACGTGTGTTGTTCTTTATTTTATTTTTTTAGATGGATGTCACTGGATTTCTGAAGATAGAAGTCAGAACTGAGGTCTCTTGGAGTTGTGTAGGGTAAGTACGGGTGTGGGCATGCATCAGCCCCGTTCAAGGGCGGTGCCTATTTTAAGCCCCTCCTGACATTTTGAATAAGCCAGCGGGAGGTCACACATCTCCGTTTACGTTTTTGGAGCAGATGAGATTTAATATAAACAAAGATGAAGCGTTTGTAACATGACCAGTTGTGTGGTTGTACACTGAAAAGGGCGCGTAGCTGGGTCCTATGAACTTAGCAAACACTTTTACCATAGAAGAGCAGCCCCTGCCCACCGAAAGAGGGAACAGAGGCAGGACACCTCAACGTTTCCTAGGTAGAATCACAAGTAACAAAAACAAAAAAACATGCGCTCTCCTACGGAGTAACGAGCTACGTGACCGAAAATATTTTCTGCATCCGATATAGTGGGGAAAAGCACATTTCAATACTAAATACAAGGGTCCTGGTTGGGGACAGGGGGCCTGCCCTATTCACAGAAGTGTCCCGTTCACGGGGGTGGTTGTGGGCCATAAGATCATCTGCCTGGGAGCAGGTTTCATTACAGTTCAGTTTCATACGTCTTTATTTCGGTAAAATTAGCCATAAAAGACATCACAAAAAATACAATAAAACTTTAGGAGGACAACATAATACATAATTTTGTATAATACAAAAGTCGCATCTTAAAACTTTAAAAAGACAACATAATACATAGTTTTTGTAATACAAAAGTCGCATCTTAAAAATCTGATTAAATTTTTGTCAAAAAGACGTACAAATGGCCGCGCTCATGGTTTATTCAGGAATAAACTATCACTGTGGATTTCTAACTCTGATGATCCAAGACCAACCTAAGAATTTTGCAACTGATATAGCCACTGGGAGTGATGTTATCATCCCTAGCAACCTAGCAACCTTAGGGCCCCTCTAGTATTAAGGTTTCGGCAGATTGGTTTCAGCCATTTTTTCCGTGGGGCAGCATAGGCAGGACAAACAAAAAAGAAATGACCCACAGTTTCCTCCTGATCTTTACACCATGGACACGAGTTCCCCGTCCCTCCCTTCCATTTATGCGTAAATGATCTCAAGGGTAGCGTTCCTATCCTAAATTGATGAAAAAGTTTCCTATCAATACTCTTTGTAATGGCGTCCCAGTAACTTTCCAGGGCTGGGTCCACCTTGGGCTTCAAAAACCTACTAGAAAGGGTTGGCGAGCTATGTTCCATAATCAGCTTGTTTCTATATACAGCCCAAAACTGATCCTTGAGGTCTTTTTTTGATGGAAACACACTATTCCTAGGGTCGGACCATAGCTGAATATGGCCCATATCTGCCAAAATAGATTTTATAGCTTTAAACCAAGGAAGATTTCCACAGCCCACTATATGTCTAAGATCTTCTAGACCCTCAGCAAATGTGGCCAATTCAGGGGTTACCCAGATTCTCCTCCAAAGTGAGATAATTCTAAGTTTTGCCAATTCCTTTATTGGTTTGCAGCCCAGGTCCATCAATAAGGGAAGCATAGGGGTCGATTGTGGAAGGCCCACCAAGTTTCGTAAAAACTTGTTTTGGATCTTCTCAAGATGGGACAAATCGACATAGCCCCAGAGATCTGCTCCATATACAATGGCCGATCTAATCTTGGTGTTATAAATTTTGAGCGCTGGGCCTATTCTCTTGGTTAGGGACGATCGCTGTTCCCTAACCAATGTCCCACTCAGCTGAGAAAATTTTAATGATAATACATCCATCTTGGCGGTCCATCTTAATCTGTAATCTAAGACTACCCCTAGGTAGGTCATCTCATTTACCTGTTCCAAATTAATGCCATTAAGGCTTACCTGGCCTGATCTTGGTCTATTTTTAGTAAAGACCATAAACTTAGTTTTGCTTGTGTTGACCTGCAGGTCATTGGCATCACAAAATTCTACAAATCTGCTGAGAGCCAGTTGAAGCCCCTTTTGTGTTTTTGAGAGTATGAGCGTGTCATCCGCGAAGATGAGAAGATGAAACTTCATACCACCCAAACTAGGCGCATCAGTAGGAGTATCCCACAAATATGCAACCACTCTATTAATGAATAAAAGGAAAAGGGTTGGAGCAAGGACACATCCTTGACGGACTCTTCGTGTCACCGGAAACTTTTTGGTGACTTGGCCCTGCGTACCCCATCGGACCTGGGCATAGTTCTTATCGTGAAGTCTTATAATTATGTCCAACAGGTCCTTCGGAAGTCCCATTTGTATCAGAGCTTCCCACAATTTGGGTCTTGGGACCAAATCGAAAGCGGACTTCAAGTCCACGAAGGCCGCTTAGATCACACCTCCCCTTAGGACCACCACCTTCCAGTATATTAGAATGAATCTTAAGATCTGATCTATTGTACTTACGCAGGGCCTGAAACCGGCCTGCATGGGTGACAGTATTGACAATTCGTCCATCCAAGCTGAGATCTTAAACAGCACCATCCGGGAGATGATCTTTTGGATGGCGTCAATAAGGCTGATTGGACGATAATTAGCTGCCTGTGAGCGATCGCCCTTTTTGAATATGGGAAGGATTTCCACCCCCTGCCATGAGTCGGGTATCGGGGCGCCATCTGCCACTGCATTAGCAACTTTTAGTATATAGGGAACCCATGCTGCTTGATCAAATTTAAAAAGATCTAAGGGAATACAGTTTATACCTGGAGCTTTCCCCCCTTTGGTCATGCTTAGGGCCAACTCTACATCTAAACGATCAAAGAGGGGAACTAGGCCCGGAGTTCTTAGCGGGGCCGCACACAAACTTGCTACACACATACTTGCTACAGGGGCAACTAGGGAAGCAGAGTTGCTGAATTGTGCCCCAAAATGTGCAACCCATCCTTCTTCCGCTACATGGTTGGAGGGGAGTTGAGACTCATAGGAATTCCCCCACTTAAGAACTTGCCAGAACCTCGATTGGTTGGGGGATAAACTCGCTTCATAAAGATCCTGCCAATGTTTCTCGTCCCAGGCTGATTTAGCCTCCTTCTGGCACTTTTTATAATGCTGCCTACTCTTCCATATTGCTGCACTATCACGTGACTTAAGTGCTGCTAGTAGGTCAATATGGGCTTGGCGACACAGTTGATTATACCACTTTCCCACACCCAATGGTATTTGTGTTTTTTTCCCAAGTTTTTTAGAAGTGAGAAAGAAAGATTTCAGAAGTTTAAAAAGGTCATCATGTAACCCACAAATGTCAACAGGGTCAGTTGTATTCTCCATAGCGAGCGTTACCTCCGCAACGTTCCCTGAGATTGTTTTTAGGGTGGCAGTGTCCTCCACAACCCTGCACCACTGTACCCTTCTTCTGTCGTTCTCCAGAAACACATCAGCCGTGGCACATTTCTGCGGTTTCATTACTCCTACCCTTAAAAAAACAACAACAACAAAAATGTCGGTACCTCTCATAATTTCCTTAAAGCACACTCCCTGCTTTCTCAGGGCACAAGAACCTTCCCATCTTTTAAACTGCACTTCATTTCCTAGCCACCCACGCCCCTATCTCGAGTCCTCACATTGCATGTCTCCCACCATCTATGCGGGTTCACTCCGAGTTTCCTCCCTTCACGATGGTCTGGGAAGACCGGAGTCCGATGCTGTCACCTTCCCAGCTTAACACCTCTTACTTGTATCTGAGAAGAGCGGGGTTACTCTCTACCACGTGCTCTTCGTGGAATTTTCCCACCACAACCTATACTTGTAAGTGGGCGACGAAGGTAACTGCTGTTCGCCCCACAACGTTGTGTAGCTGTCCAGACTTTCACTTGCGCTTTCTTCCCTGGATATACCGCATGACCCCGTCATTCGGTTGTTCCCCCACCCCCGGGTGAATAAGGCTAGCGACAGGTGCTGTCCCCAGGTTGTTTGGTATGAGGTGTAAATGGGGTGCAGATGGGTGTCCTGCCAGGAGTACTTGAGGCTGCATGGTGGAGAAGCTCGATTTCTGCCCGCTGTCCTGTTTCTGCCACATGTGTGCCGAGGATAACCCCAGGGGCATTCGGAAGATGATGCTTGTGGGGTGGGCATCTTCACAGCCCCTCCCCGTCTGGCACTGCGGTCGGAAGTGCACTTCTGGTGCAGGCGGATGTGGCGCCCCTGCTGAACGGTTTTTAGCTCTGCTGAGCTGTAAACACATCCCCGTGGGGGGCGGCTTCTCTGCAGTGGGGGGCAGTGCAGTCCGGTTGCACCCCGGTGTTCTTCATTACGGTTAGCCACTACCTTATCCACGCCCCCATTAATCCCCAACCCACAAATCTCTCTAGCACCACGCCCCGCGGAGACAGCTGCGCTGTTTGCAACCCATGACGACTCCCGTGATTGCGGATCTAAGGAGGAAATAAAAAGGCAGACATGAATGTTACAAACACGAGGATTGGTGAGGCGGAACAAAGAATTGGAGTAGTTGAAGATGTCACCACCCAAGCTTGCAAGAAACTGGTACACCTTCATAAAGTTACGGAGGATCTTCGGAAACAAAATGCTGAGTTGGAGGACAGGAACAGAAGAGGCAACATACGAATTTTTGGGATTCCTGAAAAGGCGGAGGATGACGCGGGCTTCTGAGTGTCCTTCCTGGAGTCCTGGATACCCATGATAACAGGTTTGTCATGTAGCCCAGGTCTGGAACTTGACAGAGCTCAGAGAGTTCCCACCTTCACTAACCCCCATAGACCTGGGTCCAGGCCCATGCTCTGATAGCCACTACGATTTCAACATGCTGAGGCCATTCTGGCCTTTGCCAGAAAGTCGCGTAGTATCACATGGGAAGGTAAGAAAATCATTTTCACTCAGGACTTTTCGAAAGACACAGTGGAGGTGAGGAAGTGGTTTCTCCGCCTAAGAGACAAACTAAAGGAAAAGAGCATTCTTTTTTCTTTCAATGGCCCTTCCAGATTCAGGATTGTGAATAAAGGTAAAACCATGTTCTTCAGTAATCCTCACGACTTGGCAAAATACCTGGAGTGCTCCCACCCACAGGTAATGGATCTTGATATGGGCCCGTCTAACAAAAGGAAATCCTTACCTTCTTCTCCTTCGCACACGTGAACTCTTTGCTCTTACAATATGGTACTTTCCTACAAACACCTTGACCTGTAAACCTGACAATTTAGAGACTCTGTCCTCATGACCAACCAAACAAGCGTAAAAATTCTCTGATAAAACCATTGGTACACTGTCGCTCACCCCAATACGGGCTCTGCTGAAGTTGTTTTGAATGTTCTTATCTACTTGCTAGCCACTCTTGTTATTTGTAGTTTCTTCGAACACCCTTTATGGTGTGCTAGTTAGTTGGGGTGGTAATATAAGATTCAGGCACTTATATTTCAGCCTTCTTCTCCTTCAGTTCACATTTGGGGCTTAAAAGCATGTTATCTATGAAGCTATGCTAGTCTGCATAAATAAGTGAATTTGTTTGTTGACGCGTTATGCTCAGGAGAGTGAGGTTATGTGATGTTCTTCTCAGGGTCGGACGATGGTCGGTTCTGCCGTCGCAGCTCCTCTTGACGAGTTTGGGATGGGAGATGGGTGGGCATGAAGAGCGTGGGGGGAGGGGCTGGTGAGGGGGAGTTCCTATTGAAATGGTCGCTCTTAATATGTTTTTGGTATTTTTTTGCTTTGTATCATATCTACGTTCCTATTCCGCTGTGTCGATTCGCCACATACCTAAAGTATGTCCGAGTGCAAGATTATGTGTTCCAGATGGTATCTTCATTCCAAAGCACGTTAATCTCTACCCGCCGTGCCTGAGCCTCCAGTTGCATTTACCAGATATTAGTTTCCTCCATGACATCTAGCTTCTCCACACTGTTAAATTACCTTAATGTTGTCTCGCTGAATGTTAAGGGATTAAACCACCCGGTGAAACGCAAGAAAGTGCTGGATTATCTTTTCCAATCTAAAGGGGATATCCTCTTACTTCAAGAAACAAAACTGTCCAAAAAGGACACACACCTTATTAACCAATCCTGGATCTCAGCGTGGCCTGCTCATCAGCAGACCATAAAAAAAGAGGCGTTATTACTCTCATAGCCAAATAGTCTAACACAGTTCTCCTCTCTCTTACACATGATGATGATGGTAGGATAGTTACGACACACCTCCAGAGAGGGGAAGACAAAATACACGTAGTTAACATATATGGTCCCAACTCAGACGACCACGCCTTCTGGGGAAAAGTCTCTTCTGTCATAGGAAATCTCCCACAAGATGATCTCATCGTGGTGGGGGGTGACTTTAACATGACATTGGATCCCTTGCTAGACAGACAATCAGGCTGTGCATTCCACCAATCTCGCTCTCACGTAGTCCATACAACGTTGTGCTCCAGGATTCATTTGAAAGATGCTTGGCGCCTTCAACATCCTGATGAGCATGACTATACTTTCTACTCCCATCCACACAACACATACACCAGAATAGATTATATATTAATTTCTGCCAGCTTCACGCACCAAATCGACCAATCGAGCATTGCCCCTATTCTTGTTTCGGACCACGCCTGCATCTTGGTAAATCTTGCAGGCACACAGCCTACTTCACCACCGAAGAGATGGCGATTTAACAACAACATCCTACTAGACCAGGCAAATAGGATAAACATTTCTGAAGCAATTGAGGACCACATAGAGAGGAACGATACTCCAGAAATTCTTATTTCAACCTTCTGGGATGCATTAAAAGCCACCATTAGGGGAGTAATCATAGGCATTAAAGCACACATTAATAAGAAACTGAAACAAGACATGGACTCCTTAGAGATTGAAATAAAATTTTGGGAAAATTTACACTCTACCAGACTAGATGATCAAACCATCCTTACCAAACTTCTCAATAAGAAATATGAGCACAATACCATTATCAGCAAGAAAGCCGGAGTATGGATTAATAAACTAAAAGCGCAGAAATTGTGTGAAGGGAACAAGGCAGGGAAGCTGCTGGCCTCTTATCTCAAACACAAGCAAAAGCAATCTAACATCACTTCCATAAAAGACTCAAATAACGTGACCCACACCAAACATGAAAACATTTTGGAGACCTTTAAAACCTTCTTGAGGACTTGTATAGCAATAAACTGGTGTTCAATTCCGAATCTTGTAACCAATACCTCTCTTCACTCTCACTCCCTCAACTTTCATAAACTGAAAAAGACCACTTAGGAGCTCCCTTTACGGAGCTAGAAATTAATACAACCATTAAAAGTCTTAAATCTAACAAAGCTCTCGGCCCTGATGGCTTTTCTGGCTCTTTCTATAAGGCGTTCGCTTCCTCTCTTTCACCACCACTACAGAAAGTATTTAACTCTATGGCCTGTACGGGTAACATCACGGATTCAATGAAGGAAGCCACAATCATAGTCATCCCCAAGGAGGATAAAGACCCACTCTCACCCCAAAACTAACTACCAATATCCTTGATTAACGTGGACTGCAAAATCTATGCCAAGATCTTAGCCAACCGCTTGAACAAACTTCTTCCGAATCTGATTGGTAATTCACAAGTAGGATTCCTTAAAAATAGGCTGTCTAATGAAAACATCAGATTACTTTGCCATGTATTAGTGAGGGCCCACTTGCAATCTTCCCCTTTAGCTGCCATCACCCTCGACGCAGAAAAAGCGTTTGACAGTCTCATGGCAATTTCTCAGACGTTGCATGCAAATGTTCACCCTAGGAGACGTCTTTATCAAAATGGTCATGGCTCTCTATTCTAGCCCCACAGCCCGAATAGCCATTAATGGCTCTATATCAGAACCCTTTGGCCTAGAGCAAGGTACTAGGCAAGGATGCCCCCTATCACCAGCGCTCTTCCTGCTAGCCCTTGAACCCCTGATATTAGATATAAAACGCAATGGGCAAATCAGTGGGGTGCTTTTTGGGGGTACTAGAGTGAAACTGGCCACGTATGCTGATGACATCTTGATAGTTACAGAAGACCCTGAGAGATCTATTAGAGCCCTGATGGACTCTATAGATATTTACTCTAGCCATTCAGCTTATAAACTTCACCAAGATAAATCAGAAGTGAAACCTCTTAATGTCCATAGTACAAATGACCTTCTAGGCTCCTCAGGCCTCTCCTGGCAACCTAAACATATTAAATACTTAGGAATTGAATTTGGCTCTACCACTCTTGAGACTCTTCAGCACAACAAATCCAAGATGCTGGAAAGGATTAAAACTCAATTAACTTCATGGTCACCTTGTTTTTTGACATGGTGGGGGAGGGTCGAGACGATAAAAATGATGATCTCACCCCTGGTGAATTATTTAATTACAATGTTGACATTGGCCCTGTCAGACGATTTCCACAACAAGCTAGACACTATTCTTTCTGACTTCTTGTGGAACGGGAAGAAAGCCAGAATTAGTATGAAGAAACTTCGGCTCCCCAAATCACTAGGCGGGGTTAATCTCCCTGATTTCAAACGCTACCAAGTGGCGTTCCAAGCGAAATAAGGGTCCTATTGGCTCTCGCCTTTGAAAGACTACTCCCCGGTGTGGCTGGCAGTTGAGAAATCACTTCATGACAATCTCCACCCAGCAGTTCTCCTTACTACTAACCTTAGTCACCTCACATGCTCCGGTAAGGCACTCTTTAAACACACTAAGCTATCTCTTTTAAAAATAGATAAACTTATGGATGTCAGAATTAAGAACTCAAACCTTGAGAGCATATGGGACAACCGTGGTGTACAATATAAAGGCCGTACTTTACATAATGATCGCTGGATCAATGAGGGGATCTTCTTTACACACCAACTGTTTGAGGGTAGCTGTCCTCTGTCCTTTAAAGAACTTCAAACATCCGATCACCTCGACCCTTTAGAATTTTATAACTTTTTGAAGATAAAAGTGGTACTATCCAAAACGAAAATTTCTACCCTACCTCCATCCCTACCCCAACATTTGTTAAAACTGAACACCTTAGGCCATCACGTTTCCTTGCTTTATAAAGCACTAAGCCCCAAACACACCAAGCTTAACGAGAAGGTCATACAATTTTGGTCTTCTATTCAGGTGGTTTGATTCAGGTGACGCTACAAACGCGAGCAGTGCTCTTTGCAGAAGGCACTTTACTGTTGGAGGGGAACCTCGTTTTAAAAAAAATACCAGTGTGTTAGATTAGCGTTTATTGCTGGAGGGAAAAATCGTTTTTTAAAATATTTGTGTGATATGTGTTTTGTTAAACTGAAGTTTACCCGTTTTTAAAATTGAGCCTCATACTTGCACACTAATTGTC
The DNA here is from genome assembly GCF_964261635.1 of Lissotriton helveticus. NCBI lineage: Eukaryota > Metazoa > Chordata > Amphibia > Caudata > Salamandridae > Lissotriton > Lissotriton helveticus. The sequence continues at coordinate 843,830,261 of NC_136067.1, read as the reverse complement.
ACGACACCGCACTTTAGCGGGTCCCTGCAGCCCTTAGCTTTCACTCCTTGTTATTACCGGCGGCAGCCACATTGGGGGGAAAAGCGGGACGCTTGTTGGCGCCATCTTTGTTTGCGCACTAGCTGCTCAGAGGCAGCTACTTAAGATGGCCATGCAGGCGCGCAGCGTTCGCGCGCAGCGTGAGCACGCCGGAGTCACGCCAGAGTCGAGCCCATCTGTGCCCATCCGTGACCAAGCGGGACCCGGGGCCATGACCCTTGGTCCGCGTCTCACCTACAACAGAGGTGAGTTATGGGAATGTAATCACGGCAAAATTGCTATTAGCCATGAGTATGTTGCCACACTCGATCAGTTAGGACTGCTAAAAGTACCTAGGATAGAGCTGAGCCAACAACATGTGCATAAGGCTCATGGTCTGCATTATGGACTACTTAACACTCGTTCCCTTCAGAAACATAACTTGGAGGTATTTAGTCTACTGGAAGATGGGGAACTGGATGTTCTAGGAGTAACAGAGACGTGGTTAGAGGACTCCTCCATGCCAGATCTCATAGCATCTCTGCCAGCGCAATTTTCGGCGCTGCATCTAAATAGAGCGGATATGAAGAGAGGGGGTGGGGTGGCCCTTCTATATAGCTCACTCCTACAGGGTGAAAGACTCCTAGCCGAAAATATGGGTGGCGCTGAGGTATTGAGTGTTAGACTCAAGTTGGGGGCAGACTGTATAGTCATTCTATTAGTCTACCGCCCTCCTTGGGCATCGCCGGTTTCTCCTGACTCATTCCTGAGATTGGCTCAAGATATGCGCTCAAGATACGATAAGGTGATTATCATGGGTGATTTTAACTATCATTGGGAGAAAGTACCAAAGGAAGGACAGGCTCTTCAGATTGATGAGGCATTGATGTCTTTGGAGTTTGTCCAACTAGTGAAGGGTCCAACACACGTCAAGGGTCATACCCTGGACTTGATTTGGACAACACCCCCTGTACAGGATACGGTGGTGGCCCAGCCATGTGTTTGGTCTGATCACTTTTTGGTGAGAGGTGAGCTCCTGCTGGACAAACAAATAATGAAGGCTAGGGAAGGATGGAAGGCGGTTAGGAAATGGAAAATCATTAATGTAGATACAATGTTAGACCATCTC